>NC_135783.1:248146821-248859321 GCF_051106095.1 Pogona vitticeps
ATATATTCTAACATTCTTCTGCAAAAAGACCGTATCTGTGCATCATTTTGGACTGGGATAGGTTTTCCTTGTTTGCACTCTATTCTGATAGCTTATGGCACCATAATAAGTCATTTGCTTTTATGATTATTGGGATGTCTATGTTTTTAATTCAACATTAGAAGATATTCCAGACTAAGCTGGCAGCACTCCTACCCCTTACAAATTATACTAGGAAAACAATTTTTACTTAGCCTTGTTACTCCTGGTGCAAGTAAAGGTCCATTCACATAACAGACCAAATAGGTTTATAATCTACAGATCTGGGCACACAGCAAAGCAACGACATCACTGCTTAACCATATGACTGAACCACAACAATAATATCATACAATTTACTTTTTTTAAAAAAAGAAGTGAAACATTGTTTAGTAGTGTGAAGAACAGGGCAGTGTGTATATTTCCCAAACTGGGATTTGGGAGCAGGGTGTATGAAAATCCAGCCACAAGTCTATTTCATAGCATCCTACAATTTAAGTTTCAGGAATTCAAGCTACAACCAGTGTGAAATATGGATTACTCCTCATGCAATCAACTTACCCTAGAAGATGCAATCAAAAGGGCCACGTGTTATATATTTAAGTTTTTAATATTTATTTATTTATTTATTTATTTATTTATTTATTTATTTATTTATTTATTTATTTATTTATTTATTTATTTATTTATTTATTTATTTATTTATTTATTTATTTATACCAGCTGTTAGCATAGCTGCTCTATATCAGGAGCATGCTATGAGTGGAGATGATCACTACTGCTCCATTAGTGGCAAGGCAAAGAGTGGGCAAATTTCACACTACAGTCCTAAATCAAGGATGTGTTGTTGACAAACACAACCACTCTCGCTGGTACAAATGTTTTCTACCAGCAGAGATGCTTTCCTGCTGGCAGAATCCTTTTTTGCTAGTTGACCTCAGAAATATGCTGATAGAGTGATCCACTGGCAGAAGAGCTGAAAAGGAGCGAAGAAGGGACAGAGTGGGGGGTAGAAGCCAAGATACTCCAGAGATCCAAACCTCCTTCAGCTCAGGAACATGGCCACAATGCTGTCACAGAGTCAGGTCAAGGCAAGGAGATGTTGGAGGCCTAAATAGCCTCCAACATCTCCATGTTTGGTGGGATTTGGACTCAGCATCACTTTAAGTACTCTTGTTTCAGTTCAGTCAGTCTTTGGCTTTCTTGACTAGTTAGGATCGCCATGTAAAGTTGGATTCATCCTCCAAGGTTCCTTACCTTCTTGGTGGTATTTTAACAATATGGTAAGGGTACCTGTCCCAAATGGCTACAATAGATAGTTGTAACTCTGGGCTACTGTTAGACAAGCCCTTAATTTTAAAGTCTCCTGAAGAAGGAATCTGTATTCTGAATTGCATTGGATTTAGTAAAATAAATAAGTAAATAGCAGGACTTGGGACTGATCTGCAGTCTTTTTTCCTTTGACATTTCTTCCTTTCTTCTTAGCTATTACAAGGTATAATCTTCCCATATGGATGTTGGTACCTTGCAGGGAACATTTAGGTGGTTATTGCATCGCTCCTTATTTCCTGAATACTGTATACCTTCATAGAAGGAAAAATGCAAATCAAAGCATTTTTACCTAATGTTAGCAAACCACTAAACCATATCAATTTCTATGCCTCTGGTGCTGGAGTTATGAAAGCTGCTGAAGCCATTAAAGGTTGCTCAAGTCATTAAAAAAATTCAGTTTATGTTCTGTGTAGAAATTCATTTTTCTTTGTTTTTATTGGGCTCTGATTTTTATTGGCTTGACAAATTGTTGTACACTGCTCTTTTCATTAAAGGTTTTAAAGACTGATCATAAATATGCCATTAACTGTAAGTTGCCTTCAAATATTTATAGTTTGACTGGTGGCAAAAGAGTTCCTAAATAAAGACGAATCATAACAAGTGGACACACAGCTGGGTAAGAACACAGTTCCCAACACACATATAGGAAATCTGATACAAGCTCAGTCTGGTATCTAGTGGGTGTCATGTCCACAATGTCCACTCTTTTCAAAGGGATGCCTAAACTTAAAAAAGAAAAAGAAAACCCAACATGAAAAACCAGCCAAATAACACAATTTAATAACGTGCCCTGAGCAATTTGCTCTTTCATCTCTCTCTCATTACAGCTATATGGAAGCTACAAGGTGCTTGACAGTTTGGGAAAATAATCTTTACTGCCACCTGATACTTCCATACCCATGCACAGCAAGGGACAGAGTCCACAAGAAAGGTGAGAAGAATCTAAACAATCTGCTTCAGGCAAGACCAAAAGCCATCACTCCCTACAGTTATTCTCATTTCTCATGGAACTTTACGAAAACACATCTCTTCCCCAGTGGGTCAACCTGCTTACGTGGTGAACTGAGAAATGGTCTTTACACCCAAACCTTGAAAATGGTCGTTTACTACTTACACCGTGTCCCTTAACCCATCTCTTTCTGTCTTAGAATGTGAGTGGGGGTGGGCCATCATATGATGGAAGCAGTGAACATATGCAAGCATTCCTGTGATTGAAACTTAAGCTGTAACAACACACAGAGAGGTTGCACCAACCTCTGACTGGCCTGGCCTGATGGTGTAGGTCCTACGCTGTAGGGGCAGACAAGCGGGTGGTGTATGTAATGGACACATTTTAGTGAACAGGACTCCTTTGCTTACTGGCCTGGAGGAACTTGAGACCCTCCTGCTACTACTTAAAACTACAGGTTGAAAAGGCCTAACTGTGCAACTGGACAATCAAATGGAGGTGCTAAAATATGTAGCGCAACATAGCCACCACAGCAAGTTAAAAATAGCGAGAAGGCGAGAATACTGCCAGTTAATTAATGCACTGATCATGTGAAATCTGCTTCTTCACACATTCTTTCTTCAGGAGATGGAATCTGACACATACACAAGGAACAGTTTGAGGGCTCTGCCTCCAGCTAGGCAGTTCCCATTCCAGTGTCTTTTCTGTGAGTCACACAAGATGCCCCTGTTAGATTCTGTCCTCCAAGAGAATTTCCCCGGACAGCAACAGAAGAGAAAGAAATGGGGGTATTATTCTTAATCTGCAGAGATCAACAACGTCTGGAACCCCCTAAATTTGTTAGCCTACAACTACCATCATATATGTCTCAGCAGAAAGAGACCATGTTCATTGGGAACTAGTTTAACAGGTTTTTGCTATAGCTCTTTAAAGAGCAAAACTCAGAATTCACTATTTTCACATATGGAAAGCATCTGAGCATATTTACCCTCCCTCTGTTTGCATGGCACAGCAGTTAACTATGTGCTAAACACATGGAATAGGAATACCTCTTGGCTGCTTCAATATCATAGGTTGTACTGCAGGGAGGGAAACTTATTTATATTTACTCCTAGTATTATGTTCCATAGTGGGGTACAGATGCACATGAAACAGATGCCTTCAGCTGCAATCCTAAGCATATTTCCTAGGAGGAAGCCCCGTCAAACTCAATATGACTTACTTCTGAGCAAATATTAAGAGGACTGCACTATTAGCAAGATGGAAAACAAGGCCAGAGAGACCCTTTACAAATCAGGAGGACTCAATGTCATCTCCCCCTACCCAGGGTAAATTCAATTCTTCTAACAGGGCACACATACTCACCATGTATGTAAGCTCATGGCTGGAAAGGGACAAAAAAAAAAAGGAAATTTAAGATGTACAATGGTCTGGGCTTATTTAAGGATATATTCCCACCAGAGTAAGAACTTGGGGAAGACATGACTGTGAGATCCCAACTCTTTTCATTAAGAAAAACTGGGCAACCAAGCAGAAATGAGGATCCCAAATCAGCAGAAAAAGACCACGTAGACTGGCTTAGAAGCGTCACTCGGCCCACCCCTGGGGCTTCTCGATTTCTTGCACAGCCTTCCACTCTCCTGAGCCCTGATGGAAGCCTCTTCACAAGGCTTTATGTCATCCTGCTGTTTGCTGCTGCATCTGAGAACCCCTGTCTCCTACTCATACCTCTTGTCCCCCTGAGAGTTCTGGTTCTGCTGGTTCCCAGTGGTTTGTAGATCAGGTATATTGGCAAAGTCGTCCTGTTCTGAGAGCCCCAAAACAAGGGATAGCACCACCATACGGCCTTCCCTGTCCAGAGGTGATCCAGCCAGGGGAGTGATGAGGCCCCAAGTTCATTGAGCAGGACGCAGATAAAGGAGACAGACAGACAGACAGGAAAGAGAAAAAAAGAGAAGAAAGCATAAGAAATTAAACTGGCAGGAAAACAAATACTATACTATAACCACAATGAAAAGAGATTAGAATATTTATCAGTGGCAAAAAAATACACACTAAATTCCTGGACAGGATTCAGAGAGCAGTAAAAACAGGGAGGAGGGGATCACAAAGATACCTGGAAGGGAACCATCTAAGATTGTGTCTTTGGCATGTCCAGATTGATAAAAGTCTTGGAGAGAAAGCAACATTGCCACCGAGTGGCTTCTTTCTGTGTAGGATAGCTACGTGATCTGACTCCTTGATTTATAAACACTTCACACAAACATGAATCTCAAAACAGATCATTGTTACAAAAACAGAGATTGTGGATGCCTAACACGAAAAGAACGCTATGTGGGCAACCTCTCCTTTCCACTGTGCTACCAAATATTATACAGAGGCACTGCTCATGGATGCTGCTGTTTGCAAACAATGAAGAGGAGCAGACATGGAAGACAAAGAGTATCTAAAGCTTGATACAAAAGGCAAAAAAAGACTGGAAACATCACTACCATTACGAGCACTATCTGTGAACCTTTCATAAACTGTAGTAAGGACTTAACAATGGTGAAAATTTTAGGGACAACAAGACATGGATGTTAATGATCTTTTAGCTGGTGATTGTTAATGATGATCATGCCCAAAAACCAAAGCTGATTGCAGGAGGAATGGTGGGTAAAATGGTTGGCTTGAAATGGATGTGTTGCACAAATGATGCAGTTCACTAGTGTTAGCCTGCTAGATAGTTGTTACTGACATCCATTATAGGGAGTGAGGTTCTCAGCAGCTGTAAGTAGGGTAGTTTTGCAGCAGGAGAGGACTGATTTACTACTAAAAGTGAAAGCTATTGGAACCCCATGGTAATTGACAACTCTCTCTGTGTGTGTGTGTGTGTGTGTGTGTGTGTGTGTGTGTGTGTGTGTGTGTGTGTGTGCGCGCGTGCGTGTTCGTGTGTGTGTGCGCGCATGCGTGTGAGCGAGCATGAGCATGTATGCATTGAGATGTATACTGAATGGTGCTTAAGTTCTGTTTTGTTAGTAGGAGGCTTAGTGGGTCAGGGCATTTACCTAATGCCAGATTTGAAAGAGGACTAGTACTGAACAAGAAGCATCCCCTGAGGAATTAATTTATATAGCATGTTGACAATGATTGTTACTAGTTTTAGTTCAGCAGTTTCCCAAAAGCACTCCATATTTTCCCATCCATTCCTTGGTTGCAGAGATGCAATGGGAAGAAAACCTATTCAAGTCTTTGGAGTGAATTTAATGTTATTACCACACCCAAAGCATACCAAGCAATAATGTTACACTGGAGTGAAATCCCTACTGCAGGATATAGGTGATCACTTTGAGACATGGGCTTTGCAAATCCATGCCACTTCTAATTTAAAAGCTCACCTCTAGTGAGGGCTGAAAGATTTCCAGTTCTAAGGAAGAAAAGCTTTTGGCCTCTGTTGGCAGACAGCTGTGCTACATGCCCCTGGCTGTTCAGTGTGGTGCAAACAACAAACAGGGCCACGACCCCAGTTCAAGTGCCATGCCTCTCGCCACAAAGTGTGATGTATCTGCTCTCTGACGTGCATGCACTTATCACGCCTTGTGAACCCTTTTACATTCAGAATGGGTCGGTGCGCTTATCTGACTGGAAAAGGTGGTGAGGAAAGTTCTGGGCAGGGACTCTGTGTGATTAAATTTGAACTAGCTGAGTTGCATGTGTGGGAGACCAGATAAGCATGTGGTTTAGAAAATAAGAAAGGAGCTGTAATTGTGACAAGTCGAACAGCATGTGGCAACCAAATATATCAGGACAGGTGTATCATCATCATCATTTTTCTTCTTCTTCCCTGAAATAGAAAGATGTCTCACAAGCAGACCATAACACTAGTTTGTGTTGATACTAGTTTCATCCCTGGTGTAATATGTGTAAAGAAAGTTAAACTGATAGGGCAATCAGATGGGCATTTGTGCCACTGTTTGGTCAGCTGCGCAGACAGGCTGTTTCACTTCAGCAATCTCATGATGTAATTGCTGGAGTGAACCAGCCTGTACCCAGAACATTCCTACTCACACCTTTCTGGGTACCTATCAGGAGCTTCTACATTTTTGGTTAGAGGTAGGATTGCTCCATTTTTGTTCATTAACAGTGTGTGTCATCACTGGAAATGAACCAAAGCAAGCCTGCAGCTCTCAATTAGCCAGCATCATGAAGAAGCTGAAGAAGAGAGCTTGGCCACTTCATGAAATTGGCAAATTAAACACTTCCTCTGCTCTCTGGAGGGTCACAGGAAGTAATTAAAAAAAAACACCCAGAATCAAAACTGTACTATGGCAGTGCTGAGTTGCTGCATCACTTTAAAAAAATAAAAGAACATTTGAATAGTTCCTCCCAGAAGTGGAGGAGACAGAAGGGGGCAAAGAAGGGGATTTTTGACTTAGCAAACTAACACATATTATACAGGCAACATAACAGACAGTATATAGCCAAATAAAAAAAAAATTCCTCTACATTTTCCTCTTGTTTTCAACAGACAGGCAGCCCAAATAGGCCTGTTTAAGGTGAGTATTCTAACAACACAAGAGGTGACTCTACACATGGACATCACCAGATGGGCAATACTGAAATCAGATTGATTAAGTTCTCTGCAGCCAAAGATGGAGAAGCTCTATACAGTCAGCAAAAACAAGAGCTGGAGCTGATTGTGGCTCTGATCATCAGCTTCTTATAGCAAGATTCAAGCATTAAATGAAGAAGGTAGGAAAAACCACTGGGCTAGTCAGATATAATCTAAACCAAATTCCTTATGAATACACAGTGGAAGTGAAGAACAGATTTAAGGAACTTGATTTGGTGGACAGGGTGCCTGAAGAACTATGGATGGAGGTATGTAACATTGTACAGGAGGCAGCAATGAAAACCATCCCAAAGAAAAGGAAATGCAAGAAAGCAAAGTGGCTGTCCAACGAGGCCTTAGAAATAGCAGAGAGGAGAAGGGAAGCAAAATGCAAGGGAGATAGGGAAAATTACAGAAAATGGAATGCAGACTTCCAAAGAATAGCAAGGAGAGACAAGAGGGCCTTCTTAAATGAACAGTGCAAAGAAACAGAGGAAAATAATAGAAAGGGAAAAAACAGAGATCTGTTCAAGATAATTGGAGATACAGTCGTGCCCCGCTTAACGATTACTCAGTATAACGACGAATTTGCTTCACGATGATATTTTTGCGATCGCAATTGCGATTGAAAAACGATGTTTTAAATGGTTTTTTTTCGCTTTGCGAAGATCGGTTCCCTGCTTCGGGAACCGATTGTTTGCATTACGATGATCAAAACAGCTGATCGCTGGGTTTTCAAAATGGCTGCTGGGTGCTCAAAATGGCTCCCCGCTGTGTTTTTGGACGGATTCCTCACTCTACAGGCACCGAAAATGGACACCCCAATGGAGGATCTTCACTGGACGGTGAGTTTTTTAGCCCATTGGAACGCATTGAACGGTGTTCAATGCGTTTCAATTGGCTTTTTTATTTCGCTTTATGACATTTTCACTCTACAGCGATTTCGCTGGAACGAATTAACGTTGCTAAGCGAGGCACCACTGTATTAAAGGAACATTTTGTGCAAAGATGGACATAATAAAGGACAAAATGGTAGGGACTTAAGAGAAACAGAAGACATCAAGAAGCGGTGGCAAGAATGCACAGAGGAATTATAACAGAAAGATTTGGATGTCCCAGACAACTCAGATAGTGTTGCTGCTGACCTTGAGCCAGACATCCCGGAGAGTGAAGTCAAGTGGGCTTTAGAAAACATGGCTAACAACAAGGCCAGTGGAGGTGATGTCATCCCAGTCGAACTACCTGTATTTAAAATCTTAAAAGATGACACTTTTAAGGTGCTACACTCAATATGCCAGCAAGTTTGGAAAACTCAGCAATGGCCAGAAGATTAGAAAAGATCAGTCTACATCCCAATCCCAAAGAAGGGTAGTGCCAAAGAATGTTCCAACTACTGTACAATTGCACTCATTTCACACGCTAGTAAGGTTATGCTCAAAATCCTACAAGGTAGGCTTCAGCAGTATGTGGACTGAGAACTAGTACAAGCTGGTACAGAGGAACTAGAGACCAAATTGCTAACATGTGCTGGGTTATGGAGAAAACCAAAGAGTTCCAGAAAAACATCTCCTTCTGCTTCATTGACTACCCAAAAGCCTTTGGCTGTGTGGACCACAGCAAACTATGGCAAATCCTTAAAGAAATGGGAGTGCCTGACCACCTTATCTATCTCCTGAGAAATCTATGTGTGGGACAGGAAGCAACAGTTAGAACTGGATATGGAACAACTGATCGGTTCAAAATTGGGAAAGGAATGCAACAAGGCTGTATATTGTCCCCCTTCTTATTTATATGCAGAATACATCATGCGAAAGGCTGGCCTGGATGAATCCCAAGCCGGAATTAAGATTGCCAGAATCCATATCAACAACCTCAGATATGCAGATGATACCACTCTGATGGCAGAAAGTGAGGAGGAACTAAAGAACCTCTTCATGAGGGTGAAAGAGGAGAGTCGAAAATAATGGTCTGAAGCTCAACATAAAAAAACTAAAATCATGGCCACTGGACCCATTGCCTCCTGACAAATAGAAGGGGAAGGTATGGAGGCAATGACAGATTTTATTTTCTTGGGCTCCATGATCACTCCAGATGGTGACAGCAGCCACGAAATTAAAAGACACCTGCTTCTTGGGAGGAAAGCAATGACAAACCTAGACAGCATCTTAAAAAGCAGAGCCATCACCTTGCCAACAAAGGTCCGCATAGTCAAAGCTATGGTTTTTCCAGTAGCGATGTATGGAAGTGAGAGCTGGATCATAAAGAAGGCCGACCGCTGAAGAATTGATGCTTTTGAACTGTGGTGCTGGAGGAGTCTCTTGAGAGTCCAGTGGACTGCAAGGAGAACAAACCTATCCATTCTGAAGGAAATCAACCCTGAGTGCTCACTGGAAGCTGAGGCTCGAATACTTTGGCCATCCCATGAGACAAGAACACTCCCTGGAAAAGACCCTGATGTTGGGAAAATGTGAAGGCAAGAGGAGATGGGGATGACAGAGGACGAGATGGTTAGACAGTGTCATCGAAGCGACCAACATGAATTTGACCCAACTCCGGGAGGCAGTGGAAGACAGGAGGACCTGGTCTGCTCTGGTCCATCGGGTCATGAAGAGTCGGACACAACTTAATGACTAAACAAAACAACATACTATCTGGATGCAAGGATCACACCAAAGGGCATACTGGCCTTCTAGTGAAACAACTCCATTTAGCCTACACCAGCTCATTCCAAATGATCCTGTGTAGACAAGTCTGAATGCTCACTGTGCACAAGCCCCCTATGATTAGGAGACAATGCTTATCAATAAACTAAGAATGAAATCCATTTTTTAACCCCAGCTAGCAAAGTCTAAAGGAATACATGGCACAGAAGTCAAGAAACATGTATGCAGAGAGGGAGAACAATGAGTGGTTTGTATTGCGTTGTGACTAGCATTTTTCATTTCTAACCATAGAACATGGTTCTATGAACATTTATCAGGATTCTCCTTTATTTACTTCCAAAAATTCTGTTTCCTACTGGAACAGACCTACATTCTTCCATGGTCACTGATCCCACTTAAGCTTTCTTTGGGGTGCTTTTGTCTTTCTTTCTTTAGTAAATCTGTGTACTTCAAAAAAAAATTTGGCTTCCCTGAGCATGCTGATTCCTTTTTCTCATTTTTCAGTGCACTTGGTAAAAAGGAGTGGCCAATGGAACAAAATGTCCAAGGCTTCATTCACAGCCAGGCCGTATCATTCCCATCTTTTGATTTTCCATTTTGACCTAGATTATAACGGGTGATGGTGGTCATGGTTTGTTTCTAGGGGTTCATGGGAGTTCATGGTTGGCCATAAATCGCGAACCAGCCTGAGTCATCATTTTTCTGGTTTATGCCAATCTCTACTCACTACATATTTCTCAGAAACTGGAAGTGTTACCTTTTTTTGGTTACAACCCCCAGAATTCCCCAGGCAGCTATGTTTCCAAGTTCTGGTATTTATGTTCCTACAAAAGTGTTTTGAATTGTTTGGTATGTGGCTGTGGCTGCTAGTGATGCACTGTTTTGTGTGCCTGTCATGCTCTGTGGTGAACCACTTTCCAATGTAATGCATGTGGAAAAATTGGTGTACAAAAAAGTGTCTCTGAATCTAAGATCTGCAACAGAGACCCTTTTTGGTGTGTCTCATATTCAGAGCTGAGGTAGATGGTAATGGGTGAAAGAGCTTTTTCCTTGACATTTATGAAATGTGCTCCCCTTGGAAACTTTCATTAATAAATTTAAGTGTACAGGTTAAAAATTTTAAAAATGTTATCTTGCCATTAGAATAGGTGTTTATTGATCAATTACTATATTTAGCAGTTTTATTCCACAGCTAAGTAGAGTTTTCATTTTGTCTCTAGATAATATGTGGTTAAACAAAATTTATTTGTTTTTTAAAATGTATTAATAATATTAGAAGTGTGTCTATGGGACCCTATGGATCATCAAGTCCAGCCCCTGTCAAGGAGGTACAGTGGGGACTCAAACTGCCAAACTCTGGCTCCACAATCAGAGACCGAAACTACTGAGCTATCCAGTATTGTTGGCTGGGGAAAGTCACTCCCAGGGCTATGTTTGCCTTCTCTGAGAGTTTGTCTTTCAAACTGAAAAATGGTCCATATATACCTAATTTAAAAAAAGCAAACTCATTCCTGGACAAATTCTGTGAATAGTCCACTGCTGGATAATATCTGAAAGCCTCCAGGAGGAAGACAGTGTTTTGGCTAGTGATGCAATTTCTCATTGACTGTGTGGAACAACTGAACAACTGTTCTGTCAACTCCAAAAGAACTGACTTTTTAAGGGTAGAGATAAAAACCCAGCTCTCCCCTTGGAAACCTCCTTTATGAAGGCAGAAAGAAACATGAGTATACTGGTGGGAGAGTGATGGGAAATTCAATGGCTGCTCTTCATGTGTGAGTATGCAAACTTCATGATTTTGCTGCCTTGCCCACCTTTTTTTCTCAGTTAACGAATCATCCTATAAAAGCCACTTCCGACAAAGGGGTTTCTCTCTAATAAGTTATGCTTTCAAAAATGCCACGCAGTATCACCCTCCCATGTGGCACCATATGGTACAGCCCTCCTTAACACAAATGGAGCGTCACATTTTCAGTGTTCCACCTTGTGAAAATCTTGTTGCAGAAAACTATGAAGGGAGAATCTGGGACTTTGATTCTTTCCCCTTATGTGCAAAATTCTGTGGGATAGGAAACCTCCTTCCTAAGGTCTGAAGTAATAGGAAGCTGCCTATACTATGTGGATATGGAGAATAGAGAACACAGATGGGGGGATTCCATCTCTGTAGTATTATGATTAAAAAGCATGTTTTGCAAACACCTCACGATATCTGTCTTTCTGGGCTTCACAATGTAACCCAATAATTGTTTACAGATCACTCCACTGACTTCAGCATAAGCTGTAGAGACCGGGAAAATGTTAGCAATAAATAGCTGAAATACTATTTTGTAAGCTACCTTTGTTTCCAGTTATCATGCAGCCAGACATTTCCATATTTTGCGCAACAAGGATAGCAGTTCAAATGCCACATGAGTCAAGTAGGCAGATGCAGGCAATATATTCCACCTAGTGGCTCCTAAGGTTGAAGAATTCATTTTATGAGGGCACCATCTTTCCCCACCTACAGTGAACCAGCTGGACAGTTTGGAAAATGCAAGTTTGGACAAATGTGACCTACTCATGCAGGGAACAACAAGCGGCACGAAGAATACAAGGCATCAGTGTTTTATTATTGATACTGCCCTTTGCATACATGCATAAGAACGCACAAAGGCAAGGAAACAGAACCTCTAGATAACTTGCCCTTCTGTGTCCTGGGGAGAAGCAGGCTGGTGTTGTCAAATCATAAGAGCATAAGAAGAGCCATGCTGGTTCCAACCAAAGGCATTCTGTCCAGCATTCTGTTCCCACCAGATGCCTTTTGAGAAGCCAAAAGCAGGACATGAGCACAGCAGTTCTCCCCTGCTTTTGTTACCTGGCATCAGGCATCCAGAGGTACACTGACTCTGATATGACGTCAAGTTCCTGTGTCTAACCTGAATGTATTTAAAGTGAAATCCTAAACATATCTATTCAGAAGGAAGTCCTACTGAGGTCAGTAGAATTTACTCCTAGGTCAGAAAACATTGCAGCCTTACTGACGGTTGCCTCTGAATAACACAAAGAGCTACTGTATATCTGCAGAAGAATGGATACAGCTGCACTATTAGCCTACAGTTAGATGGTACTTGTTGTCCTTTAAGTTGTATCGCATTTCTGGACAGGTGTCTGATAGGTGTCACACATCTCTGCCTGACATATCAGTACCTGAGTCCATATCTGGTGACTTTGTGATAAGATGCTCTCACTACTGATATTGTCTCTGATCTGCACTTTCATAGGGTCTCAAGTGGAAGCAGGTCCCCAGAAAATGTTTAATAAACTATTGTAGAGATTATGGTTTATAGGACTACACTGTTTCTCCCAGAAAACTTGTACATTTTTGCTCAGTTTAGTGGATCATATCTGAATAAATGTGGCAGGAATGCCTGTGGCAGGAATGGGCAACCAGTAGCTCTCCAGATGTTGCTAGATTTCAAGTGCCATCAGCCCCAGCCACCATAGCCCATGCTCAGACATGATGGGAGTTATAGTTCAGCAAGCTCCTGGAAGTATACAGCTTTCTTATCTCTGTTTTATAGAGAACCCTAAGGAAAATTAGCAACTGACCAATATTTGGGACATGGTTTTCATAGGAGGACAGACACAGAGAGTGGTCTCCTTGGGCACCCAGAAGAAGTACTTCATTCTATTTGGTGATATTTGTAGATTCTGAAAATACCTGGAAGCCACTTCGTTTCTGTCAGTTTATAAATATATGCATGGTAAAATATGTTACTGACATTGTAAGTGGCACACCTACTTCCACAGCCGAAGGTGCACTGTGGATTCTAGAGTTGGTCAATTGGTTTTATTCTCTAACCCCCCCCCCCGGGCTTTTAGGTGATTTTATACTACCTTAGAATTCTAAACAAAAACTGAGTGGTTGCAGGGAGAAAGTTGTGAACACTGCTTCAGACAGCATTTTCACCCAAGGAATCCTCCACTATATTTTTGAGAGGATGACACAGCCTTGTTATTGCAGTCTCCCACAAGCCCTGGGAAGTTAATAAAAGCATTTGCATTAAAACAAAGAGTGATGTAAAAACAAGATTTTTTTTAAAAAAAGAAGCCAACGTTAATGGGTTTTCTGTGGTTGGGGGGGGGAATAAAGATATTAAAGGCAGTGGCTTCCTTAGAGAGAACAACAATCATGCTGATCAGCTTGTTCTCATTCAGTGGGTACTTTCTTTTCAACCAATTAAGGCTAGAATAAGCAAATGAAGCTGTGCAAACAGAGAGGTCCACAATCCTCTGAAGATCAAATGAGATTCATCTATAAATTAGAAAGCATGCAAATAGAAAAAAAAAAGGTTCTATAAGGCTGCATTTGAGCAGATTTCCATTTTAAGGCAGGAACTGTACTGGTGCAACTAGGGGGGAAGGTCTTTGTGGAAAACAAAAGGAAATGAGACAATGTTGTAAAACCTATAGTACTCAGCATCAAAGTGCAATTAAGTAAAAGGTCACATGGGCCACATCTTACATAAGAGATAGGGCCATCTTCTTCTAAATCAGCAGACCCACCGGTGATCAATCATTCTAATCCAAACTATTGTGCATCATATTCAGGCAACAGATGTGCTGTGCAACAGTGCAAACAGATTCAGAAGATTCATTTGGCAGAGAGAGGCTGCAGCCTTGGGCAATTGATCTGGGATGTCTTGAAAGGGCAGGAAATTGTTAGTAATTTGATTGTTGTTTTTTTTTAATTGCAACCTCCCCACCCCCACCCTGGCTGTCAAGGAGGGTAAAGATATCTGTGAGATTTTCAAAATAACTTGGTTGGCTTTGGGTTCTATGCACCTTGGCGTCATATGGTTGGAAGTATTTACTATTCTGACTCCAGTAGCACTTATGTTTTGGTTTGGCTCTGAGACACCCAACCAAGTGAGCTCAGCCAAGATTACATGTTTATTGAGTAAGAATAAATGTGTAGAGCTGCACCCCAGGTATCCAATGCCCTCACCAGGGTTGGCACCAATCTTAACATCCTTTCCACACCATAGAAAGACCTTGTATTGTATTTTTCCAGCTTTTAAAACCACAATATACCTACGAATCCTATTTCCAGCTGCGTTGTTTTTTAAAATATGTATCTGTTTGATACTGCTCCTGATTTAACTCTTATTCTTTCAATTCTGTGTTTTGCTGTAGTATATTTTTGGTTACTTTGAAACTGATAAGCTGCCCAGAAAATTTTCTTTTCTTGCAGAATGGCTTATAAACAATGTAAATAAATGGGATTTTTGAAAGCAGTACTAAGGTTTATTAGATCTGGTAAGAAATATTTTCTGGTCTCCAAATATGGTTATTTGTTAGAAAATCAAGATTCAGTCAAGGGAAATATTAATGGGTGCTGTCTAAGTATAGTTACAAATTATCCTGCACAAAGTCCCTTATTGGTTAGTGATAATCACTGCATTGATGAATCACTGAAGCTTGCACTTTTTAGTGGATGATCATAAAAATCTTAATACAAGCACTAATGAATTAATCACTGGGACCCATGGTTTTCCAGGTAGAGAATACTCAGAAGTGGTTTACCATTCTCTTCTTCTGTGGGTGCTCTGGGACTGTGCTGCTTACCCAAGGCCACACAGGCTGTCTCCATTTGCAGGAGGCATAGGGAGGAATCAAACTCCCAAACTTTGGCTCTGCAGCCAGATACAGTACCTAAACCACTGAGCTATCCGGCCAGATTCACTTAGGGATCACTTTTTCCTATTTGAGTGTGTGGGTTTCAATTATTTCTAAAAGTAGCAATACTCTCTCAACTATCTGTATATTGACCAGAGAACTTTGGTTACTGGGCGGTCCAGACATTTTTTAAAAACTACTGTATGTATATTAATTCGGTAAATCCATTAATATTTCTTTTCCTAGAGAAAGAGGTACTTAACTGACCCTTCCCTCCATTCATTTTATTGCTGATATATACCTCCCTCGGTACCCATTCCTGGCACCTGCTTGCTTGTCTTCTTTTACCACAAATTGTTTACAAAGGTGTCAAGAAGCTTTTGTTTTCTATGAGATGTCAGGATCAGTTTCCCAAAGTTCAAGATTGTGAGGTCAATACAATACCAAAGAATTCTATGTAGAGGCCATTTAACTAAGAGAACGAAGTAAATTATCCTCAGCAAAATAAAAGAGGGGACCTAGTAAGGGCCGAGAGGATAAATTTGAGGGTGATAAAACTCTTTTGCTCCTTGAAGACAAAGTGCTTTTCCTTCTTTATCCTTGGTTGCTTTCTGGCACATTTAGAGTCATGCTGAAACTCAGCTTGATGCTCTGAATGAGCCTTCTTGATCCTAATAATGGATTGCTGAACCAAAGAAAACTAGTATCTAACCTTCTGTGCACTGTTTTATTTCCCACATTCTCAACATATCAGCATTATAAAATTTTTTCAGCCTGCATAATTCCTTTTAAAAAAGTTTATTTTTATATTTTCATTGGTGTATTAAATGTAACCTAATTAATAAGTATTAATAGGTATAAAATATTCTTCCTGCATCTGAAGATGTAGGTAGGAGTCCATGAAAGCTTAAGCCATACAGAACATGCCAATCTTTCAGGTGTGCAAGACTGTTCTCTCCAATGTTTATTTGCCTCAAGCTTTTCAAGTGGCATTCAGACTTACTTCTCCTTATTGCAATTTAATAAACAAGTGCTTTCAAACAAGGCATGCTTGGGTCATGATAACATCCCTGAACTAAGACCTTGGAAAAGTTATATTTGAACTACAGTTCCTATAACTCCCTAGCCAGCATGACCTGTGCCTTGGAGGAGCTGCTAAAGCTCTGTCAACCACAAGGTTAACCTAATTCCTGCAGTTGGATATCTTTCGCCTTATGGAGTAAATGGTAAAGCAATAGCAAACTCATTAATAAATATCAGCAGATGATCTAAGGCAGTAGCAGGCAGACTTCTGGCAAATGGCTAGCTGCTAAAGAAGGGGCTTTATTGGGGGATGCGGTAGGTTTTTTTTACCAGCTCCTAAATATTTTGTGATGGCTTTTAGTTCAGTTAATTTTAAAATATGAGAATATGTTTAGTTATTTTTAATGGGGTAACATTATACGTTTCAGCTGTGTTAGCCTTTTAAATATTTTGTTAGCTGCCTCTGAGAATTCTCTTATTGAGAGAAAGGTAGGATATAAACAAAATGAATGAGTGAGTGAGTGAGTGAGTGAGTGAGTGAGTGAGTGAGTGAGTGAGTGAGTGAGTGAGTGAGTGAGTGAGTGAGTGAGTGACACTTCTGAGCCTTCCTATGGCAGTGCCTGGCTCATTGCATTTATTCTTCCAGACTCTTACTACTGGACTCCTAACTGTGTGAAAAACATCCACCAATTGAAGAATACAATACACTTCCTAAGGCATAAATATTGAAAAAGTTACCACCAGCATGGTTAAAGAATGGCTAATACTAAGACAAAGGAAAGCACAACTATCTTCGCAGCTTTCTAAAGAAAAGAAGTGCCAATTTCTTATTCCTAGAAAAACTGACACCAAAGGCTTCAGATTAGACTTTGGGGCCTGGAATTTAGAAACTGTCACCAAGAGGGAAAAACTTTAAGGCTGATTAAAAACCACACACTTCAAACCACTCTGACAAAGCTGTCTGTGCAGATCACAGCAAGTGGGATATGAAGGGCTGATGGGCAGAGATTGCATGGATAAGAAGACCAAACCCCATGTTTGTGAAAGGTAAATGGAAAAGTCACGTATTTCTAGGTGGGTTTGTTAGCTTTGCAATAATGTCAAGAAAACCTCAATACAAAGGAAGGTGAGGGGATATTTCTTTAAGAGTTTTAGGCTGCTTTTTGTGTGTGTGTGTGCTTAATAGACAAGGGTTATCCAGTAGGCAAGGCTGGTTCAAATCCCTGCTTGGCCACAAAGCTCATAGAATGGTCATTAATCCACTATTTAAAAATTCTGATAGAACATTTGGAGATAAGATGTGCTCACTCCCCAACACATGCCTCTCTGTTGCTCAATTGGTGTAGAATATGTACAAGAATCTATCAACAGAACTCTGGACTATTAAAAATGGGAAAAAAATAGAAATATCTCTAATCCAGCTCTTATGCTAAGCCCGGATCCTGTATGTTCTAAACAAGAGAGGTCAGAAAAAATTACTTATTTGGCCCACAACCCCCAATCAATGGCCACAGTGTCTGGGCATAGTGGGAGTTATAGTTCACATAAGCAACTTTTCTGAGCTGTGCTAAAAACTTCAAGTGTCTTCATTTCAATTGCACTGCACTTAAAGTTCAGAGAAGACAGCTCCAGGCTGTGTCATGGCAAAAGCGATTGTGTGACAAGACACACATTTTTTGAAATCAGCAAGGATTGTTTTCAGAGAGGGACAACAACCAAAGGACCTGTATGTATGGCTGTTAAATGAAGAAGAAAGAGCTTATGCTCCTGCAGCTAGAGAATATTTACTAGAAAGCTGGGGGGTGGGGAAGAGAAACCAATGACTTAAATCATTCTAGGAAGAGTAGAATGGAGAGAGAAATGTTTTTGTGGAGAAATAGTGAGAGGCTTTCTCAGAAAATCCATTCTCCTCATGTTCAAAGGTTTGCATCTGGTGCTGAAACAGGGGAATTTATACAATCTGAACGAAAAAAGGTTCTCTCTCTCTCTCTCTCTCTCTCTCTCTCTCTCTCTCTCTCTCAGGAAGGGCATATAGTGTCATAGGTGCACAATCTGTTGACCTCTGCCCTTGATAAGGCCCTGGCTGGATTACAGCATCAACTTTTACTGCATTCCTTGCATTGCTGCTTTCAAAGCTGCAGGCTGCCTGTCTCTGCATTGGAGAGTTACCGAACAGAGCAACGAACACATGCACGACACACAGAAGAAGGAGAAAAAGAACAAAGAAACTTACAGGAAAGACTTCATATCCAAGCCTCGGTTCCGAATCTGCCCCACCATATGGTCCCAGCTCCCAGGGTTGGAACGGCTACGGCCACCGGCTGTCCTTTGCTTGGAGCTAGCAGAAGTCCCTTGCCGTGACTGTCCACTCCGACAGCCCCGGGGGTTGCTGCCGGTGGTGGTGGTGGAGCTGGTGTGGGACTGCAGGTGCCCCAGGCTCTGGCTGGTGGTGGGCTGGCTGTGGTTGGGTTTCTGGTGCTGGCTGAGTGGCTGTTGGAGACTCTGCTGGCGCAAGAGGGTGCGTGGGCGCTGGCATTTCGGGTCTCCTGCTGAGGTGGGGATATACTCAAGGGTAGTGGCTGTGGACATGGTGGGATCCTCAAAACTTAGGGAGGTGAAGGGCGATGGGAAAGAGAAAAAGGAGAAGAAGGTAAAGGGGCAAAAGTGGAGGGAGGAAAAGTAGAGAGTTAGAGAGAAGATGCCCCAACACAGCACTCTCTCTGCCAGGGACCTTCGGAAGCAGCAAACTGTCCTAGGGGTTCGCCCCTCCACCTCTGCTTCTCTAGCAGCAGAACTGAGTTCCTGCCTGCTGGCCATTGTTCTTTTTTGGGGGGGGCTGCTTTCTTGACCCAACGATGCTTTCCAGTTCTTGGTCTCAGCGTGAAGTCACTAGCGAAGCAACTCCTCCTTCTCAGTATCTTTATCTGGTAAGCAAACTCAGAACACCAACCCCTCTTTCTTGAACTAATTAGGTTGCTTTGTGAAGGCAATTTCCCCTGGTGCCTGTGCTGCTTGCTGCCTGTGACACGTGGCAGGCTCAACAACCACTTTCCCCATTGGCTGCATCTCAATTAGCACATCTCAGCAAAGTGGCAGCGGGAATAGGAACTCTCACAAGTCCTGGGAACAGTGTTAGAGAAACCGATGGCCAAGCTATTGGAATGCTCTAGGGTTCCATGCACACACACTCCCCGTAGGGTTGCTATCATATATATGTTGTATCCCCCAAAGTACAGAATTGTACGATATATAATTACTGTATATTTATAATTTCTTATGGATAGGTTTATGTACTGTTAGAAACTAAGCATACTGTTATAGGACGCAATGGTTAAATTGGAGTACTGCAGTCAAGTCTTTGCTCAAGACCTGAGTTCAATTCTACCCGGCTCAGGTAGCTGGCTGGAGGTTGACTCAACCCTACATCTTTCCAAGGTGGGTAAATTGAGTACCCAGCTTACTGGGTCCAGGGCAGGATGGAATGTGTAGCCTCCATCATTGGATTATTAACAACCCAGTGAATGCTTTAAGTGCTATGAAGCAGTATATAAGCAGCACACTTCTCTTTGCTTTTTATATGATAACTAGAAATACAGCTGCAGCTGCTTTTCTTGCCATTGTACGGCAAGGAAAGCTTCAATTATTTGCATTTTGGTAACTGTGTAGAGTGAAAGGCATAGGCATTTGTCTGTAAAAAAAAAGAGGGCAATCATAGAATGTACACCAAGGTACAAATTGCGGTAGCACTCTTAGCCCTGGAATTTTCTGGGTTCCATAGGTAATTTTTCTACTGTCTGTATTTAATTCCAATTTCAGAGCATCATTAGAAAAAAATAATACAGAGCAAAGTCTGAAAGGCAGAGAAATGACTCGGTGTACTGCCCCTGGAGCAGCTGTGTCCCCACAGAAGGACTTAGCTTACTTCTTGGCTGTCTTATGTGACCTCTATTTGAAGACACATGTTTACTGCTAGTACATCTTGTTCTCCCCTCAGAAACAGCATAGAAGCACAGCATATTGAGGAATGGCCTAGAGTCTGGACTTAAAACTCCATCCTATCCTTCTGAAGGTGACACTTTCAGATTTTTTTTAAACATAATGTCACTGGTTGCAGGTGCAGTTGTGCCTGGCTACATACAATCCTGAATTATTGACACCTCCATACAACCATAAATTCAGAGAAGCTGCAGCGTGTTCTTACTATGACTCTTATAGAACTACAGTGATCTTTCGTTTCTCAGGACCATTCTACAAATTACAGAAGAATAAACTTAGTTTTATCAGCAAGGATATAGTCCGTAGGTAACTAAAGCGAAGCACCATTTCTCAGTGAGTTCATCTGTATGATACACATGTCTGTAAATATTTTGGGGTATACTCCTAAAAAATCTAATGCTCGAAGTGGCTATAAGAGACTTAAGTACATGTGACTCACAGTTATATGGGTAGACACCAAGTATTTAATATCTTGCTTAGAATGACCACTTTGGAAGGAGAAACTGAGACTATAGGAGCATCAAGGAAAAATGATACTTGTCTTTTACATCCATGTGATGCAGATAGGCTCACAAGAAGACAAACTGGAGTGAGGAAATGGCAGGCAGAATGGCTAAGCTTCCCTTCCATTTTGCCCTTCATATACTACCAATTACCTTTCTGAAGTGGTTTTTCTAGGAACACAAAACACACTGAGCTTCTAATATGCACATGTGTGCTTAATGCTATAATAATTCCCTCCAATGTCTGGTGGTCACACTTCTGTACATTTGAGAGAGACCTTGAAGGCATGATCTGTAGCCTGTGGCACAGGACAGAACATTTGGCTAAAAAGACAATACATGAAGTGCAGACAGCTGTCCAAAGACATGACAGAGGCCTACGGCTAACTATGCAAAGCGGATGGTTGAGCACACATTCAAAAACGCAATGCAGCAAACAGTAGCTATCCATTTAGCCATAGTCAGAGATGAACAGATATGGCTGATCATACTGTCAGATGAAAAGAGAGCAGGGAGCAGACAGGTATTAACAAGAAGAACCCTTGGCCAGGGCTGTTCAATTTTTGTAAAATTTGGTGGGAATCTGATATTCGGGGCAGGATTTAGATTTCAGAAAATACTGTAGGAACATGGGAGACTGCTTTACATCAAGTCACTTTGCTGGCCTATCTAGTTCAGCACTGTCTAGATTGTGGGTCTAGAGAGTTTTGAATTGAAGGCTTTTCTTGGTTCACATCTCAGATCACCCCTAGGAGATGGCTAGGACTGAACCTGTGATTTTTTTTGTGTAAGACATGTGCCCTGCCACTGAGCTGTAGCCTTCTACCTTCTTTAACTTAGAAATGGGGTATATTTGCAGAATTATCAATAAAATCTCATTGGTTGTACTGAGAATACAGCTTCTATATCTCACACAGCTTACTATTTCTTCATTATGACCTCCTATCACATTTCCACACCTATTAGATTGTGGTATTTGTCAATCAACTGATGTGAAAGCTGTTCTTAACCCTAATTCTGTCTTGCAGAAAGGTAGGTGTCCACTTCAACAAGTGTACAGGTTGGCATATCTTGTACTGATTTGCATACTTTTTGGAACACAGAATCTGTTTCCACAGTACAGAAATGGTTTTCCTTCCTTTTCTTTTCTTCTTCTTTTTTAAAAATCATTAACGAACAGCCCTGTTTACAGTTAAAGCAAAGCCAGACACAGAGATGTAAAATGAGTGCACAGGAAGGGAAATGGAAGACATATGACAAAGCATATGCAGGAGGATATGGCAGGATGACTGAGGAAGCAAGCATAACAGTTATACCATGAGGGGCTGATTTCACTGAACCTCTGAAGGGCATGGTGGGCCACAGTCCTCACACAGAGATGGCCAATCACTGAAGCAGACGGATGAACATGTGACAGGAGAAAAGTGCACAGCTGGCTGATTGCCCTGTCAGTCTTACTGATTCACTGCTCTGCCTCTGCCCAAGGAACGAACATTTGAGAGCACTCTGAAGAGCAGTCAGATGGGCCCGGTAGCTGTTAAATCTTTGTAGGGGCTGCTCTGGGCAAAAAGTGAAACCAGCCTGAAGCTTAACCAGAGAAGCATGGAAACCAGGGCCTCATAGCAGAAGGGTTCTAGCATCCCTTACTTGCTGCCAGCCTGGCCTGGAAGCCACTGTTACCAGAAGCAGCCAAAAAGATTAAAATCGAAATAAAAACGCGGATGCCAAAGTTGAAACTGCAAAGGAATTGTATCTCTCTATATAGTGAAGAGGAGAGAGAAAGAGAAAAAGAGAGAGGGAGAGGGAGAAAGCAGAGGAAGAGAGACAGAGAGAAAGAGGTCAGGGATTGCAGAGAGAGAGAGAGAGAGAGAGAGAGAGAGAGAATCTATATTAACAAAGACTCCTGCTTCCTTCCCCCCCCTCATCCTGGGAAATTATTCAGGTAGCTCTTCATACGTCACCTACCAAGGACTTGAGGAACCAGCCTGTACCAGGTATTGAGACCTTAAACTCAGCCCCCCTGCTGTTAGGCAGCACAAGACAGAAATGGGCCTTTCCCAGCCACTGCTTTCTTCACATGCAGTGACCTCATTTCAGTTTTCTATCAAATCCTAAATTAGTCCAATTTTCAACCTCTCAGTCACAGGAAGCTAAAATTGGCTCCTTGAGGCCCAGAGCCAGCAGAATATAAATTTATATCAAGGATAATTGCAGCATGGGAAGCAGTCCGAGTGCTGTGGGGCTTTACCAGCCACACACCTGGCACTCTGGTATCTCTGCGGGTCCTGTATCCCATTTCCTATTCCCAGCACTAGGCCATTGTGCAAGTATATGGAAGGGATCTTTTGACTAGACAGACAAAGCAAAGTACTGTAGAGCTCCATCACAAAACACACACATGACAACTTATATAGGGACAAGCCAGTCACGAGGCTCTTTGTTGCGAAGGACAACATATGACAGATCAGTTTACACCACCAAAAACATCATTTAATCAAGAAATGCATCAAATTCTATAACTAATTTAAATGTCAGAAAAATACGAAGCTGCTGCTGTTATATGTTCATTAACAGCTTGAACAGATCACCAACTACTATCTTTTGCATTCTCTGCACAACAGCAACTGCTAGGGAACATATGGAAGGGGGCTCTGTTCTGAAATATGCAGAACAGATATTTCTGCAAGATAATCTTTGAAGGGCCAGTTTTAGAAAGCAGCAGGCTTACAATAATGAATTCAGCTGTTTTTACATGGATGAACTTGCTTTGCTCCTCATGCGTTCTCTGCACAACAACAGTGACTACTAAGAAGGTAAGAAGCAAACCTCAATTGCTTGGAATGTATGTGGCTGGTAAGATTATGTGCCTAGCCTCAGGCAAGAATGCCTCTAGAAGGTGGGAATGGTAAACCACTCCTGAGTAATTTATACCTAGAAAACTCTATGAAGGTTGCAATAAGTTGGAAACCACAACACATCATTCATTATTATGTGTACTCTGGAAGGATGAAACTTTCAAAGAAGAATTAATGGTATATCTCAGAATGATTGCTTTCTGGGGTAGAACAGGTGAAATCTTAGGAGAAATCTTTGATCACTTCTTGTTATAATAGTAATGACAATCTTAGAACTTCAGAGCTGGAAGGGACCCAATGGATCGCTGAGTCCAGCTTGAGGCACAGTTATGTGAGAAGACAAAATGTAGTGCCATATGAATGCGGTAGAAAAATTATTCCATTTAAGAAGTCC
Organism: Pogona vitticeps; assembly: GCF_051106095.1. Taxonomy (NCBI): domain Eukaryota; kingdom Metazoa; phylum Chordata; class Lepidosauria; order Squamata; family Agamidae; genus Pogona; species Pogona vitticeps. Next base: position 248,170,804 of record NC_135783.1, read on the forward strand.
ACTCATCGTAACATTTAAAAAAAAAATCTGTCCCTTCATCCTGGCAAATCTAGTTCTTTCCAGATGCTATGGGTTTGTCTGTATGTCCGTTGGGAGAGAGGTGAGGAGCAGCAGCATGGCACAGATGAGAAGAACAATGGCCCTGCTTACAGTGGGATTTTGGAGTATAGCCTTTCCCCCATCTCTGGGCTCCTTTCCAACCTATACACATTCATTAGAATGTATGAAAATAGTCCATGAACCACACAGGAAAACCTTTTTTACACCTCCCAGTGAAAATGGGTCAGAGGAAGGATGGCTTCAGAGATGCTACCCTCTTATCACACAAGGGAGCATGGTGCATATAGTACAGCCACCTTGTTGAAACTAAAATGGACTAACTGATCAGCAGCTGTATGGGAAAATATGTGGGAACCCATTGTAAAACACATTGAGTGCAGTGATGGAGAAAAGGTGGCATATAAAGGTAAAGTGTTATAATTTTGAAAAAGAAAAGAACTGAAAAGATTGCAGAACTTCAAAAGAATGTAATTTTCTGGAAATGGAAGAATACAGCTTGAGGAATTTTGTTTGGACACTCATATTTATAAATATTCTGCTGATGACCATTAGCTTTTGTCAATGTTTTATTTTTTAAAAAATCCCAATGTTGGGTTGCAGAGTATGCCCACACAATGGGGATGGGAGAAGGCATGAACTAGTGTGTCCTTAGCCCAAAATGTTTGGAATCTGGTGGATCACAAGGAAGAGCCCATCTGTAGCCTGACAGGTTATACCAGATTTGGCGGCGTACAAGACGACTTTTTGGCCCTGAAAAACATGCCTCCAAGGGGGGTGGGTGGGTGTCGTCTTATACGCCTAGTCGCCTTATACACCGGCAAATACGGTAGTTTGAGCTGGTCTGTGTGTGTGTGTGTGTGTGCGCGCGTGCATCTGGGAACGGTCAGCATTGAGGTTTTTCATCCTTCAGTGCTGCTTCTTGGACAAACATGGTTTCACTCACTGGATGAGTAAAATAAATAATGTTTGGCAGCCTGAAGTGTCAGAAAAAAAACACTTCTAATAACACACTCATTTATTGTGTTAGCTTAGGCTTCTTCAGTCTTTTCCCCTGCAGATACAGCAGAAGAAAGGTCCTATCATTGATATCCAGCATGGTCATTTGGCAGTTGTAGTCTAAGACATCTGGAGAGAACCACTTTAGCCCATTACTCTGAACAAGCAACATACATATGTTGGTTTCATGGGTTTTTTTAAAAAAATTTGTAAGCTGCCTTAGGTGCTTTTTATGGAAAGGTAGGGTATGGATGAATGAATGAATGAATGAATATGAATGAATGAAGCTTGAGGTTTGCTTGCTGTTTTTACTAGAGTGATGCCTGCCGCCCCACAAACTGCTTTTGCAATGGAGCTGCAGCTTGCCTCGGGGAGACAGGAACTCCTGTGACAGGAACAGCAGACAAAGTCCTCACTCCATACACAGTTTCCTCCCAACACATTTGTTTGCACTGATGGCAGATCCTTGTTTTGCCAAGCCCTTGACTAAAAGGCACTAGGTGAAGTCCTCACATTGATTGGATCGTTCCCTGTTTCCATAGTTTCACAACTTATTTTCTCTTATCTTCTCTCTCTAGGCCCAATCCATGCCACCATAAAGAGAACAATGGAAGTAGAGGCTCCTCTCCTCCCTCCTCCTTGCCCTTGCTTGTACCTTCATAGAGGGCAAGCATCCAAGCAGAGACAGTGGGCTTAAGTGAGATCCATGTTGCAGGCCATCTGTCTTTTGACCTGTGGCTAAGAACAAAGTGATTTCAAACGGATTGCTCCTTGCGTGTCAAGAACAAGGCACATAACTCATTCAGGAGGTATCAGCCATTTTCTCAATCCATGGTTTTGAGAAGCTACTGTGGAATACTTGTTCAGCAGAGGTCCAAAGTGAGCACTAGATTAAAACTAAGTTAGGAAACCTAATGGAAATGAAAGCCAGTGTGACATAGTGTATATGCTGGTGGACTGGGACTCAGGAGACCTGGATTCAAATTCTCACACAGTCATGGAAATTAACTGGGGGGTGGGGGGTGGGGTGGCAGCAGTGCTGGTAAAACCACTTCTTAAATATCTCACATATCATGAATTCTATGTTAGGGTTACTATAAGTCAGATGTGACTTGATAGCACATAACATCAACACATGGAAAATACGTCTGCTGGTAATGTTATTTCTGCTTAAGATTCTGAAAACTATTTGATTGTGGAAAAGACTGGAATGAATCATATCTTGGAATTATAAACCTACTACACACTGCTTAGACTTGTCCTGTAGTTTGCATTATATTTACCTTGAAATATCTTGGTCACTGGACAAAGATGTCATGGTTAGCTGGTCAGACCTTTAGCCTGGCCCATTGCAATGATGTACTCTGACACACTCCAGGCTACTAGAAGATATAACTTATCCTGTTCTTTAATACTGATTCCCAACTCCCTTTTCTTCTCCTTCCTATTGGTTTTTTTGTCCTTTTTCCTTATACTGTATGTTTGCTATCAAGATCTGTGAACTTCCCCCATTGTGAACTTCTACACACTTTTATTGATTTCCATGCAGTCAGGATTATTTGTTTTTGTCTCCTTGCGTATGATATAACCTGTCTCAGATCTTGAAGTCTTCTAATTGAACACCACCCAGAATGGCAGGGAAATTTTTCGACTACAACTCCCATACAGCCTAAAGATTCTGGAAGCTGTAGTCCAAAACATAGCTTTCTCAGGCTCTATCCCCACCACACATCTAACCATGTCATTGGAGCACCATGTGGACAGCCTATGTTTTCTTGTGTTCTTCCTGACTCTGACATGAAGTTCACAAAAAGTTTGGGGTTTCCACCCAGCCAGCCACCCAGCCATGCTCCTCCAGCTGCCATGCTCTCTGGGCCATGAGGCAACAAGAAGGCCAGGCCTGTGATGTACTCTCACTCACTTGGATAGGCTGAGCTTCCCTGCTGCTAGGTGGCTCTGCACCGTTTGCCATCGACCTCTCCCCGCCTTCCCAATGCTGGGCTCGCTGTGGGCAGACACGCTGCTCTTCATGCTGTCCTCTCGGAGCTGTGGCCTCTCCCCATGGCGTCCATTTCGCTCCCCTGCCAACCCCGATGTGGCCGAAGCAGCCAATTTTGCACCTGAGAGCAATGAGCCGCTGGGACACATCAGAAAAAAAGAAGGGGGCAAGTGGACGCAAGAAGGAGGTCAAGCAAAGAGGAGGAGAAGAGTAAGAGAGAGGGGGAGAGAGAGAGAGAGAAAGAGAGAGAGAGACAGACAAAAGGACAGACAGACAGACAGACAGAGAGAAAGAGAGACATCAGCACTACAAAAGAAAGGGCCCAGAAGAGCCTTTGTCCCAGGCAAAGACAGCAGGCAGCCCTGGCTTGGCTGTGAGGTGATGATTGCAGCCCAAGTTACTTTATTCTATAGGCAAGGAAGGGTTAAACAATGGATAAGAGTGTTAGGAGAGGCACTATGCAGGCGAAGGGAGAAAAAAAGCCACGTTAGTGAGAGAGCTTACCACTACCCACCACCACCACCACCACCACCACCACCACCACCACACAGTGCAGATGCAGAGAACACGCTGAGAGGGTGACCAAAACGGGCAACCCCGTCCTGTGCTGCAGAGAAGGGGAGAACAGGAAGGGGAGGGATAGGAGAACCAAAGGAACTGAGGGGTGCAGGTTAAAAAAATGGTGCCTTCTTTTGATGGGTTGCTTAAGGCAGTGGTTCTCAATCCACTGAAACCACTAGGCAAACCTAGCAAGCTGAAGCCTATGCCAGAGCTTTCTCAAGACAACGATGGCTTCTGAGCAAGCTCTAAGACCTTGGGTGTGGTGGGCAGGGCCCACCCCTATTTGCTTGCCTTTTGGCTGGCTTAAGTCACTATGGACGTGTGCCAGAGGCCCAAATTGAAGAATGGAACCTAGTCACATAGGCTATGAAGGTCTTCCCCAAAGACTAATAGTCACTTGTATCCAGATGCCAATCCACACAGAGATGTCTCAAGAACTCTCTTTTTCATTGGGACCAGCATCTGATCCATACTTGAGTACAGGGAGCCCAGGGTATTAGGCACTCAAGTCTGATCTACCAAGGACCACTGCACATGCCAGTAGTTGGGAACCACTGGATGGAAGGAAAGAGGAAGGGAAGGCAGGAGGGGTTGCTCGTCTCCATGGACAAATGTCCATGGGGAGGGGGTGGAAAGTCTGTGGGGAGACAGAGGAAGATGGAGGAAGGTGAATGGGAAAGCAGGAAGGGGAAGGTGGAAGAAAGGGTTTCATATACTCACTATATATGATCAAACCAGTTAAAGAGAGACTCACTTGAGGGAAAGTCGTGGATCACCATATGGGGCGTAAGGTGATATGTTTAGTATAAACTCCTTTGGAGGATAGGAGCTCCATTTCTGCTGCACTGTGTTGTCATTGTTATTCCAAAAGTCTCTGTCTAGATCACTAGATCAGCCGGTGATGAGGGAAGAAAAAAAAGGGAAATACAAAAAAGAGAATCTAAATTCCTGCAAGGGGAGGAAGGAAAAAATAACCCAAATGAGAGACAGCAAAGTTAGACTTCTCCTCCTGTGGAAGGTAAGCTTTGTGCCTCACATCCATGAGCTACACACATACATATATACATATGCACACGCATGCACACACACAAACATGCTCACACAGAGATGGCAGGTGGGAACAGGAGTTAGAGCTGGAGAAAGACAAGAGCAGGCAGCTCCAAAAGCTGGTGAAGAGAGACAGAAAGAGAGAGAAAGATAGATAGATAGAGAGAGAGAGAGAGAGAGAGAGAGAGAGAGACAGAGAGAGACAGAGAGACACAGAGACAGAGAGACACAGAGACAGAGACAGAGACAGAGAGAGACAGAGAGAGACAGAGAGAGACAGAGAGACAGAGAGAGACAGAGAGAGAGAGATAGGTAGGTAGATAGATAGATAGAGAGACAGAGACAGAGTGCAGATTAAAAAAATATCATTCTGGTGGTCCTATGATTCCCTTCTCATACCACCACTTTGTCTCTTGGAAAGGAAGGTTAATGGTTGTTTTGCATACCATACTGTTTTATAACGGGAGGAGAACGCCTTTGGCCTCTCATTCCAACCCTAGCTTGTCCATCTACTATGGAGCTTGACAGAATACAGGTATATAGCACCAAGCACAATGTCAGCACTGTTTTCAAGGTGCTAGGCTTTTCTGGCCAGCTCCTAAACATCAGTGAGATCTGCTGCTGCTATGGGGAGAAGAGAATCTCCTATAGTTCCCCAGGCAGAATTTGTGCATCAGACTAGAAGCAAATGGACAAGTAGAGAAGCAGCAATGAAACTGGGAGTCAGATTCAGACAAAGCCAGGCAAATGTACTGTTTCAGTCAGTAGCTTCAATAAATTCTCCAGCCATCAGCTAGGTGGCTACAGGGGTTCCGGATATGTCATTAAAAATAGTTACCTGTGCCAAAATCCAGATGTGGAATAGATTTGCTGAAGTACTGGGATAGATTGTCACACAGATTCTCTCCATCAAGTGAAAAACACTGGTGGGGGTGGCAAAAAATTGGAAATACGCCTCTGGGTGTTCCTTTGCCAGAAGAGTCTCAGCCCATGCTTGCTGGTTGCACTGAATCTAAACTTAGAAAATCATAGCAGGAGAAGATTCATTGTAGAAATGATTGGCCCTCTGAACCTTCTTCCACTGCCTGTGGGGCAACGTGCCCTGGAACGTCATAATAAAGAAAGCTCCGGATGCTTGTCCTCCAGAAGAGGTTCCATCCAGCCGAAGGGATTCAGCGTGTCTTCATTGCATGGATCTTCTGCTTAGTTGTGCAGAAAGAGAGCTAGGGAGGGGTCAGCTGCCTCAGGTTGGAGGCTGTGCATTGACAGTGATCTCTAAGTAGGTCATGCCAGCACTCTGTGATCTGCTAGAGCTTGACCAAACCATCTTCTTCCAATTTTAGAAAGGCTCCAGTGGTTACTCAGTACTTGATTCCTGGCAGCATGTGAGATCTGACAATGGCCTTTGAAGTCAAATGCTTTTCTGGTAAATTTATTAGAGACATCAAAGTTCCCCTTCCAGGCTGAATGGCTGCACACAGCCCTTTACCGCTCATTAACTATCCTTGCCCTTCTCTGGCTTGGGGATGAAAAAGCCTTCCTACTGGCCTCTTGAGAGGCATACTGAGGGGAGATGAAAAGCCTGGGATAAAGGGCCGCTGTGTTTCACCAAGGAACTCAAGACTCATCCTCAGAGGATGGAGAGTGAGCAAACGAGGAAAAGTCTAGCAAGGAAGTGGAGAGGCCAGTCTCTTCATCATGTAGTTCTGCCTGCCCCTTTCCACCTACCTCACCTGCTTTAGGATCAAAGGCACCACAGAAGCCTTTTGTAATATTGCTATGAGCCTTTGGAAGGGAACAGTTTTCCAGCCGCAGAAGACAAAGAGCAGGTAATAAGCTTTTCATATCCTTGTCTGCAGATCTTCCTATGTCTCCTGCAGCCTCTCTGTAGTAAGAAAGGTCTCAGTGTTGCTTCTCAGTGGTGGTCTTGACCCTCCTTCAGGAAAAACCATATCTGGCCTCCAGCGAGAGCAGAATGTACACAGCTGCCATGTGCGAAAGATGCCAGGAAGACCATAGACAGTGTCACATGTTTATTATCAAAGAATATGACTTTGGAGCTCTGCGTCCAGTACCACTTGCTTAGTCAAAGGTATAGCTAATGGAAGGCAGTGCCACCCAGGTACTAGTGGAAGGCCCTGTCAATCCTGGGGCACAACATACACCTACACACATGTACCTACACACACGTGCACACACACACACGCACAAACATACACACACACACACAGAGGAACAAATAGGCACTCATTTACATAATATGGACACATATATATGCACAATCACATATAAATACATGCACAAACGCAAATGTACACAGACATACACGAATGTAACCAATCCACCTATCTGAGCATCCCCAGCAAAGTGGCCTTCTTTGTACCCACAACAGGAGGAATTGCAAGGCAGAATATGCTGGATGTCAACATTTTTGAGGGAACACTCCTTTTACCAGACCACTACTTCTCCATGGGATGTGATCTAAGGTTCCTTAGCCCTGCTCCACTCTGGATCTCCATGGAACAAGTTCCACAAGATCCCTTACTGTAGAAAATTTGACTTGGCAACCACATAGGCAGATGGCAGAGAGGAACTGAGAGTAAGCTTGTATGATCATATTGGAAGGCAAAACACCAGCCATGTTATGAAACTGATACTTAATCATGCTCTCAAGAAGTGTGCGTTTTTAATCATTCCTGGAGATGAGATTAAATATCAGTTTCACCATATGGGAGTTCCTCAATGAGAAACTGTAATCACAGGAACATGAGAGAGAAATGTAACCTTATTGTGATACATTTATATGCAGAGTAATCACATCAGTTCAACACACGTAAGTGATTTTTGCAGCATGAAAAAGAAAGGGAATGGTTGAAGGAAGACTCACCTTAAAATATGGGCATAGCAGTACCGATGTGGGACAAGGATATAACCTAGTTACCTTTGAGACTTGTGCCACCCTTAGCTTGGTGTGTACTATTGTCACACTTCTTGCCATCATCAGTCACAGTGAAGAGTTCATTCTACTATAGCCAAGGCCCAAGGCAGCATTCTTTTAGCTAGCGTCCTCTAGATATCTCAGAATTCTGCTCCCATAAGCTCCAGCTAGTATAGCCAGCAGTTGGGAATCGTGAGAACTGTGGTCTTAAACATCTGGAAGGCACCAGGTTAGGAAGGACTAATATCTCCTCATATGAGCCTTCCCCACCCTTAAGATCTTTACAGGAGACCTTCCTCTTGGTTCCATTGGCTATTGCAGATGTGTTTAATGGGGACATGAGAGAGGGCCTTCTCTGTGACTGCTCTCAGGTCATGGAATGCTCTTCCTAGGGAGATCAGATTGTCTCCCTCCCTTTTATTTTTCAGGCAACAGGTGAAGAAGCACCTCTTCAGGGAGGCTTTTAACAACTATAACTGAGTCCCTGGAGGCTGGCTTTTGTGTTTTTAACATTTTAGATACTTTAAAATTAAGTCATGCATTTTTAAATATTACTGCATGTGCAATTGTTTTTTAACCTTAATTTGTTGTGCTTTTAGAGTGACTTGCTTTAATATTGTGAGCTGCCTTGGGTCTCTTCCTTGGGAGGAAGACAGCCTACAAATGACAATAAATAAATAAATAACATAAATACATACTGTATAAGCGAAAGTTTTGTCTCTGGGCAATTAAAATTGCATTTTTTAAAAAAAATAAAAAAAGCATCAGACTTACTACATTGGACACAGTGGGAGTTACTTCAAAGCAAACCTGCTTAGGTTTGCATTGCCAGGGTCTAATTTTATGCCACGTTCTTGGAAATCTGGTCCACTGAAATCAAGATAATGAAAACTAAATAGTATTTCAATCAAGGTTTTTCTGGATCCATTTGAGGAATGCAGTTAATCACTAAAATGTATAAACACACATGAGCGACTAAAAACGGAAGTATTTCAGCAAAATGTTTGGCTTCCACCTTCTTCAGTTGTTTTGGTGTGCATTTGTGCATATATGTGATGTGATGTGAGTCTATAAATTCCTTTCAGCTTCCCAGTTTCTCCAGTATATGCTCATTATAGCTTCAATCCAAGCTTATTCAGAATAAAAGAAAGGAAATGTCTGCTTGGGATGGATCCAAGGGGTTAAGTTTCAAGTACAGATTTGCTATACATCTCAAAATATTAGGTAACAGTGCATTATTAAACAAAAATGTAAATATTCTAAGCCTTTCTTCTGGTGCTATGCAAATCTCCAAAGAGCTTCAGGGAAGATCATCACGAATATTTATGCTTTCTTCCCTACAGTTTTCATCCTAATAATCTGAAGGAATTGTAATTAAGATTGGGAGACATTAAAGTGAATAACAGGTGGTCCTATGGGATAAGGGGACAGGGAGGACAAGGCAGAGGTTGTTATTCTCTATATAAAGTAATAATATGGAAAAAAGAGACCCACAAATATTTGTAGGGAAGGAAGGATTCTACAATATTATCTTGAAGCTGATAAGGATAAAGATAGACACTCACTGCTTCCAAATCAAGGAAGTGAAGAACAGCATATAATGTTGTGAATATGGAAAGCAAACTTTGCCCTCAGCTTTTGTCTAAAGAGGAAGAAACCAAATCTGGCGGCGTGCAGTATTGGCAATAATAGGCCCGTCGCCAATGTTTCTTTCCTTAGTAAAGTGGTGGAGAGGGTGGTGGTCGACCAGCTTCAGGCTCTCTTGGATGAAACAAATGCCCTGGATCTGTTCCAATTGGGCTTCAGGCCGCGCCATGGCACAGAAACGGCATTGGTTGCCCTGTTGGGTGACCTGTTGAGGGAGGCTGACAGGGGCAAAATGTCTTTGTTGGTCCTCCTCGATATCTCAGCCGCCTTCGATACTGTCGACCATGGTATCCTCCTGGGGAGGCTCTCCCGAGTTGGGAATCGGTGGCCTGGCACTTGCCTGGCTCCAATCCTTCCTGGGGGACCGTCCTCAGAGAGTACAGCTTGGGGAGAGTGTATCCGCTCCATGGAATCTTAATTGTGGGGTTCCACAGGGCTCGATTATCTCCCAAATGCTGTTTAATATCCACATGAGGCCAGTAGGTGAGGTCATCAGGGGATGTGGGGCTTCGTGCCATCAGTATGGTGATGACACTCAGCTCTACATCTCCTTTTCTCCAACCACAGTGGATGCCGTTCTGTCCCTTCAGCTAACATAGACCTCCTAAAATAGTCGAAATACAGATTATGTTAGCTGGCCATACAATTTGCCTGAAGCACAGCAGATTGAGTGATGCAGCCGGAAAATGTCAAGGCTCAAGAATCTGAAGACTTAAAGTAGGTCCAGGTGGTTAATTTATAGTCTATAACCCTCATGTTCAGCCTACAAGGGACTAGAAACCTTTTACTAGAAACCTAAAACTAAGCTAGTTTTAGGCCTAGCCTAGTTTTAGGCTAGGCCTAAACTAAATGCAACAGGAAGAAACCAGTTGTATCCGTTGCTTGGTGTTCCATGCAGAGGACTTATCACTTGCATTGAGATGCAGAAATGTTTTGATCTTCTTCTTCTAAAGTATACCAAGTGTGGATGATTGTACATGAGCTGACATTGCAGTTTGGTATTGATTACTTGGGCAGCATGTATCTGTTGATGTCACGCATGCAGGGAAGGAAAGAAAATCTAAAATACAAGGGATGCGCCCAGAAGAAATAGTGCAACCACCTACCCTTTGCCAGAACAGAGGAGATCCATTCCCTGCTCTCAGAAAAGGGGACAAAAGATGACACAGATTTGCAGAAAGTTCACATGTGCTAATTTAACAATTCACATAGTTTATCTGGAAAATGATACCGTTCAAAGACTGTGCCCAAGTGACCACTCTGTTGTTCAGATGCTAGCTGTTGAGGAGTGACCTCTCAAGGCCACTACTCTCACTTTTCAAGACTACTGATATAGAAACTGCACTTGTAGCACACAACCCTTGAAACGGGGGCTATCTTCTCTAAGATTGTACAGAGGACAAATTTAGGAGAAATATTGCAATAGGTACTATGTGCTGTGTGGTTTGGGGACAAGGGGGCATAACTGGTGTGTAGCATGGACATTTGTTGTTCTTTTTAGGATAAGCTTTTCAATCCTGAACCTTGTGTCCTGGATACAGGACAGAGCTGGGAGGGGGTTCCCCATAAATTTTCAGGAGACAGTGACTTCTAGCTCCATTGTTGTGTATCTACAGTCTAGAGTTCTCAGGTACGGCATACCTTGAAAGAATGGAAGGACAGTGTAAAAAAATAGTATTGTTCAGCTAGGGCAGACCTGGGCAAAGTGTGGCCCTCCAGATGTTCCTGAACTGCAAATCCCAACATTCCTCACTGTGTGGACTAGGCCCAACTCTCCTCACACTATTGGCTGTGTGGGCTAGGCCCAAATCTCCTCACTATTAGCTGTGTGGGCTAGGCCCAAATCTCCTCACTATTGGCTGTGTGGGCTAGGAATTATGAGAGTTGCAGTTCAGCAACATCTGGAGGGCCACATTTTGCCTACCCCTGAGCTAGGGCAAAATTCTGAGACAACACAGGAAGCAGTAGTAGTGTGTGAATCTTAGAACAAGAAACATTTGATATGGTGGATAGGAGTGACAGCATTTTGCACCAACCGTCTCAATAGTAAACATACATGCAGAAGAGTGTTTATGAAATTACTAGAGGGATTATACACATTGCAGCATTACTAGGACTGTGGGCATATAGTTGTGTAGGAGGGAGTCCATTGGTGTTTAGACCTAAGCTGCATGAGAGCAGAAGAGAGGGAGAGCTTTTTACAGCTCCTGTGCTGAGAGTGAATGCAAATGGCTTGACTTGCAGGGACAAGGTGGTCTGATGACAGCCAACACAAACCCAAGGAGCGGGTGCATCCGGTGACTGCAATCCAGGCACCTTCGATCCATTCACTCCAGGAATCCCTCCCAGAACTTACTTAATGGCCTTCTTTTCACTGCGGCCTCGGCTGGAATCTGGCGTTCCCACTGTCTCCAAGGAGTTTTTGTACCGTTTGCCCTGAAATTAAATGGAAAAAAAAGAAAGTGAAGATAAGACCTACCTGTAAGGAGGAAAAGGTTAATGCTAGGAACACTTAGAGATCATTTCGTTCTTTTCCTATTTCACTCTTTCAGTCTGACTACTTGCAGTTATTAAGGCCCGCTTTCTCCAATAGCCCGTGTGCAAACCAAACATTTGCACAATGGACTGTAAAGGTAATTTGGGGGTGACAGCCACAGAAGTGTTTGGTAGGGAAAACAACAACACATCTCTGTCACCCTGCCTCCACTGCTAAAGAGCAGGGTAACATCTCTACTACAGCTAAACTGAAAACAGGGTACTTTATAAAAATGGTTTTTCTTAGTGCTTTAATTCCACATGCATTTCTTCTTTGAAGATAAATCCTACTAAGCAACTAGAAAAGTATTTACCTAATCAAAGCCCAAAGCAACAAAATGATAAAAGCCAGAAATGATCCTAAATATCGAATGAAAGCACCCAACACAATAATGGCTACCAGGAAGAAGATGAAAAAAAATGTAGTGGGCCTTCTTAAGCAATTAACCATTCCTAAAATGTGACAGCAGTCTGGAAAGCTGCTGCGTAACAATCCTTGAGTGATGCTTTTGCACATCCAGGAAGTGCTGCAGGCTGACCATGCCTGCTTTCTAGAGAATTTATGAAGAAAGGATTTATCAACACAAGGGAAATGTGCAAGTGGGTGATTTGGAAGGGAGTGATTTGGGGGGAGCAAATCCTGCCAACCAAATTCCTGCATACCACTGGATCCTCAACTTTTTCAGTATATCCAGAAGCCACACCTAGAAGCCAAGAAATTGGCCTTGAAAGCCGAAGGCAGAATTCTGAACTACTCTTGGAACTGTCCATTGTAATAGTGCCAGAAACATTTTCTTATGGTACACGCAACAAGCGAGGCTGAACATTCAAACTACTGAGATCTAATCAGACTTTATAATCCTATCTTCCTTGCTTCACTCAATTTTCTCATTTTCTCCCCCTCTTCCACTCCTCCCCTTTTTATCACCATGAAGCAGAAATATTCATATTGAAGTAAGGAATGGGATTAAGGTTGTCAGGTCTCAGGGAACAGCTATGCTTCTCTGGGTCTCCAAACAGGAAGACAAATCTCAGGGCAAGGAGGAGAAACTTGATTTGTGTGTGCGTGTGCGTGAAGTGGCTCTAGTTTGAGTAGCTTGCATGAATTGGATGTCAATAGTACTTTAAATGACTGTTATAGAAGTATTGATTTTAAACTCTCTCTCAACTCTTTCACAGCTCCCTTCACCTTCTCATCACACTCAGATCTCCTAAAACATACTATTTCTCTATCACAAAAGCCAAACTCTCTCCAACACCCTTTTTTTTTAAACTCCATCCATATTCAGACTGAATTGAACTATCAATCTGCACTCGTTAATCCTATCTTTGTAACATTGCATGGGCCGTGACTGGCAGAGACAAAGGGACACAGAGAGGGTGGACACTACCACTTTCACAGGTACAGTGTGATTTCATTTTAGTGCCAAATTAAAACACAACTAAGGACCAGAGCATAGGGATTTAAGGATTTTGACTTCAGTAGGTTCTTTGTAATGTTTTGGTTTATTTTAAATGATCCTCTGCTGCTTCAGTTTTTGGCTTGAAATCTCAGGGAGATGGCCAGTGTTGGCCTGGCATTGCTACATAGAACAGGGGTCACGTGGGCCCACAGCATTGAGCTGTGTCATTCTCTCAAGGTTTGTTTGTTTGTTTGTTTGTTTGTTTGTTTGTTTGTTTGTTTGTTTATTTATTTATTTATTTATTTATTTATTTATTTATTTATTTATTTATTTATTTATTTATTTATTTATACTCCGCCTATCTGGTCATTGCGACCACTCTAGGCGGCTTACAACACAAAATATAAAACAGGTTTACACAATTAGAAAAATTTTCTACAAGATGATTTTTCTGCCATTTATCTTTTTTGCATGAAGTCCTTGTTTAGGTCATGTAAAAATTATGAAATTTGAAAAGTTAACAGAAAGATATGCATAAAATACTCTCTGATTAGAGAGTCAGTAGTTACATTTTGCATGGTTCATGTATTCATGATCTACTCAGTTACTCTTTCTTACAGAGTACTTACATATTTTTTGTACAATAACATGGGTGGAGGTTAGGGTTTCCAGGCTGCAGGGAATAAGTGAAGTTCCAGGGAATTGCTATGCTTTTCCATCTGTCCAGGTGAGGAAAGATGCTGGAGGAGAAGTTTGATATTTATGTGGGAGATGTCTTTAAGCTTGGACACCCATCTATGCCTGACTGTGTGTATATTGCAGAAATGCAACATTGGTACACCAAAAAGTCAGTAGTGAGGGGATGAGACTGAGGAGAGAGCTGGATGAGTGCATTCATTTAAACATAGCATGCCACTGGAACAAGAAATGGAACAGTAGCATCATGACTCATGAGCCTTCTTTTTGTGTAAGACCAGTAGGAGCTGGGGGAAAAAATCTCCACAGGAGCTGGTGGGGGACCTTGCATAAGCCTTACAGTGTACAGTGACTAGAAAAAAAAAACTCCCTGTATCTCATGTGTTATAGCAGTAAGATTGCATGGGATGGGAATGGCCAGTTTAATTCCTTGGCACTTTTTCTACCCTTTCCTAGGTATGGCTTGCAATATTACATGGTTATCCAGGTTCCACCTGCATTCTAGGCCCTTTCAGTAATATTCCTTATACCTGTGTCCACATCAGCTGGGCCAGAAACAATTCCATGGCTTTTGCCTTTCTCATTTCTGTAACACCACAAACACACCTCCCCTCACATGGCCTACTGCTGAGAAATGAGAAGTGCCCCTCTACTCCATTGGTCCAGATTTTGGCTCTGAAATCTTAGAGAACAGGTTGCTACTAATATTTCAATCCTAGCAGAGGATGACCACAAGCTTCTACAGTATACCTATTCACCTAACTAGATTTGTGATATTCTATGTTCTGTGTGGAATGCCAAATCTGATGATTCGTAATTCCATTCAGTTCCAGTCCAAACAATGATCCCTACACTTTGTATTGTAGCATCAGGGCTACAACAGTAACAACTGGGTGTCTGTGTTTAGCTAATATAAAGCCATGCTGTGGGATTAAATTTAGAAGTAGGCTGTCTTTCTATGGAAATGACTAATCATGGTTCATAATGAAGTCAGTGGGAAGTGTTAAGGGTTTTGGACTTCTGAAAGCCAAGGGACTACAATTTAATTATCTGCCCCCCTAGAAGGAACATGTTCTCTGTAGTTTTTATTATCATCATTTCCTCCAAACCCTGTAGGATAATTGTCACCACATGCTTTTCTTCAATGTAGGGTTCCTGTAAAGCGATATTTATTAGCTCAGGGATGCTATTAAAGTTAAAGGCTCCAAGCTAATCACAAAGTTCTTTTTGAGCTTTCAATTTACAAAATAAAATAAAACAAAACAAAATAATTTTAAAAAAATAACCATAAGATGCAAACAAGACCTTAGTCATTGATTCTCTGGCATCAATGCACAATATTATTTATTAATATCTGGATAGCTACTGGGCAGTTGTGAAAGTATTTGGTAAAATACCAAGAATTTAGTATTTTCAATTGCTACTGATGGGAGTGGGAAATGTCTTTAATTACATGTCCAGATTCACAAAGGGAGCCCATATGCAGAAATTTCAGGAGCCATTGTCTCAAATCCTAGTTTTGTACAGCCTTGGCTGTCATACAATTTCTCATTTACCTATGCACCAGTTTAAGCAGTTAATTGAAAAAACAAATGTTTCCCTTCCCAGTAATACACTATATATATTTTTAAACAGGCAAAAGGCTACCCATGAAGCCATCCATGACTTTTTAATGATGGCTGCAATGGCAGGATAATATTACTAGACAAACAAGCTAATAAACCAGAGCAGGGGCTAGATTGTTGATTTAAAAAAACCCAACATCATTCAGTTTAATTAGTAGGAAAGTCTAAATTTCCATTGAGGCTGAAATCCAGTAGCATAGCTATGGAGTTGTAATTTGATGAGATGCCTGTGGAAGCTACGGCTGTGCCAAGGCTGAAGTGCCATCCATCAAGTACTTCCACCGATGCATTACACAGTTGGTCAAACAGGAACCATATGATCAATGGCACCATCATCTTGAGCAGTTCTTGTTGCTGTGGTGGAATGTCGGGCACATTTATGATGCTATAACTTTTTTGTTATGCCTTGATCAACTGTATTTTCATCAGAGTTGTGAATTTGCATGTTCAAGTTTCAAGAGAGGTGACGTTTTAATGTATTTCAGCAACAATACAATCAAAAGGGTGAACTTTTTACAGATTACAATCTTTTTCTTCAGACACATTCTGTCTGAAGAAGTATCTGGAGAAGCAGACTATGATCAATGAAAGAAGACCTGAAATAAATTTGTTAGTCTTAGGGGTGCCACAATACTTTCATACTTTTTAAAATTATTGCTGCATGTTCAAATCAATGACAGAATTGAAAGAAGGATATTCAAAGAGAACTAGGATGGAAAATATAGGTGTAGGAGCATATTTGTTGTGTGGTGCCCTAAGTTTTCAAGACAGACAAAAGTTGGCCTGTGAGACCTACTTTTCCTCTCCATTATTACATCAATAATGGGAAGTGGGGAAGGTCGTTCTCAAATTAACTGAACTCCAATTAATTAAATTCACAGTAACATAAACGTCACAAGATAATTAAGTGTGCATTTTTTTTCTTAATTGGATCTCAATTATAAGGCCACTTGGCTGAGATTTCCAATGGCAGGTTCACCATATTTCATGGTTTTTAGGGCAGATAAGTGACAATTAATGCTAATTACTGAACAATTAGTAAATGAAAGCACAGGTGCAGAGACAAGGCAGGTTTCTGCTACTCCTGGTGCAAGCCTGCTGGTGCAAAATGAGCACCTCAATTGAGCACAAAGCACCTCTCTGTGTTGCTAGCCTACCTATCCCTCCTTGGATTGCAGGTCAGACATGAAGGGGAAAATAATTGTAACCTCAAAAGACAACAGTATGACTACAAATAAGTGTATGTGCTACAAGATCAAATTATGAAATGTGTCAAGGGAGGGGCCATAGGTAGCACCAAGCGAGACCTCTTCAGGAAAAAGATAGTTTCAAGTAAAGCAAAGTGGGCTGCTTATATACCACCCCATAGTGCTTAAACCACTCTCTGAGCAGTTTACAAGTTCATTATGCAGGCTACACATTGCACCCCCAGCAAGCTGGGTACTCATTGTACCAACCTTGGAAGGATGGAAGCCTGGGTGAACCTTGAGCCGGCTATGTTGGATTGAACCCTGGGTCATGAGCAGTGTTTGGCTGCAGTTTAACTACTGTGCTATGAAGGTGGGTTAGGATATGTGATGAGCCTCAGCCGATATTCCATTTACATTTAGAAGGAAAAGGTGTGAATCAGGAAATGGTAGAATTTAGCATTAAATTCCATATCATACTTACTGAATGCCAAGTACTTTGTGTTAACTATGAGACAAAGCGCATAATACAAATTCCATATTAGAGGAATATACATTTTGTGCTTTTGGTGGTGTAGATTGTGTAGTTCACTTGACAAAGCTGTTACTTATTATATGCTGTGCAGTATGCAGTTATATCTTCCCTTCTTTTCTTTTCTTTTCTTTTGGTTATAGGTGCAAGAGGAGGTGCAATCCATACACTACAGATAGCACATGACAAGAAGGAGGCTTGTCTCTCCACAGTTCTGATTAGAATGGAAACAGCCTTCTTGGTACCATTGGAAGAGTTCATTTCCACTCCACCCCCCACTCCTCACAGGTTAGCTGTGCTGGGCAGGTAATTTCTATTCTTATTTGGGTCTGTGAAGAGAAGTTCCCTCTCTGATGTGACCTAAATTTAAGGTAACAATTACACACACACTTCTGGTTTAATGCACAATAACCAAAACTGTACTGACATTCTACATAAAATGTGTAACATTGGATTGTCAGATATTAAGTACAAAAATCTCCAAGCTAGAAACTGAATCCAAAAGGACTGAGACTTTCACTCAAAACAACACTGTATAATGACCTGAAAGACCCACTTTTGAGGATTCCCAAATGGAAACTTCACAATATGAAGCTGGAACTCATACTACTGGACTCCTACGGACATTTTGCTTAGGTGTCAGAATCCTCAGATGTGAAAGGGAAGACGAACAGGTAACTTGTTCCAACCCTAATACACCCCCTGTGAAACCTCTGGAATGGCAGCCCAAGGACGTACCAGGACCTTCGTGTTCTGTATTAGCTTGGTCAGCAGCAGCTCTTGCTTGCTTATAGGATACCTTGGCCTACTGACTCAGAGATTCCACTGAGATGTGGAATACTTTCCTGTTCTAGTTTCAGGAAAAATGGTCCAAAACCTCAGGCTCAACCTACAAAAACACCTGTTTTTCGCCCTTGATGCAGAACAGAAATCACTCCTATCCAGTGCTCACTGCTGGCAGTAATTTGGCAGTCCAACTACCTACCACAAGGCTCCTCCTGAGGCACAACTGTGTATCATGAGCCCAGGATCAGTGTGCTTACTGTCAGTGTAATATTATATTATACTAGCTTCTCTTCCCTCTGGACTCTTTTCAGATCCTGAATATACTTCCTACTTTGGAGCAAGGTTCATGGAACACTGTGAGATTAGTTTCTGAATAAACACGTCGAGGACTTGTTCTCTTTTCATTTCCGTGTCATACGCTTCAGCATATTTTACAAGCTTGACTTCATATTATTTCTGCATCAGTTATATTTATATCCCACATATCCTTCGATGGTCCAGGTAACTCAAGTGGCTTTCCCCTTTTTATCCTCCAAACAAGTAGGCCAGGCTGAGAAAAAGTGACTGGCCCAGTAAGGTTTGTGGCTCACTGCAGATCAAAATCTAGAGTGCCTACCATAGTATATAGCTTCAAATAATATGCTAAGAATAAAAAGAAAAAAATGCATAACTAGAGGAAGTGCTACTTGTGATAATGGTGATGGGGGGAAAGAGGTGGAAGAATAGCCCTTTTAAAACTGATTACTTTGTTTTCTGAAAGAAATCAGATTTCTTCTCCTACCATTTCTCTTTTCTTTTCCTCTTGACAGAGATTGTGTTTTCAGAGGCCACCAAGACTGAAGAAAGTGTTTTGAAATAGAAACTCTTTTTTTGTACTCTGAAGAATTATTTTGAACATTGGGGCCCAGAAATGACTGGGCCAGCAGGCCCTGAAATGTCACATACTGTCAGCAATGGTTCATAGTCTTGAGTACAGAGGGTGCATAATTGAAGCATTTCACTCAATAACCCTCAGCAACAGGATTATATAGGAGGCCAATACCATTAGAGCATGGGGTTTCAACCTTGGATCCCTGAATATTCTTTGACTGCAAATTCCAGAAATTCTGGGTGGAACAGCTGGTGCTGAAGGCTTCTGGGAGTTTGACAGAACAGCAATCTACATAAGACCACCAAGGGAGTTTATAGTTGACAGGAGATTTGCACTAGTGTTTTGTTAGCTTATTGCACCCATAAAGGTAAAGGTAAAGGTTCTCCTTGACAATTTTTGTCCAGTCGTGTTCGACTCTGGGGGGCGGTGCTCATCCCCGTTTCCAAGCCATAGAGCCAGTGTTTTCTCTGAAGACAATCTTCCGTGGCCAGTGCGACTTAGACACGGAACGCTGTTACTTTCCCATCGAGGTGGTCCCTATTGATCTACTTGCATTTGCATGCTTTCAAACCGCTAGGTTGGCGGGAGTATTGCACCCATACTTAATTCAATTGAGGATAATAAATGAAGGGTTGCATAAGTACATTTTCTCTAGCATCTACACTGACTGGGAAGATACTGCATGTCAGATTCACTTCTTGATAAATGAAAGAAATATAATACAAAATGTGTACTTAACAGGAAATATATTTGTGGGGAAAGCAGCATAGGAAATGGCACTAAAGCTAGTTAAGTGTTCTGCATGTTTTGAGTACCAATGGAGCACATTCACATTAGTTTAGCTACAAGTCCCCAATGACAGAAGAAATGTCAGAAAACCTGTACTCTCTGTTGCATTCAGATATACAAGAAAGTCAAATTTCTGAAATCTGCTGACAAGTACCGGTACGCTCTATATTTTATCCCTTCAAGAATGTCCAGGGTTCTAAAACTCAAACAACCACTCCACATGATTATAAGGATCTGCAATATGACAGAATTGATTAGAGAATTTGTGAGTTAGGCAATGACTTAAAGCTTTCAGAAAGTTAGAAATCCTGACAACCTACTCAAAGGGTTTAGCACTATAAATATATATGCTGTTCTTGCATATTGTGTGTATGCATAAAATTTATACTCACAGCAGGCAAGAACATTCTTGTAGCTATATGCACACATTCACCAGGACATCTGCATGTACTCATGTGCATACACACACTACATACAAAAGATTTTGTAAAGAAGGCAGTAGCCTACCTGTCTCATGTCTTCCCTACTAGCAGAAATATTCTGTACATATATTCAATTGTTTACATAAGTTATCATGTTAGGTAGCATTAAGTGCCTAATCATTCTATGACCTTCAAAGCAATCTGAGTCAGCCATGATTAGACACTATAATGCACTGAATGCATGCAAACACACACAAATATATATATATATACTGTACTCATTATGTCCAATTGCATAACAGGTCACTTTGGACTGAATTGCAGCAGGTCTTTTTTAATTAAAAAAATATGAAACACAGTTAATTATGATACACAGTTTGTGGAAGTTACACTAAAAGTAATTAGATGCTGCTACAGACTCAAGGCTCAAACAATTAATTAGCATCATAATTACAATTTTAAAAGTAACTTTATTTGATCAGTTCCTGACAGTAAATAAGACTAACACAATTCAGTTACTTTAAAAATGCGTATCTCTGAATACTGTATACTGCTGACCTGTGGTACAAATAATACTTACATTCACCTCGTCATTGTCTAAGCACCCACAATACAGTGTAAAGTGTCTGCACAAGGCACAACATGGAAATACACTTAAAACACTCTGATGATTCTCTGCTCCACCATTTAGTAAGGCCACATGTTTATAATGATCAAAGTAACTAAAAAGTTATAGTTATCTCACAACAGCAGGGAGGTCATAATCTATTATAATCATGAATTGGTTACTGGGAAAACAAATTGCTTATAAGAAGCAAATTAATTGTAACTAGTTGTAACTGCTCTTGCCACCCTTTGAAAAACAGACAAAGCAGAGCTGTACCATGGGAAAGCAGCACGAGAGATAGATGGATCACACAGAAGGATGAAGGCTAGGAGTTGAAAAATCTGTTTTAATTACATCAGTTTAAAGGTAAATAGTAATAGCTTTTGGAGAAAGTGTAGGTTAAGAAGAAATGAGGGATGGGAAACTGGCACTATATAGAACTCTGTATAGATAGTGGCCTGAAGAACAACTGAAGCAATTAAATGAAAAAGAAGAAATGAATGATCAGATAAGGAGGGAATTAGGAGAGTATTGAAGACCAAGGGGAAGGTTGCAGGAAGGTCAAGAAAAGGAAAGGCAAAGAAGAGCTTGTTAGTCTTCTCCAGAAACTGAACACTGGGAACCTTTCTAGGAGAGATTTTAGTAAATGACAATAAATAAAAGTGTAATCTGAGATTTAATAAAACTTGGACATAGTCTAATAAAGAAAAGAGAGCACCCTCAGCAGTGAATTGAAGTTGCAGAGTAGCAGATATCGTCAGGTGAGAACCTCTAGTTGTGTTGGAGCTATGAGACTCCAAGGCAGAGTGTCCACTTTCCCTTCTGAAGGGACAGGAAGGGAAAAGGGAGGAATTAAATTGCTGTGCTTTCAGATGTCTGGAGCGTGATGACGTCTGCCACCGCCAATTCTGCAACAATGGGGTAGAAACAGGGGTAATTACTTGAGCCACATAAGGCAGCCCATGAGCCATGAGTTGCCCACTTTTGCTTTAGAGGTTGATTGTTGTTTTCACTGCTAATGAAAATGAGAACTGACATAACAATAGCAATCCAGCAGGAGAGCAGAAATGCCAGATTATTCACACAAAGCCCTGCAAAGAGATGAAGGATGCTTACCAGAAGAATAGATTTTTATTGTGTCATACCAGTTCCGTGATATGCTGTTCACTTTGATTAGTACCCATATTACTGATAATACTCCTCAATCCTCTGATTAATTCCCGCAGCTTTTATGCATCCACCATCCCAGCTGGAGAGCAAAGGAGAATAAGGGAGAAGATGATACCTGGCTGATTAATTTAAGGACGTGCCTCTTACACTGATCTGCCTTGCAAGGAGGATGTGAAAACATGGTCTTCTTTGTCAAAGGAGATAATTATGATGAAATAGCCATAGAATGAATTCCCTGTTTCTCACAGCCCAGTATATCATGCTACCTCAAGAAGTGCAACAGACACAGATGAGAAGGTGGTACAACCGACCATTCACAACCAGCAGGGAGGCATCAGCCAGGAAAACATACCAAAGAGAGGTGAGCTGTGCCTTGTTTAAAGCAGCCTAGACTGGTTCTCAGATAAGGAGACTCAGGGATTAGCACAGCACACCCAGATATATCTTAAAAGCCTTCTCATACTTAAAAAAGAAAATAAAAGCAATGTGTGCTGCTTATATACCACCCTATAGCACTTAAGGCACTCTCTGGGTTGTATACAATTTAATTATGCAGGCTACACATTTCTCCCCCAGGAAGCTAGGTACTCAATTTACTGACCAAGGAAGGATAGAAGGCTGAATAAATCTCAAATTGACTAGATTGAACTTGGGTTGTGAGCAGTGTTTTGGCTGCAGTTCTGCAGCTCAGCCATTATGCCGTGAATCTCTCTAAAGACATACTGTGCTAGATATGCTGGCCGGGGCAGTCTGAAAGTTAGAGGCCAAAAAAGAAAACACATTTATCCTTGGTGCAGACAAACCTTCGTATATTACATTTTTTGGCAAATAACTCCAGAGGATGCTCCATGATGCACTGTGGTTAATCCGGAAAGAACACAAGAAATCACTCTGTCTTAGATTCACCCCTTGTCATCTCATTCCCAGGAGATATGACCAGTGATTTCCTAATAAGAATTTGTTCTTGTGTAGTAAATTTCTGCCATCTTCTATTGATATAGTCAGAATGGCCCTTTTAAAGATGTGCTTGCAGGTGCTCCTAACACACTCACATGTTTCTGAATACACGGTCAAGTTTCTGAATTAATTACCTGAACTAATACAGGAGGGCGAGGAAGAAAAAAAATGCCCTGAGGTAACAAAGAAGTTTATTTCAAATGATGAGCCAAATCTACTTTCTTTGATTACATTTTTGGCAATATCAGAAAAGCAATCTCCCTACAGCCTTTGATTAGTTTGTTGGTTAATTTCACTGAAATTGTGTTTGTCCATTCAAGATACATTGTTCTCACTGTGAATAAAGTATAACATTTATGTGCCCTTGGTGACAGTTTTATAATCAAGTTCACTAGGTGATCCCTGGTTGGCCATGTGAGTAATAAAGACAAGTCTTAGCCAGGGGACATGGTGCCAAAGCAACAGCAGCAGATACAGGAAACAATGACACTAAACAGGCTATTGCAAAAGGTAAATAATCACATAATTAAAGTACTTTTGTGGAACAGTTTCTGTTTGCTAGATCTCTATTTGCTACATTTTTGAAAGAGTGATTTTGAAAAGACAGCTCATTGATTGGCAATGGAGTGAACCTCTGTTGGAAAAGGGCTCAGACGGGAAGCTTAAATGTTAGTGCTTATCTACTTTTTTTCTTTCCTTTTTCTTTCTCTCTTTATTTGATTTATTTTTATTTTTCCCATCTTACAGAATCATCTAATTAATTAATTGTTATAAATTTTTTAGAACTTGTTATCATTTGTTGTAAGCCGCCTAGAGTGGTCGAAATGACTAGATAGGCGGGGTATAAATAAAATAAATAAATAAATAAATAAATATAACACAGAAGATCATTTTAAAAGCATTTGTTCAGACTTTTTGAAACATGTTTGAATCACTTCTTTAAAAAATATTGGCTTCTTAAAGAGAAAAGATGTGCTTTTTGGAACAAACAGGTGCAGACAGAAACCTCAGTAAGATCCATGCTTGTTCAGCCCCAAGTGGCACCAGCTGACACAAAGGAAGAGGAACAAATGGATGAATCAAGAGGTTCAGAACATGGGTCCCCTTCTTATAATAATGCAATTGCACGGTGAGCACTTCCCCTTGTTGCTGCAGAACTTTTTGACAGCCTGGAACCATATGGAGGCGTCAACAGCACAAATCGTTTTCAAGGAGTCACTCAGTGCCCTTCCTCCAAAAGAGGTGTAACGGCCAGATGAGAATAACTGGAGCCATTGACCCTGCTCATATGTGAAGCAAATGCAAAGTTAAAGCATGAGGAAAGGGCTGTGGCAAACTCAGCACTAAACAGTGAAGGATTCCCAGAAAAAAAGGTTGTCTTTTAAAAGTTGTATTTTAATAGTGCACTATATTTCATTATTATCTGCTCACCTATTATTTTAAGAATATCCATATGAAATAATGTACTGTATCAAGATCAAGGCACCACATTTTAGGAAATATATTCACAAACTGTAATATGTCCAGAGGAGGGTAACTAAGATGGTAAATGGTCTGGAAACCAAACCCCATGGAGAATGATTGAGGGAGCTGGGTATATTTAGCCCGAAGAAGACCAAGAAGCGATATGATAACCAACTTCTAATAGCTGAAGGGCTGTCAAATGGAAGATGGAACAAACTTGCTTTTTGTGGTTCCAAAGGGTAGGACCAAATTAATAGATGCAAATTACAAGAAAAGAGACTTCAACTATGTATGAGTAAGAACTTCTAGATAGTAAGAGCTATTTGATAATGAAATTCTAAAACAGACATTAGATGGCCATCTGTTAGGGGTGCTTTAGCTGTGTATTTCCTGCTTTGACAAGAAGATGATGACACTTGGGATCCCTTCTAGCTCTACAATTCGATTTTTCCATGGAATTAAATCATGTATTCACTACACTGTTCTGCCCTGAATTAAGCTGGTGAAGTACTATACTCTTTGAACCAATCAGGCAACCGACAACTGTATTAGATGTTGTTGTTTGACAAGATAAAGGCTACAGCGTTTGGGGCTCTTTAGTCTAGAGAAAAGGCGCCTAAGGGGGGGACATAATGTAAAATTATGCAAGGGATGGATAAAGTGGATAGAGGGAAGCTCCTTTCCCTCTCAAGCGGTACCAGAACCAGTGGACATCGACTCCAATTGAGTGTTGGGAGAAGTGAGAACAGACAAAAGAAAAAATATTTCTTTACCTAGTGTGTTGTTAGTTTGTGGAACTCCTTGCCACAGGATGGGGTGATGGCATCTGGCCTAGATGCCTTTAAAAGAGGATTGGACATTGCAGGTTACAAGCCATGATGGTGATGTATAATCTCCAGGCTTAAAAGGAAGGTATCTCGGAATGCCAGATGCAAGGGAGGGGTATCAGGAGACAGGTATCTAGCTGTCCCATGTGCTCCCAGAGGCACCTGGTGGGGCCACTGTGAGATACAGGAAGCTGGACTAGGTGGGCTCCTGGCCTCATCCAGCAGGGCTCTTCTTATGTTCTTATCCTTCTGTATAACCTCTTACCCATCTGAAGCAGCAAACCAAGGCTTCAGACTCTGGGTGAATTGACATTCCAATAAAGACTTCTGAAACTGGTCTTCTAGGACGGCCATTTTCTAGGTCATGTACACATTATTATAAAGAGGGAGTGGGGAAGCATTAAGGAGGCAAAAAAGAGCATCTATTTGCATGTAGTTGCAAATTAACATACATGTACTAATGTAAAGTTATAAATCATTTTTTAAAATATAGTGTAAAGGTAACTATAGGTAACTGAGTGGGGAGGAGAGGAACTAGATCCCCGGCTGACCATACTGCCAAGAGAAGAATTGTGGAGGGGCACCTTTCAGGTCCCTGTCTCTCCCCCTCCCACACACACTTTGGAGTTTTTAAATCTTTGAATCAGGCTTTGACAGAGTGGCCCTCTAAATGGAGGATGGCCCTTCCTAAAAGAGGACATGTGGCAACCTAATCTTTTGTTAACACTTGTATTTTCAACTAACATAAACACACAGTTTATGAGATTTGTGACTATACAAAAGATATGGAACTTCTGTCCAATTCTCATGAGTTCCCACCTGTTATTTGAGCTAATAAACTCATTTCTTACTGAAAGAAATTTCTTACCAAGAGAAATACTACTTATTTTAGTGCAATGATTACACATGTGTCTGGGTTTTTTAAAAAAGGAAGAAACAGATACATTAAATTGATTACCAGGACTGAAAAGATTAGCCTAATTCAATTTGCTAGTACCAGATAAAGAAGGCCCACTGAATTAATTGAATTTACACAATACTTGTGTGCATGTGTGTGTGTTTGTGCACAATGTACTGCCAAGTTAATTCCAACTTTTAGTGACACCTAATAAGATGTTTAAAATATGTGAGGTTTTCAAGGAGTGTTTTACCATTGAGTGTTTTCCCTCATTTAGCTTTCATGGCAAGCAGGGATTTGAATCCATGCCTCTTGAGTCCTAGTCTGACACTCTCTTCACTGTGCCACTGCGGACACAGGACAATTGATTCAGTGTGCCTGTTTTAGTTGGAATAGGTATAGGATTCAGCCTGTTGTTAATTTCAAAGATAAGCAGTTTGGAGTTTAATATACCAACCAAACAAAACGAATCGGATCTAGCTTTGTAATATGTGAAAATAAATTACTGTTAAGCCTCTTTCCGTGACTGATTTAAGTACTAAAATGAAATGAAATGAAATAAATGTGAAGAGGTTAATGAAGTAGTGGGGGGAAGCTGTGGCAGGAGGGAAAAACGCGACCCCCACCCCTTCAGTACAGAAGAATATAATAGGAGTATTTGTATTATGTCACTCTTCATGTCACATGAAATCCATTAAAAAAAAAACAATCATATTTTCCCACTTAGAATATTTAGCACTTCCAGGACTGACAAAAGGCAAGGTTGCTCTAGTGGTGGTGCACCCTCAAGAGAGGAGGTCTGGGCAGCATGTGTGTGGTGTTTAGAAAGATGGCTTGAGTTGGCTGTACGCATACACGAGTACATGTCCATGTCCTGGAGAATGAACGCTTGGGACTAGAGATGAGAGGTAGCATATGAAAGGTGAGCAAAGGACAACTTTCAGAAGAAGTTTGGGTGTCTGGCTTCAGAAGTGACATATGTTTATCTGCTGCAGTAACAGCTGCATGTCTTGTGCAATCAAGTCACCTCCACAAGAGACCTGGAGAGATCCAGGGGAGGGCAAGGAAAAGGAAAAGGAAGGGAAGGCAGAAACCCTCAGATCCTTCAAACTGACTTTTTTAGACATTCTGTCTCAAAACACAAACATTTATACAGGCTGCTCTCAACAAAGGAAGCGTCTGGCAGATTCCTTCCAGTTCGGTCAGTAACCCAGCTCCATATTGCTCTCAGGCCAGTATGACTCAGGAAGCAAAGAAGCGGCACAGCTATGAGAGGCTAAATACAGCGGATCCCTGAGCAGAAAAGACCTCCTATGTTAGTCATTGACAGATAAAGCAGAATCAGCTGAGAACTTCCCTACCCAATAACTGAGGAAAATGTATTATTGAGCTTATGCGAGAATGCCCAGAATGTACGTATGGCACAGAGTTTCTGCAGTGTGCAGCTTCACCGGGCAGGCAGCAAGGAGATGAGGGTCAGCCCTTCCCTCCCTCATTGCCCCTCCAGTCCACCCCCATATGGCAATGAAGTTGGGGAGGAGGACAGCTTGTTGTTGTTGTTTAGTCTTTAGGTCATGTCCGACTCTTCGTGATCCCATGGACCAGAGCATGCCAGGCCCTCCTGTCTTCCACTGCCTCCCGGAGTTGGGTCAAATTCTTGTTGGTAGTTTCGATGACACTGTCCAACCATCTCATCCTCGGTCGTCCCCTTCGCCTCTTGCCTTCACACTTTCCCAACATCAGGGTCTTTTCCACGGAGTCTTCTCTTCTCTTGAGATGGTCAAAGTATTGAAGCCTCAGCTGTGAGCACTCAGGGTTGATTTCCTTCAGAATGGATAGGTTTGATCTCCTTGCAGTCCAGGGGACTCTCAAGAGCCTCCTCCAGCACCACAATTCAAAAGCATCAATTCTTCAGCGATTGGCCTTCTTTAAGGTCCAGCTCTCAGTTCCAGACATCACTCCAGGAAAAACCATAGCTTTGACTATGCGGATCTTTGTCGGCAAGGTGATGTCTCTGCTTTTTAAGATGCTGGGTAGGTTTGTCATCGCTTTCCTCCCAAGAAGCAGATGTCTTTTAATTTTGTGGCTGCTGTCACCATCTGCAGTGATCAGGGAGCCCAATACTGTAAAGTCTGTCACTGCCTCCATATCTTCCCCTTCTATTTCCCAGGAGGTGATGGGACCAGTGGCCATGATCTTAGTTTTTTTGATGTTGAGATTCAGACAATATTTTTGAACTCTCCTCTTTCACCCTCATTAAGAGGTTCTTTAATTCCTCCTCACTTTCTGCAATCAGAGTGGTATCATCTGCATATCAGAGGTTGTTGATATTTCTTCCGGCAATCTTAATTCCAGTTTGGGACTCCTCCAGTCCAGCCTTTTGCACAATGTATTCTGCATGTAAGTTGAATAAGCTGGGGGACAATATACAGCCTTGTCATACTCCTTTCCCAATTTTGAACCAACCAGTTGTTCCATATCCGGTTCTAACTGTTGCTTCCTGTCCCACATATAGGTTTCTCAGGAGATTAGATGAGGTGGTCAGGCACTCCCATTTCTTTAAGGACTTGCCATAGTTTGCTGTGGTCCACATAGTCAAAGGCTTTTGCGTAGTCAATGAAGAAGAAGTAGATGTTTTTCTGGGATTCTCTGGCTTTCTCTATAATCCAGTGCATGTTAGCAATTTGATCTCGAGTTCTTTTGCCCTTTTGAAATCCCGCTTGTACTTCTGGGAGTTCTCGGTCCACATACTGGTGAAGCCTACCTTGGAGGGTTTTGAGCATAACTTTGCTAGCGTGTGAAATGAGTGCAACTGTACAGTAGTAGTTGGAGCATTCTTTGGCACTGCCCTTCTTTGGGACTGGATGTAGACTGATCTTTTCTAATCCTCTGGCCACTGCTGACTTTTCCAAACTTGCTGGCATATTGAGTGTAGCACCTTAACAGTGTCATCTTTTAAGATTTTAAATAGTTCCACCTCCACTGGCCTTGTTGTTAGCCATGCTTTCTAAGGCCCACTTGACTTCACTCTCCAGGATGTCTGGCTCAAGGTCAGCAACCACACTATCTGGATTGTCCAGGACATCCAGATCTTTCTGGTATAATTCTTCTGTGTATTCTTGCCACCTTTTCTTGATGTCTTCTGCTTCTGTTAGGTCCCTCCCATTTTTGTCCTTTATCATGTCCATCTTTGCACAAAATGTTCCTTTAATATCTCCAGTTTTCTTGAACAGATCTCTGGTTTTTCCCTTTCTATTCTTTTCCTCTGTTTCTTTGCACTGTTCGTTTAAGAAGGCCCTCTTGTCTCTCCTTGCTATTCTTTGGAAGTCTGCATTCAATTTTCTGTATCTTTCCCTATCTCCTTTGCTATTTGCAAGGCCTCATTGGACAGACACTTTGCTTTCTTGAATCTCCTTTTCCTTGGGATGGTTTTTGTTGCTGCCTCCTGTACAATGTTACAAGCCTCCTTCCATAGTTCTTCAGGCACTCTGTCCACCAAATCGAGTTCCTTAAATCTGTTCTTCACTTCCACTACATATTCAAAAGGGATTTGTTCTAGATTTTGCCTGACTAGCCCTGTGGTTTTTCCTATGCAAGGACAGCTTGCATACATGCAAATACTGTACAGTGTGTGCTTTTCCCACTAAGCCTAATTGCTGCATATGGTGTCCTAGTGAAAAGGGGTTAGGCATAAACCCCATCCTAAGGTACAATGGCCTCCCATAGCCCTGATCTAGCTCCTCTGGTATTTAACAATTCTCTCTTAATAACAAAAGCCTCCCAAGCTATTTCCTTTGCTGAATGTCGATTTATCCTTTCTCTCTGTATTGCTACACAATAGGAACTTCATGTATTTAATGATGTCTAGGGAAGAGGCGTAGGGACGTGGCATTGACATCTCATAAGAGCATCAGCTGTTACACTTCTTTAATGGTGAAGAGAAATTCAATCAATGCAGCACTTATGTTCATGCAATTTATGTCCCACCACGTGTACAAAAGAAGATCTAGCAAATGGTCAAAATAATGCTATTGAAGTAGCCTGCTTCTGGTCAAAATTAGTCTATCTTAACATTTTGATTTTTCTAAAATTTTTCCCATATTCCATATACATCCATAATTTAAAATTGTGCAATGCTCTGACAGACAGGAAGGAAGGAAGGAAGGAAGGAAGGAAGGAAGGAAGGAAGGAAGGAAGGAAGGAAGGAAGGAAGGAAGGAAGGAAGGAAGAAGGAAAGAAAGAAAGAAAGAAAGAAAGAAAGAAAGAAAGAAAGAAAGAAAGAAAGAAAGAAAGAAAGAAAGAAAGAAAGAAAGAAAGAAAGAAAGAAAGAAAGAAAGAAAGAAAGAAAGAAAAGGCAACAAGATCTTGCCAACAAGATCTTCCTGAAAATCCAAGTGTATGGCATTAGCCAGATGAGGGTGTGTATTAACACCAGGTTAAGAAGTTATGGAGGGATTCTTGCCATTATCAGCTGAGAAAGTATAGGAGGGAATATATAGCTCCAGTCTTTCAAACACTCTGTTCCCCATGGAGTAGGACTAAGAGTTCCTGTCACAAGCCATCACTTGCTGCATCTTGCTCCTTATCTTTAAACACAACACCCAGAGACACTCACAAGTCCCCCTGTTGTTCCCCGTGCAAAATGCATTTCCTAAATGCCTCTGCTCTTTGTCTCAAATCTCCTTCTTAAATGGGAGTAGAAGTAATCTTAGGCCATGCTCTGAATTCCAGATTTGATCTTCACTACAGAGGTAGAACCCTCTGTCTGCCCTGATAAAGAAGGAGTAAATAAAACTGGCCAGCTGGACAGACAGACAGAAGTTATGGGCAGCGTTGGGCTCCTCTAATTCAAGTCTGTCTAAAATGCCTGCGCTGCTGAAGACAGAATATGAGCAAGATGGGATCTGACTGGGGACAGGAGGCTCATGATTCATCCACATTTTGGCAGAAGGCAAGAGGGTTTCACCTTCTTCATTTTGCTTCTAAATTTAGCTCAGTGGAAGAACATAATCATCCATTAAAATTCCATGCTGCCAGCACTCCATCTTGGATGCATACCAATGGGCTGCCGTGTCTGCAACCTATCTGCTGCTTCGGCTGCACCTCTTGACCCCACTGGGAAGCTCCAAAGCAGGTGGCATATGGGCCGGCTTTAACTCTCTCTCTCTCTCTCACACACACACACACACACACAGCTTGGAAGAAATCCTTTGATGCTTTGGGAGAGACATGATCCTGAATCTATTAAGGCAGGGGGCAGGGGTTGGCAAGGTGAGGAAAGGAGATGATCAGAGCTTGAAAAGTCACATTAAAAATAATTAGTTAGGTTACAGCTGCAAGATGGGAAAAGAGTAGTTAATTCTGTTATAGTTGCAGTTTCTGTTTTTTTTTTTAATGCTGCTTTACTTCCTTATTTTGTCAAAAGTACCTAAAATATGGTACTATTTAGTTCCATTCAAAAACTGGAATGTCTTTCATACAGAAGCATAAACCAAAACAATACCTTTTCTGGAACTGACTGAGATTTCATTTCTTAAAAAAAAACAACAATAAAAAGAAGAATGCCAAATACAAATCCTATTGAAAGAGGAAATGGATTTGCTGCCATGTAAATATACATAGGGAAAGTCTTTAGGAGATGAGCCACAGCTACAGGCTTCAACATCTGCAGCCATTTGTAAAACAGCGATACACTCTACCATACAAGGCTCTTGCAGCCACATGGCTCAGAGAACACATTGGAAGTGTTCCAAATGAGCCAAGTGGCAGAGAGCACTGAAACAATCTGGTGCATGGCACCCTGTACCAGAAACACAATCTGTGCTTTCCAGCTTTCCTATTGGGCTTTCTAATATAACAGCTTTGTCATCCTCTGACATCACTGCATAGCTACCAATGTGCTTAGGAAAAAAAAATCACACAGACACACATGTCAAAAAGGTAACACAAGGCATGAAATAAGAGGTACCATATATATGCATCTTGTGTTGTAATTCTTTCAATCCTTTCTATGACCCTGAAGAGAGACCCTCTTTCCCTCCTTTCCTCATCCTGTTCTTCTCTTGCATACGGATGAAAGAGACAGAAAGGGGACCTATTGGGCAATACAGTATAGGGTAATGGGAAGATGTGCATTCAGCAAGAACAAATTGTCCGTGTGTCTGTGAATGAGAATTGCAAGAGGCTACATTCTCTTACAGGGGCCTTGAATTCTCATACCTATGGGTATTTTTGCAGATCTGACAACAGCAGTGCCTCATGATGTGTCTGTATAGGTAAACTATATGGACGATCTGGGTGAAACCCAGGAAGCTACCACTCCAATAACAGAGCGAAGCACAGTTCAGCTACAAGTCCAGTGCAGAAAAATAACATTTTGGAGGAAGCCTGCAAATCCATAAACTCCCATGAAAGTCATTGGACAGCCTGGGGCCAGTCACTCTCCCTCAGCTTCACCTCCCTCACAGATTTCTTGGGGGGATAAAAACGTGGTGGGTGTAGAGAGAAAAAAAGTCTGTACATTGCCTTGTGCTTCATGGAGAAAAGGCAGGAGGTAAATATAATGAGTAAACCATGCAAACACAAAATACTCATCAAGCTTAACTGGGACACCCTGCTAGTATAGGAACAGCTGACAGCAACCAAAGCACTCTTTTAGGAAGAATGAAGACACTAGAGTCAATTCTGGGAAAGATGGCTGCCTCATAGCTTCCCTACCTGTCATGCAAGTCATTCAGCCAACTGGCATCTATTTTATCCCCAGCCACTTATCTCTATCTACTCCATCTGGTGGAAGCAAAAGAGCAGGTTGTCTTCTCTGACAGTACGAAGGCATGGGGGAGGGGGTGGGGGCTGGGTGGCATGCACTGGAATAGAAATGAACTAGACAAGGCTCTAGCCGGGTTATCTCTGATCAGCGAAATCTTTCATTCATCTTGCTCACTCTGTGGCAGCCGCTTTTATTAATTTGGTTCCCAGATGAGAGTCTTTACTTATTAATGCAGCCATATCACAGCTTAACTCATGAATGTATTCCAAAGACAAGCAGGCTCCTCTCTTGTCTAAGTCAATGGTAGACTGAAGCCAGGAAACTGGATCTTGGTTCCCATGAAGTCATGAGGCAGTTGCCAGATCTATCTCGGTTGAATCCAGCCCCGATATAGACTAGGGAAGGGTCTAGGAAGCCATGGGGCCTTGCTGTGTGGGGCAAGGCCCCAAGCTTGTTCATGCTTGCTTGACAAGGGAGATGGCTGTTTCAACTTATATGCCGTCTTTATTTGGTCATTATTATGATTAGCTTTATTGCTAATGCTGGCTCAACGAGTCTCATTTCTCTGCTCAGGGAGAAGAAGCCTTTTGAAAACAGAGAGCTTTATTTTTATCCCTGTGTTTTCCATGTTGATAAAAACCGGAGGGGGGGGGAGGAATAAGCCATTTCTGGAGCACTTGACCCAGTTTTGAATCCCTAGACAAACTGAGTGAGGTTTCTTTTTGAGAGAGTGAGAGCGCGCGGGGGGGGGGGGGGACGACATCAGCATGATGCTGAACACCAGGCATGTGCACCAGAGGACTGAGTGGGGTATCTGGATCAGAACAGAGCCTTTCCTTTGGATTTTTAAACAAACCTGGATTTGATTATTAGTTCTAGAATAGTCCTGCTGGTACTGATGCAGCGCCTGCAGCATGATGCACATATCTGGTCCGATAGGGTTCAATCTTTTTGCAAGAATGAGTGGATATCATTGCTGCAGGGAATCATCATCATCATCATCATCATCATCTTTTAAAACACAAAGATAGCAGTGTGCTTTTGGGCTGGAAAGGGAAAGAACACTGATATAGAAATGAATCAATGCTTTAAAATGCAAAAGACATTAATGAAATAGTGTAGCATTACAATGGGAAGAGGTTTTGATAAACAGGTGTGGACCTGTTTTTTCCACAACTGCATAATAACTTAGTATGTCACCATGACTGATTATTTCAGAAATGTCTCTGTATATGTGCTACAGAGCATCGTGCATGAAAAAACAACAACACAGATTTCTACATGTCTGAAGCCATTTTGATAGTGGCTGCTAAGAAATACAATGGACATTAATGGCATATGAGGAAAGGAAACCATACAGGCCTGTGCAGATTTAAATGTCTCTGTCTCTGTGTGTACCCTTGTCCTAAATCAGAATTGACCTGATTGCACACTATTATTCTTGTTACTAGTTATTTTCCCTAGGCCAAATCTATAGATGCCTCACTAGCAGTAAACATTCTCATAATGAATTAATAAAGTGACATATTAGCAACAGAGCAACAGCCAAGCTGTTTCGTTACTGTCCATTGGCCAACATTTGGTGAGAAACTCAGTGCTGAGTGGACAGCACAGGGCTCTGCAGGAAGAAAGGTTTTGAGAAAGGATGCACATGGGTGGGATAGCG
Organism: Pogona vitticeps; assembly: GCF_051106095.1. Classification (NCBI taxonomy): domain Eukaryota; kingdom Metazoa; phylum Chordata; class Lepidosauria; order Squamata; family Agamidae; genus Pogona; species Pogona vitticeps. The sequence continues at coordinate 248,205,256 of NC_135783.1, forward strand.
AGGCACTTCCAGGATACAGCTGCGAAATAGGTGCTCCTCCAGATGTTGTTGGACTGACCTTCCCATCCATCCTACCCAACCTGGTCCATGTTAAGGGACAAAGGGACTCAAAGTTCATCCACAGGTTCCCCAGTCCTGCACTTGGGAGACTTAACAGGCTGTTATAAAGCCAGGAAAGATATCAACATGTTACTGTACATTATTTCCAAATATATAATAGCTGCTGTTTTTAAACAGAACACCTTGTATATGAATGGAATAGGTACAACATGAATCCTAGGAGAGATCAGATGAAATGGGAGGCAGGCTCTGGGGTGTGCTGCAGAAATAATTGCCTCTGATTATGCTGGTCCGTGGGGTTTTAAAAAAAAGAAATAGAAATGGAGAACATTGGAGGATGCTGAGGATATGCAAAGGTTCTTGCCTTGGGAACATATCTTCGGTAGAGAAGGAGCAAATAATTTAGAACATCAGAATTTATATTTATGAAAAAAATATTATGTAAAAGAATCAGAAATGTAAAAAAATGAAAAATAATATTCAAGATTGAAAAAAACTTTTATTTTTAGAGTGAAAAAGTAGGGTATCATGGCAAAATGGAAAAACAACAACCCAACAACAGCAATGAAAAAAAAATAGTGAAATATTCAAACAATGATTCTTCCTCACCCCCCTTTCAGTAGATCTTCACTCGTGTCTAGAATATTTTGAAAACCTCTCTTCATGCTGAACAAACATTTCCACCAAAACATTCAATTATCACATCTTCTAACAAGATAAATAATAAAAGCATCATCATCCGTGACGGAATCTCACTCAGCGAGAGCCTTTCCCTGGCTGTAACATCTTCATTCATATAAACAGGACTCTCTCATTAGTTAACTCTAGCTCTGCTAGAAAGCAAGGATCATTTGCTCCCTCTCAATCGCTGATGCTTGCAGGAGAGACCCCTTTTACTTCTTCACATGATACCCACACTTCCTTTTGTGCTTCTGCACATAAAGTCCATCTAGTAGAATCTATCCTTAAAATTTATTTTTAACCCACCCTATTTTTAAAGGACCCTTCACAGCTTTCATGTGACTTGGCTTTCATAGACTTGGCTTATTTTCCTTATTATTGCTATTAGGCAACGGAGCATATCAGCGTTCCATAAGGCAATTCTAAAAATGGGGGCACCCACAGGAAAAATTGTAACTTTGAAACTGGACTACCATTTGAACCTATCGAAAAATAGCCCGGGCAATCACTTTGTGTTTGGGTGAGAAGTGGTTACCTGATGAAAATGGAGTCAGTTTCTGGGATTTTCCCTTGCATGGTGTCCCTTTGTGAATGGTAGTGAGCACAAGAGGATATCATGTTGACTGTTGCCACTGGTGTTGTCAACGTTCAGGCTGCCCTTTTGTTATGTAAAGCTTAGCATCCTTTTCCCCGCTGGCAATGCAGGCATAATATTGTGCAGCAATATCAGACCATTTCCTGACTTTTTGAATTGTGGGTACAGAAGCACAATATATCATATTCATAAACTGGTGTTTGTAGTTTTTAAAAGAATTTAATAAAGAAGCAGAGCTAAGAAAAGGAGGGACGTGGTAGCACTGTGGGTTAAACCGCAGAAGCCTCTGTGCTGCAAGGTCAGAAGACCAGCAGTTGTAAGATTGAATCCATGCAACGGAGTGAGCTCCCGCCGCTTGTCCCAGCTCCTACCAAGTTCAAAAGCATGCAAATGCGAGTAGATAAATAGGTACCACCATGGTGGGAAGGTAGTGGTATTCCATGTCTAGTTGCACTGGCCACGTGACCACGGAAACTCTCTATGGACAAAACGCTGGCTCTATGGCTTAGAAACAGGGAGGAGCACCGCCCCCTAGGGTCAGACACGACTGGACTAAATGTCAAGGGGAACCTTTACCTACCTTAGAGCTAAGAAAAACATTGCAACCAGGGCTAGCTCTAGCTCTTATGGCATTGAAAAACTATGGAGTAGTAGCAGATGACTGAGCAGACTATCCATGTAAGCAAGCCATCCAAACCCAGCAGTTCCCCTGACTCTGCCCCATCTGGATTTGTCAGAAGTCTGACCATTTACATAGCTTTTAAGGACACCAGAGCCCTTGGTGCTGCTGAATCTGGAACAATCCTACCTAATAGTTACCACCTCCCACTTTCTTCTCATTGACAAACAATATAGGGCTTGTTAACATATTACAGTTGCACAGTAGCACCCAGTCCCATTGATTTCTTTAATAAACAGTAAAACACCGCCTGTTTCACAGCAGTATTAAAGTAACTATTCATGCTTGGATTAGTTAATTGTTGCAATTCCTTGCTTTGCAGCATTTGTCTGCAGCATTCTTTTCACCCAAACTTCACATCAGCCAAATTTTGTGGTACAAAGTATGGAGTATGAAAAGCTTTTGCAAAAGGTATTAGCATTATTGTTACTGTTTAGCATCTAAAGAGCAAGAGCTGTGCCAACAGAGCAAGCTCATGGTGGGTTTTTGATTCCTTATTCCTCACTAGCTCATTAAAAAAAATGTTCTTAATGATCTTATCCTTCACTCTCATGATTAGGAAAAAATACCACCACCTAATATTTAGCACACAGAACTGGCAGTTCATGAACTAAAGAGAAGGAGGGCCTCCTCACCATTTCAGAGGGAGTCAGCCCCCCCTTGCTTGGTCACAAGTTATCAGGGATATGGAGTTTGGAAAAGTGACTTTTTTTGTAGCATAGCTCCCAGAAACCTCTCGCCAGTATGGCTCCTAGCCGGGGATTAGGCTGGCTAAGGATTTGAAGAGTTTTAGTGAAAAGAAGGTAGTATCTCCAACAAGCTTTGTGTATACATTTCATAAGAACATGATACAGGAGAGGTGACTAACTCATCTAGTCCATTATATTCTATTCTGACTGGCTGGATCTCCAGAGTCTGAGGGGAAAGGATCTTTCCCCTTAAATTTCTACCTCATCCTTTTAACTGGAGGAACTGAATCCACAAAGCGAATGCTTTGCCACTGAGCTACAACCCCTGGCTGTCACCTCGATGTGATGGCAACAGACTGGGGTATTCAAACTTGCATCCGTTCCAAACTTATAACAAAATGTAAGTGTGGAGGGCTCCACAATTGTAGAGCAAAAACAGTACCAGACAGTGGGCTCCCTTGCCCACTGTATAGCTTCCTTCAGCTGCTTTTTTCTCAGCCAGACTCTCTTCTGGTATCAGAATCTGGAAGAGGGAAACATTAAAGCAAAGACTGGGAAGGATTAAATGAGCTTTTGCCCTGCAGTTTGTTCCACTTTGGGGATGGACTGGTTCACTCCTTTCCTGTCAATCCTAAAATGTATGGGCAATCACAAACCACCCCATACCTTATCTTTGCCTACCTGCACCTGTGTGTGTGTGTGTTTGTGTGTGTGTAGGGCTGGTCCATTTTGGTTTGGCGCCAGAATGTGTGATCATGGGGATTGAACCAAAGCAGAATGCTTATTCTACCTCACTGAGAACAGCAGAAAGCAACAGCTCCTTGAACTCTGTACTGCAAGTTCAAACCACTTATCAATAAATTGAAAACGTCCTCCACATAAACCGTGGAGGAAACAGAAGAATGTTTTTTCTTTACAAGGCCATTGGATTGGCTTGCTGATTGCTCAGCAAGCCAATTCAATGCTATATCACTTTTATATATATATAAATTGAAAGTTTCCTCCCCCTTAAAGAGAGGAGCAAACTAGATAGGGTTGTTTGAGGTATGGTGTGGTTTCCTGCCCTGAAACAACACAATCCTTGCATATGGGTGCAAGGATAGCTCCAAATGGCATACTACACATCTGTGCAACCTCAAGCAACCCTATTTAGCCCGATGCAATTTGACTATCTACTTGCACCCACTGTGAGAGAGGTAAAGTGCAGGAAAGGTTTAACAGTCCTCTGTTTTTGCTTTCCAGAAGAGACATCCATCCACTGTTGCCACTTTCTGTGTGTCTGTAAACATCTGTATTTAATTAAATAGACAGATCTTCAACCCAGATCAGTCTAGTTTCTCCCAGAATCTCTACATTAATGATATGATGACATATGGAAAATCAACATTTCCACTGAGAAGGAAACAGGTAGTCAAGACCAGCAGATAAATAGTCTATGTTTGTGGTGGATTCTAGGATTCTGTAAAACAATGATTCTGATCTCTGGTGGGTTAATACACATAAAACCTTCATGGTGCCTCCTATCAAATGGCATGAAGAGCAACAACAACATCTTAAACACCAATTTTTCAGAAAATGAAATTAGAACTGTGGAAAAAAATAACTTTAATTGAGAGAAAGATGAGAATGGGAAACATGTGACCCATTGGACATTGGTGTGGCCCCAGAAGAATAACAAACCCCTACTGACAACCCTTTTGATTCCCAACCCCTCAAATATAGAGGAATTACTGTATGTCTCTGCTGAAATAAGATATGCCCCAACAGGTTGTTTTAACAAGCTACCCTTTTCAAAAAGAACAAAATGAACAGAAGTGATTCTCTTTCAAACAGGAAGTAACTCTCATCTCCTTTCTGGTTTCCTTTGGAGAGGCTGGTGAGTTCTTTGGATAGACCCAGGGCCAGAAAAATTACTTAGGGCCACCCATAGCCTGTCTACTTCCAGTGAAAAGACAAAGTAACAGGAAGCATCCCACCAGATTCTAGAACCTAGTTACTGTACCAGCTGGATTCTCTCCAAAGGCAACTTTTTCACCTGCCTTACCTGCATGTAAATTCTGCACATGGGGAAGGCATGTGTTTCCCTTGAAGCCTTATTCTATTGAATATCATACAAGCTGCTGACTCTGAAATAGGCAAGCAGGGAGATGATCTGAAGCAGAGTGTTAAAATGACCAGATGCTATGGTGGAAACTTCAGGTGAAGAGCATCTGAGGACTGGCTGGCTACCTATAAAACTGCCCTTGCAAGGACTTCTCTTGATGAGCTATAAGCTGTTGAATAGTTTGAACGAGGAAGGAAAAGAGTGTGACAGAAACATATGGATCCTTCCCATGTATTACCAATGACAGGAAAGTTTTAGTATCATATGCACTTTCTGAATGATCAGCCTGGTAATGATTTTACATTGAGTTTCTATGGTGGCAGCCTGTAGTTGTTGTCATTTCTTTTTTTTAAACCTTATTGAACAGAAATCCCCTCTGCCCTGTTGTTTACATGTGCATGTTTGTCTCAAAGATAGGAATACTTTTTTGGTTACTAGCCATGCTATCTAGGATATTCAGGGTGTTCTAGTCCAAAACATCCGTCTTCCAAGCTTTGTTTTATGTATGTGTGCATATCTGCATATATATGCATTTATATACATAGGTTTATACATATATGCCTGAGCATTTAGATTCAAATTTCATTTATCTGATGAAGTGAACTGTAATCTATGAAAAACTACATCATAGTTAATGTGCCACAAGACACTTTGTGAAAGGCAAACACATGATAATATCCCTCTTTCTCACCAAGACAGCGTATGTGAGCCTATGCTTTTATTACTTCACTAGATGGTACATCATCCAAATTTTATTCCCAATAGAAGTATAAAAATTAGCCAGGGATTTTCAAGTTCGTTGCATGGCCCAGGCTTTGATGTGCCACGATCTTGCTTATCTATCCTTTCTGAACAACATTGAATTCAATCCCCACAAATGTTCAGGGATCTTGCTAAGTGTTATTTGTGACTATGGATCTCAGAAAATGCATATATTCACTTTATTGATCATCTTGATTCCTGCTGGTTTCATTTCTTCACTAGCACAGAAGTGGCTTTTATGTTGGGCTTTAAGAGATGCTAAACTGTTAAAGATGGATTTGTTTAGAAGATGTCACAATGAGGCAGCTGACTGAATGTTGTACTGGATGAAGGGCTGGAATATGAGACACCTGGGTTCATATCTCCATACACCTCATTGCTCACCAGATGGCGTAGCCTACCACACAGGGTTGTTGTGTCTTACCGTGGGCCCCTTTAGAGAACAGCTCAAAACAAATGTGAGAAATAAACCATTTTATAGCCATAACCCATGAATGCCCCTTTTTAAAAAAACCTAGCATGCAGGTTATTCTACAGTTAATAGCAATGTGTGTGTGTGCACGCAGGTGCACACATGCATGCATGTGTGCATGTGAAGGACACACTCACACATATACACACACAAACACAGGAGAACTGCAAACTCCTCCATTTTAAATTAAAAATAAATGATGCTACACATACATTCCAGTTTTCTTAGCTGTTTAAACAGCGTCTCTGGTCTTATGAAAATGTTCCATTTATGAAAGTTAATAAGAAGTTAATAATGATGAATAAAAATGAAAGGTTTATGAAAACTTGCAGGATTTGCTAATTCAGTCCTTTTGCACTAGAATGACACATCAGGGTAGCCTCTAAGGAATTTCCCCACAAAAGGTCACAAAACAAAACAAGCTTGAATATGAGGAAGCAGTATTGCTCATCGCCATTTATATCACAGCATGAGATTTCCACTACTACTTTGAAGGCCAGGTGAGTGGTCCCTTAGCACAATGGTACAACATGGGAGAGATAAGTTCTTAAAGCTTTAAACATGGCATTAATAGCATGAAGAGAAATCACACACACACAAAAGATGGGTTCGACATCTGTTGTATATCATCAAACATATCAGAAACAATACCCTCTCTCTCTCTCTCTCTCTCTCTCTCTGCGTGTGTGTGTGTGTGTGTGCGCGCGCGCGTGCGTGCGTGTGCACTTGCATAACTGTCCATGGTGCAGAAAGTGTGTTTTAAAAATGGTTTGGCATTTCTGAGAGGATGCCAAAGCACTCTGGATAATCAGATTATTATGCCTCAGAGCACAAACTCTACATGCTCCATGAAAGAAGTCCCCGCCTGGATAAAACCAAACATGTTTTCCAGAGGAATTCTGGCTTCATCTGGTCACTAGGATGATCCCGGTCTTTTCCCTATGGCTTGATTCAAGATAGGATAACTAAAAGGTAACATTCATTGGTTCCTCTCTAGGCAATTCAACCCCCCCTCCTTTTAAAAGAAAGTTTTCTTTATCTCCACTTGCATACATAATTTACCTTCCTTTGAAAGAAACTAAGGGGGGAAGGAAGAAGACAGCTTCCTGAAAGAGTTTTATAGCTGAAACCAGACCAGTCTTTTAAAGCTAATGGTGATTTCCACAGTTTTTCTGTTGATGTGTATATGTGTGGATGCATGTATGTGAACCTTGTGATTCTGAGCTAGGAGAGGACTGAAGAGACAAAAGTTAAGCAGCTTAACTGTGAACAGCATTTTCCTATTCAGACTGGAAGTCAACCCAGACTATACTTTAATAGCAAACAACACAGCATTCTGTTCACAGGAGGACCACTGCATCCAGGGTCCTACTGTGAACAGAATCACTTATACACAGATCTAAAAATATTAAAAGAAAAAGATCCAGAAACAACTATTTTCACATGTATTACCACAACAGGCCACTAGATGGAGCCAGTGCCCAAGCTGTGAAAACTTGTTAATGATGAATACATAGCATGGTTCCTAGTGCCTTCATGTAAATTTACAAAGGTGATGATAGAATCTGGCAGATTCTTAGGTTTATCATGACTCCATTCCTCATTCACTATCTTTCCATCCCATTTTTGGAGATGAGCAATTATCCTCTGCTCTCCATCTGTTCCCTCCTTTCTCTTCTTCTTCGTCCATTCCTTGGCTTGGTTTCTCCCTATGTAAGTATGTATTTTATTTTATTTAAATTATATTTATTATTCATTTAATGTCTCCCCCCCTTTCTCCTTACAATGACCCAAAGTGGCTTACATCATTAAAAAGACAATATTTAAAAGTTATAAACAGTAATTATACAAATATTTTAAAAATAATTAAACAAGTATTATATTAAAAATAATAACTAAAATCAATACTAAAAACAAATTTAAAAGCAACAGAGCTCAACAATCTGTTTAAAATCCCCTTTCAGATAGTCAGTAACTAAGGAAAAGCCTGCCTTAACAAAAATGTCTTTATCTGCTTTTGGAAGGACAGCAAAGACGAGGCCAGCCTGGCTTCCTGGGGGAGGGAGTTCCACAGTCTGGGAGCAGTGACAAAAAAAGCTATTTCCTGTGTCTCCACCAAGCATGCCTGTGAGGGCAGTGGGACTGAGAGAAAGGCCTGCCCTGATGATTTTAATGCCTGGGCAGGCTCATAGAGGGGGATACGGTCTTTTAGATAGCTTGGACCCAAGCTGTTTAGGGCTTTATAAGTTAAAACCAGCAGTCTGAATTGTGCCTGGAAATGGATCGGTAGCCAGTGGAGCTGCCATAACAGAGGAGTCATATGTTCCCTGTAACCATCCCCAGTAAGCAATCTGGCTACGGCATTTTGGACCTGCTCCTGATCTTTAATTATTATTATTAGAGTGGAGCTACAGCCATATTTTAATTGCTGGTATTATGCCCTGAGCGTATAGCAGGCATAGGCGGCACTGTGGAAACAGCATTATATCATCATCATCGTCAACAGCACTGTAATTAAACTCCTGTTCGACTCTCTCTCCCAGGAAGCATGTTCTTTTGCAGTCTGTTTCACAGCCTACTCTACTCAAGGGTTTTTTTAAAGCCTTTATGGTTCTAAACAGCAGGCTTGTCCAGAAAAAATAAAAACCGAAAAAGCACAAGCCTCTCTTACCTGTTCTGTGTTTTATTTTTTGAACATAGCTGAACATAGACTGTTATGACTTACCAGTTTGCGCTGACACCACTGGCAGATCCCACACAGGACAATAGTGACACTAAGGCTGATGGTGATGATGGCTGAGACCAGAAGGACATCACGGGAGGGTGCCCCTGAGAAGAGATCAGAGAAACCTACAGGTTAGGTGCACCAGTGTCAGGAATGACTCATGAACGAGATTATGTCTTGGTCATGTGAGCTCCCCTTCTTTCTTTTGTCTCCCACTTTCCAGTGGCTTCTTTAAAAAGAAAAGATTCTTGAATGACAGACTGATTAACACTTCCTTGGCTCCACTGTAGGGATATAGGAAGGTGCCTTATTCTACATTAGACAACTGATCCATCTAGGTTATTAAGGCTAACTTTCTAAGGTTGCAGATAGGATTCATTCCTGGACCTATTTGTAGATTCCTAATAATAGCATTTCTAAGTACAAACCAAATCCACCCTGATCAGTTTCCAAAATCAGTGGAGATCTGTGTGTCCAAGGTGGCATGGTAGTATGGCAGGAATGGATGCTTTCGCTGACAACCTTGCTCTTGTTGTATTGTTGCCTGACCTACCAGCCTATGCACCATTCCTCCATCTATCTGACTTGGCTTGTCCTCTAAGACTGATGGAAAAAAAATTCAAAGTAAGAGAGGGCCTGGTTTTTTTGAGGGTGTGTACTAAATAATCCTCAATGCAATCTAGAAAACACCAGACATTCTACAATTCACCTCTGGGGAAAAGATAGGAAAGAACTGAAACGACTCTCTGTTCTTGGCAATTTCAGTAGCAGGCCAGACTTCAGAGAAAGATCAGACCAGTTCTGCTGTCTCAGCTGGCAATACAGCGATTCAGCATGTGCCCCTAACTTGCACAGGGCAAGCCTTATTGTGGAGCAGCCCAGAGTACCATACAACATAATTAGTGTGCTTTATGATTTCATAACACTCCAGCTGCACAGCTCTCTATAGAACAATTATCACAGCACCAGAATGTTGCCTATTTTTTGAAACTATTGATCCAGCCACTGGTGAAGAGTTTTCCCCTCGCAGAAGCCAAACAAAATGAAGCAAATTAAAAAGAAGACAAAACACAGAGCAGGCATTTAAAATCTTAGTTTATTTACATGGCAGGAATCTCCAATCACCAGTCATTTTGCAAGGAGTAATCTAGAGCAGGCCCCCTTCCAGATGTCGTTGGGCTATAACTCCCACAAGCTCTAGCCGGCACAGCTTGTGGTGAAGAGTGATGGTAGCTGCTGTCCAATGGCATCTGGAGAAGCATGCCCTCCACCCCCCGTTTCTAGAATTTAAATAACACAAGTCGTAATTACAGATGAAGGCACAAGTTCAGAAATGGTGGCCGTGCTTTGCAAAAAGCTGATGACCACAAAATATAGGAATTCTTCATGCATTGCAACTGAAGGCCTCCAGTCTACTTAGAGAGCTGGCAGGGATTGACATAAGGTGAGTTAAATCATATGCTACTTTCACACAGTGCAGAAAAGGCTGAACTAAAAGACTCTGAAACTTAGTCTTTTTCTTCCATCACAGACATATAGGAATCCACCTAAAAATTGCATGACAGTTCACATTCCCATCTCATTCTTGACAGTGTGGCATCAAGAAATTTCTGCTTACAGACAGAGGAATGTGGGTGTCGTAATCAACACTAGAATACAGGCTTTTACTGTATTTCCAGTGTGAGAATGCAAGGAAGCGAGGTAAATATAATATTCTTTTAAAATTAGAATACTGTATATGCATTCTACATATATAAAGATTAAAATATAAGAAGAGATATCATGGATGAGACCTAAAACTTATCTATCCCTATATTCTGTTCACACAGGGACCACAGGGGATGTGTGAATGTAGTATAGAGCTAAAGCTTATTAGTTGTAAGACTGTCGATAGACAGTCTATAAAAATTTGCATCACAGTTATAGAGTATGTCCTGACTAAGACCACAGTTGGCATAGAAAGACAGAGGGGAAAAAAGAAAAACACCAAGCTACAGTAAAGAAAGTCCCAGCAGGTGCTATGAAATTGTTGTCAAGAGATGCCATAACATAATGTGTTTCAGCTCAATACCTTCCTCCGGGGAAACCTGCTTCATCCATTTCTGTCACCTGATAATGTTGCTTTTTGGCATATTCTAAACTGAGAAGAAACGAAATGAATACATCTCACTGTCCCTAATGAAATGTTGTAATGTAAGACATGTTGGACTGCAGCATTTCCTTGCACTAAGCTGGTCCTTAACAGATGTTAATGTCTTCTGTTTTCCTTTTTTCCATACAATGAATGACCAGAAACAAAAGTGGGGTGAGGCTGTAGGAGCTTTTGATTAGTGTGGGTGTAGAAGAGGCAATTTCAGCAGGACCAGCTTTTTTGCAGGATAAGTAATGCTAGTCAAAATCAGCTTTCTCCTACTAGAAAAAAATATTGAAGGTGACCACCCTCACTCATCCATGTCTCTTTCCACTGCTCCTGGCTGCAACAGACAAATAAAAATAATGTTGGAGTAACCAAAGAAAAACCTATCTGTGCTCATATAAAATCATTATTGCAAACATTCTCCAAGAATTCTGGGTTGTTACCGGAGGATGAATGTGAACTCTGTCACTACGACAGGCCAGAGCGACGAAACTAGAATATGATAATGCGAAAACTTAACTTTTTATGTTAGGCATGGACAATGCTGGTGCCCAAAAAGACCAGGAATAGAAGTGTGGGTATGGGAGAAAGGCAGTGAGTGCACACACTTGGGTCCATTTTACAGTTCAGAGAAAGACACAGAATGGAGTGCCAGCATCATAAACCTTTTTGTTGCACAAGTGCTAGCAACACCAGCTCAGGGCGTGGGGGTCTGGAAAATCTTCCCATCTATCTTGAGCCACACAGAATGTAAATTCTAGTGGGAACAATGGCAATAATTGCAGCATCTCTCTCTCTCTCTCTCTCTCTCTCTCTCTCTCTTTCTGTCTCTCTTCACCAGCTTTTGGAGCTGCCTGCTCTTGTCTTTCTCCAGCTCTAACTCCTGTTCCCACCTGCCCTCTCTGTGTGAGAATGTTTGTGTGTGCGCATGCATGTGTGTGCATATGTATATATGTATGTGTGTAGCTCATGGATGTGAGGCACAAAGCTTACCTTCCACAGGAGGAGAAGTCTAACTTTGCTGTCTCTCATTTGGGTTATTTTTTCCTTCCTCCCCTTGCAGGAATTTAGATTCTCTTTTTTGTATTTCCCTTTTTTTTCTTCCCTCATCACCGGCTGATCTAGTGATCTAGACAGAGACTTTTGGAATAACAATGACAACACAGTGCAGCAGAAATGGAGCTCCTATCCTCCAAAGGAGTTTATACTAAACATATCACCTTACGCCCCATATGGTGATCCACGACTTTCCCTCAAGTGAGTCTCTCTTTAACTGGTTTGATCATATATAGTGAGTATATGAAACCCTTTCTTCCACCTTCCCCTTCCTGCTTTCCCATTCACCTTCCTCCATCTTCCTCTGTCTCCCCACAGACTTTCCACCCCCTCCCCATGGACATTTGTCCATGGAGACGAGCAACCCCTCCTGCCTTCCCTTCCTCTTTCCTTCCATCCAGTGGTTCCCAACTACTGGCATGTGCAGTGGTCCTTGGTAGATCAGACTTGAGTGCCTAATACCCTGGGCTCCCTGTACTCAAGTATGGATCAGATGCTGGTCCCAATGAAAAAGAGAGTTCTTGAGACATCTCTGTGTGGATTGGCATCTGGATACAAGTGACTATTAGTCTTTGGGGAAGACCTTCATAGCCTATGTGACTAGGTTCCATTCTTCAATTTGGGCCTCTGGCACACGTCCATAGTGACTTAAGCCAGCCAAAAGGCAAGCAAATAGGGGTGGGCCCTGCCCACCACACCCAAGGTCTTAGAGCTTGCTCAGAAGCCATCGTTGTCTTGAGAAAGCTCTGGCATAGGCTTCAGCTTGCTAGGTTTGCCTAGTGGTTTCAGTGGATTGAGAACCACTGCCTTAAGCAACCCATCAAAAGAAGGCACCCTTTTTTTAACCTGCACCCCTCAGTTCCTTTGGTTCTCCTATCCCTCCCCTTCCTGTTCTCCCCTTCTCTGCAGCACAGGACGGGGTTGCCCGTTTTGGTCACCCTCTCAGCGTGTTCTCTGCATCTGCACTGTGTGGTGGTGGTGGTGGTGGTGGTGGTGGTGGTGGTGGGTAGTGGTAAGCTCTCTCACTAACGTGGCTTTTTTTCTCCCTTCGCCTGCATAGTGCCTCTCCTATCTATCTATCTATCTATCTATCTATCTATCTATCTATCTATCTATCTATCTATCTATCTATCTATCTATCTATCTATCTATCTATCTATCTATCTATCTATCTATCTATCTATCTATCTATCTGTCTATCTGTCTATCTATCTATCTATCTATCTATCTATCTATCTATCTATCTATCTATCTATCTATCTATCTATCTATCTATCTATCTATCTATCTATCTATCTATCTATCTATCTATCTATCGCCTTTCTTCCCAAAAGGACCCAAGGTGCCTCTTGCCACCTGAGCAGCTTCAAAAAGAAAACAAAAGAAAACAAACGCATACTCCACAACAGGTTATTTCCTCTGGCTCTGCGTTGTCATATTATTCAGTTAGCTGGATTTTTACATGGATTGTGTGCCCCATTTCCCAGATTGTGCTTATTCCTATAACCAGCTGGTCCAGAAACATTAACAGCCTCCCTCAACCCATCACAGGTGCCCGCCCCTGGTCTTACGGGTAGCCCTTAAAGATAGCATATCATAATCAGAGGTGAAATGATATGCAGGTTGAACACATGTGAATGAGGCAATCTTTTGTGCCTGATAAATTACACTTACAAAGGAAAAAGGGGCTTATGACCTAAAGACAAATCACAAAACAAAGCAAGGTAATTTGCAAATTACAGGCAATGTCACACAAATTCAGCACAGAAGGAATTCCTGCTTCTTGGGATGGTTATCTTTAATATACAGTCGGGGAAAGAGTTCAAAATGAAACAAGGATACATGTCTGTGAGGGTCTCTGTTGTCAGGGCCAAGTACAAAATGGATGAACTGCTGATATTGGTGAATGACACAGCATTTATTTAGCTAAGAAAGTATTAGAAAAGACAAATAAGGAGGTTTTAGTCCATCCAGGCAATAAGGAAACACAATGGACAATGAAATTCAATAGATATAAATTCAAGGTAATGAACACTGAAAGGAATGTTCAGAACCACTTAGATATAGCACTCTTCTAAATTAACAGTGGCCTCTTGTGGGAAAGGGTGAAGCATTATCATGGAAAAAAACCCCACAACAGTTTTGTTTATTACAGCACAAAAGAAAGAGGAGGACATAAGAGGTGAAAAGTAATGCAAGAATAATAATAAATGTTATTGTGTAGTGGATGGTTGTTGTAGGTTTTCCAGGCTGTTTGGCCGTGTTCTTAAAGTTTTTATTCCTAACGTTTCGCCAGTCTCTGTGGCTGGCATCTTCAGAGGACAAGAGTCAGAACTACGTTATTGTGTATTGCTCACCAAGGATACAATAGTTCAACTCTCTTTATTCGCTCTACTATATTGCTCTAGTCAATACAATAAGTAAACACATTAGGCTGATGATAGAGTTTCAAGGACTGCCAATGAATGCTATATCAAAGTTACCCATTGCGTTGAAAACATATCCATACTTAGCAGCTTCCCAATGTGTATAAACAAAATGGAAGCCATGGAACAGTTTTGCATCAACACAACAAAATAGAATCATTTTTTTAAAAAGGGGGTTACCTTGAACATTATTCTGGATGTTTTCAGCCAGGAAAGGAATCTCCTTGATGGTTTCAAAAGGCCAAACAACAAGAAACTGTGCTGATACGATATATCCATCATTCTTTCCGCTGCTGCTAACTCGCAGCGGACTCATATTACAAAATGCACATTGCAATGTGTAGATATTTAGATTTTCACAAATATGAATATAAGAAATGGCTGAATTTTGATTGATGTTACTGGCATACATGGGCCAATCACAAGTTGTTATGTGTATTATGGGGGGCACATCCATTAATTTCTCTTTCTAAGACCATGCACAAAGTAACTCACATCTGCAAAATCTTCTTCCTTTCCTACTTTCTAGCCAACAAACTTCAGAGGAGGACAACTCAATGTTCCTACTCAGAAACAGTTCAGCACCTTATTTTAACAAAATCTGACCTCAAAAGAAGATTTATGCACACACAATAGCGACTTGCTACTTTGTAAAGATTAGTTTAGAAAAAGAGATATGATAATAATGATTCCTTTAAATTTAAATTTGTTAGCATTCATATTCTCATATTTCACACGAAAAAATTTGGGACCTATAGACCACTCATACATTACTATTGCGGTGTGATACTCTTGGAAAAACCATATTCTTTATTATTTATTATTTTACTATCCGGGACCTTAAATCATAAGGTAGCTGTAACAACTCTGATCAAAACAGTTATATTCTACATGACTTTATAACATATTCAGTCCCAGTCTAAGGCTATTTTTTGCCCAGATGTTTCCTAGTTGGGAGAGGGGAATCTGCCCCAAGTGCAATTTTTCATACATAGAAAGGTGATTCTGGAGTAAAATGGGAGGTAAAGCTTCCAAGCCTACTTTCCCCAGTGTTCAAACCCACCATGATGAACTGAACTTTTGGAAACAATTGGTTTGGTTGTAGATTTGTTTGTACTTTATGTTCATATTTGGGGCTTGTACAACCATAGGGTGAAGGTTCCTTTTGAAAAAAAAACCTGACCATGAAATAATCCATTAGATAATTCAAACCAAAATCAGAGGTAGTACAGAAGTAGTACAAATCAGCTACCAAGGAAGAGTAAACAATGCATACAAATAACAGAAGATCAATCTGACTTCGCTGACAGTCTTTCAGCAGAACCATTATTTAGGTCTACGTTCCAACCAGAGATGCTGAAGAAGAACAAATAGAAGTTTCTATGCAAATATTCAGGAAGAAACTGATCACACACCAAAACAGGGTTGGCTGATAATTATGACTGACTGGAGTGGAAAAGTAGGAAACACAGAAGAATCTTAAATTAATTTAGCCACCAATTATTGTCATTGTTTACAGAACAGTACTTCCTGGGAAGGGAACTGA
Source organism: Pogona vitticeps (assembly GCF_051106095.1). Lineage (NCBI taxonomy): Eukaryota > Metazoa > Chordata > Lepidosauria > Squamata > Agamidae > Pogona > Pogona vitticeps. Next base: position 248,221,188 of record NC_135783.1, read on the forward strand.
ATATCAACAAGGTTCTTAAAGGTCATTGTATCAACAACTTGTGCCCAGGAAGCAAATGACCTCTTTGTTTTGGGGCCATGTATAAATGTGTATATATTTGCCACGTAGTCCCGTTGTTATGTCTGAGGAAGTGAACTTGTCCACAAAAGCTCACATTAAGATATAACCATTAGTCTTTATTGTGTCACAACATTTTTGCCTTTGCTTTTTTCCTTTTGTTTTTACCTAAAAGCAGAGCCAAACATAATTCAAGAATTTGGCCTAGGAATCAGAAATTAAGCAGGCAAGTGAGGCTATTTTAAGCTATAGTGACTAAATATTTCAAAAGCCTAACAAGAGTATGCCAACAAACATGGAAAATGTAACAGTGGGCCACAGAACAGAAACCTTCAATAGATATTCCAATCCCCAAGAAAGAATATGCCAAAGAGTGCACTAATTATAGAACTCTTTTATTAATTTCCATTTAACGAAAGTGATGTTTATGATTTTACGGCAAAGACGGCTTCAATTTATGAAACAAGGAATGACAGATATTCAAGCTGGATTCAGAAAAGGAAGAGGCACTAGATATCACCTTACATATCATATTTTTCTCTGTATAAGACACCTCCATGTGTAAGACACACCTCCAATTTATTAACCCGAATTTTCTTTCTTTGCAAGAAAGTGGAAGGGGAAGTTAGGGATCAAAGCACTTTGATTCCTGCTTTCCCCCCTCCACTTTCTTGAGAGGAAAGTGCTTTCCTCCTCCACTTTCTTTGCAAAAAGCTGCTTTCCCCATCCACGTTTTGCATAGAAAGTGGAGGGTGAAAACACCCTCCACTTTCTTGTGAGGAAAGTGTTCCCCCCACTTACTTTGCAAAAAGTGGAGTGGGGAAGTGTTTTCCTCGCAAGAAAGTGGAGAGGAAAGCAGCTTTTTGCAAAGAAAGTGGCTGCTTTCCCCCTTGACTTTTTGCAAACAAAGTGGAGGGGGAAATCACCCTCCACTTTCTTGCAAGGAAAGTTATTTCCCCCTCCACTTTCCAAAACATGGAGGGGGAAAGCACCTTTTTTGCTAATAAAGTGGAGGGGAAAAGCAAGAGTCACTTTTCCCCTCCACTTTCTTGTGAGGAAAGTGCTTTCCCCCTCCACTTTTTAGAAAGAAAGTGGTGGGGGGAGCACTTTCCTCGCAAGAAAGTGGATATGGAAAGCAGCTTTTTGCAAAGAAAGTGGCTGCTTTCCCCCTTGACTTTTTGCAAAGAAAGTGGGAGGGGAAAGCACCCTCCACTTTCTTGCGAAGAAATTTCTTTCTCCCTCCACCTTTTGTGCTGAAAGTGGAGGGGGAAAGCACTTTCCTCATAAGAAAGTGGAGGGGGAAAGCAGGGATCAAAGCGCTTTGATCCTGCTCCCCCTCTTTACTTCCATGTATAAAATGACCCCCAATTTTTCCTCTAAGTATTTTAGGAAAAAGTGTCAATTTTATACATGGAAAATTTATTTATTTATTTATTTATTTATTTATTTATTGGACTTATTTATTATTTATTTATTTAATTTATATGCCGCCCACACTACCCAAAGGTCTCTGGGCGGCTTACAGCATTTAAAATACAATAAAGTTATGTAGCAATTAAAATACAATTAAAATATATATAAAATTGCCATCGGACCCACAGCTAATATTATTTCAGTTAAAAGCCTTCTAGAACAGGAAGGTTTTGACCTGGCGCCGAAATGTCATCAGTGTCGGCGCCAGACGAATCTCAGTCGGGAAGGCATTCCATAGTCTGGGGGCAGCTGCCGAAAAGGCCCTTTGTCTACAAGCCATCCCTCTTACCTCCTTGAGGGACAGCTCTTTCAAAAGGGCCCCCTGGCTAGATCTTAACTGCCGGGTAGGCTCATATGGAAGGAGGCGGTCCTTCAGGTAAAATACGGTACATACGTTGGCAACTGTAAATATGTTTGTGCTTTATAGATTGCAGTGTGGATCATGAAAACCTATTAACCATTGTAAAAGAAACAGGTGTGAAAACTGGTGGAAAAATCATCAATAATTCAAAATATGTAGATGATAGTACAGCACATTACTTACAAAAAAAAATAGCAGTGACTTGAAATGACTACTTAGGTGGATTATAGAAGAAAGTGCAAAAACAGCAGGATTACAGGTGAATATTAATTAGGGAAAATAATAATAAATAGAAGCATTCCATAAATTTAACAATGACAATGCAGAAATCAGCATTGTTAAGGATTTTCCACACTTTGATTGAACTGTCAATAAAAAATGGAGACTGCCGCCAAGAAATCAGAAGAAAGACTTACTTGGAAGGCCATCTACAAAGGAACTTGAGAAAATTCATAGATAAAAAATGAGCTGCTGAAACTAAAGGAAGGTCATCCATACTTGTAGTCATCCCAGTTATTGTATATGGAAGCGAAATGTGAATAAAGCTGACAGGAAGAAAAATAATTTATATCAAATCTGATGTTGGAAGAGAGATTTCTGGAAACCATGGACCACCAGAAAGACAAGAAGGGTATTCTAGATCAAATCAATCCTAACCTCTGGTAGAAACTAAAATAACTATATAGAAACTATCATACTTTGGACATACCATGAAAAGGCAAGACTTGTTGTGAAAGACAGTGATATTAGGAAAACTGGAAGACAATATGGAAAAGCATAAGACCTAACATAAGGCAGATCAATTCAATAAAGTTAGTCTTCAGTTTTCAAGATCTAAGCAAGGTTATTAATGGCAAGACCATTGGAGGTCATTAATTGCAAGACCATTGTAGGGTTGCCATGAATCTGAAATGACTTGATGAGTCCTAGAGATAGACACAAATCAGAAAAATGGGGATTTGTTTTGATCCATGATTTGTCAAGTCTGCTAAATTGATACATCAATTCATTTTTGAATTTAAAACCGTATAAAATGACCACCTAGAGAAACTAAATTAACAAGGAAGCTTCCACTGACTCCTCTACAAGCTCTGCAAGTTTGGTGAAATTTGGGTTTTAGATGTCCGAGTTATATACCCACAAGGAGGCCCCCAGGAAAGTTTTCCCCAGGTACCCAGAGACACCAGAATCACAGAGAAACTTCCCTTGGCTCTCTGTATAATCCCTCCAAGTTAGGTAAGGATTGGGTTTCAGACATTTAAGATATGCACCCACAAAATGGGTCCCCCCCAGGAAAGTGCCCTTTAGCAGCTAGTGGGGGAAATCTTCACCAAAATTGGAGGGATTGTAGAAGAGAGTGATTGGAAGCCTCCCTGCAATTTTGGTGTATTTGCCTTGGGGACCATTTTATCGCCAAATTAATCAAGAAATCAAAAATCACTCAAAATTCATTGATTCATATTCGTTAGGAGCACTGATTCATACAAATACAAATCAACAAATTAGTGATTCTCAAACAAATTTGATTATTTGTTTTTTAATTTGTGCCCATCTCTTTTGATGACACATAGCAACAAAACCATATTGTTCTTGTAACAAAAATTTTATATCCTAAAAGTGCAAGGCCATGGGGTAACTTATGTTATCTATACATTAAATTGGATTCCTACATAGCTGTTTCTTCAGCACGAACTGAGGAGTTTTGATTATTTATTTTTATCACACACTGAGTAACATATCAAAACAGAAAATTGAAATATTATGAATAATACAGTCATAGCAAATGGAATGTTCCCACATAATTTGCTTATATGAATAAGATGTGTAATTAAACGGAAATGCAACAAATGAACAGTTAATTGGAGAAAATACCTTCTTGCAGGAGTTCTTGGAAATCAGAAAACACTAATCACATATTACCTAAGATTCAAGATAATCCTCAACCTAGTTTGCTCATTTGCAAAAATCATATATAACTCACAAGACCAATTCTTAAGAGAAAGTCTTCATCAAACAGAGACTCCACTCTCCTTGTTCAGCTTTCTTTCTGCCTTCTCTGTTTACCTCAGAATTTGCCATCTTTATTTGGGAAATTACACTGGCCAAAGCTGTACTGGATTGGCATCAGCCTTGGATATGATGAACTCATTTGATTACTGACGTTTTGACTTCTGAATTGGGATCTTTTTAGATATCCTTCACAGGCTTTTAAATCGCTACCCAAGTGAGAGACCACATCCAGTCCCATTGCACAAATTAACTTGATGTCCTGCTCCTGAGCAATGGACTGGTGCTTGGAGTAGCAGAGTCTTCACTGCAAGGGAGACAGACACCTGTCTGCTCTTTTGAAAGATAAGATGGAAAAATGTATACTGGAGTGATGGATATGAAAGGAGTTAAAAAGTAAGGGGAAGGAGATGAAAAGGTGATTGGGATGAAGGTGATGATCCAAAGCTCAAAGGCAACATTGCAGAATTCACTCCTTCCTTCCCAATTTAAAAGCTTAGTGAACATTCACATGCCTGAAAGTTATGGAAGAGTGCACAAAATAATGATAAACCATGCATATATAACATTACACACATTTCCGCCTGTTAGCTGCTATTCCCCACCCCCACTAAGAAATCCTACATAGTGGTAACATTTCCTTATAACAGGGAATTTGCTCCGGCCACCTTATCGTTTTTGGTTGCTCTTTTCAATATCTTTTTCAAGGTCTTCAGCAACAAAACCCTAGGCAATTTTAATGCTGGGGAAATGTGAGTTTGCCACAACCTCAACAGCTGTACTACATTTGGATGAGACATCTGGATTCCCCCAAACAACCCAGTGTTTATTGCACAATAAAACAATCACTTGGAAAGGCCCTTGGGTAGCCTCGCTAAAAGCTTTTTGGAATGAATGAATCATCTTTGCTTACTCAAGAGCCTGGGTTTCCTAAAGCCTTCTATTATCTACCAGATTGCTCAGCTTTAAAAAACATTTGACATACAGCGAATGAAAGAAAAACAAAATAAAAGTAAGCTTTTACATCCATGCTATTGTTCCTTCAGGTTAAAACAATCACAATATTGATACAAAGCTTAAAAGTGGTTAAATTGCTTGGATAGAGGTAGGGTTAGCCAGCATAAAAGACACTGAGATCCAGCGGAGATATGTTTTGAAATTAAAATAAAGTACAAAGACAGAATAGAGCACTTATCTGTGGGTTGCATCATAAATTATGCTTTCCTTAAATAAAAGAATGAAAAGAGTTACACTTTCACTTGTGAAATGTCAGTGGCTATTTCATTGGTGAGCACATAGTTTGGGAAACTCATTCAGATGGAATTAGGGCAGAAAACTCCTTGCTTAGGTGCCTTGCTTGAAAACATTTGGTAAATGGACATATAGCCCTTTCTGCTGTTGATAACACTGCATTGTAATACACTTCTAAAGGCTTTGCTTGGTCTATTCACTCTCTGTTTCAAGTCTCTGAGGGAGAATTAAATGCATGTAATCTTATGTGCATGTATATTGTAATAATTATTGTGAGCTATCCAGTCAGTTCTGAGTCGTGACGACCCTTTTCAGGGTTTCCTAACTATACAGTACTCAGAAATGGTTTGCCATTCTTTTCTCCAAGGGAACTGTGCAGCTTGCCCAAGGCTACATAGGCTGGCCCTTCTCCCAGAAGGCACAGTGGGGAATAAAACTCTGTCTTCATATAAATCCTTTCAAACACTGTCAGTATCCACTTGTAATACTACATAAATAACTCTTAATATACATTAATAATTAATCTGTGCAATAATTGTGTATTAATAATTAACACTGATATATTTCACTCTGAGCAGTCATATCTTCCCCAGTGTTGTCTTCTTTCACAGTCCTTCCCACACCAAAAGCTCCATTAAAAGCAAAAATGGTATACTCTATGTAGGGCCATCAAGGCCAGTCTATGAGCAGCCTTGATGGCCCTACATAGAGTATGCCATCTTTGCTATGACATTTCTCACACTCAAACCCAGCCCTTGAATGACTTTTCACACTTAAAAGAATGATATTCAATACTGTATTCAAGAGACAATGGTGCATGCACATTCAGACACAGCTGATGTCAAAAGCAGCAGCAGCACTAGGTTGAATATAATAAATGAATTAAACAACAAAGTGATGTAATCACAAGCAATAGCCATGAAGGATTGCAATGACATCACATTTCACACGATTTCACTATTCATTACTAGGGAAAGACAAGGAGGACCAGGAGGGCTTCAAATAATCAAAGGCTGATGTAGTCTAGTAGTTCCTGCTTCTTGGAAGCCCATGACAGCAATATCTTTCTTCCCTGGCCCTGTCAGTCCCCAGTAACCAGCATCCCAATACATGGTGTCTTCAATCCTGGAAGTAATATAATATCCATGTACTCCACAGCTAATCAAGGGTTAGACCCCAAGACTCCTTTACTCACATCTTTCACTGCATATTCTACATAATGGGTTCCCAACCTTGGGTAACTCAGGTCTTCTTGGACTGCAGCTCCCAGAAACCCCAGCCTGTACAACTGGCAAGGAAAGCCGGGTTATCCAAGTTTGGGAACCACTGCTCTATATCACTATGGTTTGCATCAATTTAGGAATCCAAGGAGGAGGGGGGGATGCAAAAATGGCATGATGGTCAGGTTGCTGCATACTGAGTGAGGTAATTGTTTCACCTAGTTGAGCAGGACTGTGTTAACTGACCGATAAGAGGCAGTCTTGAGTTTCCAGATAAGTCTTCCTTAGCTCTACGCAGAGCTTGGAAGCAACTTTGTTGTTGTTTAGTCGTTAAGTCGTGTCCAACTCTTCGTAACCCCATGGACCAGAGCACGCCAGGGCCTTCTGCCTTCCACTACCTCTCAGAGTTTGGTCAAATTCATGTGGGTAGCTTCTATGATACTGTCCAATCATCTCGTCCTCTGTCGTCCCCTTCTCCTCTTGCCCTCACACTTTCCCAACATCAGGATCTTTTCCAGGGAGTCTTCTCTTCTCATGAGATGGCTAAAGTATTGGAGCCTCAGCTTCAGGATCTGTCCTTCCAGTGAGCACTCAGGGTTGATTTCCTTCAGAATGGATAGGTTTGTTCTCTTTGCAGTCCAGGGGACTCTCAAGAGTCTCCTCCAGCACCACAGTTCAAAAGCATAAATTCTTTGGCAGTCAGCCTTCTTTATAGTCCAGCTCTCACTTCCATACATCACTATTGGAAAAAGCCACAGCTTTGACTATGTGGACCTTTGCTGGTAAGGTGATGTCTCTACTTTTTAAGATGTTGTCCAGGTTTGTCATTGCTTTCCTCCCAAGAAGCAGGCATCTTTTCATTTTGTGGCTGCTGTCACCATCTGCAGTGATCATGGAGACCAGGAATGTAACATCTGTCACTGACTCCAGATCTTCCTCTTCTATTTTGTTTCTGTCCATGGAGTTTTCTTGGCAAAGATACTGGAGTGTCTTGCCAGTTCCTGCTCTAGGTGGATCACATTTAGTCAGAGTTCTCCGCTATGACCTGCCCGTCTTGGGTGTCCCTGCATGGCATAGCCCATAGCTTCTCTGAATTACTCAAGCCCCTTCACCATGACAAAGAAGCAATCCATGGTGGAAGCAACTAGTTACTCTCTATTCATGTTATTTGCAATTCATTCATTTTTTTCCACCAACTACATTACAATTCAGTTTTTACTTAATGAGCATTAACTACACTCCTTTTGTAGTCTGTAATTGTTAAAATTATTTGCATAGTTATCACCAGACTGTGGCTTCATAGAGGAGGAATGCCACATAGATCAAGTACACGTTTATGAAAGCCCTTCGGCTCTGTGGTGGGTGCTAAAGTTACAAAGAACTATGATGGGAGAAGGCTGCATGCCAGGAACTTGTAGCATTCATATTTTTAATGTAACCAAAAGGGACCTACTCAAAGTATTTAAATTACTTTGAAAAACATGGAAGTGATACTGTTTTGCCCAGGCTGGTGAAGAGTCTTGAATGACTTGAAATCTCACCTATTTTTGATACTATACTGGTCCAATAAAGATTATGGACTGCCTCTGCTTTCAGATTTTAACCTTAAATCACACAGCTGTGTTTCATTTTTCTTTTCTTTTTTTCTCCTTTTGTAAACTGCATCTATAATTGTCAGTGCTTAGAGGCACTATAACTGTAAATATTTTTTTAAAGAAATAATTAAAATTGCCCAAGCTTGGAAAAATGCTGAAGGATTTGTTTGTCAAAGATATCTGAATAGGATATGGGTAATAGTACTGATCCCTTCATGGACTGCTGCCTTGTCGTCGCGAAGGGGCTTGAGTAATTCAGAGAATCTATAGGCTATGCCGTGCATGGACCCCCAAGATGGACAGGTCAAAGTGGAGAGTTCTGACTAAACGTGATCCACCTGGAGCAGGAACTGGCAAGCCACCCCAGTATCTTTGCCAAGAAAACTCCATGGACAGAAACAAAAGGCTAAAACATATGATGCTGGAAGATGAGCCCCTCAGGTCGGTAGGCTTCCAACATGCTACTGAGGAAGAGCGGAGGACAAGTACAAGTAGCTCCAGAGCTAATGAGGTTGTTGGGCCAAAGCTGAAAGGACGCTCAGCTGTGGACGTGAAAGGAAAGTCCGATGCTGCAAAGAAAAATACTGCATAGGAACTTGAATTTAAGATCTATGAACCTTGGTAAGCTGGATTTGGTCAAACAGGAGATGGCAAGAATAAACATTGACATCCTGGCCGTCAGTGAACTGAAACGGATGGGAATGGGTGAATTCAATTCAGACGCTTTTCATATCTACTATTGTGGGCAAGAATCCTGTAGAAGAAATGGAGTAGCCCTCATAGTCAGCAAAAGAGTGGAAACAGCAGTACTGGAATATAATCTCAAAAATGACAGAATGATTTCAATACGAATCCAAGGCAGATCTTTCAACATCACAGTAATCCAAGTTTATGCACCAACCACAGATGTTGAAGAAGCTGAAATTGACCAATTCTATGAAGACCTACAACACCTTCTAGAACTAACACCAAAGAAAGATGTTCTTCTCATTATAGGGGACTGGAATGCTAAAGTAGGGAGTCAAGAGATAAAAGGAACAACATGCAAGTTTGGCCTTGGAGTTCAAAATGAAGAAGGCAAAGGCTAATAGAGTTTTGTCAAGAGAACAAGCTGGTCATCACAAATACTCTTTTCCAACAACACAAGAGGTGACTCTACACATGGACATCACCAGATGGGCAATACCGAAATCAGATTGATTATGTTCTCTGCAGCCAAAGATGGAGAAGCTCTATACAGTAAGCAAAAACAAGACCTGGAGCTAATTGCAGCTCTGATCATCAGCTTCTTATAGCAAAATTCAAGCTTAAACTGCAGAAAGTAGGAAAAACCACTGGGCTAGTCAGGTATAATCTAAACCAAATCCCTTATGAATACACAGTGGCAGTGAAGAACAGATTTAAGGAACTAGATTTGGTGGACAGAGTGCCTGAAGAACTATGGATGGGGGTATGTAACATTGTACAGGAGGCAGCAATGAAAACCATCCCAAAGAAAAGAAAATGCAAGAAAGCAAAGTGGCTGTCCAACGAGGCCTTACAAACAGCAGAGAAGAGAAGGGAAACAAAATGCAAGGGAGATAGGGAAAATTACAGAAAATGGAATGCAGACTTCCAAAGAATAGCAAGGAGAGACAAGAGGGCCTTCTTAAATGAACAGTGCAAAGAAACAGAGGAAAAGAATAGAAAGGGAAAAAACAGAGATCTGTTCTAGAATATTGGAGATGTTAAAGGAACATGTTTTGCAAAGATGGACATGATAAAGGACAAAAATGGGAGGGACCTAACAGAAGCAGAAGACATCAAGAAAAGGTGGCAAGAATACACAGAGGAATTGTATCAGAAAGATGTGGATGTCCTGGACAACCCAGATAGTGTGATTGCTGACCTTGAGCCAGACATCCTGGAGAGTGAAGTCCAGTGGGCCTTAGAAAGCATGGCTAACAACAAGGCTAGTGGAGGTGATGGCATTCCAGTGGAATTATTTAAAATCTTGAAAGATGATGCTGTTAAGGTGCTACATTCAATATGCCAGCAAGTTTGGAAAACCCAACAGTGGCCAGAGGATTGGAAAAGATCAGTCTACATCCCAATCCCAAAGAAAGGCAGTGCCAAAGAACGCTCCAACTACCATTCAATTGCACTCATTTCACACGCTAGCAAGGTTATGCTCAAAATCCTCCAAGGTAGGCTTCACCAGTATGTGGACCGAGAACTCCCAGAAGTACAAGCGGGATTTCGAAGGGGCAGAGGAACTCAAGACCAAATTGCTAACATGCGCTGGATTATGGAGAAAGCCAGAGAGTTCCAGAAAAATATTTACTTCTGCTTCATTGATTATGCAAAAGCCTTTGACTGTGTGGACCACAGCAAACTATGGCAAGTTCTTAAAGAAATGGGAGTGCCTGACCACCTTATCTATCTCCTGAGAAATCTATATGTGGGACAGGAAACAACAGTTAGAACTGGATATGGAACAACTGATTGGTTCAAAATTGGGAAAGGAGTACGGCAAGGCTGTATATTGTCTCCCTGCTTATTTAACTTATATGCAGAATACATCATGCAAAAGGCTGGACTGGAGGAGTCCCAAGCCAGAATTAAGAATGCCGGAAGAAATAACAACAACCTCTGATATGCAGATGATACCACTCTGATGGCAGAAAGTGAGGAGGAAGTAAAGAACCTCTTAATAAGGGTGAAAGAGGAGAGCACAAAAATGGTCTAAAGAACTATGATCATGGCAACTGATCCCATCACCTCCTGGCAAATCGAAGGGGAAGATATGGAGGCAGTGACAGACTTTACCGTATTGGGCTCCATGATTACCGTAGAGGGTGACAGCAGCCACAAAATTAAAAGACGCCTGCTTCTTGGGAAGAAAGTGAAGACAAACCTAGACAGCATCTTAAAAAGCAGAGACATCACCTTGCCAACAAAGGTCCGCATGGTCAAAGCTATGGTTTTTCCAGTAGTGATGTATGGAAGTGAGAGTTGGAGTGTAAAGAAGTCCGACCACTGAAGAATTGATGCTTTTGAACTGTGGTGCTGGAGAAGACTCTTGAGAGCCCCCTGGAGTGCAAAGAGAACAAACCTATCCATTTTGAAGGAAATCAAGCCTGAGTGCTCACTGGAAGGACAGATCCTGAAGCTGAGGCTCCAATACTTTGGCCATCTCATGAGAAGAGAAGACTCCCTGGAAAAGATCCTGATGTTGGGAAAGTGTGAGGGCAAGAGGAGAAAGGGATGACAGAGTCTGAGATGGCTGGACAGTGTCACCGAAGCTACCAACATGAATTTGACCCAACTCTGGGAGGCAGTGGAAGGTAGGAGGGCCTGGTGTGCTCTGGTCCATGGGGTCACGAAGAGTCGGACATGACTTAATGACTAAACCACCACAACAAATAGTACTGATGGAAAATCTGAGTAATCACATTAGATTGCTGAGAGGAGAAATAAAAGCAGATAATTTTGTTAAAATCTGGTACTTCTGTTGATGTCATTTTGAGAAGTCAGCTGGAATATTGGTCTGCTATTTTTTAAGCTTAATAGAATGCATGTATTAATAGACTATAGGAATCATTTGCATTATTCATCGAGATAAATTTATTCATGTGTATGTGATTGTATGGGTTATTTCCAAGGATTGTCATGTCAATAAAATGTTTTATTTAAAAAAAACCTTTAAGAAATAATTTCCTAGCCACTGATCCTACCAGGAGATGCTGGAAACTGAATGTGAGGTTTTTTGCTCTGTTTCTCATTTACAACTCTTTTCCGTTATTTAGGTGAGATAATATCCCGTTGCTTATAGTAGTAACAGGATAGTCACACTAGAGTAGGCCCATCAGGATCAGTGGGGATTTGAACTTATGTCTACTCCTACATAAGTTCCATTGATTCAATGGGCCTACTTTAATGCAACTTACTATGCTAAACAATGGGATTTTAGCCAATACATGGAAAACTCAGTCAGAGGAAACTTCTGTAGGAGGCATAATTGGGGGCAAATTTCCCTCTTGCTTTCTGCAGTCCTCCCTGCTACCTTCTATATGCTGTTCAAAAGAATCCCTAACAATTTTTAGTTGTGTGTGTGGGAGCACAGAGGGCTATAGAAGTGAGAGAGAACTAGTGAAAACCACACACCCCTTCTGCTCATGGAACCCTCCAGTGAATCAAAAAAGCCTTTCATCAATTAAATCTCCTTTGTAAGCAGTTATTTTGTATTTGCAAGCATGGAGGCCTCCCTCTCCAGAAAACCAAACATGTACATCCTCCTCACCACTTCTGATTGTTTCTGAAGGAGAAATAACAACTGTTTATATGAAGAAAGTATTTAATTCCTGATGGTTTCAATCAGTTGATGAAGGTCCCTTAATTAAAAAAAAAACTCTTTCGATTCTCATTTCAAACTATAAAACTGAACTGAATATCGGCCACATAAAGGGAGAACAAGTGTTGCAGTCATTCTCCGTGATGTCTGATCTATACGTGGCTAGTACAGAGTCCGTATTTATTCAGCACTCACATGTAGAATCTGGCAAACTGAATCTGTGACCCTGACAGGTTTGTGCTCAAATATGGCTTTGGAATGACAGTGTGGCAACACTACTCTTAAGAGGGCCATCAAAGCTAGCAAAATAAACAAATAACAACAACAACAACAAAACCCACCCCAAGTACAGCTTTCACAAGTCACTTTGGTATCATGGGAGATGTTTGTTCTGGAGTAGGAAAGATTTTGTTTCAGAAAGATGTGCTTACCTCTGAAGGGCTACTTTTCCTTGCCAAAGTGTTCTAGAATTTGTGCCTCTCGTCTCATACTTGCCCAACACTATTTCACCTCTCTCCTCAGGAAGTGTGAAATGCCATTTTTCTCCATGCTGAAAATTACAGGCTTCAGCTCTGAGAGGGAGTACAATTAGTGGCAATGCAGGAGGCGGATGTGTAATTTAACTGCCAAGGAGACAGCAGGGAAGGGAAGCCCGTGCCTATTACACTCTGTGGGGGTACTGGGGACAAAGGGGGAATCACTTGCAACTCCTGGGGCCGAGTGCGAGGCAGCATGAAATGTGCCATAGTGACTAGTAGTAGGATGCAAAGACAAGCACCTCAGAGTTATGAAAAGGAAGGACATTTCCTAACCAAGCATGTTTGCTCTTTATCTGATATTTGTATAGACTTTTTTTTTTTTAAAGCACCAATAAAGGGAAGATGTGGAGGAACAATTAGGGACTATGTGAAAGAGAGTATTTGGGCTTATTGGGCTTGTCATGTGCCAGGCTGAGAAAAGCTAAACCTGACACAGGATGACAAGTAGCTTCATGCTAGTGATTACAGTGCAATCATCTCTCTTAAAATGGTTTCTAAACTGTTTTGTATTGTTTTAGACTGAAATTGCTTAGACATTTTGTTGTTCCAAATGGTATATGAAGACAAGAGCAAACACATGACAAGACATAAATGAAGGAACAAATGCTTACATCTAATAGTGCAATAACCAATGCAAAACCATAGCATTGCAGCATACAGAAGAAAGACATTCCACATTATAGATGTGACTTCCACTATCTAGTTTCCATAAAGATTAGTGATCTAATGTGACATGTTGTAAAGCAAGGATGGGCAACATGCAGCCTGTGGGTTATCTATCTGGTCCAAATAAATTTCTCCAGGACAGAATGTGCAGTACCAGCATAATTGGCACCCCTAGTTACCAAAATTGCACAGGGGCAATTTTGCCATGTTTTGAAGACTCCTCAGCACTTCTAGGGCCCCTATCCCCCCAAATAACTTTTAAAAAAAAATTTCTGGCCACTAGAGGATGCAAGTAGGCTTTTAAATTATTGATTTATTTTAGTTTATAGAAAACATATTTGTAAGAAAAAACAACCTGGATAGGGTACTATGAGCAGGCGAAATCCTCCCTAGGGGTGTCTGCATGTGATCCCTTGGGATATCCGGAAATCAGCCACCCCTGTTTCAAAATAATTGGCAGCTATGAGATGAGTGTTTAGAGACATCTTGAAGAAAGGTCATCAACATCTATGATCATACAATCTGAAATGTGTGAATGCTTCTGATATTGGAATCTAAAAGCGGTTTGACCTAGCTGATTAGCACTCAAGTGAAAGACATCTGGGAATACCAGGTGCTGATATTTATTTATTACAGGGAAAAGGCAGTCATTTGGTGTTAGAGGGCTTTATTTTTTTTAATGCACAAGATCACACTTGCAATCTCTGGCATCTCCAAGTAGCACTGGAACAACATATCTAAAACCCTAAATTGTCAGTGATTGGTTACATTACTTGATTAAATGGACCAATAATCTCACTGTGTATAAGGCTGCTTCCTGTTTTTCAAGATGGCAGCTGCAAATGCTATGGGTAGTTTCTCATTTTTATGGGGCAACTATACTATTGTAATCTACAAATAAGTTCACAAATGCTACTAACACCCTGCATTTTTGGTCATCTGCCTGCCTGTATGTAGCACTGTTAATCAATGTGCATCATATTTAGTATAGCTAGTTCATATGGTCACATAGATGTAGTTCTTACTCATCCCAGGTGGCCTGGTAAGCCTGCAGCAGATCACTCTTTCTTGAGTGTCTTTCCTGATATATCCAGTTTAGTCTTGCTGTTCTAAATAAGCGAGGATCCAAGAATAAACTATGGTGCTGAAAATATTTTCAGCTGCAAAGTTAACAAGGTTGCAAACAAAAATGTAGTATCTATTTCTCTGTGAATCCTAATATTTCCAGGCCATGATTTCATGTTCCAACAAAAGCAGGCTTCAGGATTCCCCTTATCTCTAACTTAAGGATGTATCAACCCAATATTCAGCCCAAATCAGTTCAATGAGACTTAAATTTATAACGTTGCATATTTATGTGGGATCAGTACCACTGAGTTCTGTGGACCTTATGTCTCAGTAAGGTTTCAGGAGATGAAGCTCCAAAGACTGATTTGCAAAGCTGTTTCGCAAGATGACTATCATTTGATGCACTATGTATGTCCAAGTTTCCCTTGAGGACGTGTGGGGAGTCTTAATACACATCTGTAATATGCTGTAGAGTTTCCAGCAAATGGTGTTGTGTTAGTTGCTATTTTTGTTCAGTACCATTAGAATAAAAGCTAACAGTTAAAATTAGTAGAAGACAGCAGGGGGCACATGTGCTGTGCTCTTTTGCAAATGATTAGAAATTACATTACACAACATCCATCCCTTTGGATTTATCTGTGGCCAGTGGAAAGTCCCACAAATAATTTCTAAGACTGGACTCTGATAAAACCCTTACACTTCTTTCCTGTTTTAGAGATCCCAAAGCCCTCTGCCAATCAATGAGATCACCAGCAGCCTTCCATAAAACCTGTGAGTGCCACTACATTTTGATGTGGAACTATCTGGATAGAGATCACATTTGCTTTGCTCATCTCTGCAAAAGACATGACAGAGTGCTATGCAAGCCAAATCAGCCTTTTTTGTGTGTGTGTGAGTGTGTGTGTATGCGTTGGAGGGGATTTTATTTTTTTATCCTTAATATCTGGAAGCAGTGGGAAACCCAGCAATATATGCAAAGAAGCACTTGACAAGCAGTTTATCTAGAAGTACATGTATAAAATGCACTAGCAGAATTTATGGTCCTATGTGACCAATTTTAATATCCTCTTGAACCTCCATTTGTAAACCTCCATTTCTTTAACTGAATTGGCTTGATCTATATCTGCAGCACAGAGAAGTGATGGAATCTATTTTGGGTGAGAAAACCAGCTTCTGACAAAGGGAGAAAGAGCTTGTTTTCCTGTTTCCCAGGCTACTTTTAAAGACTGTGTGACCTGGTTTCATTCGAAGAGGCCAAATATCTGCTGCTCTGAATGCCTTCAGCTTGCACATTCATGAAAGCCAGTCCTAACTAGCTGTCCTCCTGCAAAGTGAGAAGTTATAAATAAAAGCCAGTCTGAATGATCTGAAGCTGGGAAAAAGATGAGTGTCGGCTGTGGCAGAGTGGCCACGGCCGCAGTGGCAGCTGCAGGGAGCAGGGGAAGGGAGAATTATATCTCTTTTCCTTCTCAAGGCAAGTGTCTAGAAACAGCCAAGTGGAACTTTATCAGGCTTTGTACATTTTAGAAACTAGTTGCAGTTCTCAGGGAAAAAGCTGGGGAGGCTTCCACCCAAAGGGTCCTTCTTCTTGGCAACCACAAAGGGACGGAACAAACAAACAAACAAACAAACAAACTGCCTTCCCAGCCACAAGCTTCGTGTCTGGTTCATAAATGACCAGGGCCAAATGGTATTTATCATAGGAGTTTGGAAGGCGTTCAGGAGCAAGGCATCAGGGCTGCTAACAGAAAGGTGTAATTTATCATTTAAAACAGCCACTTCACCACGTGCCTGGGAGGGCAGCCCATTGCTATGCCCCACTGTTAAAAAAGATAGAGTGGGTGAAGCCAGCAATTACAGATCAGAGGCTTTTTACATCTGGATGAGGAAAAGGACAGGAAGGGGAAAGAGAAAGGGCACTT
Source organism: Pogona vitticeps (assembly GCF_051106095.1). Taxonomy (NCBI): domain Eukaryota; kingdom Metazoa; phylum Chordata; class Lepidosauria; order Squamata; family Agamidae; genus Pogona; species Pogona vitticeps. The sequence goes on from NC_135783.1 coordinate 248,237,680, forward strand.
TACTGCAAATGATTCAGATGGCCAATTAGGAAGAGGATACAGAGGCTTAAATACCTGTTTTTAGAGGCAATGTGTCTAATTTGAGGGACCAGGGTGTCCCTAGTCAGCCTCAAGGATTATTTGAGGGATTTGCGTGGCCAATGATCAGTTCTCAGCTGGACTTAATTCCAGAGAATGGTTGTGAGGATAAACAGAGAGGGGCTATCTATGCTTTCTGGAGCTGCATGATGGAAAAAGAGAGCAAGAGATAATTTTATTAAATAAATTAAGAGGAAAATGGGAGAAGGGAAGAAAAGAAACAAGGTTTAGTCTTCAGTGTACCATATGAAATTTTGGTAATTTAACTAGTTGTTTGTAGTGGTACTACTCTGTAGTTATTATTTTATCTGCGGTTGACAGAATATTCAGTTTGAATAACCTCACCTCATAAACTTAATAACACAACCAAGGGATCAAGTTATACATTTTCCATTATAATTTGTTTTAATTTTCTTTGGTACTCTGATCCAATATTGCCTGAAGTAGGGATATATGGTTATACCTTTGAATGCAACCCTGTCTACAATAATACCAGAGCAAACACAGTGTCAGTGTTGCTGACCTAGGCTTGGACTCCTCCTCCTGCTTTCCCCCCTCCCCCATCCCAATGTGCACAGGTGAGAACCAGACTAGAGCTTGTTCCATACACTAATTTAGGAATAAAACAGAGGGCAAAGTGGGGAAGCATTTGGAACTGATGGTCAACTACTAAAGCATGGCAGGCCTTCTTCAGAGCAGGGAGAACAATGGGAGCTATTGCTGGTTCTCACATGAGGGGCAACAGTGATACCAACAGTTTGTTTAACTTAAAAAAGAATGTGTGTGTGTGTCTCTCTGTGTGTGTATGTCTGAGAGAGAGAGAGAGAGAGAGAGAGAAAGAAAGATTTTTTTCTGTTCCTAGGACTTCCCCAACTCTTAAAAAGGTACGGTATTGGTCCCTAGATTCATTTCCCAAATGGAGGAGAAAATGCACACAAAATGCTTCTTGTTAGGGCTGAAAATAGTACAAAAATAAACAGACCGTTCAAGTGTTTTTTATTTTTAAGGCAAACAGATGCAGAAACTCAAACGAAGAGACTCTTTTCAGAGGAATAAAGAGGAAACGGCCATAGTAGAATCAGGCATGGAAAGCAAAGAGGCTCGTCCATCCTTAGCACATAAATGGAGAGTAAGACAGGCGGCTTGTGGCTTTGCTCCCCTTGCACCCCCTCTTATTCCCCCCCCACAGCGTAGTGTGCAGACATGTGCATGTAACTCCGCTGGTGGCTGCTGTGCTGTTCCTCCACCTTGTCGCCTCACTTCACCAATGATGGATGGCTGCTGTCAGTGTGGAAGAGAAGGGGAAGAAAGCACATTGCTGGCAGAGCCAGCTTTGCTGCAGCTTTGTTCTGACTATGGGGAAATCAAAAAGGTTGGACCCAGTTGGAGTGGCTGCCATTGTGCCACATTTTGTTGTTTCGCAGAGGAGAGGTGTTGAGGAGACACATGGTGTCATATGGTGACACTCTCACTAGCAGCTCCTTTTCTTCTACTGCACAAGTGTTGGGGTAAGGGGATAGATTCTGGCCTCCAGATCTCATGTAGCAGGTTAAGTACCACCTTTCTCTCAGCAGTCATGGCTGAATGGAGCTCCCAGCCTCTCTGCATGGATGGAACAGAGCATTGTTTGTGGCAACTGGCAGAGAAAATCCTAGCAGCCCAGCAGCAGACATGGGGCCCTGGGGCACTAGTGTTTGCCTCATTGTAGCAGGCGCCTGGCACCAGGCCTATGGACAACTATAAATCAGTCTACACCTGGGAAGTGTCCTTCATCATAAGGCCGTCTCTGAAGCTGATGTCTTGAGCTGCAAGAGTTACAGCCTGAAGAGCAACAGACAGTGACTTACCAGATCAGCAATATCTTATTGCTTGAGATTTCAGGCTTTATACCCTGAGATTAGGATGCAGGGCCATGTGATGTCACAGAGAGGTTAAGTCCTTGTGATATCACCAGGCAAGTGTTCAGAAGTGCTTCTCTGATCTGATTGTGGGAAAAGGGGCACAGCCGAAATTTGGGCACATGGGCTTGAAATCTGGTTAAAATTAATCAGCTAATATGCAAATGCATAGACAAGGAGAAAAATGTTTTGTCAGCTGGCAAAATGCATCCAGCAGCTGCAACAGTTGCCATCATTCCCAATAGGATTTGCACCCCATGGGTCCTTACCTGCAACACCTCCAGCAGGAACCTTTTTCTACGCTCTACTGTTCCTGAGGCTTACTCAAGCCTCACTGCCAGCCCACAGGGAGGGTTTTTTCAGGCTCTCCATTGCTGCTGCCAGGACACGTGCATCCAGAATTCCCATCAGTCATGATACTGATGCTCCAATTGCCTTTCACTAAATGGCTCACTGGGTCGAGCCGCTTGCACCCATTTGTACTCTCCCCAGTCATTGCTCTTTGCTTGTCACCTTTTTCTATGCCAATGCTGCCCAAGTGCCACATACATACAACTTCTGTGCTAAGCCAGTAAGGAGAAGTATGCCCGGACTTTGAAGCCATCTCATGGACAAAAACCAAATATTCTCCTCCTGCAGCACCCACAGAGTCCAGCGTTGAACAGGCTATGCTTTTGTAGGGAAGTGACTACTGAGAAGACATTTGACTTGGGAAGCAGGAATCCAGCAGGAGTTAAAATCTATTAGCTATGATTTGTTGGAAGAAAAGACATGTTTTGCAATTTCACTCAGTCTACAGCCACAAAAAGGCATCAGTTCTAAGAAATTGAGTCTCTTCCAGAAAAGCCATTGGAACTCGTTCAAAACCTACTTGGGTCTCCAAGCCTGGCACACATTCCTGGCCACTTCCAAGATATGTTTTCTAGGGATTCTGCTGCATTTCCAGAGGACTGGAAACCAAGCCCTATGAGAAAAGACTGAAAGAACTTGACCTGCTTAGCCTTGAGAAAAGAAGACTGGTGGGAGATATGATAGCACTTTTCAAATTGATAGAAAAGAAACACATTTTGTTACACTTTATGTACCTGGGCATTTTGGAAAGGAATCTACCTGTTGAAATGTTTGATAGTTTAAAGGATACCTTAGATTAAGCATTTCTTCTTATTCCAAGTGAAATAAATGGATGGCTTCAACTAGAAGTCTGAGTCCATCACAATGAGCATGGTTTGTGTATACCCTTTGGGTATACACAACTGGCTTCAACACATGGCAAAGAAAGTACAAAGAATGCCTGGTTGCTCTCTGCTCTTGCATCAAAAGAGTTTGAAGCGGGAGGTTTGCATTTTCTGAAATGGAGTAACTGTTGTTGTTACATACCTTTGACTTGGCAACTTTAGGAATAAACAATCTCCAAAATGTTATTTTATAATTTTGTTATTGTAGATCTGCATTGTTTTAAGTATGGTATGTAATACATTGTTTTGTGGATATCTTTGCCATGAAATGTTATAAAATCTAGAGGTATATTGCTAGGGGAAAGTTTTGATGTAACAATTTTGAGTATTATGTTATTTTAATATTGTAATGCAATGATCCTTTGACTGAGCAATAAACGACTCATATAGACTTTGGATGTAATAATTGCTTAGCAGATGTGTGTGTGTATCAGGTAACATCAGTTATCATGCTTATCATCAAGGGTTAACTGCCTTACTTGTTGCTTGGCCTAGCTGTTGACAACAGAGCTTAGCAATGTAACAGCCATTTTCTACATCAAATGTCTCTCTGATTCCACCTAGCTGTGCATATACATTATATCTGAAGCTCAATTATTATACTCTATGCATCCAAATAAGTGGATTGTTCTCCACAAACGATCATGCTGAAAGAAATATGTCAGAAGGCTCTTTGTTGTTATACTGTTTAGTAAAGGTTTGTCTGTCTATGAATGGGTATAAGTGGTATAGAAAAAGGGTGCAATATAGAAAATGTTATAAAAGACGTTCAAACTTTGGGCTAAATCCTATTAGATCCTGTGCAAGCAATTAAAAATCACTGGCTTCAGGAAAAACCTGCTGCTGACAAGATCTAAACTTCTAGAATTGGTTTCTTGCCCTTATAAGGAATCCTGTTTCCATGGGGAAAGTAACTCCAAGAAAAATCTGGATATAGTGGTCTTAAGCTGTTGGGAACATGTTGTGACCACCTCTGTCCTTTTCTCTGCACATCCAGGTTTCTCCAACCCAAACCCAATGTACTAACTACTTCTGATGAAGTGCATTACTCCAAGGCTGGGTATTTATCCAGATAAGCTGGGTATTATTTTCTCCAATGTTGCTCTTTGTGGGGCAGGGTATAAGCACAACCACCGAAGAAAGACAGCAAATAATAAAATTACTTAGGATTCAAACCTTTGCAAGAACTTACACTTTTCTAATTGCCTCTTGGCAATAGGTTCAGCAGACACCGCCAAACTAGATGAAACCACCAACTCCAGCACCGAAAAATCTGTATTTGCAGCCCTTGTCTTTTGAATAGCCCAAGGATATTCCAGAATTAAATATGAACCAGCCATGTAAGGGAGAGGACAACCACCTTTTGTGCTGCTCCACAGTGTATTGTGGATGTGTTGGAATGAATATCTCTAAACCTGGCTCCAGGGAACCATAGGTTTCATGGAAGCTTGCTAATTGTTCTTCATTTAGGAGATAAATAAGATAATCTTTTCCATTATCAAGATGTGTACAAGTGCCTGCTGGCCTCTTCTTGCTTCACACAAACTGTCTTCTCCTTCCCAATTGCTGTTCTTTCAAATTTCATTTCCCTGCTACTGTTGGTTTTACTTTTGTGCTTCACCCTATGGTTGTAAGCACCAAATGGTATTGTGTGAAAGGAGGCATCAACCATGGTACTGGAGCCCTTGTAAATGCCCAAGGTGCTGACTGGTGACTCCTTCCTAAAACATTCCTCAGGGATGTAATCTTTCTTCAGCAGAGGAGTTAAAATGGAAAGTGTTCCTTTGTAGAAACTTTGAAAACTACTGCTCTAGAACAAACTCATTTTGTCCAGTGGAAGAGCAGAATGGCCAAAGCAGTTGCCTTTTTAGCTGACCATTGTGGTACATATATCCATCTCTGTCAGTATACATAATATGCATAGAAGGCCCTTCTTCTAATAATCAGAAAAATGTGTCTCATGCTCTTAAAAGTGTGTGTGTGTGTTGTGCTCAAGTTGAGAAACAATGTCAAGGATATTTATTAATAGTCTGGGAGAGATGTGAGCAATGAGGTGGCAAATACTGTTGATGACCCAGTAATTTAGGCTAGCAGAAGCAAGGATAAGACTTGTGGAAGGACAGAACAGACCTAGAACAAAACACGTATTGGATAAAAACAACAGCAAGGGACACATCAGGCAAGAGAATTCAAAGAAATGTGTACTGCTGTGTACAGTTTAAACTGTTCACAAGCTGTTAGCTTTCTATTTGTTTTTATAACCTTCCTCAGAAATAGATATGGGCATCATCACGAACAGTCAAGGATTTTTGTTTAATGCAGAAAAAAAGATGGAGGAAAGAAGGCAAATAACATGCCAGGCACAACATTGACATCAATCTAGTGTTATAGCTGGTGAATATTTTTTTTAAAAAAAGGGCGTGTGTGCGGCAGTTATAAAAACTAGAACATCCAGTTCCTGTACTGGGAAATAGTTTCAGCCCAATGTTTCTTGTCTCTTTGCGATCTGTGATTTCAAAGATGAGAAAAACATAGAAGGACAATGGCACACTCAACAGGGTCTTGAAGTTTTCTGACATAAGATTAAGGGCCTATCTCATCCTTCTTGAGCTCTCAGAAAAGCCAAATACATTATTTTACCATTTGTTAACAGTGCTTAAATTAAAAAATACATTTGTAATTTGCTTGGTGATGTGTCCTTTAAGGATTGAAGAGTAAGATTCTACATACTCTAAACAAGCGAGTTATTATATTTATTTCAGTTTGCAGTCTGCTTTTTGGCCTATACCACACAGAAGAGCTTAAAAATGCAAAAGTGGGGGGGGGGCAGGGGCAGGGAGGAGGCACTGGATGCAAACAATATGAAGAGATTTTCAGTGACAGATAACTCTTGCTAGCCTGTGGCAGCCGAAACAACAATTGAGGCTTGCGGCACTTTAAAGATTAGCAAGTTTTATTTGGAATAGATTTTTGTGGACCTTTCCTGGACACCTGTCTCAGATAAAACATGTTCAGCTTCAAGGTGCCTTAAGACCCTGTCATTTTAAGACCAGGAGAGAAATTCATTTCCCATTATTAAATCTGACCAACATTTTTCTAAAAATATTATTTCCAAAAGTATTTTTCAAAATGTCTCGAGCTGTGTTGCAGAGTGCTTTAATGCTTTGTAAGATTCCCTCAAATACATGGACAGTTGCCCATAGAAACTCTGCATAGAAGGGAAGTGGGAAGGTAAATATTATTCCTACTTTGTATTGGTTGTCTCAGTGACCATGAGTGTGACTGTGGCCAAGCCAAAACACCCACTAAGTCTCACTGTTTCTCATCACTCCCCCGTCCGTGCAAGTTATTGGAGAAATGACTCCATTTACATATGTTGGCATGTATGTGGAACTCATATTGGGACTACTAGTGCACTTATGGGGGCTAGGAGGGCAGTTGCTAGATAGCCACTGAAGGAGTCAGCCAGCCAAACCTGCTAAAGGCCCATGGGCCAAACATCCAATTACCTGCATGTTAGAGGTGGGCAGTGGTGGAAATATTAATGTTAGCTAATCTCTCCTTCCCCTCCCACTAACCACTATGACCACTACCCTCTTAGTTGTTTTGTGAGTGTGCCCAAGACACATTTTTCAAATTCCAAGGGTGCCTGTCGACCCTAAATGCTTGGGAGCACCTTGTGGTCAGCGACTCAGTTAGGAGCTCCGGGTCATAAATCTTTTCCTCTCTCTGATCAAAGCAATGCATTGTGTTTATTCTCCAGAACCATTAGGCAATATAATTCAGGTTAACCGTTGCCCGTGTCTTCCTCCCTTTCCCTTTTAAAAATGTGTTATAATTTGTATTTGGAAGTGATTTATTGTACTATGTAAAAGCACTTAACGCTCCAGTGGTGGTGGAGAAGATGCTATATATAAATGATCATTATTATTTTAAAATTATTATTAATTGAAGAGGGTGTGTAGAGTATCATGCCTATAAAAACGCAGACTGTGTGACATATATTAAATACATGCATAAAGCCATAATTAATATAACAAGTAAGTTCATTATTTCTTTCTCTGCCAACAGAAACAGACAGAGACAAGTGCTATCTGCATGGTCTGTGGCAGTAGATTTTCACCACAATATACTTCCAGTGAAGCAAAAGGGACCTTTCTGTGTGGAAAAATCATCTGCAATTCTTAATATTTGATACAACAGAAGGTCCAAGGAATAGACTTTTGATTTAATTTGAAACTCACTAACTTGTTGAGATCATCACCCAGCAGTGACCACAACCTGATTTGACTTTTCTACTCTGAATATATAACATTGCAAACATCTTGTCAAGTCATCCAAAAACAGCTAGTCATATTGTGGTCTTCCTTCTTTTTATCAAATTCTACTCTTCCCAACAGGATGCTATATTAATAGCATCAGCAATATGAGAGGGGTAAATGTGAAAAATATGGGAAAGTTGTCATTGAACATTCACATGTAGTCTGACATTGTGCTTACTGTTATATTTAGAAGGCAGCATAATAAGCAACAGATTATACATGAAGCTGGAATCTGTGACTCAGTGTCCAATACTGTTCGAAAATGGTCCCATTTGATACTGAGGGGCTGCTCCTAAATGACTAGAGTGTGTCCAGCTTTGCTCCCCCTCCTCCTGAGTTTTGGCTGAGTCCTCACTTCAGTCCCTATTGCAGGGGAATCCCTCATCTCCAATCACTGACTGGAGATAGAGAGAACCCTCTTTTCACTAGAAGGGGCACATAGGAAAAAGAGTGGCAAACCCTAATTCTCCATGGGCTGGAAACGGGTTTGCGGAACAGAGGTTCTTCTGCAAGCCTAAAACCAATCACAGCGAGTTCTTGATCTGAGCAGAAGTGCATAGATTCTCTTGTGGTGCCCCTGATTCCAATCAACACTGTTGAAACTTATCATCTGATTTGCCCAGACTTCAGCAAGTCATTCTGAATAGCTGCACTCCCTGGTGTCAACAGCAGCCCCTAAACACTAGTGCAATATAAATATTAAATACTGAGAGTTAATATTTAATTCACTTACAGACCTTCTTAGGGAGACAAAAACTGTTTAATGAAATTCACAAAAGGGTCAGACATTTATGTGGCTCTGCACAGCATTAGCAATGACAGCTGCTGCCTCTGAATAAAAATTATTCGTTAAAGGCTAGACACTTCCCCCTAAGGACAGTGCAGTACATAGGCAATCAATATCTTATAAGGCTTCTCACACTTCCCTCACCCACTCACCCAGAGCCTACAAAGGATAGATTCACAAGGAACAGTTACTTGGGGAGAGTCACTAGATGGACCTTATATATTTGATGGTTTTAAAACCTTGAACAGCATTTGTTTTCAAATGGTTTTGTACCACACCCGTTTTAGAATGCAAGTGTTGATAGTCAGCTTCTGAGATGTTCTTTCCCTTCTCCTATTTGTTTCCTATTAAAATCAATGTATGCACCATAATTTTATTAATGCTTAATGAGCTAATCTTCCTACTTGGGAATCTTGGACTCTGTAATTAACTAATGAACTGACTGACCTCCTTCCCTTCCTCTCAGTTCATCCACTATAAGTCCAGAAACTGAGACAGATCCTACAAAACCTTGTTACCAGGCTCTGAAATGGGGCAAGCATGATACCACCATGCCCCCTGCACACACACATTGTTGTCACATCAGTAACAGTGCTTGGGTTAGTATTTTAGCAACCAGATGTTGGGGTCCTGGATCCAGAAACAATCATAGTTTGTTCCTGTACTCAGTCCTCAAACCCAGACACAAGGCATAGGGATGGCATAGTCCTGAACAGTGTGGAGAGAGGGGGAATCTTTGTTTCTGGCTATCTGAATGCTTTCCAGAGTATGTAAGTCATTCTAGAGGAGAACTTTCATCAGGTGTCCTCATAAAAGCAAGACCAAGAGAAAGGGACAGGATGAGAAAGGTCTTTTACAGCAAGCTGGGCATAAAATGAGGAACGGATGGATTGACTGATGCTAATGCAAAAGGGAAAGCATAATAAGGAGCTGAACTTATTTATTTATTTGAGGGTTTTCACCTTCAGGCAGCTAAAAAGCACTGCTTGAACCTTATTCTTTTCATGTCTCCAGCACATCACAATATTTACTTTCTCGGAGGATGTAGCACAATCTCTTAGGGTGTTCCAATAAATAGCAGTTTCCGGGTAGACAGAAAACCTCTGTGAACTTCCAGATTTTCAGTAAAATTTGCCTGAAAGGAACTGGTTTCCTTTCACTCCTTTACTTTCCATGATTTCCAAGTTTCTCTTTTGGGAGCTTTACAGCATGTGCTATAAAACTTGCTATCTAACTCCTCTATTTTATCAGAGCAAATACAAAGATGCTGTGTCCCCTCTTCACTTTTCAAATGCCCTTTGTGCATCAAAACTGAACCATATCTGAACCACGAAAGAGAGCATATTTGCAGAGGCACTGATCACTTGAGCTTCAGTGCAGTGCAGAGTCAGTCACTGCCCTAGCTAGTTTGCACTCTCTAGTTCACTACCGAATGAAATAGTTAGAGATGTCAGCAGCCTACTTTGACCTCTGGATATTATACGGCTATATGATTCCCAAATAAATGTTTTGCTCCAGGGTGGGTTACGGTTGTCGCTTTTGAGGGAGGGTTGGGAAGGTACTACGAGTCTCTCCATAAAAACCATCTGGGGCACCCTTCCTTCTTGAAAGCTGTCATGATTAGCTTTGTAAACATTTTGCCGCTCAGGGTGGGATGTCACCTTCTGAACATTATCTCATTCAAAAGCCCTCAAGGGAGACTGGGAACATGAGTGCTGATTGGCCGTGACATATGGAGTACTGCCCATGGCCATCCGCCTCTCCCCTGTAGCTCTCTGTAGACTCCATTAATCTTCAACATTAAGTGATATGTCAACACATTTCCAACCAGTGTCCTGAGGGATTAGGCCTCCCACAGGCCTTCTGTTACACGACTGAATACTCTAACCATGTCCAAAAATAGGGAATATACAGTGTTGTCTATGTGTCTAAGTATGTGAAGCAAAACAGCTTCCCTCATCTTTACTCTCTCTTTTTGCATGGTTCTTCCATTTTCCCTCTTGTCAAAAGCTAGGAAATGTGAGAACATCTGGAAAGACTACGAAACAGAACCACAGCCTCATTGCCATTCATGTCCTGGTGGTGTTCACCCTGCCTAATATAAAAATCCTTCATAATTCATTTCATGGTTATAACTATTTACATGATTTCTGAACCAATAATCTCACATTCCTCAGCAACTGGTATTGAGAGGCATAATCTGTTCCTAAAATGTCAGATGAAAATGATTGAAATCAGAGCCAGATCTATTGTAGGTCCTCACAATTTGAACCCAGCCTGAGATAAAATTTATGATAGCATTGCCATAATGATATGTTGTTGCTTTTCATGTGCGCAAATAAGTAACAATGTTAGAATTTCTGTGCAACTATTTGTATTGATCTTGCCACTATTAGAAAGTCACTGACAAGATTAGGCAGCCACTATGAATCTTTTCAAATCTCAATTTATGAGTGAAAGCATATTTATATCCAAGTGATCACATGGACTTATCCATTACGGAGAGAACATAGCATTGTATCCCCCAAATTAGTCTGAATGTATTAGGCATATATGATTGGCACCCAGACATACACAGCCAGGAGAGTCATGCATACACTCAACGTTATAGAAAAGGTGACCATACCAAGGCTGAGCCAGGCCACAAAACTTCCAAAGACAGGCTCGGAACAAGCACTGGGCATGAAAGGGTACAAAAGAATGTGTATGAAAGGTAGCTTGCTAGCACAGTGGGCTAAATCTGACTGGAACAGCTGTGGAGAACCTGGGCAGTAAGTCTTGTCTACAGGGCTAGACAGATTGCAGAAGCCATGAAGGTAGGTGGAGCATACAGATTTTGTGAATATGAACAGCATTAGGGAATTTTGTGATGTCATTTGGAAACAAGAGATGGTTTGCTCTGATCTAATAGGCAGCAGGCATAGCCCTCAGTGGCTGGGCAGAAGAGGAGCAGATGGCTGCCTAGCTGCCCAGGTGGAGGGAGAGAGGGAGAAGGGAACTGTTAAAGCAGCTAGTTCATTCTGTCATACAGGGAACATGAATCTTTAATGGTGTTTTTTTTTTTTTTGACAAAAAGTACATCATTTAAATAAATGAACAGGCATATAAGAAGGTTGAAAACATCAAAATGAGGACGACCTCACTTTGCAAGAGCAAGTGATTGTTCTCTGTGGGCAGCATGCCGTCAGACTCACAGAGTGTCAGTCACTGATGCACAGTTTCAGAACTTGGCGATGGGTGGAATGGAACAGCCATGCGTGCACCGAATAGAATGAGTGCGTAAGAGGAAGGCATGGGTGTTCCTAAACTTTAATCTTGTGGAGCATAATACAAAATGAATGTCTGTTTGTCTGTCTCTCTCTGTGTGTGTCTTTGGTAGAAATTTGTTTTTGCACTTGTCCTTGAGGGCTTGTGGCACTTTTCAGCAGTCCTTAGAAAAAGATCCCTGCACACAGTTATGGTAAAATACTTCTGATGAACTTTCATATCCTAATTACTTTGAATTAATTGACTGGTATTACAGCTTTTGGATCTAGGACCCGAACTGTTCTCAGAAACATTATAATCCAGGCAAACAAAGCATATTCACTGATTGCTAGAGGGGCATATCAGTATGCCTAGAACTGGGGTTCCCCTCCAGGTACCTAGAGATGCCAAAACCACAGAGAAGCTTCTACTCACTCTCCTCTACAATCTCTAAGTCTGGTGAAGATTGGGTTTTGCCAGGCCAGCTGCTAAAGGGCACCTTCTTGGGGGGGGGGAACCATTTTGTGGCTGTATAACTTGGACATCTGAAACCCAGTCTTCACCAATATTGGAGAGATTGTAGAGGAGAGCCAGGGGAAGTTGCCTTTGATTTAGGTGTCTCTAGGTGCCTGGAGGGAACTTTCCTGGCATGCTCCCTCTAGGAGATGGGGGTGTTTTATACGGATTTAAATTAAAAATGTATTTATTTATTATATTTATATCCTGCCTATCTAGTCATTCGACTACTCTGGGAGCCGTACATTATACAAAATAAACAATTAAAATAACATCAAAATCAGTTCATAAGAAAAAAATATCGTAAATTGTATTTCGTGATTCATCAACGTTGCTGAATTACAAATCAAAACAAATCACAATTTTTCTGATTTGTGCCCATCTCTAGTGCTTTTTGACAAAAGTATATCATTTAAATAAGGCATAAATCAAAGCTCTTCTACTCAGTTTGTTACTGCTAAGGTGTGACTACAGTATGTATAGAGTCTTCCCCCTTTGACACATAGCTATCTGCCACTTACTTCTCATGGGGAATCCCCCTGGTAAGTGCAGGAAAAGGATTCGCCAAGAAAAATGCCTTGACCTTAAGATGTTCATGCAGAATCCTGATGGAGCTGGGCTTTGCCACATGCAGAGCAATGATGTCTTGCCAAAGGGGCCTCAAAGATCAGAATTCAAGATGGCCATTTCATTGTAATCTAGAAGGACTTCAGGGGCTGTGCCTGCTGTATTAAATTATGAGACCTGCTTTGAAATGCATGTCTTGAATCAAAGAACAACACAGTCTTGTCTATGAGTAGATGCTGACAATCAACAGTTAATCTGAATAGTATTGAAGAGCTGTGTGTGTGGAGGCTCCTGGTTGCAACTGTCCCTTGGTCAAAAACTCACCAGATGGTCAGATCAGTGTGGGAATTTTTTAAAATAAATACTGAAGGCCACACTCTTTCATGGGTAATCTCTGAAGGACCATATGCTGGTTGTGTGTATGGCTGAGGCCACAGGTGGATGCCACAGAACTAGTAGTAGCCAAGTCTGTCTACTGTTTGCCTATCAGTACCCCTCTCTTTTTCTCTCTACCATCCCCTCTTCACCTAGTGAGCAGTCTGCCTTTTTATGCCTATTGATTGTATGTGTCTATCTTCACAAACATAAAAGATGCTGGAGGCATTTTGCACAAATTTTGCAAATCATGCGATGGGAAAGAGGAAACATTTGCTTTCTCACCCTTGTGCAGGAGATAAAATCTCCCATTTGGGGATGAGAATCCTGAGAACAGCAGTCTATTTTCAGCTGTTCAAATATGACATGGGTGACATGTCTTCATATCTCTGCTCAGGCTAAAGGGATCTCGGCCTGACTTGAAATGCAGATAAACTGTTTCAGAAGTGTCAGTTCAACTTTTTGAGCTCCACCCACTCAAGGACTCAAACCATCCCATAAGGAAGCATGACCTGGGTATATCTGCACCTCCCACTCCCATTAAGCTCCTGCTTATTTATATTATTCATCTTTTGGGTTGGTGTTATTTATCGGCCAAGTCCTCCCCATGAAGCTATGTGGAAGGGAGGCATATAATCCCTGAGCCATTTATCAACAAAGCCATAAAAGAGGGACTTAGCCCTTCTTTTGATTACTCTTGGTGTGGGAAATAGAGAAGAAGCATGCACAAGACTCCTGGGGATAAAAAAGAAAGAGCCACTTGATCCACTTGCTTTTAGGCTTTAGAGCTAGTTAGAAGAGAGTTCTTTAAGTACAGAAACCAAACCTGTTGCTAATAAAAGCTCCTGGACTGCTGGCAAGGTGGACTTCACTACCCAGCAGCAGACTGACCCCTACAGGTAGCAAAGATTTATGAAGTGACTTTCTCCTCTGGGCAGTCCAGATTCTTTTACTTGTCCCTCTGTCTATCTCATTCCAATTCTGCATGAAGGAAAAGTACTGGAGATTGTCTAAATACAGTTAGGTAATGCATGCTATAGCTGGCTGGATTTCTCAGTGAGTTAGGTATCTGACTGTGGAGCTAGAGGTTGGGACTTTGATTCCTCACTGTGCCTCCTGGGAGAAGAGCCAGCCCATGTAGTCTTGGGCAAGCTGCACAGTCCTAGGGTGTCCCTAGAAGAAGGGAAAGGTAAACCACTTCTGAGTACTCTCTACCTAAAAATCCCTGGAAATTACCACCATAAGTTAGCACTGACTTGACAGCACATGCTTATTATTAGTAATTCACCTAACTTGCTTTGATTTAACAGAGTTCTAGCATTGGATAGCATAACTTGGCACTGGCTATTTTTAGATCCCAGTGGAACTAATTCAAGAGGAAATAGCTGCAGGATTATGGAAATGTTCCCCTGTTCACGTTTGTTCTCAGTGGCTTACATTTTGGGAACCTTCACTGTTTTTCTTGTCATACATAAAGCATTTAAAAAAATTGGACTTGATCTAGTATTCCTGTGACATAGCAAAATGAAATTTCATTTTCTGTGTAAAAAAAGTAGACCCCAGCCTTTTCCCCACCTGCTCACCTTAATATTAAATCATTAGAAGTTTTATTAAGATCACAATATAAGTGAACATAAATCAAAGCAGGTTTGGTGGAGAAAGGAGGAATCTGCTGGACCGCAATTCCTTCACAAATTCCTGTAACTACACACTTCCCCTTCTCCAAAGCTATTCTGACCTGATGCAAAGATGACAGGGAGAGAATGTAACTTGACCAGCTAACAACACCCATCAATCACAGTGACAGAGAATCTCTCCCTCTTATCACAACAATACACCCACAACAAAAAACACGCTGATCACCACAATTACCCATCTCCTGAAAAGGACAAAAGCTGATCCCACAGCTATAAATACTCAACTATCCAAACAATCTGCACCAAAGCACAGACATAGTTCTGACTCCAGTCCTCTGAAGATGTCAGCCACAGAGACTGGTGAAATGTTAGGAAGAACAACCTTCAGAACACGGCCAAAGAACCCGAAAAACCCACAACAACCGTCAGATCCCAGACATGAAAGCCTTCAAGAATACATTTTGGATATTGTTTGCTTATTAAAAGTTTAAATAGAAGTGTGGGAAGAGACACACACACTTGTATACATGTGTGTCTAGAGGTACAACCTAATTGTTTCATCCAGCCCTCTGAGACAAAATTAATCCACTGTTGATTTAAAGGTTTTAAACCTAACTCCTTAGATAGAAAGGTCACCAAAACAGTTTACAAATCAATTAAAAATTAGCAACAAACAAGCAAACAAACAGAAAAACCTGGCAACATATTGATGTATGTACATTTAAAAAAAAAGTCACCATATTGTCACTTGCTTGTTCTTCTAGTTGTTGGATCAAAAAGGTAAGCAGTAGAACACAGTGGGACTGTGCCTACGTTTGAATACTGTATGGCTATAAGCAGATAATCATTGCTGTAAGGCAACAGACATTGAATCAGTGAATTAGCACCATTTTTTACTTTGATAACTAAACAAATGTAAGAAGGTAAAGGAAGCTGTAGGGTGGATGATGCAAGGCACAGGACTTATTTACTCCTACTCATAGTCCTTGCCCTCAAATCCCACACAAGTCAATTGAGTGGTAAAATTGACTGGTCCAACCGCCAAGCAATTTCTGGTTTAGTCATAAGTGAAGCTTCAAAATAATAATAAAAAATTTTAAAATGTTTTTTTTGGAATGATGGAAAGGCAGAGCTCATGCTGTTCAAAGAAAAAATGATTTCAAAAAGTAAGAAAAGGGTTTCTGAAAATGGCAGGCTATTATTGTGGGAGAATGGATAACCTTGTGTTACATTATCATCATCATTAAGCAATATAGCTGTTTTTGAGGGTGTATATATGCATATTGTTGTAATTAGGGTATCTAAATGAACCTTCCGATGCAAAGGTCTGAGTGTACACACCACTCACCTCCTCTCTCTTTCAATCATCATCAACTACTCTTAATTATTCCTCTCCAAACAATGGGCAAGCAGGTTTCTTTGGTTATCGGGATGTATGATGCAGGAGTACAGAGGTCGCCAGCTAAGCCCCTGATCTCCAATGGCCAGTATTCAGATCATCACTCTTCCATGACATATGCAGCAAGCCCACACTAGGTCAACCCAACACATGCCCTACAGGCAGTCTTTGTAGTCTGCGCGGCCTGCACTCTCCACTGCTGTCCAAATCACATGGTGAGAACAGCAGCACAAAAGCCATCAACCCCCGCCTTTCCTGAATGGAAGGGAGCTCCATGCACCACATACTTGCATGGCTGCAGGGTGCAGGGGATGCTTTGGCAACCTCCTGCACCATAAAGAGCCACTGCATTTGCTGTTGGATTATAGTGACAACTGTGGTAGTGGTAGCAAATTTGAATGAATTTCAGTGGCAGATCATGTTCTGTTGATGTTGTGGCTTCATAGAAGGTTCTGATCCAATGTGTATGTCCCTAACACCATGAAGTTGGCTACCTAGTCTGGGCAATGTGGGGGATCAGATTAAACTGGGAACATCCAAACCTGAAACCAATTGTTTTTCTTGGACTAGTTTTGAATCCTGTTTCCTGAAGTGCAGTTGTGTTTCCAATAGCCCAATTAAGCGAATTCATTAAAAGAATGGTGCAAACAAGTAGGAGGGGAAAAGTAGTGAACACAGTGCTATGGCAACTTAAAGGCTAATGAATTCCTCATTATAGGACATGCTAAGTGTGATAAACCCAGACCTACTGGGATATGTCACACAGTTACACTAAGCTGCCACCAACCATTCCCTATAAGAAGTCACACAGACCAGGGATGGATTTTTAAACAATAAAAAGAATAAGGTTTATTTTAAACACACACATGGAAAAATAAAACAATCAGGTGAATAAATAAAGTAACGTGGCTTATTCTCACTCATACATGCATACAGTTTGGTTCACACAGAACCCTTAACTTGAAGCACAGACCCTGAACCTATCAGTTCTGGCTAACCAACAGACACCTGAACCTATCAGGTTGGTACTCTGACACACAGTAGTACCCTGTCTGACACACAGACTCCCACAACAGCTTCTTCTTCCCAGCTGCTGCTTCGTCACAACCCAGTGTCTCTCAGCATCTCCCTCTCACCACACAGGCATCACATATTTATACAGTACAGCCCCTCCTCCTGATGTCCCGCCTTCCACTCTCCATAGGATGGAACTTTCCCTCCAAACCCATGACAGACAGGTAACATCAGTGCTGTTATGTAACACCTCCCCTCTTTATAAGTTGTTTTGTAGGGGGAAAGCTAAGGTGCTTTTCACCAAAAAAAACAACCTGAATAAAATACACAACAACAGTTATACATTCAATACCATATAATACTTACTTATCCTTACACTCTAAGTTCACCATAGCAATTAAGCATTTAAACATCTACCATATACATTACATCAATTTACCTTTATTCATACAAACCAATTCAAAACAGGTACATTAACTTTTTGTCATCATTATATACACATAGTCCATGTTCTTTCGCCGTCTTCATTCTTCAGGTCTTCTTGATAAGGCGTCAGCAACACAGTTCACTGACCCTCTGACCACCTTCACTTCAAAGTCATAGTCCTGTAGGTTTAAAGCCCACCTCATAAGTTTGCTATTGTGGGTTTTCATTGTCTTTAACCATTGCAATGGTGAATGGTCAGTACACAGAATAAAATGTCTTCCCCAGATGTAAGGCTTGGCCTTCTGGATCGCGTAGACTATGGCCAAACACTCCTTCTCCACGGTTGCCAAATGTCTCTCACCTTTTTGAAGTTTCCTACTCAGGTAGGACACTGGATGCTGGTCACCATTCTCATCCTCCTGGCACAGAACTGCTCCTACCCCGCTGTTAGACGCATCGGTGTAGATGATGAACTCCCGGTCGAAGTCTGGAGCACGCAGGACAGGATAGTTGATTAACGCCTCCTTCAACCTCTGGAACGCCGCCTCACAGTCGCTGGTCCACGGGATGCGGTCATCAGCCTTCTTCCTCGTCAGATCGGTCAGCGGAGCCGCAATCTCGCTAAACCTCGGGATGAACTTTCTGTAGTAGCCCACCAACCCAAGAAATGATTTGACCTTTTTCTTGGTGTTGGGTCTGGGCCAATCACGAACAGCTTCTATTTTGGCCTCCAGGGGTTTTATCATTCCTCCCCCTACCATGTGACCCAAGTATTTTATTTCTGGGCTACCCAGCTGACACTTGCTGGCCTTTACCGTTAGCCCTGCTGCACTTAACCTCTGCAGCACTAACTCCAGGTGTATCAGGTGATCTTCCCAGGTATTACTGAAGATCCCTATGTCGTCAATGTAGGCCACTGTAAAGTCACTGAGCCCTGCCAAGGTCTGGTCCATCAGCCTTTGGAATGTGGCTGGTGCATTTCTGAGACCAAAGCTCAGGACTCGAAACTCATAGAGACCAAAAGGGCTGCAAAAGGCAGTCTTTTCTTGATCCCTGGGATCAATTCTTAATTGCCAATATCCCTTTACCAGGTCCAATGATGAGATGAACCGACAACCCCCTATGGTTTCAATCAGGTTGTCTAGCCTGGGCATTGGGTAGGCATCAGGAGTGGTTACACGGTTTAATTTCCTGTAATCGACACAAAACCTAATGCTCCCATCAGGCTTGTCCACAAGGACTATCGGAGAGGACCAAGGACTAGAAGAGGGGACGATTATGTTCTCCCTTAGCATCTCGTCCAGCTCCTTCCGCACCTTGTCCCTATAGGGTCCCGTTACTCGGTATGGGGATACTGCCTGCGGGGGTGCATCCCCTGTGTGGATCCGATGCATCACTCCCTTCACTATCCCCGGCTTGTTGGAAAACACCTGTTGATATTTACTAAGCAGCATTTTTAGTTCTTGCTGCTGGTCTTGGGTGAGTGCAGGACTGATCTTTACCTCCTCTGGGTTGTATTTTACTTCCCCTCTACCCTCCCAGAAGGGTAATTCAGCTTCCTCACTCTCAGCTGCTTTTATCGCGAATAAAACCCTCTGTTCCCCTCTGTAGTAGGGTTTTAGGGCATTCACATGAACCACCCTCCTTGCTTGGTTCTCCTCCTGCTCTATTAGGTAGTTCAGGTCTGACATCTTGGAAATGACCCTATATGGTCCTGCCCATTTGAGCTGCAGTTTATTCTCTCTGCAGGGCCTAAGCCAAAGCACTTCCTCCCCTGGGTCAAAGTGCCTCTCTCTAGCTTTGTGGTCATACCATGTTTTCTGTCTGACCTTCTGAGCTTGCAGGTTTTCTGCTGCCAGCTCTAGATTTCTCCTTAGGTCATTCATCAAGGTGTCTATGTATGTCACAACGTCTTGTGGGTCATCCTGGGTGATCTGCTCCCAATTTTGTTTGATCAAATCAAGGGGCCCTTTCACCCCTAAGTGTGCAGCAAACATGTCAGAGTGACCCCTTTGTAAGATCATGGGGCGATACTTTTCAGGTACCACCAGCTGACTTCTGATCCCATCTCCCCCTTTTGAGATATTCCTCAGGGTTTCTCTATATAAAATCCCCTTTTTCTCCAGAAATCTCACTGGGGTTTCAGGTGTTAGCTGGGCGTCAGTCACCTGTTCAAAACACTTTTGGAGAGTGGCGTCTGCCTTTTGCTCCTGTCCAAATCTGCTGTCTGTGGTTAAGGTTTCCACCACAGCTTCTGAACTCCCCTCTGCTTCCGTCTCTGGCTCATCATTACCCCCCTGAACTGTCCCTGTGGTGGCTTGTGAGCGTGTAATCACTAGCACCCGTTTCACATGTTCAGCCAGGTCATTTCCCACGAGCACGGCTGCTGGCAGAGTCGATAAAATCGCTAGCCGCCAATCTCCCCTCCAGCCTTGAAAGTGGACAGGTACCTCTGCTACTGGCAGAGAGATTACCTGCCCCTCAATCCCTGCCACCTTCATGCTCTCATTTGGGATTATAAACTCCCTGTGAATAATATCTGGATGGCATAGGGTTACCTGGGAACAAGTGTCCCGCAGCCCCCTATACTGACGGTCAAGTATTCCTACGTCCACCCCTGCTGTCTCAAACAACTGAGAATCAGTTTTTACCAGCAAGCAGCGCTTTACCTCCACAAGAGGACCATTTTCCTCAGCCTGATCAGCAGCGGTAGCTGTTCCAGACTGAGTAGCCATGGCAACCGGCTCCCTCAGTGAGACTGAGCCTTGCTCTTTCTGGACACAGAACACAGCTTTTGGCTTGGTCCCACTAGAATTCTGAGGCACCATTCCTTTTAGCTGCTTTAATTTCTCACACTCTGAGATTAGATGACCCTTTCCCTGACAGAAATAGCATTTTCTGGTGTATTTTGATTCTCTCTCATCTTGTTTTGGTTTTCCCTCCAAAATCTGAGGTCTTTGTTTCATGTCTGAGGGCTTCCCTTCACCATGGGCCCCTCCCCCTTGCTGGCTTTTCCCTGGTCCCTGAGAGTACTTGCTGTAGGTTTCTTTGGGTTTACCTACAGATTTCCCCTCACCCAAGGGCTTTCTTATTTGGGAAATAAAATCTGCGACCTCCGCGGCTTCTGCCACAGATTTCGGTTTCCTTTCCCTCACCTGGAATTTCAATTCCCCATGCAGGACTGAATAGAACTGTTCCAGGGCTATCAAGTCTTTAAGCTGCTCATAGGTCTCTGTCCCTTCCTGCGATAGCCATTTCTCAAGCAGCCTCACCAATTGGGCCCCCACTTGGGTAAAAGTCTGTTCTGGTTTTTTTGTGAGGGACCTGAATCTTTGTCTCAGCTGCTCTGCATTTATCCCATGTCTGGCAAACACCAGTTTTTTAAACTCTGCAAAATCTTTCATCAGTTCCTCAGGCATCTCGGCATAAACCTCAGCCAGGCTACCACTGATTAAAGATCGCATGATGGTCATCTTCTCAGTTTCCCTCACTGAGAAGTCCACAAACGCTCTTTCCACTAAGGAAAAGAACACCTCAGGACAATCTCCCTTGTGGTACACAGGGAATTTCTTCAGGTCAGCCTTAGACAATTGGCCTCCCTCAGAATCCCTATTATTATTATTGTTCTGGTTCATCAGTTCCAGTTTTCTTAATTCAAACGCCATTTTCTCTCTCTCCAATGCCAATTCAAATTGCCTCTGTTTCTCTCTTTCCCTTTGCTCCATTTCAAATTGCCTTTCCCTTTCCTCCCTTCTTTCTCTCTCTAATCTTTCCTCCATTTCCCTCACCCTCAGTTCATGCTGTTGGGCTAGGAGTATTTTTCTGAGTTCTGGGTCCTGCTCTCCTGTGCTGTCACCTTGCACTGAGCCAAATTCATCCTCAGAACCTTGGTCAATCTGGGGGTCTTTCACTTCACTCATTTCGGCCATCTGGCTTCGAGTCAAGGGCATAATCCCCCCTCAGAACAGGCTGCTTTAGAAAGTCAAGCCTCAAAATAAAACGACCACTTTTTTCCTTCTTGCCTCAGAACCAGCTCTCCCTAGAGATTGCTGCTGTTCTTCAGCACTAAACTTGCAACAGTATCGAGTCAGAGCCTACCCCCCTCTGCTGGGCCTCTCAGCTGGCAAGCTAGCTCACTGTTACTACGCAGTTTTGCCTCAGCTTTTTCCCGCCAAAACTAGGCTGCCTCAGAGCACCTTAATCTAAGTCTCCCCAGTTGGCACGTTCTTCTACTAGCGCACCTCCCCGTGAGGTACACCTAGAAGATTACCTACGCGCCTCAGACTGTCCCTGACTAGACCCCCCTTGCTCTGGGCACACCTGCCAAGGCTTTGCTGGACCGCTGGACAACTGGACCAGTCGTATCCCACACGCTGGACACCAATCAATGTGATAAACCCAGACCTACTGGGATATGTCACACAGTTACACTAAGCTGCCACCAACCATTCCCTATAAGAAGTCACACAGACCAGGGATGGATTTTTAAACAATAAAAAGAATAAGGTTTATTTTAAACACACACATGGAAAAATAAAACAATCAGGTGAATAAATAAAGTAACGTGGCTTATTCTCACTCATACATGCATACAGTTTGGTTCACACAGAACCCTTAACTTGAAGCACAGACCCTGAACCTATCAGTTCTGGCTAACCAACAGACACCTGAACCTATCAGGTTGGTACTCTGACACACAGTAGTACCCTGTCTGACACACAGACTCCCACAACAGCTTCTTCTTCCCAGCTGCTGCTTCGTCACAACCCAGTGTCTCTCAGCATCTCCCTCTCACCACACAGGCATCACATATTTATACAGTACAGCCCCTCCTCCTGATGTCCCGCCTTCCACTCTCCATAGGATGGAACTTTCCCTCCAAACCCATGACAGACAGGTAACATCAGTGCTGTTATGTAACACTAAGTACATAAACAGTACACATTCAACGGATAAGGAGGCTGAAGTCTATGAAACGTCCATGCTAAAATCAGTGTCACAGTCCTTAAATTGACACAAGACTCTGTCTTTCTGGAGCAGACTGACACCTTTGGAGATTCGCTCTGAGGAATCCCCTGTTCAGCCTCCTGCAACTCTAACCACATAGAAAGGGCTTCAAGTTCTCCTAGTGAGGCAGTGACAGCTGTAATGAGTGGTACTGCCACTGCCATACGCCCCAGCTCTCACATACCCAGCCAAGCTTCCAGTGCCCTCTTCTGGTGCCAGATTTCCTCCAGCCCACTCTCCTACTGTATCTTTGGTGCCAAGACATGGGACAGAGTTTTCCACCCGCATGCTTGGCTGTTATTACTGAACGTAATGGCTTGGTAGTTTTGGAAACTGGAGCTTCAGTCTGGGTGACAGATGCCAGAGCCCACTCCCGCTATGGTTTCATACGGCAGGCAGTGGAGGGAACAATGGCAGAAAGAGCCAGTTGTCGTGTTCTCTGCCTGGAGCACTTTGGGGCAGGGTGTGTACGCGCGCATGCATGCATGTGCTTATGTGCAAGAGTTGTTCACCAAAAGCAAAATATTCCTAAATCAGTTTTTAAAAATATATTGTGTTTGTGTTTCTAAGGGACAGGAGAACTGAAAAGAAAAGGGAAGGGGGGGAGGCAAGCCTGTCTCCTGACATTTTGAAATACGGCTCAAATTACTGAAACCAAATGGAGACAATGGATCATGTCTGTTCTCCTCCGGTCATTGGCTCACTCACTGTGGCAGCCACACTATAGCCTCTCCACTTTGCCTTTAGCATCGGGACCTTGCTGTTAGCTTAAGAAAGATAAAATATAGGGAGCATGAAAACAAGCAGATCTGGGTTTGGTTTTGCTCTATTTCTCTCTCACATTTTCCTTGGAAGACAAGCTTGAAGGTAGAGCCAGCGGCTTATCCAATTCAATGCACTTGTTTTCAGTAAGGGGGACACACAAAAGTGATGGTAAGGAAGATAATTCAGTGCAGTGAAGAAGAGAAGGAGATAATCAAGGAGGAGCTATGGAGATCAGATCTAAAGGAGTCACATCTCATCTGCCCTTGCAATTATGCTTAATGTTAGGAGGTGACCTGATGGGAGAACCGCATGCCTCAAGGACGGAATAGGTACATCACTCTCCATATCTGTTCAAAATAGCATGTATTGATGCCCGGATTCCACATGTGAGAGAATGAAGATATTCCAAAAGCCAGAGGACTTGAACAACAACAAACACCACACTTTAAGAAGGATGTTGACAAACTGGAAGAGTTTCAGAGAAGGGCAACAAGGATGCTCATGGAACCAGAAAACACGCTCTGCGAGAAAAGACAGAAAAAACTGGGCATATTTAGTCTTGAAAAAGAAGACTGAGGGGAAGATATGATAGTACTTTTCAAATACTTTCCACAATAGTCATACAGAGGAGGGCCAAGATCTTTTCTCAGTCATCCCAAAGTGCAGGACACATAATAATGGGCTCATGTCACAGGAAGCCAGATTTCAGTTGATTATTGGGAAAAATGTCTTTTAGATCAGTATGACAATGGAACCAGTTATTTCAGAAGGTGGTCAGCACTCCAGTAGAGAGAATTGGACAACTGTCTGTCAGATATAGTTTGATGTGGATTCCCACATTGAGCAGGGGGTTGGACTCAATGGCCTTATAGGCCCCTTCCAGCCCCATTATTCTGTGATTCTGTGATATTGGTGCATAGCTAAGAACGTTTACTTGAATCACAAAAGCTCTCTATTGTTTGACTTTTTAAATGATCTGATAAACATACGTATGTCTGCTCCTTCATTAGAATGGGTGAATGTCCAAGTGTGGAGTGGCAAAAGGCTCAAATCCAGTTGGTAATCCTTGTCAGAGAAGAACCACTGAGTAAGTGGAATTTATGGAAGTGTTGACTTACCATTCACTTGTTGATTAAATGGGTCTAGTAGTTGAATTCATACCATATTCTTTGGAATCCAGCAAAATTATTAGCTACAGATTTTAATGAAAATTCCATTTTGCTATATATTCCCATTCCATTGATACTGCCAGCTCTGCAGTTAAAATAACAATCATAAATATTTTATGTGGCTATATGTTTACTTTGTTTTCTTGCTGCCTCTCATGCTTTGAGGATTAAAGGGTGCATGAACACCCTACCTGCTTCAGCTATGGCACCATTTCCCTACTAACTATAACTTCTTCTTTTTCCTGGATGAGTATGCCTGTGGTAATCCCAGTCAATTGGGGAAACACAGTTAATGAGATATGACATGATGATATTGTAGCCAGTTTCAGCCATATGCTGCCACTGAAAGTAAAGTTAGTTTAGGGTGAGGACAGTGCTTATTTATGTACTGGTGTAACGATTTATTTCTTGCTTTCTATTTATCTGAAATAAATCTAAAGTAGATAATAAACAAATAATATAAAAATACAGTATCATTTTTTTTGCATATTAATACTTTCAAAGCAATTACTGAAAAAACATGGAGAGTATGCTGCTTCTCACACTGTCAAATTGTTCATGAAAACTCAGTAACAGTCTTAAACGAACAGTGTTAATAAGGACTCTAGACTAGCATGGGACACTCAGTGTGGTGTAGTGTATAGTGATAGACTAGGAATCAGAGACCTGAGCTTGAATCCCAGGTTGCTGTGGAAACTCATTGGGGGGAAGCGGTGGTGTGGAATTGGTAACGCCTCACTTACTTTGAACCCCCTATTTGAGTTGCTATAGGTTGGTTCCAACTTGATGGCATCTCTCTCACACATATGCACACCCCAAAAATTTGTATTTTAGAGAGAGAGGGAAAAAACCCTAGAATTCAGTGCAAAAGTTAAGCTAATACCTCAGGGCCAAAATTCAACACAAGAGGAGAGGTAACCATACCTTTGCATGAGGCATGTTTTATGAACATGCATGTTACTAATCTCTGATCTATAGAATTTAGACAAGGCTCCTTCAGTTCATTTTTGGAATTCCACAAAATTTCTCAAATGGCCAGAGGAAGCATAGGTCTTCTTTTGAGTTGGGTATTCTATTTTATTTTTCAGATAAAGGCCTACGTTCTTGCAGTAATAACACTAGAGGCTGACACCTGGCATTATTTTATAATACTCTAAGCAGCTCTTGCTGGAGTCACGGAGATTTCTCAGCCACGTCCCTGTGATCTATTATTCTTTTTGCAGAGCTTCATGTGGCTGCCATGATTTATATATGAACAGAATGAAGAAGTAATCAATGTGTTTGATAGAGTCATAGAACTGTAGAGCTGGAAGGGACCCCACCCCCGCCCCAGTGTCACCAAATCCAATGCTTTGCCAAAGCAGGATGCTCGCAACGCCTAGCAGAATCATTTTCATCTATTAAATGGGAGGCTTCGGATTCAACCCAAAATTCACACATTCCATCCCAATTCCCAAACAAGTGATGATTTGGTATGGTTACTCAATAGGATGAAGCAAAATTTATTTTAGTTGTTGATTTTAATTTAATGTAATGTAATTGTTTTTAACAAATGATATAATTCAGATCTGAATCTTGACTAAAGCTAATAGTCCAGCCTGTAGAGTGAGCATCTGCCTCACTTTTTTTTTAAAGGTGGGGCTTGGTGTACCAGAACAGACACAATTATTTCTTGTTCCCCCAGAGGAAACCATCTGAGCGCTGTGCTCGTTGCTTGGGTTTTGTGAGTAGCCATGGGGTGCATTTCTTTCATTATCTATCTTCTCATCTGCTTCAGTGCATTCATATTCCAAGGGTTCCATTTTTAAAATTTGTCTTTTAATTAGCAGGTCCAAAGAGCTACAGTATATTAAGCCATATTGATAATGCCCTCTTTTTCTTCCTCCCATCTCTCTCTCAAGTTGCACATTTTAAATGTATCAGTATCTAATCCACATGGCTGGCTTTCACTTGACTCTCTATTGCATATCCCCCACATAATTCATCTCTGCATCACTACCTTCTCAATGGACAAGAAAATGACCACCTTTGTGAGCCAAGCATAAATCAGAGGCAAAAACATGCTGCGTGTAATTGAAAAAGAAAAGTATTTTAAAGGTGCTAAATAGAGGCCATAAATGGATCTGTCAGCTACCTCATTGCTGGAGGGAAGAGTTGGAGAAGAAGAATAATCACTAACAGAAAAGCAATGTTAAGATTAATCTCAGGAGGAGAGCTGTGATGCAGTTGCTGCCCAAAACGAGCCACAACATCCCCCACCATCTCTCTGGACGGAGCTTTTAAAAACATCAGACAAAATAAAATGAAACAATGGCAACAAACAAAGAAAGAAACAGTGTGGACAACCCTACAAGTTTGAGGAAAAGGCCCAGTGGGAAAAAAACACCAATGTTTTCTCAGGAGATAAGGTGATATGGGAAGGCCGTACATAGGGACCAGCCTGTTGTTCTTATGCCTGCGTACAGGTTTGTAGGAGGATGGGAGAAACACTGATTAGAATACAATGCCATATGTCGTTGATGGGTATGGAGGGGGAATAAATGACTTGTCACAAGGGATAATGGAGAAGAAGAGAAAAAGAAGACAAATGTCTTATTAGGTGGTCAGATGCCTCAACGCCATTGTTGACTGGCTGTAAGATGCACCTCTACAGATGTTTTACTTTTTTAAAAAGCCAGCACACTGGTAGAAATAACTGCCTGACAAAGAAACATAGTGAACCACCCCACCATAATTATTGTATCCCAAGCTGTTGTAATATCTGATGCTCGAGACATAGCTGTCTCCCATTTGTCTTTCTAAAGAAACAGCAGAAGAAAGAAAACACACATACCGAAACCCACTACAGAACTCTCAATCAGATCAGTAATAATGAGGCTTTGTGTAAAATACTGTACACTTAGCAACTGTTGCCTAGAAGGGAATTGGGACCTTCCCTTAATTTTAAACATTTATAACCTGAAACAAGATAAGCTGCTACGCGGACTGTTCACTAAAATTCTGCTTGTGTGAACAAGAGAAGCAACAAAAGCTGTATAGAAAAGCAGCCTGAACCCCCCCCTTCCTTCTGCTCTCCATGGTGCTGATCAGAGAATGGTCTCCCTCTGTTAAGACTGAGCTCTATCCATTGTCCCAAATCATTCCCCCCCACCCCGCCATCTTTCTCTCTTCCTCTCCCTCTCTTTCTCTCACCCCCATCTCTCTCACACACACCGGGGGATGGGGGGGAAGCATCAGGTTGTACAGACAGTACTGGAGAAATCTTTTCTAACCAAAATGCCAAGCTGAGGGTTGAAGCAGAATTAATAATGTTGATGATTGACCTGCCAAGTGTTACACGCAAGGGTGATGAGCTTCTTCGGTCTGTCTTCTCTGCTTTGTAACACTGTCAGCACCACCAGACCCCTACATTTTGATCAGCCTCAAGATATTCTGTGACCTCAGCAGCCTCCCTCTTTTCCCTGCAGGCAGCTTTCATTACATGGTCATGTGATGAATGCAGATTGATACACAGAGGAAAATTACTACTTATGTAATAAATGCTTCAGCAGCAACTTAAAGTAAAGATCAGGACCAGCAATGTATACACATAATCATGCATAACAGTTCAGCAGCAACCAGCCAAAATCAGAACCAGCAGTGTACAGTATATGTACTTTAAAATCCCTGCATTCAAGAAATCTTATTATAAAATATATATGTTAGAAAACTGAGGCCAGGATAGCAGAAGCTGACAGTCAGAAGCAGGACCCAGGTTTTTCCAGAAACTCTATGCTGTCTTCCATCTACTGCCATCCTTTTTTTGCTTCTAAGGAACCACTGAAACAGAGAACAGGGTGTTGTCTAACATAATTTCATGGTAGGGAATGTGGAAAAACATCATATGCAATTCCTTGTGAAGATTACATTGTATTATTGGAAGCTTGCTATCTTATCAAACCCTACTGTGAGACACATATTCTTCAAAAGCTATTAGCACTAATCCATTGCTGAAAGGATTGGTATTTTATTGATATTATTAACAGAAGTCTCTGAGACCGCAGCTTGACGTAGGTCTACATAGCAAGGTATTAACATTCCAAAAAAATGCATAATCCATATAAACAGTAAAGACAGAAGGCAGGACAAAGAACAGAAATAAATACAGAACAGAAGAATTATCCTGAGTTGCAAGACATATATTGCCTGATTCCTAGAATTCTAAAATTTTAAGGTCTCTGGGAGGTCACTGTCAACCACTCTATTCTATGGCAGGGACAATAAGATTTTATAGACAGTAAGCTGGAGGGATGCAGCATTTCAGACACCTAGAGGATAAAGAACAAGATCATTTAGGTGTTCCAGCTAAGGTGAACATTATTGTTAGCATGTCAATCAACCAGCACTTTACCCTTTTAAACCATCCACAAAATGTATCTAGCTTGAATAATGAAAGCAAACTTAGAGTTTTAGCACAAGTGAGCACCAGGTAACATCTAAGGAAACAGAATTCTTCTCAGGATCTGTATTGCAATCTGCATCTGAGTTGCAAAATAGGTAAGAATCCCCAAAGAGTTCATAAATCAAAGTCACCTCCAACTTACGGCAACCCTATGAATAGGTGATATCCAAAATGTCCTGTCAGGTCTTGTAAACTTGTGGCTTGCTTTAGGAAGTCAGTCCATCTTGTATTTGGTCATCTTCTTTTCCTATTGTCTTCCACTTTTCCCAGCATTATTGTTTTTTCCAGAGAATCCTGCCTTCTCATGATGTGCCCAAAGTAGGAGAGCCACAGTTTCAATATTTTTGCCTCCAGAGAAAGTTCAGGTTTGATTTAATCTAGGACCTACTTGTTCATCTTTCTGGCAGTCCAGGGTATCAGCAAAGCTCTCTTCCAGTATCACAATTCGAACAAATTAATTTTTCACAATTCAGCTTTCTTAACGGTCTAGCTTTCACACCTATACATGATGACTGGGAATAAAACATGGTGGATGATCTTGTTCTTGTTCTTCAGTGACACATCTTTACACTTGATGATCTTTTCTGATTCCTTCATTGCTGCCCTTCCTAGTCATTTTCTGATTCGTTGGCTGCAGTCTCCATTCAGATTGATGACTGATATGCAAAATCTCAAACTTTTTTCGTTTCTTTGTCAATGCTATAGCTCTTTTGTAGTCATAATTTTTATCTTCTTAATGTTCAACTGCAGTCCTACTCTGGCACTTTATTCTTTCTCTTTCCCTAAAAATAGTTTCACATTATTGCTACTTTCTGCCAATAAGATGGTATTGTTTGCATATTTTAAATTACTGATATTTCTTCTACCAATGTTCACTCCTTCATTTGAACCTAGTCCGGCTTTCTGTATGATATGTCCTGTGTACAGATTTAACAGATAAAGGGGATAACATCCATCCTTGCCTGACACCTCTGCCAATAGGAAACCATTCTGTCTCTCTCTATTTTGTCGCAATGGTAACTTTTGTCCCCAATACAAATTATGCATCAGGACAATCAAGTGCTGAGGCACATAAATTTCTTCCAGAACAACCCATTGCTTTTCATGATCTACACAGTCAAAGGCTTTGTTGCAGTGTACAAAGTACTGTATAGACTAAATCTCTGAACTTCTTTGCTGCTCCCAGGAGCCAGCAGATATCTGCAATATAATTTCATTACCTCTTCCTTTTTGGAATCTGGCTTGAGCATCAGGCATTTCTCACTCCATATAAGATGAAAGGCTTTTGCTGCAACATCATGAGCATCACTTTACTTGCATGGAAAATTAATGCAATGGTCCTATAATTACTGCTCTCTTTGGCATCTCCTTTCTTGGGGATTGGACCACATCTTGAACATTTCCAGTCTGGGAGTTATTGTTTTGTTTTCCATATCCATTGGCATATTCTTTTTAGGATTTTGACAGATTCAGTCTCTGTGGCTTGAAACAGTTCTGTGAGCATCACATCTACCTCTGGTGATTTATTTCTTCCTTGTGCTTTCAGAATAGCTTTCACCTCATTTTCTAGAAGTGCAGGTTCTTCATTACAGGATTCCTCTTCAAAGGAGTCTGTCATCTTTTTAACCCTTTTGTATAGGTCTTTAGTATACTATTTCCACCTTCTCTTTATTTTCAAAGATCATTCAGCATTCCTAATTTAAGTTTGAATTTCCCTTTGATTTCTTAGATTATCTGGAAGAGATCTCGTTTCCCCCCTTTGTTGTTCTCCTCTATTGCTTGTCACTGGTTGTTACTAGGAACTAGTCGTTCTCTTTGTCTCTATGTGACAGTAGCTGAAAATTTCAATATTTCGAGTACTGTTATAGGCTGGCATTTAGTTTACATTGATTGGTTTGACAATGGGAAAAACAGTTTGTTGGCTCTAAAGAGCAAGGTGATTTACCTCAGCTTCTCAAGAGTGAGCAAAAGTGAAGTATCCTATATTTTCACTTGTTAAAAGTTAGCTCTTTTCCTGCAGTACAGTAGCACAATCCCACTGTTGTGTCCCCAGATGTTGTTAGAAGACACTGCCCAGAATCTCTGACTATTAGCCATTGTGGTCTTAGACTTCTGGGAACTGAAGGATGATATCATCTGATGACCCAAATTTAGGAACCACTACACCAAAGCTTAGTGAAACTCATTCATATATTGTCCATTTATTTTATGGCAAGGTTTCAAATCATTTGATATGTGCCCAGTCGAATTGACTCGATACAAAATTACTGGGTTTGTTTCTGATGGAAAAAGATCTTCGCCTGGAACAGGCTGGCTTATGACTTTGGTGCCTTTGTCCTTCTCCTCCCACCATGTAGTAATTGCACTTCCTTCCATTGCCCACCAGCTCCTCCAGCATGGGGCACTTGTCTCTCTTTCTACTTTCCCCCACACACATTGTGTACAACTCTATAAATGCTGGAGAGAGGGGTGTGTGCCTGGTCATCATAGCAGAACATGGTAGAGCACCAGAAATAAGTAAAAAGATGTCCAACCTCAACTTTTTTACTGTTGTTGTTGAGATGTAATCCATTCTAAGTCCATAACTCAGTTTTTTCTTCCAAGTATGTATTCCAGTTTTTAATATCTGAAGATGGAGCTCTCAGTGTAAGATACTCCAGAATAGGATAGTTCTCTTTGAAAAAAGCAGCCTATGTAGAGCATGCCCTCTAAAAATATATTGTGACCTTAGTTCAATTTGCTCAATATGACACAAATTATGCAAACTGCATGCAACTCAAATAAGTACACCCACGGAGCACTTTATATATTTTCTCAGAAACAAACAGATTTTTGACTCCCTAGTATAGTGAACAGACTCCCCAAACAGGGGTCTGAAGTCCTACAGGTACATTTCAGCTCTGCAGTGCTATAATCCCTGTAATTTCCTCTTCTGTTACCTGTGAGCTAATGACCAAAATGTTTCTCCTCTTTATAAGATTTGTTAAATTATTCCCCATTTTCAAAGGCTGCCTCTCTCTCTCTCTCTCTCTCTCTCTGTGCGTGTGTGTGTGTGTGAGAGAGAGAGAGAGAGAGAGAGGGGGAGATGAGGGGGGAGGGAGAGAAGGTGTTGGGTGCCATGGGACTGTGCCCTCTGCTTTTCTTTGGTAAGATCCAAGTTTTGCTTATGGTGTGGTCAGAGTGATTGCCCTATATGGAGATGAGGCACAAAACTCACTCTCAGATTGATTAATTGATCAATTGATTTACATTTATGTATTACTCTTTTGCCCTCCTGCATTCAAAGTAGTAACAATAAAGACAAATGCAGATAGAGTATGTTCCAAACACCATTAAAACATTTTGATACAAAAGAAAAGTAACAGCATCAGTGAAAATTGAATGAGTTTCTTTTTTAAAACCTTCCCTGCTTTTCATGCTAGTTTACATATGCCATTTTGAGCTATTTGCTCCACAGACACTTAACTGAGTGCCTTACCTGTTCTGCGTATGTGGCTGCTTGTAGCTGGAACTGATCCACTGGGATAGCTGATGAATAATTGGTCCCAGCTTCAACAAGACATGGATTAGATGGCCTACAGACTCATGGCTACTCTATGATTCAATACAGTAGTTTTCAATAGAGCAATTTTCTACCTGCTACTTCAGTTTAGCTCTTTAGCCATGCTATTTTTGCAGCGAAAATCTGGCCTAATGCTTTCCTAATGCATTGGTAAGCATTTCTACTTTTGCTGCTGTTTGAAAGAGAATATTTATAGCAATTTGTCTAAAACATTTTAAATGTCAATACTTCGGGTGGTCAGGGAAGATTTTTTTTCCCTCTCAGTTTATTTTTAGCAATATAGTGGGGGGCATCTCCTCTGACTAGACAGCAAACTGGGGGAAAAGTCATCTGAGAGAGTTAATTGTTTTGGAAAACTGTCAGCTGCTAAAGTAGAAAAGCTATAAAAAAAGAACTGTCATGTCAGCAAATGGTGGTGAAAGTAAAGATTTCAGTTAACAAATAAAGTGAAACTGACTTGTGAGCATCAATTTCTTATGTATGTTCCAACATATGTGGGCTTGTGTGTGAGAGAAATGGGACTTTCCAAGCTCTATGGGCTGCAGGAAGGTAGCCAAGCAGCAAAACTCAAATGGAGGATTACTCCTGCTTAAAAGCAACATGCTCCAGGAAAGTGACAAGCTCTTGCTACCAAATTGCTAGGGCTACATCCCTCTTAAACTATATAACCCCAGGGAACTATTCCAGCCCCACCCCCATGGTTCCTACATAAGTGGAAGAACACTTAGGTGAGTCCTCTCACATTGGCACAGTGGCTAATACAAATTTTAGTCCTAACTACAGCAGACCCATTGAGGGGATTATAATTAGCTACACAACACTAATATAAGCTCCTTTCAGTTCAATAAATCTACTCAATGGAGTTAGCCCATGGCTCACAAACCTGGAATCAATAACTAAGAAGGTGTCAATTCTAAGGAAAACACTTGCACCACACAGACCTCATGCACTTGGAGGCTGGGCCACTAAAGTATTAGTACCTCTATGCAGGAACCACTTGGAGAAAATTGCATGCCATACAAGATAACATTTAAAGGCCCCTAAGTTTAAAAATTAAGAACACTGAACATGGCTTGGCGATAGACCTGACTGGATTCATAAGCACTCTAGTCGTAATTGAAAGGACACCGTGTGCTTCTCTAGGAAAGGGCCATCTCTCTTTTCTTCACTTCCACTTTGGCTTTCAGAGTCATATAAAAATGATGGAATGAAAGACCAAGCACTTCCACAGACTTCGGAGCAACAGCTCTGACTCTTCTGTGATAACTCCCTGCAAATCCCTTCAAGTGTTCATTCTTTTTCCCCTCAAATGAATATTCTGCTTGGTACATTTACTGCAGCCTGAAGATAGTTCTGGGGGTGTGGCTGTGCTCTCATCTTTCTACCTTGACTTAGGGCTTCAGGTGACAGACTTTTCCAGCCCTGCCTAGAGACACCACGGAAGGAACTGAACCTCGGACTTTCAGCTTGCAAAACATGTGCTCTGCCACTGAATTACAGCCCTTCCCTAAGGCCTGTAATTCAGCAGCAGTCTTTTTGCTTGACTTAATTTCCAAGGTTGTTGTGAGGATACAATCAGACTGCATTTGAAAGCAAATGTCACTTAGTGCATAGTATAATTTGCACCTGCACTTTCACATTTTATCTCTTAAAACTGTGGAATACTGGTATGTCAGATGAGAATGTTAAATGTGTCCAAAACATTCTTGAGGGTCATGGCTCTCCTCGTGGTCTTTCTGGCTCTTCTATTGGAAAGGCCCTATTCTCCCATTCAAGCCTTTTGCGGGGAGGTTTTTCAGTCTGCCAACCCTTAGTGGGAATGCAAGCAAAGGCTTTCTTGGTCGTTTGTTCCCAGACGGTGCCACCCTCTTCCAAGGGAGGCTAGGCTGCCCCTTTCATTGTTCTCCTTCCTCCAGCAAGCAAATACTTTTTCTTTCAGGAAGGTGAAAATAGCTGTTGATGAATGAGTTTTTAATCATTGAAACACAGGGGGCAGAGTACTGCACTTTTCATCCATGTGCTTTTAAACACATTTTTAATGTGACAAACTGATTAACTGTCTTCTAACATGACAAGTTTTTGCCATTTTATCTGTCCCCATTTTAATCTCCTTATGAGCCACTTTGAGTCCTGTTTTTTGGAGAAAGGAGGGATATGAACCAAACCAAAATCAATAAATTGATGCTGTTCACTGGGTGACCAGTATCAGGTATCATAATGCAATGCTCCTCAAACTTTGGCTCACCACATCTTTTGAACTTTGATTTGCAGAAGAATCTAGTCAGCATGGACAATGACCAGGATTCTTGGAGTTGATCCAAAACACAGGGAAGCCCAAAAATTAAAAATGACTGTGATATTATGTACTGCAAAGAAAAAATGATACAAAGTTGATACCTTTAAATATAACTTTCTGTAATTGTGGAAAGTGCAAAGCAAATGACATGAATACATGAAGATAACTAGGTGAAGAAAAGTGCTGAACTACCTTCAAGTTCCTGAAGCTTTCAAACATTTATAAATCTTCAGTCTAAGTCTGCTTCACCAGTCCCTATTTAGAACTGCGTAGAAGTCACAAAGAAGACTTAGCAGCTCAACTTGCAAAAGTGCCATCTGCTAACTTAATTTTAACTGAAATATTCTATCATTTCTGCCTCTGATTTCAGGTTTGATGTTTATTGACATGCTTGCTTGACAGCCTTTCTCTTCCTCTTGTTCTTTTTCTTTTCTTTTTATTGACAATTGGGGAACTGAGATTTTAAAAAAATCATTAACTCATAAATCCTTGCAACAGACGATTACACCTGTTCTCAGAGTAGCTTCCAAAATAAAATAAATAACTTAAATATCAACAACCAACCAGCAGTAATGCAGTAGAAGTATAATGTAGCATTACTATTTAATAAACAAAGAGCAGAGAAGAAAAGGTAAGTGCGAATGCCGACTTAAAAGCAACAGCATAGGTGTAAAGGTCCCGTGCTGAATGGACCAGGTGAGCCTCTTTTAGGAGGGCATTCCACAGTCAGGTGACAGCATCTCCAAAACCCCCTTTCATTTGTTAGCACCTGCTGCATCTCTGTGGGTAGAGACACCTAAAGAAAGGTTGGACTCCAAATGTTGATGACTAATAGACCATCGCTATGAGATGCCACTCTGCTGCAAAGTGTCAGAGACTCTGCTCTTGGGTACCAGTGGAAGGAGATTGCCTGTGAGTAGAGTAGAGATTGCCATGACTATGGTGCACAAGAGATCAAGGTCTTTAAAAAAAAGAGCTCATTGTTGGAGTCTTCTAGTGTAGTGACATTGTTGTTTTTTAAATGCGTAACAAAACTATCACATTCAGTTGCCACCTGCCCTCTTCTCACAATTATCCAGTCTTAAGTGGATAAGAGGGCTACCAACTGCAGTTTTTGTGGGGAGGGGAAAGGGTATTCATGCTGCTTGCAAGTGACACTTGCCTTGTGCACCTCACTGTACAAAAGCAAAGCTGCTGGATTGCAAAAGTAGGGTCAAATGACACGAGTGGTGTTCCTCATTCTTAACACTTGTGTTGAAAGGACCATAGTTTGGACTTTCCCCAGGGAAGAGTCAGAAGAAAATAAAATGCATTGTGATACAGACATGACCACATTTCAGAACATAGCCTCACTATTGCATCTTCTCTATTGTAGTAGCCTACCACAGTCCTCTGTGAAAAATTTAGAAATAAATAAATCTATTCTGTATGAATTGTCTGTGAATCATCTAGTTCTTTTTTTTTAAAACTATCTAATTCTGGAACCAATGGACTGTGATATATTTATGAAACCATGTAGATACTTATCAGAACCACTCCTAAATCACTGGCCATCAACACAAATTATGGAAATAAATTCTCATATGTTGGTTAAAAAGAGTACAGCCTTTAACTCATCCAACAATCAGTTTCCTTTCATTACCCTCATGTTCTAGTACTTTGAAATAGACAAAATGGGGGGGGGGAGCGTCCCCACTCTCTGTGAACTCCTCCATACAATATCATTTCCCTTCTTTCTTCTCATGTTTTCCAAACTAAAAAAATCAGCATATGGAAGATGTTTAAACCTCCTGATCCTTATATTGTGCAGTTCTATATATGTACACCTCCTGTATATATATGATTTATAGTACAATCCTATACATCTCTATTAGAATCAAGTCTTCCTAACTTCAGATAGGTTAGTATAGTCAGAGAGTTGTGCTGGCAATCCCCCTTTTCTGTATCGTCTCTATTTCCGCAGAATCTTGTTTGAGACTTTTTTATTTATTATGAATATCTATAAGTCATTCTTCAGTCAGGAGACTTTTAGAGTGGTGTAGAAGCCCCAAGACCAGCCGTTTTAAGAATACGCGTAGCAGCACCACCAAGATCAACAACAGCACCTTCAAAAGCAAGCATCTCTAAAAGTTCACATTAAATGTCACAGGGTAATTAAAAATGGTCAGTGCTTAAGACAGCGGTGTGTGATCTCAGCAGGGCTAGGGGCCATTTTTCAGATTTGCAGGCAGCCTGAGGGTCACCCTGCTGGGGCGGGGTGGGGAGACTAAATGGACTAATTTGCATATCGAGGTTTTTTTAATTAATTGATATTTTTAAAATCGTAATGTCATGATTATATACTATAAAAGTTTTTACAGGAAGCTTGTAAACTTTTTAAAAAATTGAATTCTTTTAACTGAATTCTTTTTTGGGGTTGCGGGGGCTGGGAGCCACAGAGCAGCTGGGGGAGGCTGTGCAGGGCCTACAGGCTGCACGTTGCCCACGCCCCCAACCTATAAGATCAAAACATCGGAGTTGCTGCGAGGCAAGCATCCCGGGAGACAGCATTCAAGAGTACAAAGCAGTATAACAAAAAATATTGTTTCACCGGTCACCACATATTTTGTTTCTGAAGGTTGTGTTGGAGAAGGATCTTTTCAGCACTATCTTGTGCAGGTAAAAGAAGAAGGCGCCTAGGCCACATGTTATGTAAGGGACTGAAAGTTAAGAACTTGTTCTGGTAAGGCACTAAATCATGGATCCGCTTAAGACAAACAGGAAATCAGTGTCTGCTATATGACAGTGATAGAGCCCTGCCATAGAAGCCACCAAACTTGTCAAAAAGCTCCACTGGAAAGCACTGACAAGAGTCTATAGTGATAAAGAAGTATTTCTTCGTTATCGCTGCTCCAGAGCAGGCTCTGCGCTCCTATTGGTGTCAATGTGAATTCATGGCAAAGTCTTCACCGTCTTTCTTTAGCTATCATGTCATCTGCTTCATGGATCCCATTCCCAATTCCTGAGAAATCCAGGGGAGCTGAGCAAACTCTATTCACCAGAAAGGGGCACTGAATGTCAACTGTCTGAATCATTCCTGTATCCTACAGAGCGACTAGAGCAATGATAGCAGTACTAGCTGTCTCAGACAGAATTATATACTGGGTGTACCATGGTTTATATCATGGTAATTAGAGATAGGCGAGAACCGTCACTTTGGTGTTTCCTGCCAGTTTTTTCCACCCCAGCTAAACACGTTTTTGGTACTTCCCAGGTCCACCTCTTCTGGAGGGTGTCCACTCAGATACAGTGCCCCAGCTTCTCTGCTTCGCCTCCTCTGGGCATTGCTTCTCAGTGGGCAACTGCCAGAGAAGGCAGGGCTGGGAAGCACATAAAACCCTGTTTGGCTCAAAAATGAACCGTGTGCCCCATCTAACGGTGTTTTTGTTTGTTTGTCTGTTTGTTTACTGTCCCATTAGTGTTGCTACTCTCTGGGTTGTTCACAATATACAATAAAATACAATAAATATAAAAATACAATACAATGGTTGTCATTTCATTTTTAACTACTGTAATTTCCTAATAATTCCTTATACAAATGTTCTTTGTTTATGCCTCTACGTCCTTTCTTTCCTTGTTTTATTTCCATCCCAGCCCCTACCAAGAGATTAAGAATTCCGAAAACTCAATTATGGCAACCAGGACTGAGGGGTTGGGGGTGGGAGAAAATCTAATTTTTGTTGACACAGTGTGTGTTACCTGCCCTGGTCAATATATCCCACGGTGCTTATTACTGGAACAGTAGAAATTTGTATCAGTCCCACAATATGCCATATACTGAAAATCCCTGCCTCTTCCAACCGTGTGTAAATGTTTACACTGAAATGCACAGCCATGCTTATTCTAAATACGGCATGCAAGGATCTCCTGGCAAACATCTCCTGAAGCAATGGATTCAGCCATATGCTGAACAGCAACTCCAGCTACTTCCAGATGGCTTTTGTCCTCTAGGGAAATGGAAGAAAGCTGGTGGCAGTGGTTATTGATTCCACTGTACTACGCTATTCCAACCCGTCATTTGATTGTGGGTGCTTAAAAAGTAGGTTGAAATGGGCATAGCCAGGAATGACTTTAATGTCAGAAGCACACCTTTCCATTTATTTCATTTTTAAGAAAGTTTTGCTTTTAAACAAAACCCTGCAAAATGCTATGTTAGAACCAGCCCTTCGTTTGAGTAGCTGTGTCATAAGCCCATCTTTAAGTGAGATGCTCAAGGTGCCAGGGAGAGCTAGATCATGTGTTTTCTACAACAGTGCTTCTTTGTAACAGGTTTTTGCCAAGCTGGGCCAGAGTAACGATAATCAAAGCAAAGGTGGCAGCATGGCTTGTGGTTGCTGCAGTTCAGCTCATGTTAAAACAAAGCAAGAAAGGTGAATCTCTGCAGCACATCAGCCAACAATTTAGAGGTTGGGTTAAAAGTCAAATCTCTTCATATAATATAAGGCACATATATGATGGCAGAAATGATACAACTGATGCTTCTGATCAGAATCACATGGTTTCTAGAACAGAATACTGATATGCTTTAGACAATCTCTTTCACTTTGTCTCTCCCCTAGTCAAATCCAACAGGAATTCATAAGAGCTTATTTTGTACCCAGTGATGTTTAAATAACTTTTCTTTACATTTGTGGATTTATTCCTATCCAGATTGCAAGATTATGTGCCTTAATTTCAAGGGTAATGTTTTGGGAAGAAGATTGCTTCCAATTTACCTGTTGTTGCTATTGACATGAGCAATCTTTGTGTGGACTGGCATTTAATCCATTAATTGGAATCATGGGCACAAATATTTGTCAGATTTAAAAGGCAGGGCACTTCAGAAACAGAATGCACATTTAAAGAGTATTCATGTTGGACATGGTGGCGCTAGGGGACGTGGTGGTGCTGCGGGCTAAACCGCAGAAGCCTGTGCTGCAGGGTCAGAAGACCAAGCAGTCGTAAGATCGAATCCACGCAACGGAGTGAGTGCCCATCGCTTGTCCCAGCTCCCGCCAACCTAGCGGTTCGAAAGCATGCAAATGCGAGTAGATAAATAGGGACCACCTCGGTGGGAAGGTAACAGCGTTCTGTGTCTAAGTAGCACTGGCCATGTGACCACGGAAGATTGTCTTTGGACAAAACGCTGGCTCTATGGCTTGGAAACGGGGATGAGCACCGCCCCCTAGAGTCGAACACGACTGGACAAAAATTGTCAAGGGGAACCTTTACCTTTTTTACCATGTTGGACAACACCTTAAGGAATTGTTTGGGATTATTCTTAGTGTAAATATTCCAGCATTGCAATATTTTTTTCTTTCTGTTTGGAAAAAAAATTGACTCAGCCTATATGGGCATTGAACCACTGCCCTGTAGAGGACAGATGGCGACCCAGGAGACCTGAGTTCAAATTGTGGCTTGACCATGGGAACTCATTGCAGGGCAGGAATGGTAAACCTCTCATTGAACACCTCAGAGCATATCTTGAAAACCCTGCTGTGGTTGTCATGTTGGAATCTATTTGATGGCAAATAACAGCAAAAATATGGACATTAAATGTGTAACCTAAGGCTGCTGCTGAAAATAACATCACAAATCACTTGAAATTTAGATATCTTTCCTTTGTACAGTGGTGCCTTGCTAGACAGTTACCCGCATGACAGTTTTTTTTTTGCTAAACATTGACTTTTTGCGATCGCTATAGCGATTCACAAAACAGTGATTCCTATGGGGGAATTTCGCTGGACAATCTTTGGTCCCTGCTTCGCAAACTGATTTTTGCTGGACAATGATTTTCACAGCTTCCTCCACGCTTACAAAACAGGTGTTTTCAGGACCTAAGCGTCGCAAGACAGCAATTTAAACAGCTGATCGGTGGTTCGCAAAGCGGCTTTCCTATGGCCGATTTTCACTAGACAACGACGATTCTTCCCCATTGGAACGCATTAAACAGGTTTCAATGCATTCCAATGGGGAAATGCTTTTTGCTAGACAATGGTTTCGCTAAACAGCGATTTCAGTGGAACGGATTATCATCGTCTAGCGAGGCACCACTGTATAAGGTATTCTTTTCTTAATCCGGGAAGCACTCTCCGTGGTGCTGATAATGTTAGCATTTTATAGAAGAGCAAGAAAGAATCGGAGCCTCCCAAAATAAACAGTCCACATCAAAACCACATTTACAACATTGGAATGCACAGAGCTGCATCATCATCCCAAATGTATCCATCTTCAGTCCTTCCTTTTCATGCCGTTGAGAAATAAAGCAGAAGGGACAACAACACCAATATATTTTGGAAGGCAAAGAGGTGACACAGACACTTCAGTAGTACTGAGAAGAAAGATGCCGTCTACATCTGAGGTGATGAAATGGGGAGCTCAGAACACATGAATTAAAGTATGGATGAAAGACAGGTGACAGATGGATTAATAATGCTGTGTTATAACCAGCACTTGCTGTACTCACTGAAAAAAAAATCACAGAACCACTGAAAGTTTTGAGAATTGTATTAGTGGGCACATGTGGGTGTGGGTGTGGGTGGCTGCCCTTCATCCTTGTTGGGATGAAGTTTGCGAAAAGCTGCTGCTTCCTTTCTCGCTCCATCTTACTGAATCTGGAATAGAATGAACACAGATGGTTC
Organism: Pogona vitticeps; assembly: GCF_051106095.1. NCBI lineage: Eukaryota > Metazoa > Chordata > Lepidosauria > Squamata > Agamidae > Pogona > Pogona vitticeps. Next base: position 248,279,079 of record NC_135783.1, read on the forward strand.
CATCTACTAATAGCCCCAGCTATCAAACTGTCACATGGGGATCCATTGGGGGAACAGATGATTTGAAATAATTTCTGGAAATAGATCAGTCATTCACTGGTCTTGGGTGATGTCTTGTAATATTTAAGGATTAGAAAGAGGCACGTGCAAACACTATTCTCCTTCTGCTTTCATGATAGAGTAGGCTACCACTTGCTAATGCTGGGGCTTTAATGCTCCAGTGACTAAGAGATCGGAAGTGATACTATACTTTTCAGACTTCTTCTCCTCTCTTTTCCAGCAGCATATTAATGTCCTCTTTCCTCCCTTACACACATTCAGATTCCTGCACACTGACATATATTGCACCCACACATAATCATTCATACCCTAAAAAACATAAATACGCACCCCCCCCATAACACAAATTTAAAACCAGTAGCTGACACTCCATGTGGTTGACTCCATTCTTTGTTGGCAGATGAATGAGGAAACAGGTATTGCACTACAGTGCAGTGGGGGGGGGGGAAGGAATGCAATAAGCTTGGATTCTGGGTAGTTTTGTTTAAAAAACACAATTCCTGAAGTACTGTTCTATGATTTGGAATAATAGTGGATCTATTATTTTCAAGCAGCATCTCTTGGTGATAAACACAAGGACTCAGCATCACTGCTCTTCAGCGTATTTCTCTTAGGCATATGCTTCCCGGCACTCACTCCCCAGTATCTTTTCTTGGATGGCATTGTGACTCCAGCTTAGTCCCCAAGGCCTTTCAGTCTAGCTGATGCTCAGCACAGCAGTTACATGTCAGTCCCTTTACTTTCCCCACTCAGTATGATTCCTTTCTAATTGAGAAATTAAAGGTACTCAGCCTAATGGCTTACTGAGAAACTAGCAGCTACCGTCTCTTGGCTTCCTTGTCTCCCAAACGTTGCCACTTTCATGTGCTCCAGCTCTTCACCTTTAACTTCAGTATCTCAAACCCAAGCAGGGCTCTTGTGGTTGCACCTTTGGCTTGCAAACCCATGCATGAAGAAATTCATGCTCTGCATGTAATTTATGTAGATGATATGTAATTTTGTGTTGTATTATTTTAATAAAATTAAAATAAACAACTTAAAAAAGCAAATTCATGCTCTGAGCTAACTGTCTCAAGCCCTAGACTCACAGTGACTGCCATTAACTGGGAGAAAGCATCTCCTGTAGAATTTCACCTTGATGGAGCTGCATGACTATCTTTGCTAATTGGCCTTGGTTTGCCTCTTGTTCTGTTCCTTCTCTCCCCAACCTGTATATGTGCTCCAGATGGGTATTAATAGGGCCAAGGCCAGGATGTTCATTAGCAGAAAAATCAATTACAGGGAACTAAAAAAGATCTAATGTAGCCCCAGTCTGGAAAAACAGCTGAAACAGTGGTCAGATAGGGGGGGATGTTATCTCAACCTACAGCAGAGTGTATGTTCTTACTTTCCCACTGTCCTAGTACAGATCTTTTTTTGTCACTGTAATCAGGGTGGGATACATGGGGCTTTGAAATACTGTGTTGTACTGCAGAAGGCATAAAAATGCAGCTGGAAGAGTATGAACTCATGTGTTTTGCATGACTTTACTACCTCCAATTACTCCTCCTTTGGCAGAACCCAACACAAAATAGGAAAGTTTAGTGTGGAACCAGATTGCCCAGCAGGAAGCAATATGACAAGAAGCGAGAAGCTTTTCTCCATGCTCCCTGTACATGCCAATCTCATGTGATCCAAGGATAACCAACAGGGCAGCAATGCCCTGGGCTCCAAAGCTGCTCCTTAGAACTCTGGATTTTGTGCTGGAATCAAAGTTCCAACACAAACCAGCAACAGGGACAGAAAGAGCCCTGCGCAGATACAGTGGGATGTGTCTCTAATGTAACTGGTCCTCCCAACTATAAGAGAGAACTATGATGCCCTGTCTTTGACAGTTTTGTCCAATAGTTCAATCATTTGGGGAATTAATTTCCGAAGTGCTTAAGTTGATCACCCATCAGTCTACACATATGTCACCATCTTTGGGTATTTATCTTCATATTTTTAGAGGGAAGTTCTAATTTGAATTATAAAATGTTAATTTCTCTGCTTTGTCTCAGCTAGCCCAACTGATTGGAACCAACTGATGATTTCTTCTCACTTTCTCAATGCTACTAATGGCATATGGCTCTTATGGAAAAAGTAATATTCTAGATTTGCTCAGTGAGAACTGTCAATATCAGAAACACATTTTTGAACACATGGTTTCCTTTTGCCTCTTATGTATCTTTAACTCATTCTGTTTCTCTGTCAGTGTCACATGACAATTTCTGGACTGATTTAATTTAAAGCAACTCTTGATTTGTTTTTACAATGGAATTTTAAAAAAAAAATTAAAGCACTAAGATGCCTTGCTGAACAGAAAAGCAGTCTGCTTGGCACTGAGCATATGTTCCCTACAAAGCCATGGCTAACCTAGTTCCTAACAGAATTGTAAATACGTATCTATTCGTATTTTACATGTAGATGCATTGATATTTTAAAGTTTACATCTAAAGCAAAGGATAGGTGCAAACCGTGAAGCAGCTTTATACATATTTTGGACATCTCCCTGTTTGTGATGATACAATCAGGCAGGAATTCCTGCCTTCTGCCCTGCGAGACATGGTCATAATTAGTACATACAGTAGGACAGGGCAGATGATCTCAGTGAGACAAAGGGACCTTTTCCCAGCTTTGTCAAGAGACTGAAGGCTAAGCTCCCGAGGAATGAGACTGAAGGGCATAATGTGTTGATTTAACTTTTCAGGTTTTTTTTAAAAAAATGATTAATGTAGTGGTTATGCACTGTAAAGGTTACTGTGTGTGTGTGTTTAGTCGTTTAGTCGTGTCCGACTCTTCGTGACCCCATGGACCAGAGCACGCCAGGCCCTCCTGTCTTCTACTGCCTCCCGGAGTTGTGTCAGGTTCATGTTGGTTGCTTCGCAGACACTGTCCAGCCATCTCATCCTCGGTCGTCCCCTTCTCCTCTTGCCATCACACCTTCCTAACATCAAGGTTTTTTCCAAGGACTCTTTTCTTCTCATGAGATGGCCAAAGTACTGGAGCCTCAGCTTCAGAATCTGTCCTTCAAGTGAGCATTCAGGGTTGATTTCCTTTAGAACTGATAGGTTTGTTCTCCTTGCAGTCCAGGGGATTCTCAAGAGTCTCCTCCAGCACCACAATTCAAAGGCATCAATTCTTCGGCAGTCAGCTTTCTTTATGGTCCAGCTCTCACTTCCATACATCACGACAGGAAAAACCATAGCTTTGACTATTCGGACTTTTGTTGGCAAGGTGATGTCTCTGCTTTTCAAGATGCTGTCAAGATTTGTCATCGCTTTCCTCCCAAGAAGAAGGCGCCTTTTAATTTCAGGGCTGCTGTCTCCATCTGCAGTGATCATGGAGCCCAGGAAGATAAAATTTGACACTGCCTCCATATCTTCCCCTTCTATTTCCCAGGAGGTGATGGGACCAGTGGCCATGATCTTAGTTTTTTTGATGTTGAGTTTCAGACCCTTTTTTGCACTCTCCTCTTTCACTCTCATTACAAGGTTCTTTAATTCCTCCTCACTTTCTGCCATCAGAGTGGTATCATCTGCGTATCGGAGGTTGTTGATATTTCCTCCGGCAATCTTAATTCCGGCTTGGGTTTCTTCCAGTCCAGCCTTCCGCATGATGTATTCTGCATATAAGTTAAACAAGCTGGGGGACAATATACAGCCTTGCCGTACTCCTTTCCCAATTTTGAACCACTCAGTTGTTCCATGACCAGTTCTAACTGTTGCTTCCTGTCCCACATATAGGTTTCTCAGGAGACAGATAAAGTGGTCAGGCACTCCCATTTCTTTAAGAACTTGCCATAGTTTGCTGTGGTCCACACAGTCAAAGGCTTTCGCATAGTCAATGAAGCAGAAGTAGATATTTTTCTGGAACTCTCTGGCTTTCTCCATAATCCAGCGCAAGTTAGCAATTTGGTCTCGAGTTCCTCTGCCTCTTCGGAATCCAGCTTGTACTTCTGGGAGTTCTCGGTCCACATACTGCTGAAGCCTACCTTGTCGGATTTTGAGCATAACCTTGCTAGCGTGCGAAATGAGTGCAATTGTACGGTAGTTGGAGCATTCTTTGGCACTGCCTTTCTTTGGGATTGGGATGTAGACTGATCTTTTCCAATCCTCTGGCCACTGTTGAGTTTTCCAAACTTGCTGGCATATTGAATGTAGCACCTTAACAGCATCATCTTTCAAGATTTTAAATAGTTCAACTGGAATGCCATCACCTCCACTGGCCTTGTTGTTAGCCAGGCTTTCTAAGGCCCACTTGACTTCGCTCTCCAGGATGTCTGGCTCAAGGTCAGCAACTACATTGTCTGGGTTGTCCGGGATATCCAAATCTTTCTGATATAATTCCTCTGTGTATTCTTGCCACCTCTTCTTGACGTCTTCTGCTTCTGTTAGGTCCCTTCCATTTTTGTCTTTTATCATGTTCATCTTTGCGCAAAATGTTCCTCTAATATGTCCAATTTTCCTGAACAGATCTCTGGTCTTTCCTTTTCTGTTATCTTCCTCTATTTCTTTGCATTGTTCATTTAAGAAGGCCCTCTTGTCTCTCCTTGCTATTCTTTGGAAGTCTGCATTCAAGTTTCTGTAACTTTCCCTATCTCCCTTGCATTTTGCTTCCCTTCTCCTCTCTGCTATTTCTAAGGCCTCGTTGGACAGCCACTTTGCTTTCTTGCATTTCCTTTTCTTTGGGATGGTTTTCGTTGCTGCCTCCTGGACAATGTTACGAGCCTCTATCCAAAGTTCTTCAGGCACTCTGTCCACCAAATCTAGTTCCTTAAATCTGTTCTTTACTTCCACTATGTATTCATAAGGGATTTGGTTTAGATTATACCTGAGTGGCCCAGTGGTTTTTCCTAATCTCTTCAGTCTAAGCTTGAATTTTGCTATGAGAAGCTGATGATCAGAACCGCAGTCAGCTCCAGGTCTTGTTTTTGCTGACTGTATAGAGCTTCTCCATCTTTGGCTGCAGAGAATATAATCAATCTGATTTCGATATTGCCCATCTGGTGATTTCCATGTATAGAGTCGCCTCTTGTGTTGTTGGAAAAGAGTGTTTGTGATGACCAGCTTATTCTCTTGACAAAACTCTATTAGCCTTTGTCCTGCTTCGTTCTGAACTCCAAGGCCAAACTTCCCTGTTGTTCCTTTTATCTCTTGGCTCCCTACTTTAGCATAAAGGTTACTACAATGCATTATTTTTGGATCTAACAACAAAAAAGGAGACTTTAAGAGAAAGGAAAAAAACCACCCAACTAGCACCTACTAGTAGCCAAAATGCTTTTCAATTTTTGGCAGGAAATGGAGGCCAGGGGTGCTTGGAAGCCCTCAAAATATAGCAAAATGTTTTTGATGTTCGCAGGAAACAAAAGGTAAACCTAGGGGCAAAAAAATATTTATTTTTTAAAAAAAGCATTTTGGCTGTGTGAAAGCAAAGATGCTGAGAGATTACAAAAATGGGCCCAGCACAAGATCTGCTCACAAAAGTTTCTGTTGCTCTTATTGGTTCATGATCCAGAAAAATAAAAACCCCGGACTGGGATTTTCCGTGTGCTTTCACACAGATGTTCAGAAGCATCACAATGATCTGACAACCCTGTAATTTTGGATTATTAGGAGGTTCTGGTTCTCATTGGCTGCTATGAAGTCATGGAAGATTTTGCAGGGTATTTCTGTAACAAATTCAAAGAGTTACAACATGCATAAATATTTTCAAGAATAAAATATTTTATGGAAGGCTGAATCTTTCACTTTGTCCCTTGCTGTTCATGTGAATACATTTTCATGGATGGGTGCCAGAGCAGAATCAAAAATGTCATGAGTAAAACTAGACAGGTTTCTATTTGTGTATCTGTGTAGCATAGAGTAGATTTTCACAATGTATTATATATTTATTCTTTAGGCTGGGCTACATCCTGCCACTCCCATTTTGCAAAAGACAGAAGCCAATATAAATAGAAGAAGATACATAAAGGCAACCTGTCACATAGATTTTGTAAGTGCTTCTGGGATTCACTGATGTTTCTGCCTTCCATCCTTCTACCAGGGAGAGGCAGAGACAAAGATATTTATAGGAAAATGAGGAAGGTGTGAAATAGAGATTTGGGGCAATTGGCAGACATGGGTATCAGCTCATGATTAATGATGGGATAAGGTGAAACAAGACAAGAAATGGAAGTTAATCCATTGGTATAATGGGATGCTCCCTGAGAAACTTTCTGTTTTATTTTTAATCCAAGACACACAGAGGAGGAAATAATTGTTCAAAGACAAACTAGTGACCTGCTTCCATACCCTTTGGACATGCTGCTATTGCCTGCAAAACACTTTCCATGCTATTTGGCTTCCTACGGCTAGATAGCCTTTGTGCAACCCCATGCCTATCTACTGAGATTCTAACCCCCATTTACTTCAAAAGGGTATTATTAGCATTATTTCAGCTTCTAATTCATCCCATTCGTTCTGGTAAATATCTGCAGAATTCTGTTTGTTTATATATGTATGTATTAAATTCATTTTCTGCCCTTTCTGTCAACAAATGGCACTTAAGTTGTCAGACAATAGTTTAATAAAAGAAAAATCAAGATAAGATGGAAACAATACAATTAAGACATTTAAAAGGCATAATAAACAAAATTAACTGCACAGATAAAAAGAAAATACTGCTAACCAACTAGTCGAAGCTTCCATCAGAAACAAAACAAAACAAAACAAAACAAAAAGAAAAAAAAGAGAGCTTAGCTCAGAAGCCAATTAAAGCCTGTCTGAATTATTGATCTTCCCCTTTTGGAATAATGAAAGGAAGGGCATTCCAGAGTAGCAAAGCCAAAACACATTTCCACCCCCTTCCAACTGGTCCAACTTCCCCCAGCTTCTGTGTTCACTCTTTTCCACATGTTCATCCTCCAATTTTCCAGCGTATAGGCCTCCTCCACAAGTTTTTGCTCAGGTCTCTTTCCCAATCAGGAAAAGTCCATTCTTTTCTTGATTCCCTTCTTTGGTAGTCTGTGGTTCTTCTTGCAGTCTTTCTCCATGTCAGAGCCACAATAGCAACAAAATAAGCAGTGTGTTGACATCAACAACCCTAAGGAGGTTTTCACATCAGGCTAAGGAAAAACCTCACATAATGTTACAGTTCCCCTCACAGCTTCCTAGAGCTGAACAATGGGTGAGCCTGCCTTTATCATTTCGTCCTTCCCAGAAGAGGTCAGAAGCCATTGTTTTGGACTAGAAGACAGAGCTTCCATAGCACTAAATCTCTACCCAGGTTATTGGTTGTACATTCAGGTTCCAGTACATAGCTTTCCAGTGAGGCTCTGAAGAAGATTATGACCCTGCAGGAGTAACTAGTTATAGTGGCTAATCACCGCATTGGTTACATGGCTAAGCTTTCTGATCTGTGGAGAAACATATGAGAATGGCATGCCATGTTACATTTCTGAAGGTGATCTCCAAAGCAGAGAGTTCAGTTATTTGTATCAGGTCCTGTGAAATGCATGGAGCTGTTCATGTATCAGGAGCTGTTCATGTATCAGGCCCAGTGAAAACTTAGAGATCTAAGTCTTTTCAGATTACAGTGGACCCTCAACTTACAGACGGCTTGACTTACAGACTTTTCGAGTTACAGACTTCTCTGGCTGCAAAATTTAGGTTCGGGTTCCAGCCGGAGAATCGAACTACAGACCAGAAAAAAAACAAAATGGAACAAAAATGGAACAAAAATGGCTGGTTATGGGATTACAGTGGGGTCTTGACTTAAGAACGGCTTGAGTTAAGAACATTTTGACTTAAGAACCACTCTCATAGGAAAATATTGACTTGACTTACATACTTAGATTTGAGTTAAGAACTGAAAAAAACCACGTGGGAGGCAGGGAAAGTGCAAAATTTGAACTTTCAGTTAACTGTTGGCCAGTGAAAAGGGTGCCTGTCTGCTTCCTCACTCCTCCCAGCGTTTAGAGAGTGGATTGGGAGACAGTCTTCAGACTGCCTGGTACTGTACTGCCTGGACTGTATTTTCCCTGCCTTCCCTGAACCTTTCTTGACCTAAGAAAAAAAGAAACAAAATATCCCCCTCTAGTGGTCGAAGGCAGAATAGCAACTTCCCATTAGTTTCTATGGATGGAAAAGAGCAGATACGGATCAAATGGTTTTCAATGCATTCCTATGGGAAATGCAGATTTGACCTGAGAACTTTTTGACTTGAGAACTGCCTTCCAATACGGATTAAGTTCTCAAGTCAAGACCCCATTGTAATCGGTTTTCAATGCATTGTAGGTCAATGGAGACTCGACCTACAGACTTGTCGACCTGCAGCCACCGTTCCAATACGGATTAATTCCGTAAGTAGAGGGTCCACTGTAACTGTTCTAGGGACATGCTCCCACAGGGTCATTTCAAATACATGTTTAGGTACCAGATGGGTGGGAACCACTTCTGTGGTACTGCATCAATATTTCTGGGTCCAAGGTACCTTCTTAAGGGGAGCAAGCCAGTTTAAATCCATAAGATATGACAAATTCACTACCGTACTGGAGCTCCATAACATCTCTGCCACTATTAGGCTCTGCCCTACTTTCTCACTTTAATAGCATTAAATAGTAGGACCATTAAATGGAAGAGTAGAGATCTAGCCTCCACTCTCATCCTGAATTATTTTCTCCAGTCAATTAGCACGAGTTAATTAGCTGCAGAAGATGTTGGTCTCAAACACCCACTGCTGACCCCTATTCTTCTTCTGGAATAAGACAACACCAAGATGTCCTTCAAGACATGAGAGGATTTATAAATACAGTGCAGTACATTCAGGATCCCACAGCATACTGTCTTGTCAAATGATCAAGTGCAAAGTAACATTCTGTACCATGGATCTATCCCAAGGATATGATGAAAGCCTGGAGTTCACTGGCAACACTGAGAGATGCCATTACCAAGGCACTAAAAAAAGGTTCACAGTAGCAGAACGGAAAAAATACAGGACAATGTTATGTAACAAACAGATATATAAAAACCAGACAACAGAGCAGAATGGGTTTGTGTATAAGACAGAGGCTCGTAACATTGTCCAGGAGGCAGCAACGAAAACCATCCCAAAGAAAAGGAAATGCAAGAAAGCAAAGTGGCTGTCCAGCGAGGCCTTAGAAATAGCAGAGAGGAGAAGGGAAGCAAAATGCAAGGGAGATAGGGAATGTTACAGAAACTTGAATGCAGACTTCCAAAAAATAGCAAGGAGAGACAAGAGGGCCTTCTTAAATGAACAATGCAAAGAAATAGAGGAAGATAACAGAAAAGGAAAGACCAGAGATCTGTTCAGGAAAATTGGACATATTAGAGGAACATTTTGCGCAAAGATGAACATGATAAAAGACAAAAATGGGAGGGACCTCACAGAAGCAGAAGACGTCAAGAAGAGGTGGCAAGAATACACAGAGGAATTATATCAGAAAGATTTGAATATCCCGGACAACCCAGACAATGTAGTTGCTGACCTTGAGCCAGACATCCTGGAGAGTGAAGTCAAGTGGGCCTTGGAAAGCCTGGCTAACAACAAGGCCAGTGGAGGTGATGGCATTCCAGTTGAACTATTTAAAATCTTGAAAGATGATGCTGTTAAGGTGCTACATTCAATATGCCAGCAAGTTTGGAAAACTCAACAGTGGCCAGAGGATTGGAAAAGATCAGTCTACATCCCAATCCCAAAGAAAGGCAGTGCCAAAGAATGCTCCAACTACCGTACAATTGTACTCATTTCACACGCTAGCAAGGTTATGCTCAAAATCCGACAAGGTAGGCTTCAGCAGTATGTGGACCGAGAACTCCCAGAAGTACAAGCTGGATTCCGAAGAGGCAGAGGAACTCGAGACCAAATTGCTAACTTGCGCTGGATTATGGAGAAAGCCAGAGAGTTCCAGAAAAATATCTACTTCTGCTTCATTGACTATGCGAAAGCCTTTGACTGTGTGGACCACAGCAAACTATGGCAAGTTCTTAAAGAAATGGGAGTGCCTGACCACCTTATCCATCTCCTGAGAAACCTATATGTGGGACAGGAAGCAACAGTTAGAACTGGTCATGGAACAACTGAGTGGTTCAAAATTGGGAAAGGAGTACGGCAAGGCTGTATATTGTCCCCCAGCTTATTTAACTTATATGCAGAATACATCATGCGGAAGGCTGGACTGGAAGAAACCCAAGCCGGAATTAAGATTGCCGGAAGAAATATCAACAACCTCCGATATGCAGATGATACCACTCTGATGGCAGAAAGTGAGGAGGAATTAAAGAACCTTGTAATGAGAGTGAAAGAGGAGAGTGCAAAAAACGGTCTGAAACTCAACATCAAAAAAACTAAGATCATGGCCACTGGTCCCATCACCTCCTGGGAAATAGAAGGGGAAGATATGGAGGCAGTGTCAGATTTTATCTTCCTGGGCTCCATGATCACTGCAGATGGAGACAGCAGCCCTGAAATTAAAAGGCGCCTTCTTCTTGGGAGGAAAGCGATGACAAATCTTGACAGCATCTTGAAAAGCAGAGACATCACCTTGCCAACAAAAGTCCGAATAGTCAAAGCTATGGTTTTTCCTGTTGTGATGTATGGAAGTGAGAGCTGGACCATAAAGAAAGCAGACCGCCGAAGAATTGATGCCTTTGAATTGTGGTGCTGGAGGAGGCTCTTGAGAATCCCCTGGACTGCAAGGAGAACAAACCTATCAGTTCTAAAGGAAATCAACCCTGAATGCTCACTTGAAGGACAGATCCTGAAGCTGAGGCTCCAGTACTTTGGCCATCTCATGAGAAGAAAAGAGTCCTTGGAAAAAACCTTGATGTTAGGAAGGTGTGATGGCAAGAGGAGAAGGGGACGACCGAGGATGAGATGGCTGGACAGTGTCTGCGAAGCAACCAACATGAACCTGACACAACTCCGGGAGGCAGTAGAAGACAGGAGGGCCTGGCGTGCTCTGGTCCATGGGGTCACGAAGAGTCGGACACGACTAAACGACTAAACACACACACATAAGACAGAGAAATCAGAAAGCCATGTCCACTGAGGGCCAGAAAGAAGCTGAGAGTGGAGTACGAAGGAGACAGGTCACTATTTGTGTAGAGTTACTACAGTGACAACAGTATGCTTTGAACACTCCAAAAATTAACACTCCGGGGGACAATACAGACTTTGGTATGAGTTTGGAGTGTAGCATTGCTCTATTATATTTCTAAAAAAATCTACCAACTACTAATGATTGGGACTCAGTTATTGGTATAAACATAGGTGTTGCTTCTCATCCCATAATAACCCCATAATCCCTTGCACCACATCTGGACACCACGCTTCAAGAAGGATGCTAACAAATTGAAACAAGTTCAGAAGAGGGTGACAAGGATAATCAGATGGCTGGAAACCAAGTCTTATGAGGAAAGGCTGAAAGAATTGAGCAAGTTCAGCCATGAGAAAAGAAGACTGAGGGTGATATGATAGCACTTTTCAAATATTTGAAAGGCTGTCATATACAGGATGGGCAGGGTCTGTTCTCAATCATCCCAGTGTGCAGGAAACACAAAAATGGGCTCAAGTTAAAGGAAGCCAGATTTTGGTTGCATATCAGGGAAAACTTCCTAACTGTCAGAGCGGTACGACAGTGGAACCAGTTACCTCGGGAGTTGGTGAGTACTCCAACACTGGAGGCATTCAAGAGAAATTTAGACAACCACCTGGCAGATATGCTTTGTTTGTATTCCTGCCTTGAGCAGGGGGTTGGGTTTGATGGCCTTATAGGCCCCTTCCAACTTCCAACTTTTCTATGATTTTATGATCGCATGAGTTTGGCTCTTGTTCCATAACTGTCAAAGAAGGATTACACAACAGTGCTGGGTCAAGTGCTTATGAAATTCATACAGCCAGGATGATTAGCAAGAGTTATGATCTGGGCTTCAAGTCTGAAGGAAATGAAATTCCTTGCACTTCATGTAGAACCCTATGCAAAAAATGGAAAGGACAATGCCACGACTTAGATTGTAAAGAGAGGACTTGAGTAGATGTTGGACAAACAAAATGTGCTTTAGAATATAGTCCAATGAAGGTCCATATGTGTAGGCTGCTTCATGTTGTATATTAAGATGCAGCTGAGGAAGGGGACATGCTTATTAAAATTAGGTAAAGGTAAATGTTCCCCTTGACATTTAGTCAGTTGTGTCCGACTCTAGGGGGGCGGTGCTCATCCCCGTTTCCAAGCCGTAAAGTCAGCATTTGTCCGAAGACAATCTTCCGTGGTCACATGGCCAGCGTGACTTAGACCCGGAACGCTGTTTGCCTTCCCACCGAGGTGGTCCCTATTTATCTACTCGCATTTGCATGCTTTCGAACTGCTAGGTTGGCGAGGAGCTGGGACAAAGCGATGAGAGCTCACTCTGTCGCGTGGATTCGATCTTACGACTGCATAATTGCAGAGGCCACCAGAATGACTGCACGTGCACAGTGATGCTTCCCACACCTAAGGTTCTGTTTCCTCCTTACCCACATTTAGTAGCAATGTCTGCACTTGGTATTGTTCAGAAGCAATATAGGGAGAACTCATAGTTGATTGGTGGAGCAAATGTTTTGCATATTGGTGGGCCCAGCTTCAACTGTGGACATGTCTGGTTAAAGGAAGTAAGTGACAGATTATGGGAAAGACCATTAGCTGGCATACTCAAAAGCTGCTACCACTCAGTAGGTAAAATGGGCTTAGATGGACAAACAGTACAATTTGGTATAGGGTACCTGTATGTTCATTAGCACCTGTGTAGCATGATGTGGGGTTTATAATTTGATGTGATAGGTGGCTTTGTAGATCAAAAGAGGATATTTCTTATCTTTTTTTTTTGTTGATCTATGCCAGAGATTTTCAGATCTTGTCAGTGAGTCTTCCAAAGAATTCATTAATTTGAACTGCTCTGAAATGTAATGCAGTATGATAAATCAAGGCGACTTAAACCGTGGATTTAAAACAAGCTTCTTCTTTTAAAACATACATATTTCCTAGACAGACAGACATATTAACTAGCTATAAATACTCAACTATCCAAACAAACTGCACTAGAGCACAAGAGCACAGACAGAGTTCTGACTCCTGTCCTCTGAAGATGCCGGCCACAGAGACTGGCAAAACGTTAGGAAGAACAACCTCCAGAAGACGGCCAAAGAGCCTAAAAAAACCACAACAACCATCAGATCCCGGCCGTGAAAGCCTTTGAGAATACAATATGTGTTCATGTTGCTTAGTTGGCACAATCATAAATATTAATCATTTGGGAGGTGAGCACAGGCCAGAATTTAGGTAGTTGAAGTCAATAAAATAGTAATGCAAGATCGTAAAATGGGTTCAGGGATGAAGATACTGAGATTCATCATGGTTTATTCTGGATCCCACCAGCACCTGTAATGACTGTTCTAGCCTTTCCAACAGAAAGGCAAAAGTAATAAATATAACACATAACTTACTATGAATTTTATAATCTGTAATCTCAGAAGTTAGATTTCTTTCCCCCACAGACATTTCTTTTATATCAGTGAACAACGTTGTGCTTAGTAGGTTGCAGTGGTTCTTTTATACAGTTATTATGGCTGTAGGCTTTAACATTTATTGCTAATATATTCAAATTTCATTTTAAACCAGGTTATTTTAAAAGCAGGGACATAAAAAAAGGAAAAGAAAAAGAATTTATTCAAAGTTCAAAAATCATTTAAAAACATATTTTTTCCTACAAGAGCATTCTTTTATCTACCTGTGTCCTCAGTCTGGGAAAATGAGACTTGGAAGAAAATGAAGGGGCCTCTAGGGTATCAGATGACACATGCTTGGGGACACTGGCAAGAGTGAGGCCTCTGTGAAAACTAAACTGTGTGTCAAAAATGCACAGTTGTACAACAGATCCCTCAATATACTGCTAATCAATACAAAGTATAAGGGCAAAATGACTCTAAATTCTTTTCTGAGCCACTGTGGCAACAATGGGAGCTACCAGGTGAAGGATTCTGATAGTTCCAGTCAAAACACATTATGCAACGTTTCCTCCTTAACTGATGTTTTTATGGGGGAAGGGGAGAGACAAGATGGAAGAAGTGGCAGGGAAACACAGGAAGTTTTTAAATGGGAGATGTAGTTATCTGGGGCTCCTGTAATATTCCATAAATAAAGCAGGGTGATTGCACAATGAAAGCTTTGCCTGGAAGTACCTTTAGTTTATTACTTATTTGTCTTTTATTCTCCCCCCCCCCCCAAGTTCCTTCAAGGAGTTCACAACAGGCTGTGTGTTTTTCTCATGCACAATTATTTTAGCCCTGCAGCAAGTCTATGAGGTAGGCTGGGTTAAGGACTGTTATTGGCCGAAAGTCACTCAGTAAGTTCTACGTCCTGTTCCTCGGTCTCAAACCAATCATTCAGCTGAAAGGAAGATGCCCAAGTCCCAAGCATAGGAACAAGTAGTGCAAAAAGACCTGGTGTAGGCTCAGACCTCTCCCTATGGCAGAGGCAGTTAACAGCAGGACCAGACCAGCTAGTCTTCCTAAAGCATCAGACTACTGGACCTTGCTGAAATGACTCTCATTTAGCTCCCCAGATCTAGGGTGACACTCTAAACTCTATACTGGAGTGCAGAACTCTTGGCCCTCCAGTTGTTATGGAGTTGAATTTTCAGGAGCCCCAGACAGCATGACCAGTGGTAAGGAATCATGGGGGGTTCTTGTCCAAAATATTTGGACACTAAACATTCCTCAGCCCCTGCACTACACCATGTCAGTTTTTGTGTGTGCTCATCCTTCTCTGCACAAATTGTTTGGATTTTCCTAAGGAGTCCAGGTGACTCATTTGAAGGACTGGCTCCATATTGTACTGAACACTCTGCCAACTTACACAACACATTTAAGGTGCTTTTAATGACTTTGGTTCCCTCTCGCCATGAAACTCTGGGAATTACAGAACGGCCATTTCAGCAGCCATACAAATATTCAGTTCCCAACATTCGGGGGAACGATGAGAACACAAAACACTGTGAAATGTATTTTATGCTGCAAATGTGTCTTTAGTTTTAGTTATGTTTCTTTGCACTGGTACTTTTATATATCAAGGCTAGAATAGTTGTTATTGATTCCAAGATAGGAAGTTAGGCAGAAAGAGCTGTTGCAGTCTTATCACAAATCAAAATCAAGACACTGTGTAATTCACAAAGATGTGGATTTTTTTATGACCAATAGAAACTCAACAACAAAAAGTTCCTTCTTATCTTTCTTTTATATTTTCCAGGAGATGAAAACTAGCGACTGTGAACGTGTATATATGTGCAGATAAATTTCAGCAATTTTTATAAAGCTTGTTGTTGTTATTGTGGTTTGATTTTAGAGAGTAATCAACCCACAAAAGCAATTGTTACATGACAAGGATGGGAAAATAGCCAGGTGACAATCTTGACCGTAGAAACTCTCGTGACTCTTGCACCAGAAACAGGTCCTAAAAGGCTGAGTCATTGATTAGGCATTGATTAGGCATTGAAAGATGAATCTTCGGCATATGTTTTACATACCCTTGAGCATGTACCATCTGAGAGCTGTCAGCATAGAGGGAGTGCCTCTACTCTGCTCCTTATTCAGCCTCAACCATTTTGTTTCTACAGCACGAGCGCACTAACACATGCGCATACAGATCTCTCGAGCAATATGAAAAGTGGCATAGCAGAATAGACCAAAGGAGAGGGAACTGAGGCACAGGAAGGAAAGGAAAATGTATGGAAGAAAACTGGAGAGTGTTGTAAGTTGGGATACCTGGTCTCATATTCTGGTTTTTCCTAATAACATCAGACTGTTGAAACCTGGTTGCAAGGGATGACTGGAACATGAATGCCCATTATTCAGTGAATAACAGCTAAACAAGCAAACTGATTCCACTGAGAAAGTTTGTTGGAGGGAATGTCAGGAGACATGAAAACTCTGCCTGTGGTTCTTTGATTTCTAATGGCTGAAGTAGTTAATTGGTGAATGCAAGACAGAGTGATTATTTCTGTATGTTTGCAAATTCACGCCAGAAGGAAGGAAGGAAGTGCTCTGGAGGCTGGACATAGTGGAATCTACTGTGCATTTTGGTGTTATCATAAAGTAAGCAATGGATGATTACTGGGTCTGAAGAGGCCATGTCATGAGTTTGTCACCAGTGGTACCTTCAACAAGGTGCTACAGCCATTCAAAGCTCCCTCAGAAATAGGCCTTCATAATATAAGCATTTGCAATATGTGGTTGGCCTGTTGGGACACCACATTTCTTGGAACATTTTAGATAAATACCTGAAGATGTAATGTGTTAAGTGACTTTCATCCCCTTGTAGTATCGAAGAGAAGGCAGGGAGAAAAAAAGAAGGAAGATGGCAAAGAAAAGTTCACTGTAGGTCTGTGCAGTCATTATTCATCTATTTGACTTATATCCCCTCCTGACTCACAGGATACCTGGATGCCAGCTGGTAATGGACAGAATGGATGAGAAAGGAGAACAGGACAGCAGAAATGAAGACATGGGCTGTGCAGCTGTTGAGTGGGCAAGTGCAATCAGATGTGGTAGTAGATCATTGACAGAAACCTGTGGTATCTGCCTCTTTTCCAGGATGTTTCTCTGACATTCCCCAAGCCTAGCCCTCTCGGTTTGCAGACTTGAGTGTGGTTCAGAGTATTGTGCCGTGATTCATTTCACAAGCCAATCCTCTCAGTTTTGGGCTTTTTCGCCCGGAATGGTAATTGCTTCTGGCGGCAGCACTGTGCACGTGGACACGTTGAAACGAGCACACATGATAAATAAGGCACTTGTTTATTCTCTCTTCCTTTTCCTCTCTGAACCTCTCAATAAATTTCTTTTATCTGCTGAGGCAGACAGAATCAGTGTGCGAGTGTATGAGGCAGCAGGCTGTGGGTGCCCGCAGAGGCCACCACTTGCCTGGGCACCAGATTTAGTGGAGCCTGGCGATGTGATTTAGGTTAGTTGGCTGTGACAGAGCCCTGCATTCATTCAGCCTGGGAGAAATTAATTGTTAATGCCAGACCCTCAATGTCCCCACAGCTGCTTGAAAGCTACAGAGGACTGTGGAGCTGGAAATCAACAGTCTTCCAGCCCTTCCCACCAATCTCCAGGACTCTATTTCAACTGCATTATGTATCAGATATATGGATCCCTCACCTTCTTTTCTCTGGTTGACCTTGTCTGGGTTAGCCAACAATGATTTTCAGCCACAGAATCAATATAATGAACCAATAAACACCAATAGCAGTGGTGAGAAGCATGTAACCTTCCAGATATTGGTGGAATGCAATTTATATCATCCCTAGACAGCATAGTCACTAACGATGGGAAATGTCAATCTAGATTCATTTGGAGAGGCCGCATATCACTGACCCAGAGTGTTTAATGCAATGTTTTAGTGTTAGTTTTCCTTTTCATGACTCACTCCACAAATGTGGACTCCAAGGAATAAGCCTAAAAGCCCTTCTCCATAGCTATGGTCAAGGTATGCTCTATCCAGGCCCTCTCACTATGCCCTATGCCATTATGATATCTTTAAAGAACACAGACACAATCATTCCCTTTGAATCTGTACTCTGTATCAGTCCAGAAGAGTAACAAATACAATCTTAGGGGATATATGGTATTAGAGAGTGTTACACATTCTAATCATTGTAATGCATTAAAATCTCCAATGTATAATATTTAATGTATGGTTCTTGACTATGAAATGTAGGAGGAAAGCCAGCAACAAAATTGTTAAAAGCCAAAACAATGAACTGAGCACCTGCCGCATTGCAAGTGATGTTCCTAAAATACTCAACAGAGATTTTAGTGGTCAGATTCAACCACAAGGTGAGTAGAGCAGCTGAATGTCAGATCCCTGCCAAGATTCCTTGCATAAGTCTTTCGACCTCTTTCAAAGGACCCCCTTTGTCATGCGCAGTGTGTATCTGGCATTGACTCATTCAAAGGCAGCGTCCCCAGATGACCCAAAAGGGTGCCACTGTCATCCAGAGATGCAGAAGAAGGAAATAAAGAACAAGTGAGTGAAAATGCTGGGAATGGAAAGAGGCAGGGGGAGCAGCAGAAAAGCTAAACAGCATGAGACAGCCATTATTTTTCAGTAGCGATTTCATCAGTATTCAATGCTACTTGGTTGTTTGATGAAATATAATTCCATTTTACTGCCTCTTATTGATGACTGCTTCATTAGTTCTGCAAAAGCTTAGTACTGGATCTGCTAGTCATTGCCATAGTGTACAACCCACATAGGTTTCATTTCAACACATCTCTCCATGTCTGGCTGCTCCTTTAAACAGCAACTTGCCTTTTTTGATTCACCCTCAAAGACATATTTGCAAGTAGTTGACTGGGAATGGAGGGGGAGATGAAAAAAGATAATAGTTGGTTATTTAGATTTGTACTTTCCCAGATATATCTATGTTGAGGACTCTGTGTGTACCTGGCATCTGAGATTTTGATATGAAAATGTATTAAATATTAATGTTGTATAGTTAAATGTAAAATGGCTGATTTTACCTGAGTCACTGTACTGACTGTATTCAGGTGTGGGTATCAAAGATTAAGACTTAATGTTGAACAGCTGTGTACATGATGAAACTCTGTGTAACAGAAAATGAAGTAATGTATTTTCTGATTGGTCACAGAACCATACATAAGTCATGTGTAAAATGAAGGTCTTTACCTGCTGTAAGTCAGATCACTTTTTCCTATGCTGTGTGTTGCTTCATGTCATGTTATACTGCCGGAGGAATGTCTATTCTCTATGTATATATGTAAATAGGCTAAGTTGTTGGTTTTACTCTCTCAGTGTCATAGTGTCATATCTCTGCTAACCAATATCTCCTTACTCTGCTGATGTTACGAGAATACATGTTATAATCAAAATTCTCAACAGAGTTATGCGGCCAGAGGAGATTGTTTTTCAATTAGATAAGTGCTGAATGTCTGGGAGGAAGAAACACATTAAAGCCAAGGCTGAAGTTGAAACAGAGCTGAGGTCTGATGGTGCTGAAGTAACTGAGAGTGGAAGTACTTCAGAGGACGAGGAGCAGACTGTAACAGCAAGTTCCAGCAGGCAAGTGCAATAATGTGTACAAAACTAAGTAACATGAATTACATGTCCTGATCTTTTAGAATGGAGATGTACTTGAGGACAGCGTCACTGTGGCAGTATGTTGAAAATCCTCATAATGATGATGATGAGGGACATGCAGACAATGATAAAGCGAGAGCCATGATAATATTGTGCTTGGAAGATTAGCAACTGACTTACCTGAGGAATCTGAAAACAAGCCAGGAGTGTTGGCAGGCACTCAGGAATGCCTATGTACGAGATACAGCTGGGTCCAAAATGGCTGTAGCACGGAAGCTGTATCACAAGCATTTAATGCCTAGAGAAGATGTATCTAACCATATTAAAGAGATGTTAGATTTATTTCTCCAGCTGCAGAAGTGAGGGATGGAGTTTGACCAGTCGCACCAGTGTTTCCTGATTCTGAGCAGCCTAGATGACAGCTGGGAGAATCTGGTGGTAAGCTTGGAGAACATGCCAGAGAAAGACCTGACAGTAAATTATTTGTCCAGGAGACTTGTGGAGGAGGACCAAAGGCAATGTGATAAGGCGGGGAGAAGTCGTTTATCAGCCTAAATCAAGAGGGTCCATGGATGATGACTTCACAGCCAGCCAAGAAAAAGTTTTAGCTGTTAAATGTTAGAATTGCGACTGTACTGGACATATTTCTAAAAACTGTCCCGGACTGACAAAGTGGAGAAAAGAAAAAAGAAGATGTTTAAAGAGCAAATGTGGAAGCGTGAAGGTCATTTAGCTATCACTAAAGCTTGTGAAGACAAGCAAAGTAATTTATGGCTTTTAGATAGCAGAGCTTCTCAGCATGTGTGCCAGAGAAAAGAGTTGTTCACAAACTTAACCCCTTCAGCTCAAAAGATAGTGAAGCTAGCAAATAAAAGGTCAGCATCTGTAACTGGAACAGGTTCTGTGTACGTAAACTGTTTAAAGTAAACTCTAAAAAATGTCTTGTGTGTGCCAAGCTTAGAGAATAATTTATTAAGTGTATCAAGTCTAGATAAAGATGGCTACACTACTTTTTGAGAAAGGCAGATGCAAGGTAATGAAAAATGGTGCACAGGTGGCAAATAGTTACAGTGGGGTCTTGACTTAAGAACGGCTTGAGTTAAGAACATTTTGACTTAAGAACCACTCTCATAGGAAAATATTGACTTGACTTACATACTTAGATTTGAGTTAAGAACTGAAAAAAACCCACGTGGGAGGCAGGGAAAGTGCAAAATGTGAACTTTCAGTTAACTGTTGGCCAGTGAAAAGGGTGCCTGTCTGCTTCCTCACTCCTCCCAGCGTTTAGAGAGTAGATTGGGAGACAGTCTTCGGACTGCCTGGTACTGTACTGCCTGGGCTGTATTTTCCCTGCCTTCCCTGAACCTTTCTTGACCTAAGAAAAAAAGAAACAAAATATCCCCCTCTAGTGGTCGAAGGTGGAATAGCAGCTTCCCATTAGTTTCTATGGACGGAAAAGAGCAGATACGGATCAAATGGTTTTCAATGCATTCCTATGGGAAATGCAGATTTGACCTGAGAACTTTTTGACTTGAGAACCGCCTTCCAATACGGATTAAGTTCTCAAGTCAAGACCCCACTGTATCTAAAAGATAATCTATATGTGATGAATCAGAGCCAAATGTATGAAACCATAAATGTGCTTAACAACTCAAAACCACATGAAAACTGTATACATAGCCTACATAGAAAGTTAGGTCATGTAAGCTTTGGAGTTTTAAACAAAACTAAAGAAATTGTGTCTGATCTAAATATTAAAAACTGTGAGAAATATTTAGATTGTAACATATGTAAATTAACCAGGTCAAAAGCTTTTCCTGTGAGCGAGAAAAGCAAAAGAGTCACTGACAAGATTTTTCAGTTGGTTCATCTTGATGTTGTGGGACCAATGCAGCCCACAAAAGGTGGTGATAGGTTCTGTTTAACTATAACAGAAGACTACTCATGTTATAGCTATGCCTATGTAATGAAACATAAGAGTGAAACTTTCCAAAGGTTTAAAGGTTTTGTTGCTATGGTAGAATGAAGATTTAGTACTCCCATAGTGTCTGTACAGACAGATCGAGGGGGAGAGTTTTTAGCACATTATTTTGTAGATTGGCTTAAGAAAAAAGGCATTCATCATGGGTGTACAAATGTAACCACACCTGTTGAGAATAGAGTTGCAGAAAGAAGAAATGGAGTTTTGCAAACTGTGTTAGACTCATTACTTGCTGATGCCAAGTTGCCCAGTAGTTTTTGGGATAAAGCCATAAAATGTACTAATTATATTATGAACAGAATGTGGAACTCTGCAATAGAAAATACACCCTATTTTCTGTTACATGGGAGACAACTTTGTTTGAAACATATGAACATTTTTGGTTGTCATGCTTGTGTTCATATACCCAAAACATGCAGGGAAAAAGGTAGCTCTAAGGCAAGGAAGTTGATTTTCTTAGGCTTGTGGAAAGTGAAATCAAAAACACTGCGAACCATTTATATGGAGTCAGGACTGTTGCTGAGGAGTCAAGGGGATGTTTATTTTCCTAAAAGGAGCTTTATGCAAAAGTCTTCCTATCTATTTCATACACTCAGAGGCTAAGCCCTGGCTTTGAAAACATGTTCAGGAGCTCATCCAATTAAGCTATGTTTAGGTCTTTTACCTGACTGACACTACTACCTCACTTTGTCAGAAAAATATGTGGAAACAGCAGCACGTCACCCAGAATTGCTGAGCAGTTTTTTTTTAAACACCAGAGTTAAACAATAGTGCATATACAGTGGTGCCTCGCTTAACGATTGCCTCGTTTAGCGATTAATTCGCATAACGATGTGTTTTTTTAGAAAATAATATGCACCGTATAACGATGTTTCCTATGGGCGATTTTCACTTAGCGAAGTTTGGGACCATGCTTCGCATAACGAATGCGATTTTAGGTCCCCTGCTTCACTTAACAATGTTTCTTTTTTCAATTAAAAAGGTGTCTTAGAAGAGTCAAAAACGGTTCTAAATGCTTGGATTCGTTAGAGGACCCCCTAAGTCATGTGCAAACCTGATTTGGCTTTGATCTGACTTTTCGTTAATTTATGGTTAATTTTTTTTTTCCGGCCCATAGGAACCAATGGACCTGTCAAAATCTGACAGCTCCATGCTTTCCTATGGGGGAGAAAACAATTCGCCATAAATTAACGAAAGTTCAGATCAAAGCCAAATCAGGTTTGCACACGACTTAGGGGGTCCTCTAACGAATCCAAGCATTTAGAACAGTTGCTGTGTCTTCATTAATTTTTTGTGAATTTTTTCTTCCCCCATAGGAAATAATGGAGCTGTCAGATTTTGACAGCTGTCAAAAGTTGGGGGGCAAAAATTCACCATTAATTAACGAAAAGTCAGATCAAAGCCAAATTAACTTTTGCATCCGTTTTAGAGGGTGCAGAAGCTAATCCAAGCATTTAAAACCATTTTTGACCCTTTTATGACACACTTAATTTTGCAAAAATTGACTTCGCAAAGCCATTGAAATGTATTGAGTCAGCTACAATACATTCCAATGGAGGAAACATTGTATCGTTTAACGATGTTTCCTATGGGTTTTTTCGCTTAAGGACGGCAATCCGTGCCTATTGGAACGGATTAACCGGTTTCCAATGCATTCCTATGGAAAATGGTGTTTCGCATAACGATGTTTCACATAACGTTTTTTTTGGAACCAATTAAAATCGTTATGCGAGGCACCACTGTATACTGTAAGTGGGCTGTAGTTTCAAATTCTCTGTGAAACTACATTCTTGGTCTTGAAGCAAGTGAGAAAAGTCAATCAGATTCAAATTACAATTGACACCAATACTCTTTGGAAAACCTTGTGAGAATATATCCCCAAAGAGAGAAAGGCAACATGATAACACAGGCAGGTCAGATCTGAACACAGCCATGAAGAGGAATATGCCCTGTAGATGTGTTGAAGAACAGAACAACAACATAATTTTTAAAAAGAAGTTGTTTTCACAAGGGGAAATAACTGAGAACCTCAGATAGTCCATATAATTACTGGGGCTTTTAGATATTCAGAAGGAGAATATGATGAGGTAAAGAGAAAAATATAATTTGCATTCATTGTTTCTAATGTATATTGCACTTTGTTGCACGCAAAATACATTTCAGCTGTCACCAAAAAAGCTGCACTTGATGGATGTAATACATGGGCCTAGAATTCTTGTATCCCAGATTCTAGTTTCTTTTTCTCACAACTGTTGTGGTAATCAGGACCGGTCCTGCCATTAGGCAGGCCCTGGCGTGCAGAAAAGGAGGACTTCTAACCTCAGACATTTCCCTCTGTCCCCTTCTGGAGGACAGAACCCTTTCTGTTCATATGCCATGCAACTTGTCATGCAGCATTTGAATGAGCCAGTTGCCTTCATGTGCAATAAAAGATATTGATTCATCAAGAGTGTTGAAGTAAAAATTCAATTGTACATTCAGTTGTGTTTGTGTGTCCTATGCTGTAAAATCAGAATGGGCTTTTAGCAACCCTAATAGGGCTTTCAAGGAGTGGTTTTTATGGAGTGGTTTTACCAGTTCCCCCAGTGAGTTTCACTGACTACACCACACTGGGATGTCCAGTAAGGCGTGGTACCATCTTGTTCCAGGCAATGAAACTTGGGCTAGTTCTTGTAGTAATCTATATACATGATGTCACATCTACATCTGGGTAGAAGAATCTGTGGGCAACATTAGCACACCAAGGTTCTGTGGCTCTTGGCAATATGTCCTGTTGATAGCATGCTAGTGGTTGCATGTACCAGTTGCTGGCTTATACACGATGTCAAGCAGGTGCAATATTTTTTTAAACACAACAGCCATCACATTTAAACCAGATCTGAAGCAGCAGCAGTAGCAGTGCCTTCAATTCCTGCACGTTTCTCAGTGAGTTTGATGGGCAGGGGAAGGGAGAAAAGGTTTCAAGGTTTGATTGTGGCTCTCTCACATCCCACTCCAGAACTCTGTGCCTGCTATATACTATATAGTATTAACCATGAGCATCTCCACAGTTCTGCTACATTCCTTAGAATGAACAGAACATGTTCAAATAATACATGTTTATTAGACATTAGCCCTGTAAATCTTGCAAAGTATGTGTTTGTGTGTGTGTTGTTTTTGATCACAGGAATTCAGAACAAATATTAACAATGTAGATTTTCCCAGATTTGGGCACAGTTGGAGGGTGTGGGTTCCTAAAATGTCCAAACATGAAGATGATTCCCAAGGTCTTTAATCTGCGATTTTAAAAATATCTGGTGTGTGACGTAGCCCATTCCACTAAAATAAATGGGATTTAGAACTACTGACATTCCTTCTAACCAATTCAGGAAAAGATATCAGCTGTACCTTAATCAATTCTACTATAAAAAAAAATATGTAACAGCAACATGGCTGCTGTTGGTTATACAGAGCCGTCAATGTAAATGACACCTAACAGAGCATCAAAAGCCAAAAAAAAATACTGGCCGTTCTCTTGAGCAGAGCATGTTGCATTCATTAGCTCAGTAATTCTTACCAGAATCTTGTAAATAAGACTTGTGTTCTTTATAATTACACTCAAACAACAGGTTCAGGAAGAACCGGGGGGGGGGGTACTGCAGAATCTCTCAGTGTTATGAATGTAGGTGAGCTTTATTCTTGGCTTTTGCTTTGCTTTTGTAGTTTTGCTGGAAAAATTCAGGGATTCTGTGTTTGATAAGTTAATAAACCAGTATGCAACTGTTATAATTTCCCACAAGATATGCAAATATTCCCTTTTTTGAAAAATATCTGGGCATCTCAGACATAACAAAAGTGTTCCCTCAGCTGAATGAAATAGCTGTGAAAGGGCTATAAGAGATTTCAGTTATGAATAATGTAGTATGCTACCATACATGTCGGATATGCACTTAAAAAGACATGGGGGGTTGAGGGTTTTCTGAAGATAATTATATTGCTGCACTGTCAGTCTGGACACGTTAACAGGCAACTCCTTGGATCATTAGGGGTTACAGGGGAGGGAATTATTCTGTGCTAATGTGAAGCAATCTGGTCTTTGTGGCTTTCATCACAAAAGCAATCTGAATAATATATACCAATAGAATATGCACACAGGTCTATTTCTATCTAGCCAAGCTGTAGCAGATTCCCTCCAGGAAAGAATAATAGAATCTCTGGCTAATAATGACATAACACACAAGGACCTAATTGGGTCCCTCTCTGAAAAAATGAAGCACCTTGCACATGCTTGCCATCCAAAAGTTTATTAGGAGATTGCTCATGGGACACAAATCATCTTGGTTTGATAAGCATTTCATGCCAAACTTCCACAACGTGGAATCAGGAAGAATATTTGGCCTACTTAGGGGGCAGAAATGTTGTAGAATTCTAGCACTGGAAAGATAAAAATAAGATTGCCACAACTGACAAGTATATATATGGTTTGTTTGTTTGTTTCATCTACATTGCCTTCATTTTGTCCCATTATGTCAGGTAGGATAAGGTTTCAGAAGACTGAGTATCAATACCAGAGGGCAGAGATGGAGGCCTTCAAGTGAGATAGAGGCAGTAATGTATGAAAAAAACTATCCAAGTAGGGGAGGATATTTACCTATTTATTTTTAAATTAATAGTGTGGCCTTCCCTTCAAGAACTTCCAAGGCAAGTTACAACAAATAAAAGCAATTTTTAAAATAAATTGTAAAAATTGTAAAAAGAAATCCATTCAAGACTCAATTCTAAGTGGTATAGCAAATCCTATACAATCAGACATAAATCTCAGGTTCAAGGCTAGTTAGACAAGGACTATATGTTGCACCCCAACTTTTCGAAGAGGTGTATACCCCTAGGTGTATGCTTAACATGTGAATGGGCCTTCTACAGACTACATCACAGCCTTAGAGCTCCAAGACTGATATGGCTTTTAAAAAAAGAAAGAGAGAGAGAGATGTCAACATTGTGGACATACTGCTGAGCAAAATGTGCTTATATTCATGAAATATTTGGTTCACATGCTCTAGTTCTGCCCATGAAGGCACATCAGGACCCATTTGGTTGAGCAGTGTGGAGCCCTTTTGGAATGTGTGAACATGACCTTTTGATGGAGCAAATTTCTATGACTCAATTAATGTCAATTTCTATTTGTTCAGAATCTTACTTGAAATGTCAATTCCATATGCAACCTGGTCATCTCATTTTCCTAGTTCAGATTCCAAGATGTTTCTTATACAGTATAGCGATTTTTTTGCCCTATTGAGGCTAAAAAGTAAGAAATACAGAACAAGTAAAATGTTACAGGGCCAACACATATGTTGAATAGAAGGCTTTGAAGTCACACGAAAGACTTTGTCAGATATGCCATAGAAGAAGCTGTGGACAATAGTTTCTTAAAAATTTGACAGTGGGATGAGAAAGGCATAATTTCCTATAATGTGCATACTCATTTCATTTGTCCTCTCTCTAAAAAGGTTTTAAGAGGCTACCGTACTATAAGAATGTGCAAAACTTGCAGGACAAATACTCCATAGGACATGATGCCGCTTTCACAGATAGCTTGGAAATATTGTCTGGCTGTTCGTTTTCGATTCAAATCCCCCAAATCCCCCAGCCAACATGGCTAATGGCCAAGATGACTGGGAGATTCTAGGAGTTAGTAGTTTGCTTTCTGCTCTCTGGTGAGGAAAAGAAAAAACATTGCATTCTTTTATATCCAGGTTCTCAGCTACAATAACAGCAAACAAACAAAAAAAGATTTTTAAATACTCTGATTGATACCATTTGGAAACTTGTAAACTCCTATGTGAACAGAAGTTGGTCTACTAAAAACGTACAGTAAAGTGATATCCCCCATGCCAATTATTTTGAATTTCTTAAGAGTACTGTATCCACTCCTAGACAAGAAATTTCATGTTTTAGAGATGCACTGCTCCGAGTGAGATATGTTGCTACAGAAGTCCTATGATGGGGTGGGTTGGAATATTTTACAGTCTTATTTTCAAGAAATAAAATTTCATTACCTTTATTTCTGGCCACAATAATAAATGTGCAAGAAATCTTTATATTCTGGTTACAATCCTTACAACAACCAGATTAATTCCTATACAAAGCCAAATAGTTCTGTGTACCCTGTTTGTCATAAAGAAATCACAAAACCAATACATCTCACTGATCAAACTACTGTGAACTGTCTGGCAGACCCCCATTAAACACTTGGAGGCAAAAACTGGTTTTCAGTTTGATCCTACAAAAGCTAGGACCAGATGAGAGACACCATATAATCAGTTCTGCTAACAAATCTTAACCATAGGAAGGAAGGTTTCTCTCATTATCAAGCTGGAGAGCAGAACTAGGGCATGTCTTTCAACTAATCAGTATTCTGTTGTCGTCTCAGTCAAAGCAACATGGACTCCTATGATTGCAAAGCCCCTGAAGACAATGTGCACACAAAAGTAAAAGTAAAACATATTCATCTCCTTTACCACCTCACTTCAACAGATATTGCAATTACAAGTAATCTCAGTGAGGATCCAAGGAGGTCAAAATTATGGACATAGAATCTCTATTGAGCCATATCCTGCGAAACCACAGAATTCAAGCTACTGTATTCAGTTTCCTCTCTATTACTAGTAACAATTCTATTAATTCCATGCACACATACTGACACAAGAGTGAGATGGGGGGGCAATGAACACCCAATATAATACACAAAAGCCTTTTTTCAAAACTCAGGACATAAAACTCCTACTAAAGAAAAAATATGGCAGCAGTGATAATTATTTGACTTGTATCTTCTTTGTATGTTACATGTCAGAAAAATATAACTATAAAACCAACATGATTACATTAGACTACAAAAAGCCACAGTGATGCAATGACATTTTTAAAGTGTCATCTTGCACAGTTTAGTAAGTCTCCCCAAACATGACAGTGAGGTGACTTGCCAGATGACTTGCAAAAGATATTCCAAAATTATGAAATTGTTGCTAAGAATATCCTGTTCCAAAAATGCAAAGAGAGAGAGAAATCTGTCACTTCTCAAAAGGATAGAACCATGGAGAGATTTACAAGGATATGTCTCTGCACAGATATATACATATGGCAACATGCATGTGCAGGGTTAATTTCCCTCAAGAGCATGCATGTACATGTGTGTGAGGGAGAGAGAGAGAAATTGTCTTTCAAAAACAATTCTAGGAAAAATCTCCCACCAAACACAGTGGGATTTATTCCCAGGTAAACACACAAAGGACAGCAGTGAACTTAGTTACTTTAGCCCTTAATACTCAGAATCCTATGTGGAATCTTAAATGCTTAAAGAGCTCAGTGTATTTGGGAAAGGAAGTGCAAAGTGGCTCTTGAAACACCATGTTGTGACAACAGGTTGAGGAGACCTTCATTGGAGACAGAATTCATTATCTCCCCAAATGCTACTCCTGGGAGAGGGATTATAACTCAGTACTACAGCACATGCTCTGCATGCGCAAGGTCCCAGGTTCAACCCATGAAATCTTCAGTAAAAAGGATTATGCACAATATGCTGTGCAAAACCTCTGCCTGATGCTCTGGAGAGCTGCCTGCCAGCTATCAGAGTAGACTGCACAAGATGACTGAGCAGTCTGACTCGGTATGATGCAGACTCTCTACATCATATGGAATAAATACCATGCACTGTGTACATCTTCTTCAGCAGCACTTCAAAGTGGCACGTGAGAGGCCTTGGCTGTGCTCATGACAACAACTGCATATCCAGCTTGCCACAAGCGAGAAGCTACCAGGAAAGATAACACATACAGTAAGTTTAAGCACTCATCAGGTGTCCATACAAATCTGTACAAACGGTACTTCCTTGGACCTCACTTCACCCCCCACCCACACAGTCAGATTCCTCTTCTGATTACAGTTTTACAATCTGCTATAATTAAGTCATTTTTTCCCCATCCTGTTGAATCAGTCTTACAGTTTGTTGAAATCTTCTTCTGCTAAGATCATTGCTACATCTCCCCACCCCACCCCCGTCCCAGCTGTATAATGGAGCTAGAGTTTACTCATCAGCAGGAAATTTTTAAAGGATATCACAACCACCAATATATTTACTGGGTTAGGAAGCTTCAAAGCAACACTCCCAGTTTGGCCAGGGCTTCATTCTTCAGGTATGTTGTGAGCTGTCCTTTTCTATTATGCAAAGATATGCCTTTCAGTCTTTCCTATGAACAGGTTGTTGATGGGGACGAGGCCAGCTGCCTGCACCAGGTATTTGGAATGCAAGTCCTTCCACCTGCCCAGGTAAGAATGGAAACCAATGCATGTGCGCTAGGAAAGCTGTAAGTAACCATTTTGGATTATTGTTTGCATGTTAGGATAAAAAATAAATCTGATTGGCCCATGTGCCAGTCTCATTTTGTGTTCCTGTAGTAACAGAGGGAACCGGAGATTTATAAACAAATGCAGGGTATTATTGTTAGTACTTCTTCCTCCAAAGAAAACTGTCTTTGTAAAGCAAGGGTGAGAACCATCAGCTCATGGGCAAGATGCACCTGTGACACCTTTGGGTCTGGTGTCCCAAGCCTAATTGCCACACTGGCCCTCCTCAGTGTGGCAATTAGGCTTATATAAACTCATCCATTAGCCCGAATATTTTTCTAAGCATCACTGCTGCGTAGAGAGAGTTTATGGGCGGGAAGTGCTGGATAAAGAAGATTGAATTTCTCCTTTCCCTGCACACTTTCCAATGTTAAATTTGCATTTGATTTCATATCAGTGGAGAAATGATAAGTACAGAAGTAGTAGATAACTTTATGTATGTTGACAAAGGAATAAGGCTCTACTGAACAGCGTAGGATTTAACTTGTAAGTAAATATGCACAGGACTATATTGCATGTGGTTAATATAGTCTTTAGTTCTCGGACTCTGAATCTAAATACATAGATAACACAGTGTAACATGGGTATGAGGGGAATGGCATGGGGGGGAAGGGTTGGAGAGAAAACACAACTCAATGGAAACTCAAGTGAAGGACAATTCTGTAATTGCTGTGACAGGGAAGAGATTAAAACTCAGGGGCACTTCCTTCTCCACTCTTCAAAATGTCAAGAGATACCAGAATGATTACTGGGCAAAGTGAGCAACCTCCCCTTAGGCAGGGCAGAAAGAAGGGTGGGGGAAATGACCTCAATTCTGGAAGAAGTGACAGAGACATCACCAATAACCTGACAATAAGCAAGGACCTGCTACTGGCTCAGAAACAGGCAATCCTACCTTGTAGATGTATCGGCATGGAAGCCTTGTACATTCTTAGTTCATGCAAATAACAGTATCAAAAGGGGCCATGTTGTAGTGCCTATCATAAAGTCAAGGATGCTGATGTGACCAGTACTTTTTCTACTAAACTCTCACAAGGCAAACAACAAGAAAGTTGTACAGTACTTAAATAATTTTCACTGGTATCATGCTTTTTCACAAATAGTGGTCAAGTTCTTGGCATGAACTGGATTGCAAAAAAAAAAAAAAAAAAAAACCACGTTGCATCATTTCACTCTAAAGGATCAACAGTGTAAACTAGTACTGATAACAGAACTTGACAGAGGCAGAAAATCTTCCATAGACCTTCCATCACCCAGTCTCATTGATCAGCCTCCTCCTGCCTAGTAAGAAATCCTAAAAAGCAAAGAAGCAATCAAGCAAATAAACAAATAGTTGAGCTTGGAAAAGTTATTCTTTTGGCCTACAACTCCTAGAATTCCCCCCCTTATTCTTATAGTCCAAAAACCACATTATTTAGTGGTCTGATAAACAGTACTTTTTGACTTTGATCATAGAGGTAAACAGAGGCACATTTTGCACCATAAAAACTACACTCAGTGTGATTGCAATCACTTAAGACTAAACCTGCTTGAACTATTAGTCAGTTCTAGCAGGGAGGCAATGACAGCACAGGAAGAGCTCAGTTGCTCCCTACTCAAGTGCAGGGGCCGGAATGATGCTCACCTGTGCAAATGTTCCTTAACAACCTCTGTTGCTATCTACTGAGAAGGGCACCACAGCACACACTCAGACCCACTCAACTTCCTTCCCCTTTCATTCTCATTATTTAGGCATTAGCCACCACAAAAATATCTGGATGTAAAACAAAATGTAATGTAATATAAAAACAAAAACAGAGATCAAATCATTCATAACTCTGTAACACAGCCAATTGCACTTGTCTTAATAAAGCCCATTTGTTCCTTGACTAACATAAATTTTTAACAGTGACAATTGTTTTCATTATCTTGAAGTACTCTACTCAGTACAGATGATTCTACATTTCATAATACAGTACTGTATTCTCTTCTCTAAAGAGCACAGAAACAAGTGTGTGATACTCAGTTCAAACAAGTGCTCCAGAAAGTTACGCTAATATTCTTCCCAATGAAAGGAAGCCTCGCTCCACCAACAAATGTACCTCTCCAGGTGCAGTAATCCCATGTTTGAACCTGGGAGCACTTTATGACTGATGGCTTTTAATGCCAGTTTCTTCCTGTAGTAATTGTATGGTAAAATAAATGCTCACACTGAAAGAAATATGTTAGTCCTTAAAGTGGCACAACATTTTGCTTCCCCCCCCCACTTCTCCCACTTTCCCCATTCCTTTTAATTTGGCTAACATGCTGAGACAGACCAATGTTGAAACCGTCTACATGGGCTCTTCTGGAGCGGGCTAGTGTACTTGGGGTTAACGGGAAGTGTTATATGCCATTGAATGTGATCCTCACATATAAATGGCATATCAGAGCTCAAGCAACTGTATTTGGTCTGGTTCCTTCCAATATCATGATGTGTTGATTTGGCTGTGGGTAGTTTGTTGACCGGTCCCTTAAGACAGTGCTTCCCAGCCTTGGGCCTCCAGATGTTCTTGGACTTCAACTCCCAGAAATCCTGACCAGCAGAGGTGGTGGTGAAGGCTTCTGGGAGTTGTAGTCCAAGAACATCTGGAGGCCTAAGATTGGGGACCACTGCCTTTAGAGAAACCAAAGGAAGTATTATTATTTATTTTTCTTTTTAAGTGATGCAGCACCTCAGACTCTACCAGAGTCTTTTAAAAATTTACTTCCTGTTCCTCTCTGCCAAGGAGAAGAGGAAGTGTTCAATTTGATGATATCCTGAAGTGGCTCACTGATACTGAAAATTCCAGTTGATTGAGTCTTGACAGCTAGGAAGGTTCACTTTCGATCTGTTCCCAGTGATCACTGGAAATGGACCAAAACAGAGCCATCCTACCCCCACCAAAAGAAAAAGTAGAAGCTACTGACAGGGGCTGAAATAGGGGCAGGTAAGACAGATGAAGGGACGTGGTGGCACTGCGGATTAAACTGCAGAAGCCTCTGTGCTGCAAGGTCAGAAGACCAGCACTCGTAAGATCGAATTCACGTGATGGAGTGAGCTCCCGTCACACGTCCCAGCTTCTGCCAACCTAGCAGTTCAAAAGCATGTAAAAATGTGAGTAGATAAATAGGTACCACTTCGGTGGGAAGATAAACAGCATTATTTGTGTAGTCGTGCTTGCCACATGACCATGGAAACTGTCTTTAGACAACAGCTGGCTCTATGGCTTGGAAACGGGGATGAGCACCACGCCCTAGAGTCAGACATGACTGGACTAAATGTCAAGGGAAACCTTTATCTTTACCCTAGCACAGATCTGAGGAGGGTTTTGTTTGTTCCAGCACTGTGTGATTGCCAGAAAAAAAAAAGAATGAACCAAACCATCCCCAAAGGAGACCAAACAGAGGGAAAAATGCCCATCTGATCAAGCCCACAGTTATTTCTTTGTAAAGATTAAACAGATATAGCAGCTGACTTCCATCCAAGCTGTTAACCATAGAATAAATGGAGTGGTGGCAAAATTGCAAAATTATATGTTTGTCTGTGTCTGTGGATGCATTTGAAAAAGTGACATATTTTATTTATTTGTTTGTTTGTTTGTTTGTTTTTTGTTTCTTTATTTCTTTGTTTATATACCACCCATCTGGCAGCTAAGGCCAATCTGGGCAGTTTACAACAAATAACAAAAAACACATGATTTCTCTTAAGGGACCGGTCAACCAACTGCCCACAGGAAATCAACATTGACATTATGCATCTCATGCATTACATTTATGTATCCACAAATATCTTCACGCTAAACCAGTGAGCCATGATGCCACATGGTAGTGGAGAGGAATTGGGCATGCAAGCATTCAAACTACCAAACACAATAAAATCAAACTTTCTTTTTCGCTTTTCCTTCAGCATAACCTCCCTTAAGATTTGTAACAAAGCTAGGAGAAGCATCACAGTTCCCTAAGACCTACTCTGATTACCTGAAACCTTGCAAACTTGTTCCTCAATAAAGGAAAGATATTTAAATGTAGTAAATCTCTGTCCCACCACTGTTTCTAGTTCCAAATTCTTACAAAAATTTGGGAGATATTATTGATGGGAACTCTTGAAGTAGTATTGTTACAACTAAATAACTTTCAATGGAGATAACTAGAGTTGTTTCTGTGAAGAGACTGAGGATTTGGAGTGTATGAAATATGGAATTCAGTTGTTAAACACTTCTATGCTTCTGTGGGCTTGGAAAGCTGACCTCAGAGGCAGAGGTCAGTGTGTAAACAGACAGTTCACACCTTAAACTCATCTCCTGCTATTGACCACTTCAAAGGAAGGACTGAGTAAAGGAACAGATGCTTCCATGCTTGTCTTTTTCAGCAGGTATATCAAAGCAGCCCCACAAGGATTCTAACTGCTTATCTTAACCAAGACTTGAAATATGTCAGCCTGCTTCCTTCCCAGATTTAAATGCAGATTTAGCAGTGGGAATGGCAGTAGGTCAGGAAGCTACTTTTATTCTAAGAGAACACAAAAGAGTCTTCAGATGTGCTTAACAACAGGTGTGTAAATAGCCCGTTTACTTGTTCAAAAGGATTAGGGAAACTAGTTAGTTAGCCTAGCATATCTTTGAGAAGAACAATGTTGCTCAGGGGATATGGTTCCAGTCAAATTTCCACAGTCTTCACCACATCTGACTTTTCCTGGGCACATCCATCCCAGGATGAGCAAGAGTACTCCAGTTAAGTGGCTGTAAAGAGTAGGGCTTGATCAGAAAACCATGACAGGTCCCTAGGCTGGTGAAAAAGCAACTTCATCCTCCATGTGATCATGTTGTAAAGGTGGGAAGACAGGATTGCTCTGTCTAAAATAAAGCAATGATTGCAGAGACTTTCAAAGAAGACATGGACAATATTTTACAAAAGCTACTGTGATCATTCCCACATATAGATAAAATTTCCACTTTGAAAAATACAGCATACAGCTTCTAGAGAAACACATTTTAATATTTCAATTACTTTCAAAGTTGAGCTTGTAGTTTGTTTAAAAGTAGCAGAGCAAGGCTTCCAGCAACCAAGAGGTTCTATGCAATGATCATTGTTCCTCCAACTTGCTAGCAAGGGCAACATAAATTATACAGAACTGTGGCGTTTTGCATTAATTATGTACGTTACAAATTTTGTTCTGCCAATTTTTATTTCTTTGATACAGAAATATAGATTGGACGATTTGGGGTCTTTTTTAAAAGCATACAGTAGCTCAATTTTGATGCAAATTTTTGAGGGGGCACTAGTTGACTAGATTGAAGCAAAGGAGATGTTCTTAGGTTGCTGGACACCAGCATCGTATTCAGTTTGGGGCCGACAGATGATGCTACATTCTGGTTCTAAAAGCAGCAGATAAAGTTTCAGAACATTTTGAGTAGTACCAACTTCTCCCCTCTCCCCTGTATCTCTGTATCTGCAAAATTTAGCTGGAATAATCTTAGTTATTCCAGTTTTACTGCAACATATTTGGACTGGGCTGACCTTGAATGGGTGATAAAGTGTCATTGGTTTTATGAAATATCTGCTTCTGAGTAGATATAAACTAGTAGAAATCACTGATTGACTTTGAGAGAAAGCCTTTTTCCTTGGTTTTGAGAAAGGGAACTCTAGAAGAGTCTAAACTGGTGGCATTATAATTTTCTGTAGGGACAAGTTGTGACCATCTCTTCTCCTTTCTAATCTCACTAGAGGACTTTGCAGCCAATATCAAAGATGCTAATCAGTGATCACTAAGCTCAGTAGTTTACTACTTTCATATTTTAAAAAACCTTTTTATTTTAGACTTAGGGATAGGGTAAAGGGTACAAGGTGTAAAAGGAGATAAAAGGGGGGTGGGGTGAAGGAGAACATAAAGTTATACCGTCATAATATGTTGTTATCTGTGTTACAAATGTCTCGTCAATTTTCCACCTTTCTATAGTTTGATTGCCCTTCTAGATTTCTACTTACAGTTACCTCTTAGTTTACTTCTGTGTTTATCCAGTTCTCTCCACTGACTGAAATCATTTGTATAGTAAATCCCATTGTTCAGTTGCCTTCTGTATACAAAAGACTACTACTTTCTGATGATAATAAATTGGGTGTTACTTTTCTGCAAAAACATATGTCAAATAGGCATGTGTATATGTAGATAAGGAACAACAGAGCTCCTACATATTTGATGTTTTGTCATATGTTCTTTTACTCTGCTGGCTAAAGCCTGTAGATATTGCTCTATGCCAGTCTGCCCTGTTTTTTTCAGTGTAGAAAACTCAGCAAAATGCTGGCTGAATACTGATGCCCATTTCTTACCACTGACCTTGATGTAGAGCATGTCTTAATGGTAGGGTGCCCAGGAGGCAGTGTGTCAGGTTCTGGGCCTTTAAATTCCTTTTATTTTGCAAGCTTGTCCCAATAAATCTTTGTTTATTTTTAGGTTTCAGCTGGCATACTCTGCATTTATATCTTTCACACCTGTGCTAGCTCAGGAGTAAAAAAGCACAGAAGCCAAACTCTTCTCAATGCAATGTGGAAATCAAATCAAAACAAAACAAAACACCAAAAACCGCACACCCTGGCAGCTCCAGAGGCCACTTGAATGGCGTACAGGTGAAAGACAGGTATTTGAGTGGGAAAATGTTGGCCATCTGGTTTAAATGATGCAATTATGTGTTCCTATAGATCTGAAACTTCTCAAGTATAGTCTGAAGTTGTACTTATGGGTGTATCCCCCTGTGTTTATACCCTTTCATATGATCTGGTACCAACATATCTAAATAATTTAAAATAGCAATTAGTTCTATGAAACTACAACTGTTATCATCATCACTTCAAGCAGCAAAGGCAAGGGCTGTGTAGAAATGTCAAGTCTCTGTAGATGTCCTAGATCCAAAGTGAATCCCAGGGTTACTGGGCTCATTGCAGAGACATTCCCCATTCATAAGCTGTGTATATATCTGTAGAATGAGTTGGGGCAATTGAGAAGGCACATCACAATGCTGACACAATTTTCTTCTAGACTAGTGGTTCCCAACCTTGGGTAACCCCGGTGTCCTTGCAGTTTTGGAAGCCTTCACTGCCAGGACTGCTGGCCAGGGTTTCTGGGAGTTGCAGTCCAAGAAGACCTGGGATACCCAAAGTTGGGAACCTCTGGTTTAGACATACTATTGAAGAATCATTTACTGCTGCATAGTATAGTATAATTCACTTTCCTTTTGCGTCTACGTTTGGAATATAGGCTGGAAAGTAAATGCTGCCCTTGAACCCAAAGGTTATTATGCTATAAAATAAAAGCAGGCAACCTGATGGCATCCACATGTTTCAGAGCATAATAATTCCCAGCTAGTATGTTTTGAAAGTTTTATAGCTGATTTTTGTAGAAAATAAAGTATGCTGTTTCTAGAAACTATATTATTTTGACACAGAGTCCAAAAATTGATCAACAGTAAGAGCTCTTTGTGTGGTCTCTTTAAGCAAGCTTGTTTCCTCCGTCATGCTTCAGTTTTTGGACTGGCCATGCAATAAACATGGGCACATTCCTGGATTTTCAGTATTTAATATGATGACCATGGAAGCAGCATGACTATAACCCTACAAAAAAATTACAGAAAACTGGAAATCACCTTTCAAATTAATTACGTTATTTTGGCCCTCTCCCTTTTTGACAGCTGAAGACCCACCTTTTCACAAGTTTTTAATAATTAAGTCCTGTATACTGGCTTTTAGCTTAGTAAGTTTGTTTTTAAATTTTATAAGTATTTAATCATTTAATGTATTTTAAATTATTATTATGGTTTAATTCCTTTTTAATGAATAATTTATTGCTTTTTTAATTTGACTTGCTTTAACTTTGTGAGCCGCCTTGAGTCCCTTCATTGGGAGAAAGAAAGCCTACAAATGATACTAAGTAAGTAAGTAAGTAAGTAAGTAAGTAAGTAAGTAAGTAAGTAAGTAAGTAAGTAAGTAAGTAAGTAAGTAAGTAAGTAAGTAAGTAAGTAAGTAAGTAAAACCTCACCTGGTTAACTACTCCTGCTGCACGGTGCTCCCCACTCTTTATTCCATCACATTGGACTCTGGACATCTGTCTCAAAGCCTCAACGCCACTTTGGGTAAGAGTGTGAGCTGAGATGATGCCTGTTCAAATCTCTGCTCAACTACAAACTCACTGTTGAGAAAGGGACCTGATGCAAGCTATTCCTCTCTCAGCCTCCTCCTTTCGTCTGCAATATGGGGTTACAAAGAATATAAGGCTGGCATACTTGAACGAATAGTTATAATGATTAACAAGTGACGCCCTTGGAATGTCTGAGCCATGTTTATTTTAAAATGATCTTTGCCTTGCAAGACTCCATCCTAAAAGCTAACTTTCCACTTTCTAGTATCTCTATGCATTTAGTAGAGAAGAAAGCAGCTGAGTGCCAAGAACAGCCTTGGATTGCATGACCACTTCTCCATCTGAAGGGAGAAACACAGGTCAGTAGGCCTCTCGGATTGCCAGAAACAGTGTCAGACAAGAGAAGAGTTTGAGTGACATGGGCACAAAGCCATAAGGAGTACTATCCCTCATAAGGTCACACAAAGATAAGAAGGGACTTCACACAGTTGCATGACCTGAGTAAAAGAATAACTTCAGGAACCAAAAAGACAGCTAGGGCTTCCAGGCAGTTTCAGCTTTGCTAGAAAACAAGAGCGCTTGCAAGCATGTATGTGGAGCACAATGAAAAGTGTTTTACATGGGCTCTGCAAAGTGTCTGCTCTCCCCCATCCACTCCCCCCCTAGAAGCATGCCTGGATAAGGCCACAGATGACAAGCACTCTTTTCCCTTGGCTGGTGTGTGCATTTGCCAGAGGGATAATTAGAACAAGCTCATTTGTGTTCCCTTCTTCCACAGGGACATGGAGGGCAGGTGGCATTTACAGCACAGTTAACTCTTTAATTGGACACAGTCGTCTCCTACTCCTCCTGTCCCTCTGTATACCCTCAGGGACAGGGATGTGCCACCTGACCCACGGCTGCTGCCTCTTTCATCAGCACCACATGTTGTCCTCTGTACCCTGGCAGTTTTTTTCACCTTGCCCCTTCCAACTACTCTAAAGTTGAAACCTCCTTATCTATTCCTACAGGAACAAGGCTCTTCCCCAGTCTCTCTTTATCATTCCCTAAAGTTCTTATCTTCTTAAAGGTAATGGCTCATCCATGCTCCTGATGTTACCTGCTACCAGAAAGCTCTGCAGCATTGCCAGGATAGATTGGGAAGCTGCCTCACCGTGAAGAAGAGACCTTTGTTCCATCTAGCCCAGTGTTGTGGGAAATGATTGGAAGGAGCTCTTGAAAGTTTTAGGTAAGGTTCTTTCCTAGTTCTACCTGGAGATGTCAGGGATTGAACCTGGGAATGTCTACATGCAGAGCATGTGCTCTACCACTGGGATGCAGCAGCACCTCTCATCTTGAGTAACATCACTACATAACAGCTCCTCATATAGAATTATCCCCTCCAGAGAGAGAGAGAGAGAGAGGTTTTTTTCACCATCTTTCCATTTACAGATACACTGCCAAAGTGACAGCTTTGTTCTTAAGCTCTCATGTCACCCTCTCCTCCAATTTTCAGAATTTCCTTTCTTCTGAGATTGGACACAGGATTCCTTCCTCTTTCGTGGCACTTTTTTCAGGAAGGCCAGCTGTGCCCCCCAACAACAGATCAGATGAGATTTGGTCCTTCTGAGTCTGCCAGGAATCTGTGGGTCCTGGGAACACTTGCAGTAGCGCATTGGCTAAAGAGTGGCTTGTACTTGCATAAGGCTACATTTGATTCTCGTGTTTGCAATAGAGTTGTTTTGTGATCTTTGCAAAGTGTGCTAAATGTACCAAGATCCTGCTGGCACACTAGGACACTACCTGAGATTGTTCTTTAAGCTCTGAAGAGGTCGCTGTATCAAAAGAACATCATTTTCTGCTTCCCGGTTTCCTTCCTTTGTCAATGCTCATGCAGAGATTGCTCTGTTCATTTGCCAAGCCTGCAAAGACCTAGGCTCTCAGAATTTCACTGGCAATTTTCAAAACAGTAGCCTCCTCCATATCTCGGATGAAATTCTTGGAAGGAATTCATATCAGTTCTTCAGTTCTTCCCTTAAACCTAGAAAGGGCCTTGTTTTCATGGATTAGCGTGCTCATTCCTGTATTAAAAATAATTGACTCTATATGGGGCTTTGTAGAAAGAGCAACAACAAGATTTCAGCCAATGAAGTTTAGGCATCCTTTGTTTGATGGAATAATAAAATAATATCAGTGTGTCAGTTTTTTAAAAAAAAACAGATAAAATATCAATGTATCTGAGAAGATTTCAAGGTTGAAATAGAGAAGTTTATAGACAGGGAAATCAACAAGGGTTTTTAGCAGACTTTTTAGACATATTAGCATCGAAATCTTGTTGCTTAGCTTGATAAGTCACACTAGAATAGGCCCATTGAGTCGGTGGGGATTTGTTGAGTCAAGTTCACTATAGGTTCCATTGATTTAGTATAGTAAGTCACAACTAGAGTAGGCCCATGTTAATCAATGGAACTTACAGAGGAATTTCCTCACCTACTTTATTACAATTTACTATACTAAGCAACAGGATAGTAGTCAACGTCAGTCTCAGAAACTACTGTGACAACAAGAATTTAGATTCTCCTTATGGCTAGTACAATTTTCACAGCAGGTTGTTGTCAAAACATCTTCAATCAACAGTTCAAGTAAAGATAGTATATCGGTGCCGGGGGGGAATGCTCCCTCCTAGAACACCAGTACTATTTTGCAAAGGACTCAGGTTTCCCCTAGAGACCTCTTATCATCCAAGCATGGGCTAGGCTTACCCCTATTAATGTTATAAGAAATGACAAGATCACCTAATAAAGCTGCAGGCATGAAACAGTGTCTGGCAAGTTGAAATGGAGGTCATGCTAACATCTCTTGGTTTCTGCTGTACAGTTCTACAGACTGATCAATCCCTACTCACCTCTGCCCAATATCTCCTGCACTGGAAAATGAAAACAAAACCCAACTCTCAAACAGAACACAGTTTCCCAGAAGATTTCAACTAAACTAGCTAATTTAATGATGGCTTTCAGTACTGCAGATGGCACAAAAGATGGCAAAAAATTCAGTTCAGAATAAACTAAACAATTCCCAAACTAGCACGCCTACTTTCTAAATATTTCAGGGCATTCCAAGTTCAACAGTCTTAATCCTAGCGTGATGATCCACTAACGGATCAAGTTTATGTCAATGACTAACTTTTCAGACAAAACCTCAGTTAAAAAACAGATCCACTAATTGCAGATTATTGTATGTCCTTGCACGGAGTGTATGACTGCTCAGAGGTAAGATCTAGTGGGTTCAGTGAGGTTTACTCCTAATTAGGGGTGCATAGAATTGCAAACTAAGACCTGTGTGGTTCTGCAAGCACTCTTTAAGATTTTCAAGGCATGTTTGGATCAATGGAAGTTAATGGAACAATATTTCAAAATAGGGAGTGAAGGAGCAGGTTCTCCTATTAATATGTTGGCCCAGCGTTCCTCTGTTGCCTCCAGAATGGATTGCTATAAATAAAATTCCAGACGTAATTTGATACATGACAATTTGCCAGTAAATCATCCAGTATGCATACTTCATCTCGTGATTAAGTTTAATTGTGGCCCTTTTCATTGCAGCATCTGGCCAAATATTTGGATAAAAGCACTGCCCAAGTATGAAGTTTTGTCTTGTCTTCCCCAAAGATCAACAAAGCTACCTTTCTTAGTGTGTACTCATCATTGTTCCCTAATTTTTAGATTTCACAAAATCTACCTTAAAACCAGCAGATATGTGATTTGTGGGCCAATTCTTGGATAACGTTTATTCGGATGACACTGACGACTGTAACTGAAGATGGTGAGTCTAAGGGGGAGGAGTGTTCAAATAGCTGACTATCTTCAGGAAGCTATTGACTAGATTTCCTCTCACTTCTGGACCTATCTGGGTCTAACACATATCTGGGGGTGGATCACTGTATGGGATCTTTTGCCTTACTGGCTAAAATGATGTTGTTGGCTTTCAGTACTTTGCACCTTTCTTTGGGTGAAATGGGGGCACTATTGTTTTGCTTCAAGTAGCAAAAGGTCCTAGGTGCACCCTGCATAGGAGCTTTGTTTTCTTGAACAAGACGTCAATTCTCCATTCTCCTTTGAAGCTAAAATAACACGGGAAGGAAAGCCAGACATTGAGTTTGAAAGGGCAGCCTTTAAGAGGTAAAAGCTACCTAGAGGAGATTACTGGAGAGGAGGAGGTTACTGAAACCATGACCCCTTGTTGGAGGTTTCTGGGAATTGCACTCTAATATATCTTGATAGCACTAGATTGAGCAAGGCTGCTTTGCTATGTTCCAGAAACTGCCAGTTCTTCCCAGTATCAGTCAGAAATCCAACCAAGTTTCTGTTTTGCTAAGTACCTCTTGGAAAGTCTTATTTGCTAATTGTCCCATCGGTAAATATTCATAGTACACAAATTAGGAGAGAAGTCAGGAGCTGCCTAATTAAATTGGCAAAATTGTGAATCTAGGCTTCAACTCATGGCTCTATCCAATAAATACCAAAAGCAGTTATATCAGCCTGACAGTTAATATGACAAATGCTTGATTGTGTGGTCTTTCACACATAAAACCAGGTCTACCATTCTTGTTTATACAAGGCCTTATGCTGCCATGATCAGAATTTTAAATCATCTTTTTTCTTCCCTCATGAGTATCACAGAATAATTCCAAATAGCAAAAGATTTTCAAGAGCAATCACCAATAAAATTCAACATACTGGATTATTATACACACAATTACCACCTTAGAAATGCATCCAAATAAGTATTTTTAAGCCCCCCCCCCCCAAATAGAACAATATTTCTTGGTCAGTCATGAAACTATTCTGATGACCTCAAATTTTCAAACAATCACAAAGTTTTCTTTTGGGTGACAAAATGTATAAACTTTTATACAGTTTTTTTTTTCAACCAGGTGAGGCAGTTCTTGCTAGCAGCCAAGACATCAGATTAGTATTTAACTGAAGAGGTGTGTATTTGTTACAGAATTGTGATTAGCAGTTTGTATTGTTTAGTTTCCCATATATAGCTAACAACAAAGTTACTTTTCACTGAGTTTAGCCATCAATAAAATTCTCACTGAGGAATGAATGTACATTTTTAAAATGAAAACTGCTTCTTGGCTGAGTGTTTGAAATTAAATTCACACAATCACACATTACCCAACATGATCTGTAAAATACAGATTTTTTTTAGGCTGGATTAATAGAAGTATAGGTTCCAAATCCCGCAAGGTGCTATTCCCCTTCTATTCAGCACTGGTTAGGCCTCACCTTGAGTACTGTGTCCAGTTCTGGACACCACACTTCAAGAAGGAGGCTAACAAATTGGAACAAGTTTAGAGGAGGGCGACAAGGATGATCAAGGGGCTGGAAACCAAGCCTTATGAGGAAAGGCTGAAAGAACTGGGCATATTTAGCCTTGAGAAAAGAAGGCTGAATAGCACTTTTCAAAGATTTGAAAGGCTGTCATACAGAGGAGGGGCAAGATCTGTTCTCGTTCCCCCCAGAGTGCAGGACAAGCAACAATGGGCTCAAGTTAAAGGAAGCCAGATTTTAATTTAATATCAGAAAAAACTTCCTAACTGTTAGAGCAGTATGACAGTGGAAACAGTTACCTCGGGAGTTGGTGAGTGCTCCAACACTGGAGCCATTCAAGAGAAATTTAGACAACCACCTGGCAGATACGCTTTGATTGTATTTCTGCATTGAGCAGTGGAGGTTGGACTTGATGGCCTTATAGGCCCCTTCCAGCTTCAATTTTCTATGATTCTATGAGAGATCTGCTCCAGATGGGCTACTGTATCACATTACTGTATTTTGTTTTATAATATCTGAAACAACAGCGGCTGTAACCCAGGAAAGATACTTAATATTAATGTCACAACCACTGAATTTTCAGGAGTTAACAAAGAGTAACATCAAAAGCCATTTTAAAGCAACCAACATGGAAACAAGTATATAGGAAATAATTACACACCCACACCCACACTGAACAAACACACTAACTTTGGCCATGCACTAAGGTGACAAGATCTTCAATACTAAAGTACAAACTTCTTGAATACCCTTATATAAGGAACAAGAGCAGGTCGAAATTGTCAAACATTGCAACTAGTATCTCTGAAATTAAAGACAGCTTCTTATCAATACAAGCAATACCTTGAGGTTTGAAATACTGTACAGCATAGGGATTCTATAGCATGGGGTTTTTTCCCCCCAAATAAACAAAGGAAGTATACAGCCACAAATATTTGTAAATAATTATGATAGGTAACTGTGTATTGTTTTTCCCGCAAGAGAAATATTTGGATAGGCAATTTAGTTTAGAATAATGCATCCATCACAAAGGGACAAGGCCATGCTTGTCCTCTGCAGGGTTAGTCTACTGTGTGGTTAAGCACAGCACTGGGGAAACTTTTTTGGTGTGAGGGATGCTCTGGCTCAGGACAAGCAAGTTTTGGGCACCATGAGAGCAGCAGGCTGGGGCACTGTTTGCCTTTTTGCCCAAACAATGAATGCACTACCACTTACCCAAACACACACATACTGTACAGTACAGAGAATAAAATGGATATCTCTCAGTTTCACATAGCTCAGCACTGGGACACTGCCATCTCACTGTGGCTCCAATGGAGAAAGGCTGAGCAATTCCTGCAGAAACATTGCTTCAGTGGCTCCCAGTTCCTTAAAGAACTGGATCCCCATAGAACTATTTTCACTTCAGAATGACTGCTCCCAACCAAGTTTGCCCCTTTCAGGAGGGGAGCAGGGCTTCTGAAAGAGGGAAGCCACAGCAGAGGCCTTCATGGGGAAACCTGGCAAGTGAAATATGGCCCATAGATTGTAGGTTACATATCCTTGATTTAGCCAATGAAAGGAGCAAACAGCAAAATGTCTGGAGAGTCAAACGTTGAAAACTATTGCTATAGAAGTATTACTTTCCATCTTTGTTGTGTTAAAGAAGC
The DNA here is from genome assembly GCF_051106095.1 of Pogona vitticeps. Classification (NCBI taxonomy): domain Eukaryota; kingdom Metazoa; phylum Chordata; class Lepidosauria; order Squamata; family Agamidae; genus Pogona; species Pogona vitticeps. Next base: position 248,323,738 of record NC_135783.1, read on the forward strand.
TTTGGCCCATGCTCCTATTTCTAGGATCAAATACGATTCATATTTAAAAACAGTTTAAAGTTCTTACAAATTCATCTACAAGGCATTTGCACTGTAAGCTAAGGCAACTGTCTCAGTTTTCACTACATATGAACATTAAACACATTTTCTCATAATGAAGCAAAGTTTATACAGTGGGGTGTCTACTTAAGAACGTCTCTACTTAAGAACAATTCAACTTAAGAACAGCTCCATTTGCTAAATTTTGCTTCTACTTGAGAACAGAAATCCAAGATAAGAACAGGAAAAAAAACCTTTCCTGCTCTTTTTTTAACCTTAGGTCATCTTAGGTTAAAAAAAAAATTCTCCCCCTAGTGGTAGAGTACGTATTAACCAGCTTTGCATTAGTTCCTCTGGAAACTAATGCTTCAATGTACAAACACACCTCTACATAACAAAAAAACCAGCCACAATGGATTAATTGGTTTTCAGTCCATTCCTATGGGAAATTTTGCTTCAACTTAAGAACGTTTCAACTTAAGAACACCATTCCAAAACGGATTAAGTTCTTAAGTAGAGGTTCCACTGTAGTTTCTATGGACGGAAAAGAGCAGATACGGATTAAATGGTTTTCAATGCATTCCTATGGGAAATGCAGATTCAACATAAGAACTTTTCAACTTGAGAACCACCTTCCAATACAGATTAAGTTCTTAAGTAGAGACCCCACTGTATTCTGCTTCCCAAACTGTATTGTGAATCCATTCACCAGCATTTCCAATAGTATACACATGGTCATTTTCTTTCCACCTAGCAGGTAGATTTTTCATGGCAAGTTTCATACTCACAGGACAATTTATCATGATGTTATAACAAGTAGAATTCTGAAGATTTATTATAGAACAATGCTGGAAAACTCAGGCTCTTTACCATATGGCTGTTCCTGTAACTGTGCTTGGACACCATATTGATGAGCACCAGGGTAGGATCTCAAACAAGGAGAAAAATACTGGTTGTTGTGGGTTTTTCAGGGCTCTTTGGCCGTGTTCTGAAGGTTGTTTTTCCTAACGTTTCGCCAGTCTCTGTGGCCAGCATCTTCAGAGGACAGAGTGCCCACAACAACCATTAGATCCCGGCCATGAAAGCCCTTGCGAATATATAGAAAAAATACTGTATGCTACTGTGACGTATAAAATGTATAATAGGAAATAGCATGCAAGAGATTAAACATCTCCTTTGCAGCACATGATAAAACACAGAAAATCTCTCTTGTTGCCTACTCATGACCGCCTGGCTAAGAACATGCAACACAATTTAGAAGCTAATGTAAACTAAGGCAGATCTAGGATTTCCCTTCCTTAATCTCCAAGGTGTCTGATTTACCACTACAGTACTTCTGATCTAGCAAACTGGCCCACAGCAGACTTGTTGCTCTCCTAACCATAGAACTGTGCCAGGATCTATAGCTCTCCCTTCAATGCAAATGCTGGTCACGAAGATCAAACAAAATATAGTTCATGGGATTCTTCCACTGAGAGCCTTTCTAAGGCTGCATTCACTCAGCACCAATTCCAGTACTATAAATGACAAGGAAGATAAATGAATTCATGGGAAAAGAAAAGGTTGGGGATAAAGTGGTGCTAGATTTTCTCTTTGCTATTATGCAAGACTTACTGTTGTTGCATTACTGGTGCTATACATGTTGTTGAAATCCTGAACTTGCACAGTTGCAATGAACAGTAATTCCTTTCTCTCCCCCCCCCTTTTAACCCCCAGCCCATCTTGTCACAATTTCATCTGGAAAACCGAAGCCACTAAGCTCCGCGTAGCACAGTCCTGACTTTGCTGAGATGCACAAAAATGAACACACTAATTAGAGCACAGTATTTTCAGCTTCTACAGATCACTGGTAGATGTGCAGTCAGATGAGATTTCCTTATGTACACCTAACACCACAACAGGCATCATCACAATGGCACAGCCATATGTTTTGGCACATACTAAATTGTGCCTGGGTACACCTAATACAAACTGCATATTTTATACCTAGTTCACATATACACACCTGCTTGAACTAGCACAGCCTGCATGAATTGACACAAATCCAACTCTGCAGGATTTCAGCACAGGCTATAATTTAATCTATCCTCCTACAGTGTTCTCTACCTTGTTTAAAACATTTATGCCGTGATTCACATATCCAGGAATTATTATATATAAAAGACCTTACCTGAGGCATACAGCCACCTAAAACAAGCATTCACACCCCTGTATGCAATGGACTACTTCTCAGTGTACAAAGCAAAACAAATACATATTCTGATGTTATACTCAATGGCAAGAAATACCACAGGGCAACTTTACATTTTAAAATTCCACAAGCATCTCTCTCTCTTTCTCTAATACTCCCTTCCTCCTTCCCTTTCTCTCTCTCAGATACACACTAACCAATATATATATATTTCCATGAAACAACCTCGGCTCTAATTCTTTGTCTTACTGTTACAAATGCATACTGTGATAAAGCTTATTCCTAAGTAAACGCCTCCCTCAGAAAAATGCTTTTTTTGTAGATTGATACTCTGAGAGTAGACATTTCAGGGGGAAAATACCTTCATGATTTCTATTATCACACTTGCTAGAACTCTGGCCAATGACAAGGACTGGAGTGACCTGTCTGAAGGCACAGTGGAAATGGGATCAAGCCTGTGTAAGTGCATTTCCCCCAAAGGTACTTGTATAGTCCCATCCTAGAGGCACAGATGCTCTACTTCCTGTGTTGGAGATTAAGACTTCCATCCGACACTGTCTCCTTGAATGTACCTTTGCAAACAAACGCGTTCAAACCCCAGGGGACTTTGCCTGTTGAAGTAGCAACAGGGAGATGGGGCTGTCACAGGAAGAATTACCGGCAGCATGGAATCAGTTCATGCTTGTCCGTTTGGGTCACTCTCAAGCACTTGTCACTAAAGCTCAGGTAATTTCAAATATATTTCCAAAGCTGAGAGGACACTTCAAAAGATAGAGCTTTGTTCTACAGTGGCATGTATGCCACATATTCCCCAAAGGGAGCTGTTAAGACATACAGCCTTCTCTCCACAACAAGGCCAGACCTCAGGCCAGAGTAGCCCCTGGGCAACAGTCGCAACATCAACAAGAGGCAACTAATTGAGTGTGCATGCTTGAGGGTGCAATGAAATAACAGTTACTGAAGCAGCATAAACTGAAAGAGGAAGATAATGGGAGTGGCTCTTAGACTTTTTAAAAAATGCAATAGGAAAAAGAAAAAAAGAGTGGGGAGAGGTACGGAATACATAGAACTGAGATGGGAATAAATGAAAGAATAGAAGCCGGCAGGGCCTGCTTTCAGAGGTGAAGCCTGCATGGTAACATCATGCTTGATTTTTCGGACAGGTCCATTTTCTTTTTGTTGTTCCTTTGTTGTTTTAGCTCAGCTGTTCAGTTGGCAAATACTGAACCCATGTAAACAAAAATTAATTAAATATATAAATCATTAAAGTTTGTATCAATCAATGCCACCACATCATCACCCCCAGTTCTGCCTTCACTCCATTCTGCAAGTTCTGGTTGGATTCCATCACCTTTAAACATTAAACTTCAAAAAGCCAAATTCTATTTTCTATGGTGTCCTTACTCTGAAATTGTTGCCCTGAAACAGGGAAAGTGTGAGTCATACCTTAAAAAGTCTTGCCAGACTGATTTAAAACATAATGAGTGTTGAAATAGTTCATGAATGTGAGCTTCTAGGTTTGGGGTTGTTGTTGCTGTTGTTTTTGTTCCTTCCAGTCCTTAAAGCAACCCTTTCATCTGCCAGAGAATCACTCCAGTCTGCCCTCCAAAAGTAGATGCCCTAAAACTGAACCAAAAAAGTACACCTTGAGCACAGATCAGGGTTGGGCTGGAGCACAAATACCCATGTGATTCATTGGAAAGAGATCTCACCAGACTGTGCCACAAGAGATCCAGACTGCAATCTGTTTCCTTGTGTGAGACACCCTAAGTTAAAATTTCTACTTGGGCTGTAGCCCTTGGGAAGCGTCAGCCTTCCAGACTCATTTACCCATCGGTACAACCAAATCAACATGGGCTGATTCACGAAGGCAAAATAGGCAATTTCTTTGGTCTGGGGGCCCCATATTGGCCACCCTGTAATCCTTTGCAAGTTGAAGTCTTCCCCTATGATTGCAGCCACTACTACCACCACTGCAAATGGCACTACAATTTGGCCATAATATTTTGGCTCTGCAGTGTGACACTACCAAAGAGAAATTTTCACAGGGTTCTGTTCCAAAAGCAAAGAGTAAGGCAGTGATGTTTTATTGTTTGACATGGTATTGCTTACTGTAGCAGTCAGGATGACAATGGAAGCCAATTTGGTATCAGCAGGAAACTGGGTAACGGCAAAAAAGAGGGCTTCAAGGGACACACGCAGCTGATGGACTATGTTGTCCATAACTGCCTCAGGAATACATTAAAAAACTTTTTTCAAGCACTCTTATACATTTCTAGCACTATATAAACTATAGTCAGTCACAACGTTCATAAAGGTCTTGATAGGCTTGAGCACTGGGCTGGAAACAACAGAATGAATTTAAGTGCAAAGTTCTACACCTGAGAGGAAAAACCAAATGTACAGTTATAAGATGGGAGGGGGGGATACTTGGCTCAGCAATACTATATGAAAGAAAGACCTTCGAATTGTGGTAGATCACAAGCTGAATATGAGCCAACAATGTGGCTGCAAAAAGGGCAAATACTCTTTTAGGCTGCATTAGCAATAGTATAGTCTCCAAATCACATAAAATACTAGTGTCCCTCTATTTAACTTTCATTAGGCTTCAGCTTGGGTATTGTGTCCATAAGGGTTCTGACAAACTGAAGCAAGTTCAGAGGAGGGCAACAAGGACGATCAAGGGACTGGAAGTCAAGCCCTATGAGGAAAATCTGAAAGAATTGGGCATGTTTAGCTTAAGAAGAGAAGACAGAGGGGAGATGTGATAGCACTCTTCAAATATTTGAAAGGTTGTCAAACAGAAGAGGGCCAGGATCCTTTCTCAATCATCCCAGAGTTCAGGAGACATAATAATGGGCTCAAGTTACAGAAAACCAGATTTAAGTTGAATATCAGGAACTAACTGTTAGAGCAGCACATCAATGGAACAATTACCTCAGGAGATGGAGAGCACTTCAAAATTGGAGGCATTCAAGTGAGTGTTAGACAGCTATCTGTCAGGTGTACTTTAACTTGGATTCCTCCATGGAGCAAAGGGTTGGGCTCAATGGCCTTATTGTCCCCTTCCAACTCCATTATTCTAGGATTATAAGATTCTGTTATTATTTCAGAGGGGAAGTGTTTCCTCTTTGCCAGCACCACAAATTTTGTAGGGTTTGCTTCCAATCCTGTGTTCCTATGAAAATGGTTCTTTTTGCACTGTAAGTGCCATGAGTTAAGTTTCCTCTCACTTCCCCAATATTGTGAAATCTTCCAGGTCAGTAATTCCTGAAGGATGTGTAAAAAAGACGTAGGTATAGAATTTTGCCTCTCAGAAAGCTAGCAAGAGAGGGATCCCTTTGAGACTTCCAATCCAACAGATCTTGAGTGTGAACATTTCCCGATGCCTATCCCCTCTTACCCAGCACAGGACAGAGCAGTGATTGAAGTGCAGCTGCTCTAGCTATGGACAATGCTTCCCTATGGCTTCAGGACAGAAAGTGAGAATGCTCATTAGAACACTTGCCAACATTACCCATCAGGAGAAGCTTTAATATCATGGCTGCTTCAAGCCGTGCTGCCGTTATATTTACGCACGCACCCCTCTTCATTATTTTGTAGCATCTTTTAGTTTCACTCAAGAAAAATCACGAAAGGGTTTTCAAAGTGCTGCTCAATGCCAGGGGTCACTGGAGAGCTTCTCATCAGTGTTCTTGAGAGTGCTGGCAGACGGCAGGTTGGAAAGGGGAGAGGGAGAGAGAATGGAGCCCAGGATGAATCAGAAACACACAAACCTTTACTTGGAGGCTCCAGAGAGAAGCTTTGTAGTCCACCACACTGGATGGCAATGAATATTTAAGCCCAGCAAGGTCAGCACAGGCCATTATTCTGGTGTCCCTTTCCAGTTTATAATTAGACTATAACTGGGCCATAAAGAAGCTCCTAGTTATTCTTGAGAAAGAAAGAAGCAAATTGAGGTCCCTTCCATGATCCTGTTTTCTAACCCCACCGTTCCCTGTCTGTATTGTGGCTGCTCTTCCCAGACAGTCATCCCATTGAAGGCACTCACTGAACTTCAGGCAAGAATCACATTCCTTGGGAAAGAACACGACAGCCAAGAAATGGCAAAACAGAGCTTCTTGGAAATCTACCAAGAATTCAGAGTTTCATCCCATTTGGCTAATAGGCTAATAAAGAAATAGCCACATACCATGGACTCCCAACTGACTTCTCCAGGATAATGTTTGTGGATGTTTATCAGTCTAATTTCCTCTGACAGAAAAACATCCCCCTTTCTCCAGTTCTGCCTACTCCCAGATAGGGATCTCACAGCACTTAATGGATCTTCTATCATGAACTGGAATGCAAATTGACTTACTGCTCTCTTCTGATTAATCATCCATTATAATCCCTATAAAGGCATCAGATAAGGTTAGTGTGTGGTTCAAGAGCAAATTTTGAGGGCTTAGCTTGTTATTTGGATTTGTACTCCCTGGGCAAAGATGGTGATGATCCTTTCCATCATCACCATCAGGCCTCTGTGGCTGCAATCCTATCTACCCTTGCTTTGAAATATACTCCTTTGCAGTCAGTAAGATTCACTTCTAAGTAAGCATGCTTCTGATACCCTGATGATTCTATTTGGAGAACAAGTAGAAGAAAGGAGTGAGTACATGGCTCACGAATCTTCTACCAATGCAGTTCTCTCATGCTCTTTTGGTGCAAAAACGTGCCTGTTGTCCCTATCAAAAATTCAAAATGGCCTTATCTACAAGCTATTGAAGCCAGTAATCGTTCCCCTTCCATACTACTGAAACAATTCAGTTCTGAAGAGGTACATCGCCAACTCCCTAGTGAAGTAGAAGCAGTCCAATTACCACTCAGGTGCCTAATCTACCTAATTGTGTCTAAAATCAAGACTTACTCTGCGCTTAACAAATAATGGTATACATAGATTTTTCACACATAGGAAACATGGCCCTAAGGGACCATGATACAGTGAAGTGAAGGAAACCAAGGACATGAAAGATTCTATCAGCCAGGGGTGGAGAACCTGTGGCCTTCCAGATTCCCGTCATACTCTAGTTCTCATCAGTCCTAGCCAACATAGGCAATAATCCAATAAGATCTAGAGAGCTACCAATCTGCCATCCCTGCTATGTACAATGAAATTAATGGTACTTTGTGGAGGTCTATATGCCTTCAGAGGAATCAAGACTTTAGAGTAACAGCATGACATTTTCTGTTATGTAATTAACACTGGACGTTGGCAAAATACAAACACATATACAGATATAAACCAACACAAGTTAAGTGGATACTTATGTTGTGGAAAACCCATACCCACACCTATTCTATTGTTTCTTGTTTCTGGAAGTAACTGCTGCAATCTTCCCCAGGCAACTGTTCCAACATGACAATGTTCATGCCAGTAGTTCATTTACCTGAAGAGTTATTTGTAGAGATAACCACTGAAAAATGCTGTTTGCACACATTGTCAATAGAGCCAGACACATCTTTTTCTTGGAAATATGGAGGATTAAAAGAAACAGTCTGTTCTGTCTGCTTCTGTGATCCTACCTTACTACTCAATTCAGGGACCAGTTGCAATGGGTTTCTGCACCAGTAGTAGTTTATAAAAGTGAAATTTCAATAGTTTCAGTCTGTCATGGAATGGTAAGAAAAGCAAAAGCAGGTTGTACTGTCTCTTCTACAAACCACGGAAAGTCTTTCTCCCACATTTTCCTTTTATTCATCCCATTTCCCCATACATGCCATACTAATGTCACTTAGAATGCAGCACAGTACAGGAATTCCACACACATGCTCTCCTGAGGTCAAGGCATTCATTCTTTTCTGCTGCTCCTCTCTTTCCACCTAGTCACAGTGAGGAGTCAATTCACAAAAACAGTCAGAACAGCCGCCATCCCACCTGACCAAACTTATGACATAAAACAAGAAAAGAAATTAGTTGATCATCAGACAATAAAGTTGTTTCAGAAGGCTTAACTGTTGGGAAATGACATCAGGTATGTGAGTTGCATTTGAGAAACTACCAAATTGTCCTCTTCAGATGCTTCTTCTATCACAAGAACTCTGGACTAGGGTTTGCTGTATTTCTAGAAGTAGACAAAATATATTTCCCTTCAAACAAGCTTTCCCTTAATGACTAGCTGCCTGAGTGGGATTCTTAAATAGGTAGATTCTTGTGCCTTACTGCTTTGAATGTGTTTTGATGTTGCTCCTATTTACCATATTTTATTGTGGTGATTTGTTTGATCCTTTTTAGTGTCTGTATACTCATTGTTTTCAGCTTTACCTGTTGTTTTGAACGATGCAAGCTGCCTCAGGTCCTTCTTAAGGAGAAAGGGGGGGTAGAAATGTTTTAAATAAATAAGTAAGTAAGTAAGTAAATAAAATCATATTCTATAAGTGACCATTTTGGTCGTGCCTCTATAAAAACCTTTTAAGCATCACTTTTGAAATGTTGCTGGAAGCACACACAGGCTTTCAGTTCTTCCTGGTTCTACAGAGGCACAGAAAGAGGGTATGTGTCTATCTCCACCCTCTGTGATTTGGTCAAGAGAAGGAACAAAGAGATGTTGGTGTTAATGGCAAGAAAATACTCCTATTTGGATGGAGGGTTTTTTTTTTTAAAAAAAGCAACCATTTTCCTCCAAAATTTGAAACCAGCACAGCTAAAATGAGAGACATAAGTGCTGGATCTTTCACTTCCTTTGGCAGGACCAACTCCCATTATCACCTGCAGTGGCTCAAGGAGGCTTGTGGCATATGCTCCATGCAAACAAGGCACTTCTTACCTTGAACAATGTAGGAGCAAATGGTGAGCCAGCCCTCTCAGGTTATGCTAAGAGTCAGATTTTGAAAAAAGCTTTTTGCACATGCCTTATTAGCAAGTAAGCTCATCGTAAGATGTAGTGCTTGTGTGATACATGCAGGAGGTAAAGCAGCCTTCAGATGCATACACAATTCCAAGAACCTTCATTAAAATCTGTCAGAGCGATGTACGTATATGAAATGGATTACAGTGTCACCACAGGATGTAATGATACTGCCAGACTCAGCACATTCACATACCCAACCAGCTGAGAATGCTGCAACTAATCTATGCCTAATAAGAATACTTTCCAGTTTTTTATTTGGTTAGGGAACGTGATTAAAATGATAAAATAAAGATCCCTCTTCTCCCCCACCCAATCTGTAGCCTGTATGGAGGAAAGGCGATCTATAAGTTTGGAATCAGTGTGTCATTCTACAATAAAGTCAAATTTCTACGGGCATAGGAAGAGTAATGCACTCCCATATACACCCCCCCATGGAATCAGGAGGGAGTGGGAAAGCCAAACTTTACACATAAATTAATAAACAAACCCTCATTTGTCAGCCCTAGCTCTCCAAAGACACTGCCTACAATTTTAGTTGGATTGCTCAGAGAAAGGTAGCACTGGTTATCAGGATCTTCAACATAAAATGATTATTCTGCATGAAAAGGAGGAATAGAAGAAGGAACAAATTAATTGGGTCTATTTGGAAAACAAAAGACTCTTTTAATTTAAAAAAGAGACCATAATAATAATAATACTAAATGATACCAAAAGGTTCTTTGCAGTCAGAGTGGGAGTGGGGATACAAGCAACAGAACGCTAAAACAGAAATACCTGTTTCTGGATCAGGACGAGTTTTTGCCAGCTACAAAAATGGTAGTCCTCAGCTAGTTATCCTTGTCTTAGGAAGCTTCATTTCTCACCCTCAAGGTTCACATGCAGGTGCCTATAGAATGAAGTCAGCATGGATGGTGGAGTTGAAGTGAAGGAAAGCTCCATTTTAATTTGACTGCCCAATGAAAATATTACTTCATATGCACTTCATCAAACCCTGCTTAAGATAATAAACTCACACAGCATCTTCATTCACTCCTGGTTTGTTCCTCTAACACTAACCATTGCATGTAGGACTATGAACATAAATAATAATAATAATAATAATAATTTATTGTCATTGTAAGTATATACACATACAACGAAATTCACAGACACCCAGAGACCAGACACATGCACACACATAAAATTCCCAAACACTCCCCACCCACTAAAAGTCCCCCACTAAAAATACAAACATCTACACCGCAGGCCAAGTTACACAGTCCAACTAATTATTCACTACTGGTGGTCTTTAAGCTCATTATTAATTGCAATTATAGCTCTGGGATAAAAACTATTGAGAAAACGTGTGGTCCGAGTCTTAATTGTTCTATATCTTCTGCCAGATGGTAACAGTTCAAAAAAGTTATAAGCAGGATGGGAAGAGTCTCTCAGGATGCTATGTGATTTCCTTAGACAGCGGGATGTGAAGATGTCATCCAGGGTTGGTAGCTGGAGCCCGATGATATTCTGGGCAATTTTAATGGTTCTCTGTAGAGCTTTTTTGTCCGCTACAGAGCTACTCCCAAACCATGCCAGAATGCCATAGGTTAGGACACTCTCAATGGTGCTACGATAGTATGACAGAAGCAAATGCTGAGATAAATTTAACTTGCCGAGCATTCTCAGGAAATACAGCCTCTTCTGTGCCTTCTTCATTAGCATGTTGGCATTTATAGTCCATGAGAGGTCCTCTGAGATGTAAGTACCCAGAAATTTAAAACTACCAACTCTCTCCACTTCCTCACCGTTTATGTACAGTGGTAAATGTACATATCTCTTCCTCCTAAAATCAATTATGAGTTCTTTAGTTTCTTTAGTTTCTTTAGTTATATTTTCTTCTGTGAGATGACTGAACCAGCATTATAAATTCAGTTGTGCATAGGCCATGATCTGAAGTAGTCTTGAAACAGCTTCTTTTTGCAGCATGAACAGCAGGTTGTGAGCTGAAATCCCAACACAGGTATGTGGATTTCCCTGAAAGTCAGGTGCACCTTGACCAGATCTTAGGGAATGCCATAAAGGAAGCACACTTTAGGTGTGGAAAGAGATAAAACAAAGGATTAGATTCTGACAAAACCTAAGACTATTCCCAGAGATACGGACAGGCACAAGCAACATTAACATCCTTTAAGCTCATATGAAGAACCATATGTCACTGACAGAAAGAGAATAGTACTTGATAATTTCTCCATTAGTTGCGAGATAGTCAAACATGTGAATGATGACTGTAGTTAAGGCAGAATTATTATACTACTGGTGTTGATCACTGATATTGTTCCTCGATAGTTTCTCTTTACAGGAGATGAAATATCACTAGTGGTATCAGTTTAATGGGAATTTTACAGTACTATCACCAAATCAGATGGTATGAGAGTCCCTTTGGCCGTGGAAATATTTAGTTAAAAAAATTACACTACAATAAGGAAATACTATTTTATGCCCCAAAGCAGGGTGGGGGTGGGGATCTGCCTTGAAACAAAAAGTTATGATCGAAGCTATACCTCTAAAGATACTCAGTGTGGTGTAGCAGATAGAGTGATAGACTAGGACTCGGGAGGCCTGGGTTCAAATCCCCACTCTGTCATGGAAAATTACTGGGGGAGTGGAACTGGTAAAGCCATTCCTTTAATATCTCACTTACCCTGAAAGCCCTATTAGGATCGCTAAACGTTGGTTCTGATTTGACAACACATAGCAACAGCAACAACATACCCCTAAAGCAGTTGAGACCACAGATCAACCCCCTCCCTTGTCATTCAAAATATGAGGATAGTGAAATACCCTGCTTGTGCCTTAACCTTCGCTGCTAGTAAACACTACAGTGGTGCCTCACATTACGATGTTAATTCGTTCCAGCGAAATAGCTGTAGAACGAAAACATCGTAAAGCGAAATTAAAAAGCCCATAGAAACACATTAAAACCTGATTAATGCATTCCTATGGGCTTGAAACTCACTGTCCAACGAAGATCCTCCATAGTGCGGCCATTTTTGCTGCCCGTGCAGCGAGTAATCTGTCTCAGAAAACAGCGGGCGGCCATTTTTTTTTAACCCGGCGGCCATTTTGAAACCGCCGATCAGCTGTAGGAAAATCATCGTTTTGCGAGAATCGGTTCCCAAAGCAGGGAACCGAGCATCGCAAAGCAAAAAAACCCCATAGGAAGCATCATTTTGCGATCGCTTTTGCGATCGCAAAAACTTCATCGTTATGTGATTTCATTGTAAAACGGAGCACTCGTTTTGCGAGGCATCACTGTATATCATAATCCTTTGAGCCAATCTTGCCCACATACAGCACATGTGGAAAAGCTGAAATGAAACAGCAGATTTGATAGTTAGCATCTACAAAGAATAGATTCATAGCATGACCCTATTCACAATTGCATCATTGTTATTAGTATAATCCAATTGATCCATATTTGGACAGTTTGTATTTACTGTAATTAATTCTGTCCTAGGTAAGCTGGAGTCTCTCTCTCTTTTTCCTTCTCTCCCCCAACTTTCTTTTTCTCTCTTGATAATCAAAGAGCAGAGCTCTACTCTCGAGTTTTCTTGAGGTGGACATTATGATACAAGAAGGGAACATTGGTGTGTCTATGTTTCGAGCATGTGGAGGCTGATCTGTGACCTACATATCCTTGCTTTTTCAGATCCATCTTGAACCATATGCTTTGCTCTGAACTGAAGCCAAACTTAAGCTGATTATCAGGAAAAACTCCTTAATTGTTAGAGCAGTGTGACAATTACCACCAATTACCTTGGGAGTTGGTGAGTGCTCCAATGCTGGAAGCATTCAACAGAAAATTGGACAACCACCTGGTATATATCCTTTGATTTGTATTCCTGCCTTCAGCAGAGGATTGGACTCTATAGGCCCCTTCCAACTCTATTACTCTATGATTCTATGAAGGAAGTTTCTCCTTTGCAAATCTCCCTGCTTTTTGACACATAGGAACACATAAACATCAATTCAGGGAAAAGAAATTCTATCTTTATTTAACAACTTAAAAAGGAAAAATGTTTAATATCTTTCCTCACACTTATGGTGATACGCTGCTTTATGTTTTCTCTGGGAAATACATTCCAGGATCAGGAATCCACATAAAAAGCTAACAGCACTCAAGGTATGGGTGACATTTTCTGGCACAAGGAACAAAACCAGTATCTTACACAAATCTGTCTATAGCTCCTCGGTTTCTTTTTTGTAATTTGGGACAGCTGGGATGCCCCAAATCCTCGGAAGACCATTTAAAATGCATGTAGCAGTTTTATTCCACAGGACATGGATATAACTAGAAATGAAGTGCTTGGCTGTGTTTTGTTACAGCATTGAATGCAGCTTGAATCCTGGCTGGGATTCTGCTACCCTGAGGCCATTTTCCACTCAGACACTTGTTTATCTCGCATTGGCTAGGTGTTCTGCTAACTTATTTCAGATGCCAGGCTGAACAGCTCCTGAAATCTCCCAGCCAGATTGGACATGCTGGATGGGGTATCCCTCGATTAGCCACTGACATTCAGCTCTCATCTTGAAACTTGTTGCAGTCCCAGTGCAAGTGGGGGAATTGACTTAAGGTGGTTTTTCATACCTAAAAGTATTAGATTCTGTGAGTCCTTAACTTCATCTCAAAAACATACCCTGTACTTTAATCTATCTGCATGTCTATAGGGAGATTTTAAACAATGATAGCCCCTGTACTATAGATATTTAGTCTTTTTACCCCTGGCTGGCCAGCCTAGCTACCTTTCCATACTGTAATGTTTATGTGGAAGACAGCCCTTGATCTCCAATATTGCATAATTCATTTGTTCACAGGATACTGCAGCACAATGCTTTTATTAGCTTAAGGAGTGCCCATTATTGCATTCCTATGTCAGAGAGTGAGGCATATCATTGTATATGAGAACCATGAGGACAGCCAACTAAATATTTGTGGAGTATTATGTCTTTGGCTTAGCTAGTTCAATGTGGGATCCAATTAAAACAATCCATAGATCAACGCTCATAATACTGCATGGTTCCAGCCTATATTAACACTAATTCAAAGTGGCTCTGCCAGAATGCTTCTCCTCTGATGGGTTGAGCAAAGTATTTTCTGACCATAAATTAATCCAAGTAGAGTTCAAGTTCTGCCTATTCTACAACTTCATTCCTTCATAGGCCTTTCCTTACTGGCATTGGCCATTCCACTGCAAATACCACCATAGATTACAGACATGGAATCTAATTGTAGGGGGCCACTCTGCAGTCTCTACCAATACAGGCCTCCAAGAGTGCTCACTACTCTTCTTCAAACTGCTGCCACCAACCTATCCTTAATACTCAAAAAGGACAAGTGTTTCTTTCAAACAAAACGTTGTTTATTGATTTAACAAAATAAAAAGAATGAATCACAGGTAGTAAATCAAGTTGTAAATCAAGTTTCTCATTTAATGTACTTCACACAGACTTTTCCCTCACTGACTATCTCTCACAAATCTCTCTCTGTCTCTCAAACAATTTATCTCATCACCCAAACTCCAAAACTCTCTCTCACACATCACACACACACCCTTATATAATCCAGCTCCTCCCCCTTCTGCACCACCCTCCGTCCTCTCATTGGCTGATGTTCCCCTGCCCAGCTGTGACGTACAGGTGAGAGCAGAGCTGTTATGTTACACTAATTAACAGATTGCTCATATGGTAGGTGAAAAATGTTTATTAAGTGATTTCAAATGTTAATTAAATTGGCTAATATGCATTTGTGTGTCTGCATGTCAAGTTGTCATGTCATTCTTGCAAGTCCTTTGATGTCGCTGGAACCAGTTGTATTGCTCTTGCCTTTCCAATGGACTATTTCAGCGATGTGGAGAGGGGGGATTTGCTGCTTGGGTAACAGCTTATCCTCTATATTATTTTACCCAGGCCTGGAGAGGACACTCCAGCTTTGCATACAGCATCGAAATAACACAAGAAGTAGCAGTTACCAGTTATAAGTCTTTGCTTGATTGGCGTAGAGCATGATGCCATGGGCTACTTCCGACGTTGGGAGATGCCATTGCACCTCACTAGGTAGCTACCGCCTGCCTTAAGCTCTGCAGTCCCCAGCCAGTAAGGTGCTACCTCGCCACAGTCTGTTTACTTCATGGGGTGCGTGGGGTTTAGGGTGAAGACCGACAAGCAGATGGATGACCCTACACCATGCAACAATCATAAGAAAACTTCTGCCCTAAAGATGCCCTTATGACCTGCAGGAAACAGACAACGTGCACAAGACAGCTGTCATCAACATGGAACTGAGTAGACTGCAGATGGACATTGTTGCCCTGCAAGAGACGAGATTGCCAGACAAGGGATTTGTCAAAGAAAAAAATTTCTCATTCTTCTGGCAGGGAAAACCATTGAATGAGACCAGGGAATGAGACCTACTGTGGGGAGTAAAAGAATCGTGTCTCTGCAGCTCCACTCATCAGCAGGACCAGTCACCCTCATTAGTGCATATGCACCAACACTGTCGTCCACAACAGAAGTCAAAGACAAATTCTATGATGATCTGGCAGCTACTATCAAAAAAGTCCCTGAAAGAGAGCCACTGTTCATTCTCGGAGACTTTAACGCTAGAGTTGGTGCTGATCACAATTCTTGGCCCACTTGTCTAGGCTGTCTTGGCACTGGGAAGATGAACGAAAATGGCCAACTCTTGCTGGAGTTTTGCTGTTATTATGGTCTTTGTGTCAGCAACACGTTCTTTAATACAAAGCCTCAACACAGAATTTCCTGGAGACATCCAAGATCAAAGCATTGGCATGTCCAATTTGATCCTCACTAGACATTCTAGCCTTCCTAGTTTTACAATCACATGCAGTTACCAGTGTTCTGATTGTGATACTGATCACTCCCTGGTGTGTGTGTGTGTGTTTAGTCGTTTAGTCGTGTCCGACTCTTCATGACCCCATGGACCAGAGCTCGCCAGGCCCTCCTGTCTTCTACTGCCTCCCGGAGTTGTGTCAGGTTCATGTTGGTTGCTTCGCAGACACTGTCCAGCCATCTCATCCTCGGTCGTCCCCTTCTCCTCTTGCCATCACACCTTCCTAACATCAGGGTTTTTTCCAAGGACTCTTTTCTTCTCATGAGATGGCCAAAGTACTGGAGCCTCAGCTTCAGGATCTGTCCTTCCAGTGAGCACTCAGGGTTGATTTCCTTTAGAACTGATAGGTTTGTTCTCCTTGCAGTCCAGGGGATTCTCAAGAGCCTCCTCCAGCACCACAATTCAAAGGCATCAATTCTTCGGCGGTCTGCTTTCTTTATGGTCCAGCTCTCACTTCCATACTTCACGACAGGAAAAACCATAGCTTTGACTATTCGGACTTTTGTTGGCAAGGGGATGTCTCTGCTTTTCAAGATGCTGTCAAGATTTGTCATCGCTTTCTTCCCAAGAAGAAGGCGTCTTTTAATTTCGGGGCTGCTGTCTCCATCTGCAGTGATCATGGAGCCCGGGAAAATAAAATTAGACACTGCCTCCATATCTTCCCCTTCTATTTCCCAGGAGGTGATGGGACCAGTGGCCATGATCTTAGTTTTTTTGATGTTGAGTTTCAGACCGTTTTTTGCACTCTCCTCTTTCACTCTCATTACAAGGTTCTTCAATTCCTCCTCACTTTCTGCCATCAGAGTGGTATCATCTGCATATCGGAGGTTGTTGATATTTCTTCCGGCAATCTTAATTCCGGCTTGGGCTTCTTCCAGTCCAGCCTTCCGCATGATGTATTCTGCATACAAGTTAAATAAGCTGGGGGACAGTATACAGCCTTGCCGTACTCCTTTCCCAATTTTGAACCACTCAGTTGTTCCATGACCAGTTCTAACTGTTGCTTCCTGTCCCACATATAGGTTTCTCAGGAGACAGATAAAGTGGTCAGGCACTCCCATTTCTTTAAGAACTTGCCATAGTTTGCTGTGGTCCACACAGTCAAAGGCTTTCGCATAGTCAATGAAGCAGAAGTAGATATTTTTCTGGAACTCTCTGGCTTTTTCCATAATCCAGCGCAAGTTAGCAATTTGGTCTCGAGTTCCTCTGCCTCTTCGGAATCCATCTTGTACTTCTGGGAGTTCTCGGTCCACATACTGCTGAAGCCTACCTTGGAGGATTTTGAGCACAACCTTGCTAGCGTGTGAAATGAGTGCAATTGTGCGGTAGTTGGAGCATTCTTTGGCACTGCCTTTCTTTGGGATTGGGATGTAGACTGATCTTTTCCAATCCTCTGGCCACTGTTGAGTTTTCCAAACTTGCTGGCATATTGAATGTAGCACCTTAACAGCATCATCTTTCAAGATTTTAAATAGTTCAATTGGAATGCCATCACCTCCACTGGCCTTGTTGTTAGCCAGGCTTTCTAAGGCCCACTTGACTTCGCTCTCCAGGATGTCTGGCTCAAGGTCAGCAACTACATTGTCTGGGTTGTACGGGATATCCAAATCTTTCTGATATAATTCCTCTGTGTATTCTTGCCACCTCTTCTTGACGTCTTCTGCTTCTGTTAGGTCCCTCCCATTTTTGTCTTTTATCATGTTCATCTTTGCGCAAAATGTTCCTCTAATATGTCCAATTTTCCTGAACAGATCTCTGGTCTTTCCTTTTCTGTTATCTTCCTCTATTTCTTTGCATTGTTCATTTAAGAAGGCCCTCTTGTCTCTCCTTGCTATTCTTTGGAAGTCTGCATTCAATTTTCTGTAACTTTCCCTATCTCCGTTGAATTTTGCTTCCCTTCTCCTCTCTGCTATTTCTAAGGCCTCGTTGGACAGCCACTTTGCTTTCTTGCATTTCCTTTTCTTTGGGATGGTTTTCGTTGCTGCCTCCTGGACAATGTTATGAGCCTCTATCCAAAGTTCTTCAGGCACTCTGTCCACCAAATCTAGTTCCTTAAATCTGTTCTTTACTTCCACTGTGTATTCATAAGGGATTTGGTTTAGATTATACCTGAGTGGCCCAGTGGTTTTTCCTACTCTCTTCAGTCTAAGCTTGAATTTTGCTATGAGAAGCTGATGATCAGAGCCGCAGTCAGCTCCAGGTCTTGTTTTTGCTGACTGTATAGAGCAGTGGTTCTTAACATGGGTGATAATGCCCCCCAGGGGGCGATTTCATTTTTCAGGGGGGCGGTAGAACGAAAAGGGGCGGTGTGGGGGCACTGGAGCAGAAGGGGGGCGGTAGGGGGGCACTGGAGCAAGCCAAACCTGTTAAGATGGCTGCAGCCTTTTTACAGTACGCATGAATATATATTTTCCTCCAATTTTAATTTAGTTTCAGAGTTTTCATCTTGAAATTTTTAGTTCCTGCATTGTGGTTTGTTTTTATGCCCTTTTTATATATCTTTTTGCGTCTTAAAATTTGCTTGCAACTAAATCATTAAATGTTACTTTGGGGGGGCATTTCATTTTCTTGGAATTGAATTTTGTTTTCAGGGGTCATTGGATTTAAGTGTCATAAATAAATAAATAAATAAATAAATAAATAAATAAATAAATAAATAAATAAATAAATAAATAAATAAATAAAAAGATATCACCGTGGGGAGGGGGGCGATGATAACTTCCTCAATGGCTCAAGGGGGCGTTTCTTTCAAAAAGGTTAAAAACCACTGGTATAGAGCTTCTCCATCTTTGGCTGCAGAGAATATAATCAATCTGATTTCGATATTGCCCATCTGGTGATTTCCATGTATAGAGTCGCCTCTTGTGTTGTTGGAAAAGAGTGTTTGTGTGTAGTAGAGTAAAACTGAGAACAAAGAAATTGTATCACACGTAAAAGGAAGAAAGACCACGTATTGACATCAGGAAGACCCACGATCAAAGAAGAGTGGAGGAATTTGCCCAAGTGCTTGAGGAAACCCTTCCAGGCCTGGCTGATGCAAATGCACCTGAACGATAAGAGCATTTCACGGATGCTGTTCATAACACTGCCTTGTCCTCATTTGGCAAAAAGACCAAAAAGATGGCAGACTGATTAGAAGCCCATTCGGAGGAGCTGATGCCAGCTGAGGATAAGAGGAGAGCTCTAGCAGCATACAAAGCCTGTCCTAGTGAGTACGACTTGCAGGCTCTTCAAGCTGCTTGTAGCAAAGTCCAACAGGCTGCTAGAAGATGTTTCAACGATTATTGGCTTCATCTCTGCTCTCAGATACGAATAGCAGCTGACACAGGTAACATCAAGGGAATGTATGATAGTATCAAGCCGGCTTTAGGTTCAATACAGAAAAAATTTGCTCTTTTCCAGTCTGCTACAGGCATGATAATCCAAGACTGAATACAGCAGATGGAATGCTGGGTGCAGCACTACTCTGAGCTATATTGCAGAGAGAATGTAGTAACCGAAGAGGCACTAAATAACATCAAGTGCCTGCCTGTCTTGGAAGATCTGGATAGCGAACCAACTTTAGTAGAAATAAAAGCAGCCATGGATTTTCTCACCTCCAACAAGGCACCTGGGAAGGATAACATCCCTGCTGAAGTGCTGAAGTGATGTAAAGAGATCATCACCACTGAGCTGTATGAAATCTTTTGTCTCTGCTGGAGGGAAGGTGGAGTACCACAGGACATGAAGGATGCAAACATCATCACATTGTATAAGAACAAAGGAGACAGGGGCGACTGCAATATTACTGTGGTATCTTTCTTCTCAGCGTTGTAGGGAAACTGCTTGCCCGTGTCGTGCTGAAGAGGCTCCAGGTGCTTGCAGACAGAGTCTATCCAGAATCACAGTGTGGATTTCGAGCTAACAGATCCACCACTGATATGGTATTCTCCCTCAGACAGTTGCAGGAGAAATGTTGGGAACAATGACAGCCACTCTTTGTGGCCTTCATAGATCTCACAAAGGCCTTTGATTTGGTTAGCAGGGACGGCCTTTTTAAAATCATTCCCAAGGTTGGATGTCCACCTCGACTCCTTAACATCATCAGGTCCTTCCATGAGGAAATAAAGGGCACTGTAGTTTTTGATGGCTCAAAATCAGATCCCTTTGACATCCAAAGCAGAGTGAAACAGGGCTGTGTCCTCGCGCCAACCCTGTTTGGGATCTTTTTTGCTGTCATGCTGAAGCATGCCTTTGGAACTGCAATAGAAGGTGTCTATCTCCAGACGAGATCAAATGGAAAGCTCTTTAATCTCTTTAGATTGAGAGCAAAGACCAAAGTCCAGCTGAAATGCATGCAGGACTTCCTCTTCGCCAATGATGAGGCCGTTGTTGTCCACTCTGCTGAAGACCTCCAGCAACTCATGACGAACAATCAGCCTGAAGAAAACACAAGTCACGGGCCAGGGTGCGGACTCACCTCCTTCTATTACCATCTCCACACAAGAACTGGAGGTAGTTCTTGACTTTGTGTACCTTGGCTCAACAATCTCTGACACTCTCTCCCTAGATGTCAAGCTGGATGAACTCATTGGCAAAGCAGCTACCGTGTTCTTTAGACTCACAAAGAGAGTATGGCTCAATAAGAAGCTGATGGCATACACCAAGATCCAGGTATATAGAGCCTGTGTCCTGAGCACACTCATGTACTGCAGTGATTCCTGGACCCTTTGTGCAAGGCAGGAGAGGAAGCTGAACATGTTCCATATGTGTTGCCTCCGACGGATTTTTGGTATCACCTGGCAGGACAAAGTTCCAAATAGAGTAGTCCTAGAACAAGCTGGAATTTTTAGCATGCATGCATTACTGAAACAGAGACATCTACATTGGCTTGGGCATGTCGTGAGAATGGTTGACGGTCGGATCCCAAAAGATCTCCTGTATGGAGAATTAGTGCAGGGATATCGCCCTAGAGGGAGGCCACAGCTGTGATACAAGGATATCTGCAAGCAGGATCTGAAGGCCTTGGGAATGGACCTCAACAGATGGTAAACCTTGAGATCTGAGCATTCAGCCTGGAGGCAGGCGGTGCCGCATGGCCTCTCCCAATTTGAAGAGACACTTATTCAGCAGGCTGAGGCAAAAGAAACAGTCCCGAAACCAGCAAAATCAGGGAGCTAGATGGGGTACAGACTGTATTTGTCCTCAGTATGGAAGGGATTGTAACTCCTGAATTGGCCTTCTCAGCCACACTAGATGCTGTTCCAAGACCTCTATACACAGCACGTTACCATAGTCTCTCGAGACTGAAGGATGCCCAATCTAATCTAAATGTCAAGATGAGAGTACATCCACATAGGCACACAGACATGTACACAGAGACTTTAAGGAAACCAGACAATCATGAGCACCAAGGCCTTGGTTTATGCCACTCTGTTAACTGTCTGTTCTGCTAAGTTAACTTTGAATAGAAATGACTTCTGTCCTTTTAAGCAATGTTTTCCTAGGTAAACTGACAGCTTTCCTAAGGAAGGTTTTGCAAGAGAAAGGAAGGAAATGTTTTTCTTTCTTTCTTTCAAGGCTACTGCTTTTGCCACTGGCATCTCATTTGTGGATTTGAAAAATGGCACCTGCCAGAATAGTATGCCAAGTTAGCTGCTTTTATTACGGCATGACTTAGACCCTCCAGTAACATCTGGGGCCATATCACATCTAGCGCTGCACGTACACTAAATAAAATCTTATCTTCTGTTTCTAAGGAACTTACAACCCAAAACAACAAGAGAAACGCAGCCTAAATGTGACTATCTTCATGAGAACCAGTATTCCTACTGAGAGTGTTATACACATACATGCAGACATGCCATCCATAGCATAACACTGATGTAGTACCATCATGCCAGGGGTTTCCATGCCCTGTCAGTAAATGGCTCTGTGGTGGATTGGAAGCAAGGATTTTACCATGTCATGGAACCAAGACATACAGTAAGTTATACTGAAAATACAGATAGAAACTGAGGACAGAAATGTGACAGCAGTTCCCTGGATGAATGAGCACAACATACAGGCAAACTCACACCCAACACTGTAGGTGTATTCCTTTGCACTTGTGACATAGTATCTTAAAAGCATCAAGGCCAGACATAAAATGTTGACCTTCTGTACTTTCAGCAAAATGGTCTTGTTGCTGAACTATTCTGCCTTTTGCACAGCATCACAGTTTTTGGGGGCTGACGAGAATCTTCCTAAACAACATGGATTGCGATTTTACAGTCTACATGATTACCCACATCTGAAGTCTGCTTCACAGGTTGAATGATAAATGCTTTTGGCATTTCTCCAAGTTATGGTAGGAGTCAGAAAACTAATTCAGAAGAAGTCAGTTCTTACATCTCACTGTAACATTTCCTACAGCTGTCGCCAATGATGAAAGGAGTTCCTTACTGCAAAGTAGGGTGGGGTTAGGAGCAGGCCCTTCAAGAAAAAACTACTGTACTACGATACAGCAATGCTTAAATGCAGAAAGCACCAGATTTAGGCTAATTGTCTGAGGCCCAGCTAGAACATCTTAACGAGGCTGAGAAAGATGTCTCCCCATTATTTTGGAGTGCTATTGCCAAACAGAGAGCATTGGATCGTTACTTTAGGGCTACCCCTAGGGATGCTGATGGTGACGGTGCTGAAAGTCTGGCAATCGTAGTCCAAAAACAAGAAGATCTTCAAGCTCTGTTTCTGTGGAAGGCATTTTCTTAGCAATTCATAAGAACATAAGAAGAGCCCTGCTGGATCATTTCAAGGGCCCATCTAGTCCAGCTTCCTGTATCTCACAGTGGCCCCACCAGATGCCTCTGGGAGCACACGAGACAACTAGATACCTGTCTCCTGATACCCCTCCCCCCTGCATCTTGCATTTGGAGGTACCTTCCTTTTAAGCCTGGAGATTATACATCCCCAGGCTTGTAATCTGCGATGGACATTTTCCTCCAGGAATCTGTCCAATCCTCTTTTAAAGGCATCTAGGCTAGATGCCATCACCACACACTGTGGCAAGGAGTTTTATGCATGAATAGAGGGAATAAAGTATATGGTAGCATGTGCCCATGTGGTTAAAAAAAAATACAAAAGTCTAATCCAAAACAGGCATTTAGGCACTCAGAATGACTTTCGGGGGGGGGGGAGTCAAATGGCATTCAGGCAACCTACACCCCACTGTTCTTAATATTCATGTGACTCAGGTTCCAGCTGACAGTTTCCTGTCCTGTTTCCTTCTTTCTTACCTCACATTGCCTGCTTTTTGTTTGTCCTTTTGCCTTTGGTTCAATAATAGTCTGGATAAAATAGCCTGTAAAAACTTCCTACTGCAACACTGCAGAGACCAGAAGACAACATGAAAATGATGCTTCAGACTGACCTTGCTGGGACTTCAAGTGGCTACTAAGGTTGTATGTAATACATGCTTTGTCAGGATCTTTCCCTCCCTCTAGCAGCTGAATTCCCAAGCACAAAAGACAGAAGCCGCTTCTTCTTATCTTGGCTGTTCTTTCCTTTCTCTCTGCATGTGACTTTGTTTGGTTTTGAAAAAGCTTCAGCAACAACAGCTATTACCTCAAAGTGACTCTCTGTTCCTAATAAGGGATTTTTAACACCCTCTAAAGAACTGTTGATTAACATTAAGAGAAACAGAAAGTGGTAAATTCAGAACCGATAAAAGAAAATGCTTCTTTACGTAACATATAATTAGTTTGCAGAATTGATTGCTTCATCACTGAAACCAAAGATTAACAGGATTAAATAAAGGGATTAGACATCCTCTTCCACACAGTCCATCTAGCTATAAAAGTAAATTTCCCTGTTCTCACCACACACCACCAGGGCTAGCATATAAACCAGGATGAATTTACATAAAGCAATTGCTCTTGTTGACTTTTAACCACAAACAATTCATCTAGGAGGTTAACAACCAGTTTTTTATTTTCTAGTGTTCACAGGTATAAAATTGAACAGGATCCATTACCCAGAATTTGGGATTTCTTCCTCACTGCTTGTTTTACAAATTATCCTGTGCTAAATATGGAGTGAACTCTGTGAAAAATACTGTGCAGTAAAGGGAAATTACTTCAGGGAAATTGCCTCATGCGAGTCCATTTCAATAAGGATTCAGGGAAAACTTTTTCCTGGGGACCAATTATTCCATAATTGGTTGTAAGATGCTTTGTTGTGCTTTCCTTCAACAGCTTGCCATAGAATGTGGGAAACTCTTGGGGAAAATATGGCACTGGTAAAACCACCCCTTAAATATCTCACTTACCTTGAAACCTCTGCTAGGGTTGCTATAAGTTGGTCCAGACCTGATGCACATAACAGACAGAGAAGCAGTACATTGAGGAAAGAGTAGTGGTGAAAAGCAGAAAAAGGAAGATGTGAGCCTGTTTTTGGTTTCACGAATAAATCTGTTAGAAGTACATGATGTCAGAGTCAAGATGCTAGCATCACTACAAGCAAACCAGAAGAATTCTTCCAACTCTCTGGCATGCGTACTGCTGACTACAACTCTTACATATGCAGCCAGGCTCAAATCTATCTTTGACCTTCCATCTTCAGAAAGAGTAAGTGTATAAGTATGTGTAGCTGGCTGGATAGCCTGGTGAGTTAGGTATTGGGTTTAGAGATTGGGAGTTTGAATCCCCACTGTGCTTCCAGGGAGAAGCCAGCCTGTGTGGCCTTGGGCAAGCAGCACAGTTCCAGGGCGCTCCCCCCCCCCAAGAAGAGAACAGCAAACAATTTCTATGTATTCTCTACCTAGAAAACCCTGGAAAAGGTCATTTTAAGTCAGAATTGACTTAATGGCACACAGTTATTGGGGGGGGGGAAGAACTGCTATAATTTAAATAGAAACATAAGACATTATGAGGAAGATTATGAGGGGGAATGTGTCTTCACTCAGTCTGTCATATGCTGAGAGATGTTGAGCAGACTCAAAGGCCCCTTCCCCCTCTCTCAAGGGCCTCCATTCTTTATTTTTAAACTGTCCTTGGACCTTCGTGTTCCACCTGCATAGAAAGCACAAACTAAAGGAAACCTGAAAAAAGCTGTGAAATTGCAGATTCTCCCTAACACCAACCCCCCAATGAACTTGCTATGTTTTCCTTGAAGAGGAAAAAAAACAGGGTTGCCTTTCATTTGTAAACATCCTTGAGTGTCAGGTCATTATGTCCCTTGTCTAGCAAATACTGGTATATACTGTTTACACATGCATTTTTCAACCCTAGCTCACACATGTCAAAGATACCAGGGAGCTCAGGTCTAACATTAAGAGTCATATTTAATTCCTTTAAAATTACTTGTCATTGGTATGGTGAGATAATATTGGTCTACTGCTAGGATGAGGAATTTGCAGCCCAATAGATAAATGCAATGGGCTCCCTCTTTCTCTCTGAACCCATGCATGCAACCTTAGGTGCCTAGACTGACTTCTTAACTTGCAGCAACTCGACACTGAGACTTGTGGCATAAAACCCGAATAGATTCTGGCAATTAAACTTTGAAAGACTTTACAGTATTTTAAATTGTTAATAGATGCAATCCAAATAACTTTAGCGCAGTGTGCATTAACTAAACAAATGATTTGTGCATGGTCTGCATTTAGAAAAGGCTCTGGAAGACAACAATACACCTGAGTGAATACTCACAATCATGAACATAAACTTACTTCCTCACTCGGTTCATTAACATGCACTAGAAGAGTGTCAAAAATCCAATCTGACTGTGAGTATGTGGCAAGATGATTAATGTGCACTAATGGATAGCCAAGCTATACTAAATGATCAGTTACCCTCCATTCAATACACAGGTAGCCAAGTTGTAAGTAAAATAAGGGAAGCAATTCAGATTCTTAGCACTGCATGCTCAATTTGCTTGTGTTTCATAATGGATTCTATAGTCTGACGCAATAGAAATGAAGCATTTACTTTCATTTAATGGCTTAATGCATTTAAATGTAAATGTTTACTGAACACAAGAGGTGAGCTTGAACACCGCACCCAGGGCCCAACTGATGCCAACCCCCCACTGGTGCTGCAAGGAGTGGAAGAATCCATCCACATACAGTACCTACCAATCTGCTCCACACAGGATGACCACAGGTGATCCAAGTCTGCATTGTACACTCCCAGGGCCCTCTGAAGTGCCCTTTCAGATACAGTACAGAGATGGGAGAAAGAGCATCTGAAAGGCCTACACAATTGCTCTTGAACTTATGGGCATCATTTAAGAGTTTGTCCTGAGGCTCCTTTTTATACCTCACAGTAAATATAGCACACACACACACACACACACACACACACACACACACACACACACACACACACACACACACACACACACACACACACACACACACACACACACACACACACACACACACACACACACACACACACACACACACACACACACACACACACACACACACACACCACTTTGGTCTGAAATATATGGATGGAAACATGCTTCCCCGACCTCCGTAAAGGGTGCCTCTGAATGGTGGCCAAGGTACTGATCCAAGAATTTTTCCTCTCAGGTCACACCCACCCTGCTTCCTGGGCTAGGTTCTGAAAATACTGCCACCCTGACAGACAATATTTGGGCTGCACAGACAATTGGCCAGCCCTGGTACACATACACAAAAACATGTCCCAAGGGATTACCTTTGCTTTATACAGTGGGGTCTTGACTTGAGAACTTAATCTGTATTGGAAGGCGGTTCTCAAGTCAAAAAGTTCTCAAGTCAAATCTGCATTTCCCATAGGAATGCATTGAAAACCATTTAATCCGTATCTGCTCTTTTCCGTCCATAGAAACTAACGGGAAGCTGCTATTCCGCCTTCAACCACTAGAGGGGGATATTTTGTTTCTTTTTTTCTTAGGTCAAGAAAGGTTCAGGGAAGGCAGGGAAAATATAGTCCAGGCAGTACAGTACCAGGCAGTCTGAAGACTGTCTCCCAATCCACTCTCTAAACGCTGGGAGGAGTGAGGAAGCAGACAGGCACCCTTTTCACTGGCCAACAGTTAACTGAAAGTTCACATTTTGCACTTTCCCTGCCTCCCACATGTTTTTTTTTCAGTTCTTAACTCAAATCTAAGTACTTAAGTCAAGTCAATATTTTCCTATGAGAGCGGTTCTTAAGTCAAAATGTTCTTAACTCAAGCCGTTCTTAAGTCAAGACCCCACTGTACAGTATAATAAATTTGAATTGGTCTCCTCCCCCACAATATTTCCTGGCTTTTCTACCACTAATTAGTTAGTTAATTAGTTGCTACTAACTTGAACTATATACCCCCCCTCTCTCTCTGCAGCAGTCCCACCTTTTCTCTCTCTTTCCCCCTCATTTACAAAGTTATGTTTGTTACATTGCAAATGCCAGGTTTGCAACAAACTGCTCTGCTTGTAAAAAGTCTACTGTTGGGCATAGGAGAAGAGGTAGAGGCTAATTCCACATATCAAGTTCTACCAATTTAACCCGCTGACACTCCCGAGTTACCAGCTCCTGCTGTCACATAGACTGACTAAATGGTGAGCAGCAGTGCACAATATGTAGTACTAGCATAGCAGGCACTGTTTCAAGCTCTTCTTTACATGTTACAAATAAGGAATATATGATTGACGTTTGCAGTCCAGTTCTACATACATATGTTTACACAGACGTCCTATCATCTTCAGCCTGGGCTCACACAAGTCACTGTGCAAAAGTCACAGCCTGAATTATAACGAACTGTTTAAACTCAGAATAGCCACATAACTATTATTTACAATCCAAGTTTTAGAAGAGGTAGCAATCTCTTGGCTTTGGGGCCATGTATAAATATTTGCCATGTAGTTTCACCCTTATGTCTGAGGAAGTGAAGTCCATGAAAGCTCACATAAAAATACACCAGTTAGTCTTGAAGATGCCACAGCATGTCCTTCCTTACTTCCTTCCATGCCATGTGAGGTAATTTTTATGCAGTATTGGAATCTACTCTTACGATAGCACCTAAGTTTGGCTGCTTAGGTGATACCATAAGAGATGCACCCACAAGAGAGATTTCTGAATCTTGCTAAGCGTACATTATATTGGAAAGCAATGAAATACCTGCTGAGTCCATTAGTGGTTTCAGTCTAGATCTCCATTTCGGGTTGCAGGGTAACATTGTGTCATGGTTAGACAAGTGTTGTGAATGACTTGATGGAGCCACCAACCAGAAATCTGGACAACTTTGCTCTCTCTTTCCAACAACAAGAGAGCAGCAACAGAAAACTCCAAATTCCACCCAGCTATAACTAGGTCTAGTGCCACCTAGTGATTAAACTTTATAGTGACAATATCAACTTTTTATTTATTTATTTATTTATTTATTTATTTATTTATTTATTTATTTATTTATTTATTTATTGTCATTGTAAGTATATACACAGTATACCCATACAATGAAATTCACAGACACCCAGAGACCAGACCCATGCAGACACATAAAATTCCCCAAACACTCCCCACCCACTAAAAAAATCCCCCAACACTCCCCCCCACCCACTAAAAGTCCCCCACTAAAAATACAAACATCTACACCGCAGGCCAAGTAACACAGTCCAACTAACTATTCACTACTGATGGTCTTTAAGCTCATTATTAAGTGCAATTATAGCTCTGGGATAAAAACTATTCAGAAAACGTGTGGTCCGAGTCTTAATTGTTCTATATCTTCTGCCAGACGGCAACAGTTCAAAAAAGTTATAAGCAGGATGGGAAGAGTCTCTCAGGATGCTGTGTGACTTCCTCAGACAGCGGGATGTGAAGGTGTCATCCAGGGTTGGTAGCTGGAGCCCAATGATATTCTGGGCAATTTTAATGGTTCTGTGTAGAGCTTTTTTGTCCGCTACAGAGCTACTCCCAAACCTTGGAGCTAAGGAGAAAATTATGCTTTGTTTTCCTACTGAATATGTTCAACTCTATGGAATTTGACTTAGTTCTTGCATGCCCTGGATTCTGAAGCAGATGTTTGCCAAGAATGTGATTAATTGTATTACAGCATATTGTGGTGTCTTAGCAGGGCTAGAAAAAAAGAATTTGTTCTTGAGACCGTTTTATTGATATGTAAACTAGAATTTTCGGTATTATTGTTATGCTTTATTTTTATCCTGTAATTCAGCCTGAATTCTTCCAAAAATAAACAGAATGTAAACATAAAATTACAAACAGAACAAAAATAGTGAAAAGCATGGAAATAAAACATAATTTCTGGGAATTAGTACAACAGAAGCAGCAGCAACTGTCATGATGCTAGAATAGACAAGAGAGCCGGGACTTTGATACAGAGGAGGATGAAATGGTACCAGTCATTTCTGTGGTATTAGAGAGCTAGTCTCTGATGGGACTAGCTGTTAAGGCCAACCGCTTTGCTAGACACCTGACTTCCTGTTTCCCACTTCTCAGAACCAGATTGGAGGTAACAGAAAACTGACAGAGTGCTCAGCTCTGTAATTACCAACTCCTCTTAAGGATTTCCATGGGGAGGAGTAGTTGGAGCCTGGGGTACTGGTTGGACTAGGACTTGGGAAACCCAGGTTCAAATCCCTACTTGCCCATGAAGTGCAGTGCCAGTCCTGGTCCTCTCTAACTATGGTTCCTCCAGCTTTGCAAAGCCAGGCACTCATTAAACTTTCAGTGTGGTTCTCTGGCCCTCCATATGTTTCACAGTGGGAGGGCAGGTGGAAGCAAGCTGCGCCACCTCAGCTGCTTCCTATATTAGCAACTCTGGCGTTGCCATACTTTTAAGGATATATTTTGAGTGAAGCCCTTCTGCAGCAACAGTTCTCTGAACAGTTTTCGTGTTTGAGGGTGTGAGATAGGAAGTGCCAGAGACTGCCAGCTGCCTTGGACCAGTTCTCACACCTCAACAGCATTCAAAATCACTTCCAAGGGCTTCAATTATTTATATGCATTTATGGCAACAGAAGCTGTCAATGTGGGATAGGAACAGAAGGAGACTCAGAAAATAAGATAGCTCCTGTCCTGAGATTCCTATGGAACTAAAATCTAATTCAGAAGAGGGTGCATATTTGGAACTAGGCCTCATCTCAAAAGCCTCCTTTGAATGCCAGGACACATCCTTGGAAGACACACATAAAAATAATAGCAATGAAAATATCTCTGACCATGTGCCAAATGCATTTCCCTCAACCCTCAGCAATTATAGCCAGCTCTTGTACATCTGGGATTAGAAAGCAGTCCTTCTAAGTAAAGGGCTTGTCTTTCAGACAGACCTGAGGCCCAGACACTCTTTTTAGAAATCAGCTATTGACAGTGTAGGAGTGGAGTACAGTGAGAAGACATTCTCAGTGGAATGAAAAGATGCTCTCTTCTTTTTTGCTTCTATGATATCACCATATGGGAAGGTCAAGTTATGATAAGTGAAAACAAAGAAGAGGATACAATGAGTACAGGATGTGGGCAAGCACAGACACTGTAAAGGAAGTTAAGAAGATAAATACAAGTATTTCCATTAAACATGCTTTCTGTCTTCTTTATGTTGTTCCTGTGTCCCCTCCCATCTCCTTGCTAAACATCTTTTAACCATGAATATGGTTCAAATAGTGACTGATGCAGTGGCAACAAAGTACTGTTCTGATGTACACATAATCTCTTGTTTGACATAGTTTCTTTGACACACATGAATTAAATGGCCGCATATAACTGGTTTGCTTTACAGATGATTCCCCATCCTAACAACCTAGAATTTTTCAGGACTGGTGTCCCAGCTTAGTACACAAATAGAAAGAACATTTTTGTAAGTAAGCTCCATTGTGTGTATAAATATTTATTACCATTAGTGAGTACCACCAGCTTTTCAAAACACTCTTCCCTTTGGAACATAACTAGGATGTCTGTCACTGTTACTAGTTGTTGCACTGCACTGTTGCAAAACATTTCTGATATGCAAGAATGAAGCCAGTAATACTGTACTCAAATGCACATCCAATATGTAGGACTAAAACCTATAAAACTCAAACAGGTAAAACTGCTTTTAAGGGTGGCGGGAGTGGGTACAGTCATGCCTCAACAACCACAAATATTTTCATGTCTATTCCACCATCTCCTTAGATTTTTACAGTGGCCCTGCTTTATCTGCTTTTCTGTGATTGGCTACTTTCTACTCAGACTTGATTAACTTAACACAAGGTCACCTTTCCATCCTGGCTCGCATCCTTCTTATTCTGCATCAACTGTGGCAATCTCACCTGGGTGCCTGTCTATCCTGCTTCCTGCAAACCTGTACAAGCTGAGAGCAGATAGGACTCTCAAGAAGACTTGAAGAGAAAAGGTGATAAAATATGACGAAGAGGAAACAGATGGGATGTGAAGGAAAGTGCTTAGTTAACATCTTGATACATATCAGCCCAAGATTAGACAGCCAGCACATTATTTTCCTAAATAATAACAGTAAGGAAGGGCATATTTGCCCGGTCACTCTGTCTTAGTTTATCATCTACATAAATGGCAATTTTACAAGGCTAAAAATATCAAGAAGCCCCTTTATGCCACCCTGAGCCCCTTGGAAATGTTTGTACTCATTTGTAGTAAAGCAAATAAATCACACAAACATCCACACACCTGTGCACAACACAGACATTAACACTACTGAGAGCTGGCTGCTCAACTCTCCAGCCAAGATGATCTGATCTAATACATCTCCAGACTCTCTCTGGGTTGTGTTTTCTTCAACATGTCAGTGTTCCTGACCTTCCCCATTTTAAATACAGAGCCTTGAAAGGGTTGGGAATTTTTCAGATCCTGAAAGTAAAAGAGAAACATCTCCCCTTTTCATAAAGAAATGTCCCAGCATTCAAAGATACAAAAGGTATATGCCTGCAGCATGGGCTGTGGTCATAAACAGAGGAAACAAAAGAACCTCATTCATGTATAACTTGTAATGTGAGTTAAATTAAAATCTCATAGTCTGAAGGAATGTGACTCATGCTTCTTTTGGGTTGGCAGATCTGGGGCTGAATTTAAGGACAGCAAATACAGCTTAGGTTGGAGCTGTGACAAAGACACAATATCCTAGGCAGAGGTTGCTTCCTGTTGCTCCAGTTCTTATGAGGGCTCAGAATTTAACAAGGCAGTGAATTGTCAAATTTGACACAGAGATCAAGGTTTGTTGTTTTTCTCTTCTGGTGAAGTATAGGTGATACTTCAGCCTACATGAACCAGTAACATAATTAGACTGTGGAAGCAACCAATAGTTTCAATGCACCTGTTTTTACACACAGGTTTTATTTGGCACAAGTGTTTGTGGACTGTATGCCACTTCATGAGATGCAAATAGGCCAGCACTCCACAAATCCTTGTGCCAATTAAGACCTGTTAAGTCTTTAAAGTGCCACAAGACTCTCTGTTGTTTTTGCTGCAACAGACTAACAGAAATACTAAGACTGTGTGAAACATGTCTTAGTATTTCTGGTAAAGGTAAAAGTTCCCCTTGACATTTTTAGTCCAGTCGTGTCCAACTCTAGGGGGCGGTGCTCATCCCATTTTCAAGCTGTAGAGCCAGCGCTTCTCCGAAGATAGTTTCCATTGCCACATGGCCAGCGTGACTAGGGAACGCCGTTTTACCTTCCCACCGAAGTGGTACCTATTTATCTACTCGCATGTGCATGCTTTCGAATTGCTAGGAGCTGGGACAAAGCGACGGGAGCTCACTCCATCATGTGGATTCGATCTTACAACTGCTGGTCTTCTGACCCCTTTTTACATGAAGACAATCTCTGTGCAAGAAAATCCTCTGTGAAGAAAATTTATGTGAAGAGAGAACCATTTATTTATTTATTCGATTTATATCCCACCTATCTAGTCGGTTAAGACCACTCTAGGCGGCTTACAACCAAAAAATACCACAACGGTATTTAGTATACTAAAGGTATGCAAGTAGGATGGTGGGCTAATTGTGAAGTATTAACTATTTCTTACTCATGCCAGTGACCATTAGCATTACCTTTGCAAAATGGCAAATGGGGTTGCTTCTTCCTTACTCCTAAGTTTCCAGGTCTTTCCTTCACATCAAACTTGACAGGCATCTCTCCCATTAAAAAATGGCAACTCATCTTGCCAGTTGGCTTCTCATTTCTCAGAAGGAAGGACATTGGTTAAGTTCTTCAGCGGAGGGATTGGCTCTCATTTCTAGGGCCAAACTTTTGCAATGATGTTTTGTGTGTGGCTTCAAAATCTCAGTTTTTAAGAAACGGCTTTTAAAAAAGAAAAATATTTTCAAGATGAGCAAGCCATGGGAGTGGTTCTAACCCTCCAAGGTCAAGGGGTGGGCATGTGTACCTCTTGGACCTCTGGAAGCTGTTAGGATAAAAGTATGGTGGTAATACATAGGGTGGGTGAAGACATAGCAGCATAGATATACGTGGACAAGGCAACTGGTTGTTGTGAAAAATCTCAAATAATTTATGTTATCCCACATTTTTAGTCTTTCCACCATAAAATTTTACTCTCACAAAAGAGTGACACAGAGAAGAGCGGAGGATGAGATACCGGGAAGCTGACTGACTTCCCTGTCCTTCTCTAGTTTGATTCTTCTGTGGATGCATGGTAGCAATGGGGAGGGGGGGGAATTAGATTAATCACCCAACACTATAGAGTGCAAGCAGGTATATGCCATGACCAGGATCCAGATAAATGCACTGCACAGTTTCCAGGGACACCCTAAAGTATTTCTCAAGCTTAGAAATGCATCTCCTGCTTTTCCTCCAGTGAGCACAAGGTGATCTACATGGATCTCCTGCTCCCCACTTTATCCTTACAAGAGCCTCATGAGGCATGTAAGTCAGGCTAAGAGAGTGTAACTGGCCCAAGGTCACCCCTATGAGTTTTACAGCTGGGCAAAGATGTGAACCCAGATCTTTTGAATCCTAATATAACACTCTAACCTAATTTAAATTTGGCTAAGTATGGATCTACTCCCATCCTAATTTTTTATTAGGAGCCTTGAAAGATCGCAGGTACGTTTAGAACAGTACATGGGCGTCTAAAACTCTTCCTCTTAGGTTAATTTGCTTAAGATTGTCATCCTTCCCCATGCACACATATATTAACTCTCCAACGCCAGGGCACCCAGACTTCTCTGTCACCAGTGGTTCATCACCTAATTTCCCACTTGCTTTTGTGTATGTGCTTATTCCTACCCAATTCACACACTGTACAATCTGTAATAGTTGCAGTGGGAATTCTTTAGTGATTTTGACTTGGTTGGGAATTTGGAATGGAGTGGAAATTCTGTATCATTATTCATCCATCTGTCCATCAATAATTCATTTGAGAATCATCTGCACTTGAACTGCAATTTGCTGATGATCAAAGTTTGCATACCTTTTGTCAGTCTTCTTAGCACCTGTTTCTAGAAGGGGATGAGAAACGACACAACTTGTTTTCAGAGTGGAGAGTATAGGAACTGGGCATGTAGATTTCATGAAGCACCTCCTGACCTCTTTTCTTATAATACACGCACTGGGGAACAGCCCAGTGTCCTGGCTTCCGACAATGGCTAACCATCCATAACTATCAAGGAAAAGGATCAGGTGACTTTCCAACTCCTATGGAGGAGGAGGAGGAGGAGGAGGAGGAGGAGGAAGCAGCATCTCGCAAAGCTAGCCAGTGGCCAGTCTAGCACCTCACCTCCTTACCATCCTCCTCCATATCTTTTGCCATCCTTCTGCTTTCTGAACAGGGTTTTTAAATGGCTGTCTTGCTGTCTGGCCATATAAAATTCCCACCACCGTAAAATTCACCAGAAACATTCTAGCCGAACCCCGAGGGGTTTCAGGGATGGCAGCAATATTATCTGTATCTGTCTTCATTTCCCTCTCCCTCCATCCCTCCGGCAGGTTGAGGGCTGGCCTCGGATAAGATCACGAGAACACAGTACCGCCCCTAGCTGCTTCCTCGGCGCTCTCGCCCGGTCCGCCCGCCCGCCCGCCCGCCCGCATCTTTGCCTCTAAAGGGGAGGGAGCCATCTTCGGCTCTCCAGTTTCCCGGTCCCGGTGTCTCCGGCAGATCGAAGGCTCGATCTGGCAAGAGGGTGCTGCCTCTTCCCAGCCAAAATCAGGTTTAATTTTAGCTGGCTGACCTCACCTGCCGCTTCGCAAGCGAGGGGACGGGTGGGTAGGGAAACACGACAGGAGAGCTATTCCGGGAGCCACTTAGCACCTGACAGCATCTGAGGAATTTTACAGCGAGTGGGCGGGATCTAGACATGGGACGTGAAGGGAGAGGCAGCCGTCCCTCCGTGAAGCAACAGTTTTTCTCGCGCGCTTCCTTTTCGCCAGGGGGATAAAAGGGGGGGAGTGGGAGTGAGAACCTCTGTCCTCCTGCTGCTCAGCCCCACGCAGCGGGGTTTCAAACACGCAGGGAACGTCTTCTCCAGTCCCAAGCAGGCAGTCTCAGGAGGGGCCATGGCTTCGAGGGAGGGCAGGTTGCTTGCTGTGCACGCGGCGAATGTTGAGCGAGGGGCCGGAAAGGAAAGGGTGGGAGAAAGGGCGACTTTAGCGAGAATCAGAAAAGGGGCGAGAAGGGTGCAATAGTAAAGGAAACGGATGAAGGGCGCCATCAGCAGCAGCCTTAAGTAACAGCACGATAGAGCTCCGCATAGAAGTGGGAAGCCGGCAGGGCGGGCGAGGCAAGCAGAGCGCAAGGGCCTGGCGTGCGGCGGTCCCTGGCTGGGCCCTTGCGAGCAGCTGCCGGCGTGCAGGAGGAAAGGGCTCCTCCGCGCCTCTGCTCTCGTGGAGCCCGTCGGCGCCCGCGCTGGCCGAGGGCGCGCCGCCGCAGGAGGAGGCAGAACGAGGCTCTCCTTCACCCGCGCCTGCCAGGCCGGCTCCGCCCCGCTGGCTAATTTTGGCCAAGCCCTGAGCAGCGCGGATCTAACGGCCCGTGAGGGAGTGGGGGTTTTTTTTTGGGGGGGGAGAATGGGGGCGGGCGGAGGGGACAGCGCCTGCCTGCCTTCCCCCCTCCCCCCTCCCTCCCGCCAAGTAGAAAAAGTCTGCCTCTAGAGAGCCGCGCACAATTTCCAAAGGCCCGTGTAAAATCCCCGCTCAGTCTTTTGTGTGTTTTGGCGGGGGCTGCCCAGGCTGTGCCTCTCCCGCCCCCTCCACGTGAAGCTGACAGCCGGCGTGCTCTCTGGGTAAAAGAGAAGCCCCCCCCCCAGGGCTGCAACCTTTTTGATGCTCTTTCATCTTATGTTTAACCAGCCTCGCACAGCCTCCCGGCGTCACCTTCCCTCCCACTCTCTCCCGCTCTGACATCCTCTTGACACTCGGACCTCTTCTTCTGCCGCCCCCCCTCACCGCCCTTGCTCAAAAAACCGAGGAGGAGTGAAGAGAAAAAAGGAGTGACGGCCGCGCCTCGAAGGCGCTTCCTTCATTATTTCAACCCCTACCCCCCACCCCACACCCCACACACACACCGCCGAGGGGGCCGATTTATCGGCAGCCCAGCGAGGACTTCGCAGGCAACTCTCGAGGCAGCGATGCACAGGCAGCAAAGAAGCCATAGAGACAAGGAGGAGCCGCCAGCCGAAGGGTGCCAAAGCCCCTGGCATTTCCTCACATGGAAAGGAGGGTCCGAGACGCCTCCGCTCCGGGATCCCACCGGCCCTTTCTTGAAGCAGCGACGGCGGGGACTGCCGGACCGTATGAGAGGTCTTGGGGGTGAGCTGTGTGTCCTGGGAGATGGGAATCCAGGTTCAAGCTCCTAAAGAGCTATGAAACTCACTGGAGACTCGTTAGGTTTTCACTAGGAAAAGCCTGGTAGGGGGAGGGGGATATATTGTTGTGTTGATGAAATTGGGGGGGGGAGGGGCGGGTCGGAGAGGAGAGACCTGTCTTGTACCTCGATTTGACTGGATGGATTACAAAATACAAACATGTGAGAAATATAAAAATTAGTCTGAAAGATGGCGGGTACACTTGTAATGAAAGCCAGCTCTCTAAACTGAAAGCAAGAAGAGTAAAATAAAAGGTCTCTCCCTCTACCTCAGAGGGGACCTGGGATAGGAATCTCAAACCCCCTTCCCTCACAGCTTTGTACAGGAACACCCTGGCACTCAATTTAAGTGCCCTGAAGTTCCATCTGACCTATGGCAAAACTAGCAGGGTTTTGGAGGTATGTGAGATATTTAAGGAGTGATATTTAAGATATTTTACTAAAATTACCCCCACATTATATGTTTTCATAACAAAACAAAACACACAAAAAAGCATTTGAACCTAGGTCTTCTGAGTCCTTGTCCAACATTCTGTATGCTACACCACAATGGCTGTCTATTGTGCAAATCACAATGTCTTTTTTTTTTTTTTTTGCTTCCCTAGGTTATTACAGCTGGCACCACAACTAGCCTGTTCATACTATGTCAGCAAACATAGGCTGATCTTCATCATCTTCCACAGGCTAATGCCTCTTCAAAGAGGTGAGCAGTCTGTATGGTAAGAGTATGAGAGTCTACATCGTACTGTACTCAACACAAAGAGGAAGAATGGTGTCCTTGCAATTTTGGAAACCACCCTGAAGATGGTTTAACAATAAGACAATCTGGTTAACAATGTTTTTCTCCACACAATCAGGCCAATTTGAGGCTGAAAACAGATAATATAGTTTTGCCACAATTGTGCACTTATAATTACCTAGTAAGTCAATTCCCACTAGCATCCTTGACCCAGCTTTGGCATGTGGGAAAAGAAGTTAAGGATACAGGGGGACCATATGCTGTTTTTCCTTCTTCTTCTTCTTCTTCTTCTTCTTCTTCTTCTTCTTCTTCTTCTTCTTCTTCTTCTTCTTCTTCTTCTTCTTCTTCTTCTTCTTCTTCTTCTTCTTCTTCTTCTTCTTCTTCTTCTTCTTCTTCTTCTTCTTCTTCTTCTTCTTTGCAGAGTGATACAAAAGGCTCAAGAATCAAGCAGTTACACACCATTGTAACAAACTGCTGTTTGAAAGTTGATTGTTTGCTTTCATCCTAAAACTGGGGGTTTTTTTGTTTTTGTTTTGTTTTGTCTTGTTCCTGATTGCTGTTTTTAAACAGCAACATTCTTAGCTGTGTGGTGGAAATGTTGGCTCTAGATTACTTTAGGCGTAATAAAGAGCAACTGGGCTAGCTGGTGGACAAGGCAAAGAAAGCATCTTTTAAAACTTTTGTCTCCCTCTCACTTGCCAATTTGTTATGCCCTTGTTCAAGCCACTTCAAAATGCCTTCATTTATTTACCTAGTGCCAGCCTGCCCTTGGTACTCAGATACCTCATTATTATTATTATTTTCTTGGCACCTTACACAACTGAAGAGGACCTTTGTGGTGGGTGGGTGCAAAAAGACCTTGCTTCAATCAATTACAAAGCACACCTGAACTATTTCCTTACACCAAAGTCTTTACCTCCTATTTATCACTTTTGCTTCTGGGCATCTGTGTTCTACATGGTTCCTTTGTATAATCATGATTAATAATACATTACATAATAAAGTGACTTTTATGCAGGTACCCCTAAATCAGTTTAAAATCCACACTCCAAAATGACACTGCCTGAAACAGGTGCATTATGAATAGTTTTCAGTAGCAGTAGCTACCATTGTTGCTTTCTGTTTCTTTCCATTTATTCATCACAAAAGCATTTCTCTTTCTGTGTTCTAAAACCTGAGAAGGGGGCATGAAGACAACTAAAGAAGGTATTCACTGTAAGCTACTACTTCCCACATTTAAGGCTTTCTACTACTAGACCTGAACAACTTTTTCATATTTATTTTTCCTTGTTCTCCACCTATGTTAAAATCTATTGTCATCAGTCTTTTCCCACTTCATGCTTTTTCCCACACAATGGATTTTTCTTTATATAGCTATGGAGCAAAACCTCCTCCTCCTCCTAAATCAGTTTCCAGAAGTCGTTCCTCTGAAGTATCATAAATCCATGGGCATCCTGCCTGCAAGTCACTCAATCCTCCTACTGGCTGCTGTTGCTTCAGTCAAAGGAGCCCTCTACCCTCTATATAATCATTTTGTTTGTATTGCACCTAGTACTCTGCTAGCACTGAAATCTTTGATACTCAACTTCATCATTCTTAGCTGGGCACAGGACTGTAGCTAAATTAATAATATGAGCACTATACCTCTGCCAAGATCTGAAAATAGCCTGTAACAACACTTCCTGGCAAATGCAAGTGACCCTATTCATTTCAGCAACAGCTACAAAGATGTGTGCCAGAGAAGAACTAGTATTTCCCACCCCCCCAAATGGACAGGTTAAGAACCTGCACAGAGGTTTGTTTTCCAGTATGAGGATATGATGAATGTACACCCCCTACGACAGCACATCTCATAAAGGAAAGGGAAGTTTGGGGAAAGAGGTTTTTTTCTGGCACTGAAATAAAATGGAAAACTTGATGAAAGGCTCAGGTTCTTGTCAACCATTAGAAAATAAATGGACTTTTAGTACCGTTCAGCATACAGAGGGCTGCAGAGAGAAGGTATCTGGCCCTGCCTTTCAGAGCCAGTTCTTTACCACTGCTCCAGGCAAATGTTTTTCCTCACTTCTTCTGCGTTAATTATATCATATATCCCCCACACCAGGTGGGTCCCCCTACATAGAACAAGTCACAGCTGATATCCTACAGGTTTTTAATTCAACGACTATAATGAAAGGATGTTTCAGATTATTTCTTTATTTGGAATAATTGTGGCATATTTTCTGAAGATTGTTTGATCTTAATTCCTACTCACTGCTGCACTGAGAGATTTCCAGACTCCCAAGAAGTGTAATCTAGAAAAGGCATCTATGCTATCACTCTTTCATTCAAGCTGTGTATATGTACATGCATGTATATAGTACATGTATGCATCTGTGTGCAATGGGAAAAATGAAACATCTACTTCTCTATTCCTCTAAGAGTTTCCTTCTTATGCTTTTTTTTGTGTGTATTAAAATAACAGGGACTGTGACTATTTCCAAGGGAGTACCCAGGTAAGCCTCTTGTAGCAAAGCAACAACACATTGTGGCATCTTTAAGACAAAAGTTATAGTAGCATGAGCTTTTCTGGACTACAGTCCACTTCCTAAATGCATGTGATATGACCAAACAAGCCCAAGTTTGACTGTGACTAGCAAAACAGATTGGATTATTTATGAGTAAAAGTGCATGGGAGTAAGGTTCTGGTCTCCACAAACTGAGAGCTGGAATTGAGCAATCTACAACTTTTAGAAATGACAGAGTGCTCTAAAAAGGTATTATTAAATTAGGAATGTTTGTACAACAAAGTGTCTGGTTTAAGCATTATGCTAAGTAAACCATGGAGGCTCTCTACAGTACAATGATCTCTTGGGAATACCCAGGCTTGAAGAGCATGTACACATCTCTTTTATAGAGCTCCTTAAGTGCAGGGGCACTTAACGTTATTGGTAGCTTGGCTAACATAAGGTGAAGAATACTTTGTTGTTACAAAAGGTTCTAAGGGTGCCACTGATTGTGGTGGAGGCTGTGTGCATGTATATCTGCTTTTTAAAAGAAAAGTGTTGGGAAGGAGGAGAAAGAAAGAATGATATGTGGATTGGCGGAATGTAGGGAAGCTCTAAAGGCTGCTTATGTTTTGTTTTGTTTTTAAAATAAATATAGCCAGATGAATATATGAGACACAAAACGTGGAGGCAATCTCAGTTTTCAGAACCAATGAACCAATGCTGAGAATGAGCAGTGGAAGAAGGAGAAACCATTACCATGTATCACTTCTGAACCTCCTAAAATATCTAGCTGGCTACTAGACTAGACAGTATCCTGAAAATGGCATTGTAGGCTTGGTTCAGTTCAGCAGTTTCCTTGCCTTATAACAACAGAGTGGCATAGAATCTCGACAAATGATATGAGCTTGCCAACACAGCCCTTAGTTTAATATATTCATTATACTTATTTTAGCACATTTTCTCCAGTGAGTTTAGGGCAACATAAAACATTCCTTGCTTCTATAGATCTCAACAGCAGAAGTGATCTGAAAAACGAAGTACCCACTCAACAAGCATTGGACTGCTAAGATCTGCAGTAATGGGAGTAACTCCGAAGAACCTCAGACAGCAGTGGGCTGCTTAATCTACTTCTCAGTATTGTATGGGATGGCTATGAAAAATAAAGTAGTGAGAAAAGCATAGAGAATGTGAAAAAATACTATACTATTCTAGTCATTAGTGTTTCTCTCTCTCCCTCCTTCTCACTTGGAGCAGCAGGCACAGTTCTGACTTCTGTATTTTCTAGTACAAAAGAACAACAGCTTTAGAGGTCTGCAAAGCTGAGCTGAGACTGGGACAAGAAGTACTGCTGTTTTGAATGGAGATTTTGGTACATAACAACCAGCCATTAATAGCCATCACTACAGAGGAGAGATGATATTTGTTCTTTCTACCTGTATGTGGACAAAAGTGAAGGTAAAAGACTACAGCTTTCCAAACGTTAACAAAGGACATTTTCATACAATAGAATTGTATTGTAATCCTTGCTTTGGGATAAGCTTACTGTGCTGTTTACTTTTTTTTTTCCTAAATGGGACCATAAGAAGAACTTTGTTAGAATAGAGCCATCTAATCCAGCATTGTTTCCAAATAATCACCAGTTGAATCCTCTGTGGGAACTTACAAATTTGGCACCGAAGCTAACATTCTTACCATTTGTCCAAACCCTCTAGAGATTACCTCCACATGGAGGCTTTAGCTGCTATTACAAATAACTAGTCATAAAATATTTTAATACATTTACAAATCTTTTTTCTCCAAGGATAGGTGTGTCAGTGGTCCTTGTTTCCCTGAAGATATTCTGTTAGGGAGAACTCTTGGAAGCTTGTATTCGCAAAGGCTTTCACGGCCGGGATCTAATGGTTGTTGAGGGTTTTTCGGGCTCTTTGGCCGTGTTCTGAAGGTTGTTCTTCTTACCATTTCGCCAGTCTCTGAGGCCATCCTCTGACAACACTCTGTGCTGTCCTCTGAAGATGCCGGCCACAGAGACTGGTGAAACATTAGGAAGAACAACCTTCAGAACACGGCCAAAGGGCCCGAAAAACCCTCAACAACCATCTTGGAAGCTTGTGGGGAAGAAGCCATTGGTGGATGAGGTCAGACCCCAATGTAAGTGCTGCTTCTCTTTCTGCCCACTCTGTTTCTTCCTTTTGACATTCTGTTACCTTTCTCCCCACCTAGTCAACTCCTAAGAAAGATCAACCTTCCACAGACTTAAACTCATCATTTGCAGAAGATACAGTATTTGAAACTAAACCAAGAGCCACACAAGGCCAATCCTAATCCACATTTATGCAAGAAGCTAAGAGTGATGTGGGTGGGTCCCATCAATGTCGTCGTCGTCGTCGTCGTCGTCATCATCATCATCATCATCATCATCATCATCATCATCATCATCATCATCATCATCATCATCATCATCATCATCATCACAATCCAGTGAGGCAGATTAGGTTGAGAGCTCACAACTGGTCCAAGATCTCCCCCTGCCTCCAAGTTTCATGGCTGTGTAGACAGCTGAACCTGAATTCCCTTATTTGTAGTCTGATATTTTAACCACTATATCTCTGCACGTGTGAACTAGACAGTAACGTTCCAGCCACTACAAAGTGCAGGTAAAGAAGGAACATTTGGTAATTCAATAGTTTCATCAACACTGAAACTACTTGCAATCTTCAGGACCTGCAGATTATGTCCATTGTGGGGAAACTTGCCTTAAGAGGGACAGAGCCATTAAGGCTGGTTTCTAAAGACTGCTTTTGGAACTGAAGAAAGTTATCACACTTGTTCATACAAATCATAGGTTTCTGGACATTTTTAGAAATCAGGCCGGTATATGAATAAGATCATACAAGCTTAAGCGAAAAAGCATTCCAGGGTTTGGCATGTCTTCTGCATCCTAAATCGCCATTGTTTTAGCAGAAGGATTTGGAAAGCCACTCCACATCTTTAAGGTACCTGCTTAAGGCAGTCATTTGAAGGCAGAACACTTACTCTTTCCTTTTCCTGCTGCACTACTCTCTTTAACCAAGCCTTTCTATAAAGAGGAAGCAGCAAAAAAAAGTGTACCACAGGTTTTTCCAGTCTTTGTGCTTGTTGTGTGGGAAGGATTTTAATCAACTATGGAGAATAGAGGGCCAGAGATTGATTTAGTGGTTTATTCCAGAATAAAAATGTGATTCCTTCTTTTTAAAAAAAAAAAAAAAAAAATGCATCTGCTGCACGCCTTTACACACATTAGGCTCATGAAAGCTGGCTATTTACAGCATCAGCAAAACAACCTGGACCATATTTCCTCCAGGGAAAAAAAAAAGAGAGAAAAGCATGCTCTGGGCAGCGACTCTTGACAGGAGAGGTGCTGCTGGGAAAAGGGAGTTGCCGCCAGCCAGAAAGAAAGAAGCCCATGCCTGGCTCGGAGGAAGGAAGGAAGGAAGGAAGGAAGGAAGGAAGGAAGGAAGGAAGGAAGGAAGGCAGGCAGGGAGAAAAGAGAGTCGCTTCGCTCCCAGTCCTGCAGGCAGGGCGCTGGGAAGCCGGGCGGCTCCGATGGCAGTCAGGTTGAGCTGCTCGCTTCGCCCAGCAGCAGCAGCAGCAGCAGCAGGAGGTGCCTCTTCCTCTTCTCCCTTCGCCTCGGCGGCGGCGGCGGCGGCGGTTCTGAGGGGCAGCGACTTACAAGCGTGACTCACGCCAGAGAACAGAAGCGGCAGCCGGCGAGTGACTTTCTTGCCCGAACTAGAGGCAAGTGAGAAACTCCGCAAAGTCCAGCGAATGGCCGGAGAGGGAACGGTTCGAGTTGGAGCGAGGGGAGAACCGAGCAGGGCCTAGCCGGTGGGATCGGCCGGCCGGCGAGGCTAAAGGGCGATAAAGAAGGGAGCGCGTGGGTGGGGAAGGGAGCGCCGACGCCCCGGCGGGTCTCGGGGGGCCTGATTCCCCCTCCCTCGGTGCCGAACTCTAGCGGGAGGCAAGTCCTTCCCCCCCCGCCCGCCGAAGTCCCATCTCCTCCCTCACTCCCAGCCCCTCAAGCCAAGGCTGCTGCCACGGCTCGGGCTCCGCCACAGCAGGTGCCAGAAAGCGAGCCCGACGCCGCGGGCGGAGACCCGGCAGGCCACCCTCCGACCCAGGCGAGGCGACCTCCCCTCAGGGGGGGAGGGGGCGGCTTTCTCGGACCGGGGGGGGGCAGCGGCGCCTCGGACTCGGTTTCGCGCCACCGCCCTCATTTCTTCGCAGCCGCAGCTACCGACGCGTCCTCGCGCCCCTTTTCGCCTGCAAGCGAGGGGAGTCGACCCCGACCGCCAGGCTCCCCGCCCATCTCAGCCACAGGCAGTCTTCCCCTTCCCCTTCCTCCCCCCTCCTCCCCCTCCAGGTGCGCGGAGCAGCGCCACGACCTCCGCCTCCCTCGGTCTTCCTCCCCGTCTCTGCTCTCCTCCCTCCCTCCCTCCTTCACACACACACACACACACAAAGGCGGAGGTTCTACCCATCTGAAGCCCAAAGGAAGCCCTCGGCGCGGCGCATGGGACCCGTCCCTGCCCGGACAGGTGCGCAGCAGCCAGCGGCTCTAATAAAGGGCGCAGCCCTTACCTTTGGTCGTCTCAGGGTCTAGGTACATTTTCCTCCCGCCGTGCGAGCGCCGGGGCTCCTCCCGATAAAGTAAATCCCTCCGGTGTGGGTGTGTGACGGGGCGGGGATGGGTGGCTTGTAAGTCCCAGACCGCGCCGAAAGCGACGGGGCTGCTCCCGGCTCAGCGACCAGCTCCGGCTCGCCTCTCTGCTGGCAAGACCAT
Source organism: Pogona vitticeps (assembly GCF_051106095.1). Lineage (NCBI taxonomy): Eukaryota > Metazoa > Chordata > Lepidosauria > Squamata > Agamidae > Pogona > Pogona vitticeps. The sequence goes on from NC_135783.1 coordinate 248,368,565, forward strand.
TAGACGCGGCGAGGAGGCGACGAAGGGAGGACGAAGCCACAGGCGGCTCCGGCTGGTGCTGCTGGCGGCCCAGGAGTGACCTCCACAAACAGGTTGGCGTCCCAGGCAGCGGGCTGGGAAAGAGCGGGAGCCGGCATGAGGAGGGAGGCGAATGAATGAACCCGGCGCCTAGTGGCAGCAGGGGCTCGCCCTCCCGCTCTTGGGCTGGCTGGCTGGTTCCCGTCCACACAGGAACATGCCAAGCCTCTGGAGCCCTACCCTTCCCTTCCCTTCCCTTCGCCTCGCCTCCCCTCCGTGTGCGTGTATGTGTGCTGTATGTGTGGCTGTGCGCGCCTCTCGCGCTCGCCTCCTCGCCACTCGCGTCCGGCTGCTGCTCGCTGCTGGCGGGAGACGAAATTGCAAGGCAGACCCGGGAGCAGCCTCAGCAGCAGCAGCGCGCGGCGGCGGCGGCGGCGGCGTGACTGGACGGCTGCCCCTTCAGGTGGTGCGCGCCGCTTCTCCAGGAGAGCCGTTTGATCTGCGAGCGCCGGCGACGCTCCTTTGGTCAGCAGGAGCTGGTCAGCTGTGAGAAAAAAAAATGTAAACATCCGTACCTATAAACATATGATTAAAAGGTTGCTTCCCTTATGTGTCTGTATGTATTACAAGGTTCAAGCTGGAAGGAGTTGATTGGATGGGGGTGGTTGTAAGCCACTCAGGGGAAACCTGTCCCCCCCCCCCAAAAAAAAGCCTCAAAGAAGAAAAAGAATTTATTTATTACGGTCGAGTGACCAGCTCATATATTTATAGCTAAAATATACAAAATGCAATTTAAAAAGTGTACAAAATAATTATTTGTGTAGTAGTTGTAATATATGGGGAGAATCAATTGCATCATTTTTATAGCTATCCTTTGAACCATTGGATCGTCTAGGGCAAACTGGTTTGGAGAAGGTCTTTGGGTTATAGGGAGGCCTTCCTACATACTGTAAAGATTTGTAAAGATTTCCTCCCTTCGGTTGGGACCACAACATTTCTCAATGCTGGACAAGAGGAGTTACTCAGCTGCCATAGCAGAGAAGGCAATGCCCAACCCGGGCTAGGAAATATGACTCGAGGACCCGCCATGGCAGCGGGCACAGAATTCGAGCATAGAATTGCTCTCCCGCCTCCACGCCTCCGAAGTCCACATCTGAGGAAGTCGATACGACGGGCTCCTTCCTGCAGCAGCCCAACGAGCTATTCTCCAGCAGGCGGGAAAGCCAGTTTCCTTCTCTGGGCTCCCCTGGCCAAGCTCCAAAGACCCTTGAGGTTTTAGATGCATTTTCTTTGCTCTCGCCTCTGTGCCCTGAGGGGAAAGTTTACCGGAAGCCCTCTGGGCGCGCAGCCCCGGTGCGGAGCGCGACCGTCCCGTTCCGAGCCCCCTCTCGATCCTCCTTTCACTGAAGGGAGTCCCCTCAGAAACGCCGGCCCTTTTGTGAGCCCGCCGTCTGCTCCAGTGCGCACAGTGTTCCAGTTCAGGGTTTCGCTCTGTTTTAGTCTTCTAGTAAATTAAGAGAAAGCGTCGTCTCCCGGACTTCATAGTCAGCGCAGCTTTTTCTGGGCCGACGGAATCTCTGTTAAAACCAGGAGTGGATTTCCCCGCTTTGTTTCCGGGTGAATGAATTCTAGTGTGTGTGTGTTAACAACAGGTCTGTCTGTATAATTCCCGGAGCCTCCTAAGTGCACAGAGCTGCTTTCCTCGATCTTTCACTGTTAGTTTAACATTTGCTAAACGCATGCGAAGAAGGAGGGGAAACAAGCCACCGCAAAACACAAAAGGAAACCCAAGCCGCCCTGGATCATATCCTATGGAAGGCTGAGTACGATAAGAAAAATGTAATATACCAAGACAGCTGGAGGAGGAGAGGCCACGAAGACTGCCCATTCCACACACACACAGACACACACACACACAGAGAGGCCCACTTTCCTTTTGTTTCAATCCTGTTCTAAAACCTTTTCCTTGGTGGGGTGCGGTGGGGACTTTTTATTTCAATGGGTCTTTACAGTTGCAGATGTTATTCCTCACTGTAGGACTCTTGGTCTAAATTTTAAACAGATGTGGGTGTTTAGTCCTCCCATCAAATGCCAACTTCACAAGAAAGTGGCCTTAAACAAGCCACTCTTTCTCCAGCAGGGTTTGAGACTGGAACACTGCCGTTGGCTACTTCACAGAGTTGTCATAAAGAATCTCTGAATAACATGAAGCCATTTCAGCACTTCTGGAGAGCACTATATAAAAACTAATTACTGGCAATAATCTCATGACATGGATAGTGCACGCAACCATGACATCCTGAATCTGTCAGTGCTTAGTGCTTTATGTTCCATAGGTGGCTTGTCATAGTAAAGGTAGCATCGTATCAATTTCAAACATGTTAAACCTGATTCAAAAACAGACATTTTTTTTTACATGTAACCACACCCTTAGTCTATCGCAGCATGTTGGATGAGAAGTGGGGGAGGAAGCAGGCAAAATATTGTAGCACTTTGAAGACAAACTGATGTATTTAAGTGTGGACTTTTGTGGATCAAAATCTACTTATCCAGGTGTAGGAGTGCAGACACATTTATTTACACCCCTGTGTCTGTATATGTGGATTCTGATCCACAAAAGCTCACACCAAAATAAAACTGTGGGCCTTTAAAGTGTTACAGTGTTATGCCTTCCCCCCCCCCCCTTGCCAACAATTTAATTATTCCCATAACCAGATCTTCTGAAAGGTAATGTTTTTCCTTCTTCAGTCCTAAAAGCTACCTATTCTGCATGTGGTTATTCTGAACCATTTTGTATGCTAAAGGGCAAATTCATTCTGAAAAAATTGAGGCTGATCACTAGAAAGGCTTTTTTCAAAAGCTTCTCTAAAGGGACAGTGCAGTATTATAGTAGGATGTGAGGCTTCAATTTAGAGATCTGCCATGAAGCTCCAGCCAAAGGATTTCACTGATATATGACTCCACTGTTTCTGCATGTACATACATCGTATATACATGACTCAATAAAAGAAGCTTTACTTTGCAAGAGCTGAGCAGGCCTGTTAATGCTAGGCCCTTTGGAGGTCATTCATTCATAGCATTATCATAAAGTAGAAGTGACATGATAGTGTATAACATCAACAATATGCAATATAGCCATATATAACACACAAACATAATTTGTCTTTATCCATATCCATATGTTTGCATATACTGTACATACAATTGCCAAGAGAATTAACACTAGTGGCCAAAATTTTGTTATGCAGTTATACAAAACGTGTAACTTTTAGCAGTCAATTGCCATAATTTAAGAAATCTTTGTAGGCATTATCTGTTGCAACCCAAGTTGTGTGACTCAGTATGCAACAGACAATACCTATGGAAATTTCTTCAATTATGTCAATTTCCTGCTAAAAGTTAACACCTTTTTTGTAACTGAGCAACAAGTTTTCCCCTTGTTGCTCCTTCACCGATTGCTGTCTTGTGATGGCGAAGGGGCTTGAATAGAAAGATGTTCTTCTCATTAAACGGGATTGGAATGCTAAAGTAGGGAGTCAAGAGGTAAAAGGAACAACAGGAAAGTTTGGCTTTGGAGTTCACAACGAAGCGGGGCAAAAGCTAATAGAGTTTTGTCAAGAGAACAAGCTGGTCATCACAAACACTCTTTTCCAACAACACAAGAGGTGACTCTACACATGGACATCACCAGATGGGCAATACCGAAATCAGATTGATTATATTCGCTGCAGTTAAAGATGAAGAAGTTCTATACAGTCAGCAAAAACAAGACCTCGAGCTGATTGTGGCTCTGAGCATCAGCTTCTTATAGCAAGATTCAAGCTTAAAATGAAGAGAGTAGGAAAAACTACTGGGCTAGTCAGGTAGAATCTAAACCAAATCCCTTATGAATACACATTGGAAGTGAAGAACAGATTTAAGGAACTAGATTTGGTGGACAGAGTGCCTGAAGAACTTTGGATAGAGGCTCGTAACATTGTACAGGAGGCAGCAACAAAAACCATCCCAAAGAAAAGGAAATGCAAGAAAGCAAAGTGGCTGTCCAACGAGGCCTTAGAAATAGCAGAGAGGAGAAGGGAAACAAAATGCAAGGGAGATAGGGAAAGTTACAGAAAATGGAATGCTGACTTCCAAAGAATAGCAAGGAGAGACAAGAGGGCCTTCTTAAATGAAAACTGCAAAGATATAGAGGAAAATAATAGAAAGGGAAAAACCAGAGATCTGTTCAGGAAAATTGAAGATATCTGTCACTTGCCCGGGGGTTACAACAGCCGAGGTCCGATAAGCCAGTCCAAAGTCAGGAATACTAGGAATGCAAAGCCAATATCCAATTACCAAACCAACTCATAGAACGTAGTCCAAGGTCAGAGTCCAGAGTCAAACACACAACGAAGTCCAAAGTCCAAGTCCAGAATCAGGAGTTCAGGAAACACGGTTCAAGGTTGTAGGACTCTGGATGCAAGTCAGAGGTTTTGACTTGTTGCTTTCACGAAATTCTAGCTGACTAGGAGCTGTTTTTATAGTAAAACAGCCCCTTGAGCTGATGGAAACCTTTCTATCCTGTCAATACTCAGGGCTAGTTGAACGGATGTTTCTGTGGACAGCCTTCGAGCGATCCTCTGACCTTTTTGCCCTAAGTCTTCCCCGAAGCCTGGCCCAAAGCTTGTCTGCTGGGGAAGGAGAATCTGGAGGTGACTCAGGTGTTTCTGATTGCTCAGCATTCTCCTCAGCCTCAGTTAACCCTTCTGGTTCCAGGTCTTCAGCTGCACTCATGACAATATCAAAGGAACATTTTGTGCAAAGATGGACATGATAAAGGACAAAAATGGTAGGGACCTTACAGAAGTAGAAGACATCAAGAACAGGTGGCGAGAATACACAGAGGAATTATACAAGAAAGATCTGGATATCCTGGACAACCCAGACAATGTAGTTGCTGACCTTGAGCCAGACATCCTGGAAAGTGAAGTCAAGTGGGCCTTAGAAAACATGGCTAACAACAGGGCCAGTGGAGGTGATGGCATTCCAGTGGAACTATTTAAAATCTTAAAAGATGACACTGTTAAGGTGCTACACTCAATATGCCAGCAAGTTTGGAAAACTCAGCAATGGCAAGAGGATTGGAAAAGATCAGTCTACATCCCAATCCCAAAGAAGGGCAGTGCCAAAGAATGCTCCAACTACCATACAATTGCATTCATTTTACACCCTAGCAAGGTTATGCTCAAAATCCTCCAAGGTAGGCTTCAGCAGTATGTGGACCGAGAACTCCCAGAAGTACAAGCTGGATTTCGAAGGGGCAGAGGAACTAGAGACCAAATTGCTAACATGCACTGGATTATGGAGAAAGCCATAGAGTTCCAGAAAAACATCTACTTCTGCTTCATTGACTATGCAAAAGCCTTTGACTGTGTGGACCACAGCAAACTATGGCAAGTTCTTAAAGAAATGGGAGTGCCTGACCACCTTATCTGTCTCCTGAGAAATCTCTATGTGGGACAGGAGGCAACAGTCAGAACTGGATATGGAACTACTGATTGGCTCAAAACTGAGAAAGGAGTACGACAAGGCTGTATATTGTCTCCCTGCTTATTTAACTTACGATATATGCAGAATACATCATGTGAAAGGCTGGACTGGATGAATCCCATTCCGGAATTAAGACTGCCAAAAGAAATATCAACAGCCTTCGATATGCAGACATCCCCTTACCGACAAAGGTCCGCATAGTCAAATCTATGGTTTTTCCAGTAGCGATGTATGGAAGTGAGAGCTGGACCATAAAGAAGGCTGACTGCCAAAGAATTCATGCTTTTGAATTGTGGTGCTGGAGGAAGCCATTGAGAGTCCCCTGGACTGCAAGGAGAACAAACCTATCCATTCTTAAAGAAATCAACCCTGAGTGCTCACTGGAAGGACAGATCCTGAAGCTGAGGCTCCAATACTTTGGCCATCTCATGAGAAGAGAAGACTCCCTGGAAAAGACTCTGATGTTGGGAAAGTGTGAATCCAAGAGGAGAAGGGGACAACAGAGGACGAGATGGTTGAACAGTGTCATTGAAGCTACCAACCTGTATGTGACCAAACTCTGGGAGGCAATGGAAGAGAGGAGGCCCTGGCATGCTCTGGTCAATGGGGTCACGAAGAGTTGGACATGACTTAACGACTAAACAACAAGAAAAACAACTTTTCAGTCAATGTATCAGATAAAGTAGTTTTAAGATAAGGCCTTTTGTGTTTAAGATGCGACAAGATTCTTCGTTGTTTTTGCTTTAGAAGAGTAGCACTGGGATTCCTCTGAAAGTTGTAGCTATGTCCCTGTCCTTCTCATTAGCCAGATCCACAAGGGCTGTTGTAAAGACAAAATGAGATCAATCAGAAAATGTGCAGTTCAACAGAAAGTATGCCACACATGATTGTTAGTGATAAAAGGATTATCTCTACAGAATAGGGTGGTCTGAGAGCTCTTTATTAGTAAATATCTACAGTAGAAGTCTTTCTCTTCTAATCTGGTTTGGAAGAAGCAGTTGGTGGCTTGCCTACTTCTAATAATAATTGTGTGCCATAAAGTCAGTTCAGCCACTTTGTTTTAATGCCAAATTGAAACTAGATGAGACTATTCTTTTCTCCAAGCAAGTTTGCCATATGCTAATAAAGAGTTGGTAAGAAGGAAGGATTGAAACATGCCAAGTTCTGCTACACACTACAGAGTGCATAAAAACATAGTTAGCAGCATTTAATATAACACGAGTTGTTAAACACCAGGCCAGAGTTTCAGCAAACTCAGTATTTTTCAGGAACAACAAATAAACATTTCCAGCAAGCACACTTAATAGAAGTATGTTTGCCAATTGATCTTGCTTGCTTCCCCTGGGGCTATGAGAAAATAGTTTTGTTTAAATAAGGAAGGCAAATGAATAGTTTAATCAGTCTTTACCCTCTGTGTGATTCACAAACACCTAGTCTGTGAGGGTTTTGCAGGACAATGGGGAGTTCCTCTGTGCAACACTTTTAATTAAATTATTGATAAGAAAATCACTGCTCTGTTACAATTAGATTTTACTCAGTCTCAGTCTAGACTCCTCACTCACCTACTAACACACAGTTCTTTGTATCTGTGCAACCACACACCTGTTTTCACTACACTATGGCACTACACAGAGATTGGCCATATGAGTCTCCCCAAGAGAGCTATTAACATGTCCATGTTGTTTAGCACTTATGTGCCCAAAGCAGATGTTAAGTTTATAAATCCACAGGGACCTACAGATAACAGTTGGGGTAAGAAACTCTGCTAACAATATTAGGAAGATCTGCAGGATGAACAGGATAACCTTATGATGTACTGGAGCAATAGAAACAGAATGAAATTCAATAGAATGAAAGTTGAAGGTCAGGCAGCTATGGACAGATAAACATTTTTGTCTATCAGTTGGGAACAGAAAAGAGCAGTGTCCTCAATTGTGGTTGATCACAAGATAACTGAGAGCTTTTAACAGGGCACAGCAGCCAGGAGGAATGCATTGTCAAAGATACAGTGGTGCCTCGCAAGACAAATGCCTCGCAGGACAAAAAACTCGCAAGACAAATGGTTTTGGCAATGACTCGCAAGACAAATGTTCCTATGGTCGTGCTTTGCAAGAATAATTTTTTCCCTTTTTTGTTCCTGCCTCATGTTTGCTGATTTTTAAATGTTTTTCTATGATGTTTTAAAAGTTAAACTTTTTTGATTGAATTTTTTTAATCATCTGCACAACATGTATGGCTTTAAAGAGCACTTAATAAACCCTTCGTAAACCAAATTTGACTTTGTTCTGACTTTTTTTGCCCATAGGAACACATTAATTAGATTTCAATGCATTCCTATGGGAAAACGTGTTTCACAAGACAATTTTTTTGCAAGACAACATTTACCACGGAACAAATTAAATTCTTCTTGCGAGGCACCACTGTACTTGAAATCTAAGAACATAAGCAAGGTTAATCTTGAAGCATATTAAAGTGAGAAATAAGTTGATTCATACATATATATATATTGCTGTGGTATATGATATATGTATATATGTATATACAGTATATCATATGATATATGACATATGATATATGTATATATATATTGCTGTGGGCCTGCTCTGTTTCCAAGTTCTAATAAGCATGACAAATGTTTATTGTTTCTGTTAATTAACTTAACACAGAAAGGTGCTGAGTTCTTGCAAAGAAAAGAGAATGGTCAGCTTTGATAATGTCTTTTTCAGAAATCGCTGTGCTTATCCTGATGCCAGCAACTTTACTGAGCAAATGAGGAGAAAGAAACAAATTTTGGAACAATGTACATGAAAAACATATCAGAGCAAAAAAAGTGTTAAGGTTTGTAAATAAAGATCCTAATGGGAATTAGAATCTGCCCACCTGGATGGTGTAAAGCCTATTACCAAAGAAGACTATTAATAGGTCCTGAAATCATATATGGCTCACATTTTGCAAGCATTAGGCAAGTAATTAAGTGTGCAATAATCTCTGGTGAAAAGGGCTCATATAATTGAACTTGCAGCATAGCAAAATTAGAGAACTTCTAAACACTTACTTCACACTCTGACTCAGAGGCATAGAGGGTCACTCCAAAACCAGAAGAACAAACACAGCTAAGGAATGTTTATCTCTCTTACCTTGATAACCTCCGTGTTGGGAATGGCAGTCTGGAAAGCTGGTATCAGCCAATCAAAAGCAAGAGACAGTCAGCAGTTTGTTGGTCCCTGGAGTAACTAGGCCACTATTGCATTGGCAGTTGCAAACTTCATTCAGGCCATCTTTGGGCATAGAGTTGAAATGCTCCAGTCCGTAAGATAGCATTTAACTCCTACAACAAGTAACTAGAGCAGTAGAGAAATCAATATATCTAGGCCTCAGGAATCGACCAAATTTTGGGGGCTCCAGGAGAAAGCAACAGGAGTTAGCTACCATCAGGACTACTTACCCATCCAGTCATAAAATTGTGGCTGGAGCAAAGTAGATTGGCCATAGAGCAAGAATGGGCAGAACTTTGTCTATGGGCCATATTGGCTCTCTGCTAACATGCAGTCACAGTTTCATTTCAGCATGACATACACGGAAGAACACATCTTGCTTTGAAGCAAAATCATGCTTCCAGAAGCCTCCTGACAACACGGGCCTACTTTAAAACATGGTGAGCATTCCTCATTTTTAATGGTTTTCAAAGGAAGGTCTGGTCTTTTCTGGGAATGGAACAGCAAGTTTGGCGGTCTGACAGCAGCAGGCGGTAGCCTCTGGCATATGCCTGTAAAGGGGGGGGGCAATGTGACCCCTGTACCCTGAGAGGCTGAGCACCCATGTCAAAGAGACTGCAAGGTATAAAAAAAGGAGGGAAGGATAGATGGGAGTGGTTGAAAGAGAGAAAGGAGGAGAGCCAGGTGAGAGGGAGCACAAACAGAGCATCAGAACCTTCCCACAGAAGCAGGAGTCTAACTTTGGACTACAAGCAGGGTCTTCTTCATCAGTCTAGCAGCACCTGAGAAGCAACCAAGAGGACACCACGGCCAGGCTTGTACCATAGTTACAGTTCAGCCAAGCAAGGGTTCTTGAGTCTGGCACACCTTGATCAGACGTCATACCTAGGCAGTTTCTATCCCTAAAGAAACATGTGTCTTCTGAACAGCTTCTATTGTATCCCCATGGCAACCCAATAATACTGGCCATTTGCAAGGAAGGGATTGTCAGAATGGAAAAGGAGTGCTAAGCTCTAAGATGCAGGCCTGTCCCTTTAAGCTGCCTTTACGATCCTTAAGAAAGAGAGCGATCTCTGGAAGCAACGATTCCTTAGCTTACACTCAGATGTTATTGGAGCAAACTGTTCTCTTGGCGTTTTTCTTTTTTTTTGCTGTTAATCCTGGCCCACTTTGCTGAATTTTGCTTTGAGGACTCCTTATAAGGGCCATGACCTCCCAACCAATAAGTTCACTGCCAAAGTCTCTCATTCAAAACCCACCCTCTGCCTATCAAAGAGTACAAAGAAATCTAGCTCCCATGGCTTCTACCATTTTTTAAAAAGAAAGGATGATCTCTAATCTACAGCTCTGTTTGCACAGAGTTGGTCTTGTGCCAGATATTCTGCGGATCATACTGTTCAGACATCATTTTGAAAATTATACATCTTGCCAAGTAAGTCGTCTCTGCATTTATTACAGCAATACATATCTAGTTGACACATTCTCTCTGTTTTTACATTGTTGGAGCTTGTTTGTTTGTTATTTGTTTTAAGGAGGCTCCAGGCATAAATATTTGGCTAAGTGCTTGTGAAAAGGATGAAGAAGCAAATTAGTGATAGGCTCTTTTCACAGACTTTTAATAATCATAAACAGCAAACATCTAAACAAAATCTGACTTCAACCTCCAACCTACTCTCCCTATCTAATTTTGTAGAATAGTTTCTAATCTTCAGCCCTCCAGATGTCTATGAACTCCTCTCATCATGGGTTGCCATTGATCAGGCTAGCTCGGGATTATGGGAACAGGAGTCCAAGAATATGCCACAGATTTCACAGCCTCAGTATGGTCCAGTCCTGTGTATATTTGACTGGAGGTATAACCCTCATTTGACCAAACTCTGGAAGGCAGTGGAAGACAGGAGGGCCTGGTGTGCTCTGATCCATGGGGTCACAAAGAGTCAGACACGACTGAACAACAACAACAACAACAACAACAACAACAACAACATAACCCTCAACTTCACATGTTGTAAAATGAGATCAGACCTGTTTCCTCATAACCTTTGGCATGCAGTCAAAAACTGTGTGCCAAGTCTCAGGGAGCAGGCAAATCAGGCAAAATCCAAAGAAACAAAACAAAAAGCCAAAACCATGTGGTACCTTAAAGACTATTATATTTTGATGTACGCTTCCGTGGACACGTCCACTTCATCAGATATAAAGAAACAGAATGAAATGTATATGAAATATCAGTTTCACATTCTAAATATTCATTGGTTATATGCAGTAATTAGGCCTATGTTTCTTTTATGGCCCTGTTGTAAAAATACTTCAGGAAGACGGGAAACAGATACCAGGTCTGAGCAGAGATGGGGGGATGAGGGGGGTAAATATGCAGTTAACCTCAAGAGGGAACTAGGGCAGGGGTCCCCAAACCCTGGTCCGCAGCCCGGTGTCAGTCTGTGGCCTTGGCCAGACCGGGCTGCGGAGACAGATCTCCCACTCCCCCCTGCACGCACTCCCCCCTGCACAGCCCCTTCACGCATGCGGACAAGTACGGACGCCCCCATGTGAGCACCCCCCTCGTGCCCCTGACCACCCCACCATTCTTCGCACATGCATGTGAGTGTGTGCATGCCTGCACAAGCATCTACCGCCCCTTCGGGTGCCCCGCCTTCCCTAGCCGGTCCATAGTGTTGAAAAGGTTGGGGACCCCTGAACTAGGAAATACTAGGAATAGCAAAGCTGAGATAAGGATAATTGTGGAGGGCCAGGGAGAAAGAGCTTGGCTTTCTTACTTCTACTGATTGGCACATTGGTCAGAACTTAGATACATTATCTCTTGGCTAAAATACCCCCGATCCGCAAACCATCCTGGCCACTGACAAAGGAATTTTGGGAGCTGTGATCCCCGAAATAATGTTCCAAAACACCACAGACAACAACAGACCCTTCATATCAGAGTCTGCAGTCCCTCAATAACTCCCATCTCTTCATACAGCAAAATCCTACTCTTAACCAACCAGTTATAGCTTTAAATATAAAATTTAAATAGAAAAAGAGGCATACACTTTTAAATTCTGCTTTGCTTGATATCTTGTGGGTGTACACACATAGCCACATTCCCAGTAACATTAGTAGTTAAGGCATGCAGCGTCACAAGTATATTATTGGTTTAATTGATTTATATAGTCCTCTTCAAAAGTTCCCCAGGACAGCATAAAAAACATTAACACAGTAGCAAATTGGTTAATATATATATATATATATATAGATTAATATTTACTGAAACAAGAACATTGAATCGTCACGATATGAAAGAGCCATACAGAAGCAGCTCATGGGACTGAAATAACAAAGACAAGTCAGCATGAAAATAATGCACAGAGAATTAAAAAGTCTGGGTGTGGGGGGGGGCAGGTCAAGAAGGCTTTCTGCCAGGTGTTAAAATGATATCAAGGTCGGTGCTCCATTGGTCTCCCGAAGGAGAGCATCCTACAGCTGGAGTGCTAGTAATGTATGGGCCTCTTGGCTGTTGCCAGCCACAGCCTCACAGGTGGCAGGTGCAGCCACACAAGGATTCCTATTGAAGATCTCATTGTTGGGGCAATCAAAGTGCAACACCCGCTACCACTGAGATTGTTGGACGGGGGGGGGTTCCCAGCATTCCTAACCCATTGGCTGTGCTGACTAAGGCTGGTGGGAGCTGCAAAAACATCTCAAAGGCTTCCGTTTCCTCATGTCTCCCATAGGCTACAGGCAGACACTATGTGGAGACAAGTAGTTCTTCAGATAGCCCATCGCTGAGGTGCACAGGGGTTTAGAGATGAAAACCAGCACCTTGAATGGAGCTTGGAAATGAACTAGGACCCAATGATGCTGGCAAAGCAGAAATACCATGCAGTCCAAATGCCTGGTGCTGTTCCTCCTCCAGCTTCTAGCACCATCTCCCATGTGCTTCTGGAAGGACCCCCAGTCCTCTGGAACAGTGTGAGAGGGGGCAGTGCAGGAGGAGGAGAAGGAACGGCACTGACAGTCGGGAATCTTATTCTGCTGCCCTCTGAAATCCCTTGAGCTTCAGTCTTGAGCCAATGTAGTCTTTGGTTTGCTAGGCGATTACATACCACTTTACCAGCAGGTGGATTTCTTTCAGGAATGTAGAAGTGTGCACTCCACACATATCCTAGGAAATTAAAATACACCAATTTATGCTGTATATATTAGTAAAAGCACAGAGGTTGACACAAGTATCAAAAAGGATTCCAACTCAAGATCAAAGTTTAACCCTGAGAGAGAGAGAGAGAGAGAGAGAGAGAGAGAGAGAGAGAAAGCGCTCATATCTAGAACAAGTTAACACACCAGCATAAAGGTTAGCTTCATCCTGCCTTTTTACATCTTATTCAGCATTTTCTTATGTAGTCCCTCTTTAAAGAAAAATACCCCCATAACAGCATCAGTTCCAGCTGGCAGCTATCAGTCAGCCCCACCTAACTACCCTGTTTCCCTGAAAATAAGACCTAGTATGGTTTTTCAGGATGCTTGTAATATAGGCCCTACCCAAAAAATTAAGCCCCAGTGAAGTGAAACTCCACCCTCCACCATTGTGCAGCAACCAGAAGAAGATGACATGACTATATTTGAATAAACGTAGATTGTTGTACATGTACCCTGTCTTATTTTCGGGGAAACACGGTATGTCGGAGCAGGCAATTCCACAGGCAATGTCTGCTTCCCACCACTAGGTGGCTACAAATGTGAGGCTTGTTGAAAGGCTTCCAGGGGTGCAAGAGGTTGGAGAAAAATAGACAAGCCACCCCTCTCCTCTCCTTCCAAAATGGGCGGGAGTGTAAAAACAAATGCCTACTTTTCCCAGTCCTTATCTCAGTGAGTGGCATTTGTCAGTCTCTAAGAACGTGGGGACGTGGTGGCGCTGTGGGCTAAACCGCAGAAGCCTGTGCTGCAGGGTCAGAAGACCAGCAGTCGTAAGTTCGAATCCACGCGACGGAATGAGCACCCGTCGCCTGTCCCAGCTCCCGCCAACCTAGCGGTTCGAAAGCATGCAAATGCGAGTAGATAAATAGGTACCATCTCGGTGGGAAGGTAAACAGCGTTCCGTGTCTAAATCACACTGGCCATGTGACCACGGAAAGATTGTCTTCGGACAAACGCTGGCTCTATGGCTTGAAGAGCGGGATGAGTGCCACCCCCTAGAGTCGGACACGACTGGACAAAAATTGTCAAGGGGAACCTTTACCTTTAAGAACTCCCAGGCCTATCATGGAAGCAAGGGAGTTGTCAGGCATTAAGCCTGACTCTGTTCTTTCTGCCTTGAGTGTTAAGTGCTGAGAAAAGTACTGTTCCTTCCTGACAGTAATAAAATAAAATGAAAATGCAAAAACAAGTGCATTCCTAACATTACACGCTAGAGAAATTTAGAGTCATCTTATAGTAATCTAACAGCTAATTTCTGTGCATATATTACTTGGAAGTTAAGTCCCACATTGCAGCTTATTCCCAAGCAAATGTGCATAGAATTGTAGCCTAAATATTCCCCTGAAAGATGAAATATGGTATTAATTAAGAAAACATAGAAAATCAAGATGAATCACAGGCCTAATATCCAGAGGGGTGATCCAGTAAGCCTTGTGGCTGCACAACCCCATTATTTATAATAAAGCGCCTGTGGAATTCTTTCTCAGTTCCAATGATATAAATGCCAACTTGAGCACTGTATCGTCTGCAGAATTGTGGTCAGGAGGGTTCTCTCAATTGTTTGCATGTTTGCACAGAGATAAGGCTACGTTTGTTCAGTGGACTTCCTCTGGATGGACCTTTCTGTCTGTTTCAGATTTGAGCAGTTTTTCTCATTTTTTCCAATTTAAGCTCATTTGGCCCAATATCTGCATGGCAATTTGCATCCATATTCACACACCTTTATGCAATTTTTCCTAATATAGCCATGTGTGCAAGCAAGTTTCTCTAATATGCTGTGTTTTTATTTATACAGCAGGGAGACACAGGGTACCCGAAAGACGAGCTGACATAAATTTCAGCTGGCATACATTTTCATGGACTTCATTAATCTACAAATTGTTGTGTGCTATTTCCCCTAATACAGGCATTTTGTGCACCTTCTTTGATCAGACAGTTCCATCTCATTATCTTGAAAAGTGAGAGTATCAAACTATAACTATTTTGGCTGGAGTGATGATTTCTGAAAGAGTGAACTAGGCATGTTTGCTTTCAGATACAAACCATGGCAGATTTCTCCCCCATTCTAACTCTTAGTATTTATATAGGAATGCAGTTTTAATAATAATTGTGTATCATCAAGTCGAGGCTAGCTTATGACAATTCTTTTTCAGGATTTCCTAGGAAGAGATTACTCAGAAGTGGTTTACCATTCTCTTCTTCTATGGATACTTGGGTTCTATTAACTGGAGGCACAATGGGGAATCAAGCTCCCAACCTATGTAGCTATCCAGCCATAATAATAATCCTTTCCAGGACTTTCTAGGTAGTGAGTACTCAGAAGTAGTTTACCATTCCCTTCTTCTGGACCCATCCTGGGACAGTGCAGCTTGCCCAAGGCAGCACAGGCTGGCTCTTTTGGGATGCACAGTGGGGAACTGAATTCCCAACATCCAGCTCCACAGCCAGAGGACCTAAACAAAGCAAAGCAAAGCGTGCAGCTTATAAAAGCAAAAGTGTGCTCCTTATATACTGCCCCAGAGTGCTTCAAGCACTCTCTGGGCAGTTTACAAGTTAATTATGCCGGCTACACATTGCCCCTCCCCCCAGCAAGCTGGGTACTCATTTTACCGACCTCGGAAGGATAGAAGGCTGAGTCAACCTTGAGCCGGCTACCTTAGGATTGAACCCCAGGTCGTGAGCACAGTTTTGGCTACAGTACAGTGGTTTAACCACCGAACTACGAGGATAGCTAAGTCACTTAGCTAGCCAGCCACGATTTCATAGCTATCCAGTGTAATTTTAGACACTTCTATATCTTGCTATATATCTTGCTTGCTTGCCTTTAACACATGTCTCATCCTTCCTCCAATAAGCTCAAGTCCGCGTGCCTGGTTTTCCTACCCATTTTCACCACCCTAACAATTCTTTGAGATGTGTCAGGCTGGGAGAACGGCACTGGCCATGGTCATCCAACATGCTTTGCAGCTGAGTGAAGATTTGGGCCCAGGTCTCTTGTATCCTCTCATAACTCACTAAACCACAACCTCTCTCTCTTGCACGTGACAAAGGAAAATAGGGAACTGCCCTATGCCAGGTCGGATTATTTGTTCATCTCACTGAGTATGGCCTACCATCAGCAGGGCTTCCCAAGACGTTACACAGAGAGCTTCCTTGTTGTCTGCTACCTGTTTTTGTTTTTAAGAAAAGGAAGTGCCAAAGGCTAAACAGCGGCCTCTTGCATTCCAAGCATGTGCTCTGCCACTGCACTAGTTACACACACACACATAAGCATGGGGAAATAAGCAGCTTACTCATTTCAATAGATCTGTGTAGTCATCGTACTTCATGTCAGAGAACAGAGCAAAACTGGTGGTTGTCAGGGTTAGTATTAACTGAATTATACACTTCCTGACCCTGTGTTTGGTTTGAGTTCTTTTATTTCAGAGTTTTGTGTCACTAAATTATGAACACCCACTCAGAAAACACCATGTACAAATAAGTTCCATTGACACCAGCAGGAATCGTTTGCATTTAACAGTTGCAAATCCAGCAAAGCCGCTCCGGATGTGCAAACAAGGCACTCCTGCTGGTGCCAGTATGGTGTGGGAGGGGTGGAGTCAGGGAGAGATGTATTTGCACTGAATCCTCACGGTAAGGAAGAACGGTCTCTTTAAACCCCATCGTGTTTTAACAAAAAGGAGCTTCTCATTTTTGCAGCAGGAGAGCTCCACTCTGGCTTTACCAGATGGTGTATCAAAGCTATGGACTTTGCCTTCTGGAGCGGGAGTTCGCGGGGCATATGTGGACTGGGTAGGAAAGAGAGAATGATATAAATGGACGGTCTGATTTTTAAAAATGTATTCAACAGGCAATTTGTCACTTCTGAAATATATTTTACTGAAAGGGGTTTGAACGGACTCTCAGATGATGACTCCAAAGGATGAAAGAAATGAATCAAAATTACCACTATTTTGCCACAGAGAAGTAGTGGATTAGACAGAAAAGAGAGTGTGTGTTCTTATAAATGATTCCTGAAGATCCAGCAAAGGGCTTTGCTTTGCAAAGCAGTATCTCAGATATTGAGGTACTTTGAAAACTGATCCATTAATCTGATTCAGAAAGTCAAGACATGGCCACAAAGGCTGCAGCAAAATGGCAATTTTCACCTTATTATCTTTTTTTAAAAATATATGTTTTTTTTAGTTAAAGTTCAGTTAGATGTAGCATTAAATATCCCGTAGTTTGCCACTGTGCAATGAACAAACTACAGTGAATGTTGCAATCAGGTTAGTTGCTCACTGCTGGATTATCAAAAAGGATGAAATGGAGGACAATGATTACAAATAGGGAGGATGTTGAAAAACATGTCTGCACTCAGTTTGTATGCACTCAGTATATGACTGTGGGACCCTGGGAGAATGGATTAATGAGTAAGTCTCTGTGTTATTACTTTCTGCATAAGAGTATAGTGGTCAACAATATGCTTCTGTTTGCAAGCCTCTACAGCAGTAGCAGTTACATGGAGCTCTTTTGGCCTCTCCTTCTCCTGTTCCTTCAACTCTTTCCTCTGTTCCATAATAATTCTTGAATTCTCTTTTGTGTTTTTGTTGTCTTATGTTCCTATCTAACTTTTTTTGTCATCAACTACAGCCAGTTGTCTCTTGTGTTTTTCCCATGGTAGGTGTTGATTAGCCAGTAATATGACAGCATCTGTACACTACTTGAAAAAATGCCTAAGGTTGGTTTTTAAAATTTCCATCTATTCCCTTAACTGTCCAGATAGTGAAAGTGTTAATGGATCTTCAGCCCACCTACTCTATATATCTCTTCTCTTCTCTTCTCCAAATCTGGCTTCTTCTTTCTCAATGTCTATAACAGCACCTGGCTCCTACTTAGCCTCTTAATTCCTATGGAAGCAATAAGAATGTGCTTAGTTTTTTCACACCTGGCTTCTCTATTTTAGTTTTGTTTTTATTAAATAAATCATGACACAGCGTAAGATGTCTTGTGTTGTTGTTCATCTGAGGTGGTATTTATCTAATTTTTAGACCTGCTAAAGACCAGATGATTTTTATGTCCTGATATATAGCCATAGAACTCAATGGGGGTGTACTTTCTTTTTCACATGACTGTAGTGTGCAAAATGCTACTGCTTGTCTTTAAGTGATACATTTCAAAGTGAGTATCAGCATCATAATCAAAAAAATTATATGGGAGAAGTTGTGGATAACCCTAGACAGAAATCTTAAATCCAATTTTCTAATCTGTCCCTGTTCTCCATCTTCAGGAGAGAGAGAAAAAATCACTCCTGTGCAGGACAGGGTACAGATATTCCAGCTTCTCCATGGCACACCTGAATGGAACACAGGCCACAGCTCGAGAAACTCTGTTTTAAACCAAATGTTTTCAAGACTGATAAATTCTAAATATTTGCTACCCAGTGAATCTGACTGAACCCAGTTGAAATTGAGTCTAAATAAACATGCTAACAATTATACTACAGAGCAACATTATATGTACACACACACACACACGCACGCACGCACACATATATTCTGGAATAATTGAAGCCCACAACCCCAATTGTAGAAGTTATTAAGCCTTTATTTAATTCAATTGAATTAATTTATAGTGATCTATAAAGGTATTGGCTATCTTTACATTTGTCCTTTATTTTAAGAAAAACATTTGTGGTGTTGGGTAGGAATGTGCATCCAAAAGGGCATAAATGTTCAGCCAGTAGGCCAGAGTTACCACCACCCCACCTCTGCGAGGCACATAATTTTCTTGTTCAAAGGGAGAAAACCAAAACAATATTTTGCATTTACTGCTTGGAAACTCATTCTTTAAGTAGCTTTTCACTTGATCAAGGAAGTTATAGCTCCATTAAAGCTTCAAGCAATTGCATCTACTGTGCTTCTTCTACAATGCTTGCACTCTGATTTAATGAGCAGGAATATGCTTAGAAATGGGGTGGGGGGAGACAATATTTAGGAGCATGAAGGCACCAGAAGTATCACAAAGGAGCAAACTGCAGTGCAGGTTATCTTTTGCTTCCAAGGATTGTTCAGTCTTGAAGAACATCTCAGCCTCAGCGCAGAGACATTATCCTTCATTTTAGAACATCACCCCCCTATTAAACATTATGGATGGTGTTTGGCTCAAGCAGTACAGCGCTAGCAAATCCATATTTTCAAAGCACTTTGCTTTGGCAGCACCAGTCCCGGGGAAAAAGAGATGCAGTTATAGAAATCCTCCTTGCTTGCTTGCTTATTTATTTTAGTAGCTTTTCTCACATTTCCTATCGCATGACATGGAATGTGTCAGGTGACAATGAAGAAAACTATAAATAATGAATAGGGGGAGGATATAAAACAGCAGCACTGAAGACTGAGAGGCAGTAAGTAATAAAAGTTCAAACAGTTTTACACCCAGCATTATATTTCCTTGGATGTGGGCAAGAGAGCTTTGCCTTTCTCAGTACTTCGGGATTGCCACTGGTCAAAGCTGTTTCATGCTGTATCCCATCATGAAAAGCTCTTTCTCTGCTCTGTAATTTCCCCCAAATCCCTGGTAAGGTAACAGAGCTCTAGAGAGCTCCTCAACACACCCAGTGTTCTATGTGGGGGACCTAACAATGGCTCCTTCAGTATCTGTATGGATGGTTTGTACAATGGTGCCAGATCTTTTTCAGAAGGTTGGAAACCAGGCTCGCTTCCATAGTTTTCAGGTGCCAGTGGTGGTAGCGAAACCCACACGGGTAAGGAGTATATTGCATATAGTTCTGGTCGCCACACCTCAAAAAATACATAGTGGAACTGGAAAAGGTGTAGAAGAGAGCAACTAAAACAATGACTGGGCTGGGGCACCTCCATTTTGAGGAAAGGCTATAGTGTTGGGGGCTCTTTAGACTATAGGAAAGGCGCCTGGGGGGGACATGATTGAGACGTATAAAAGTATGCAGGGGATGGATAAAGTGGAGAGAGGGACGCTCTTTTCCCTCTCAGGCAATACCAGAACCAGTGGACATCCACTCTAATTGAGTGTTTGGAGAGTGAGAACAGACCAAAAAAATATTTCTTTACCCACTGTGTCGTTAGTCTGTGGAACTCCTTGCAGTAGGGTGTAGTGATGGCATCTGGCCTAGATGCCTTGTAAAGGAGATTGGACAGATTTCTGGAAGAAAAGGCCATCGCAGGTTATAAACCATGATGGGGTTGTATAATATCCAGGCTTAAAAGGAAGGTACCTCAAAATGCCAGATGCAAGGGAGAGGTATCATGAGACAGGTATCTAGTTGTCTCGTGTGCTCCCAGAGGCAACTGGTAGGGACACTGAGATAAAGGATGTTGGAGTAGATGGGTCCTTGGCCTGATCCAGTAGGGCTCTTCTTGTGTTCTTATGCTATCCACCTGTCCTCCAGCTGTGAATGGCAAGCCTTGGAGAATTGCCATTATGGTGCTTCAAAGTGCTGGACAGTACTAAACCACACTGAACAAAACTGCATACAGCCACCAAAAACGGGTAGCCAGAGGAGGTGCTGAGAAGACTTACAGAGCCTGCACAACCCTTTCCCCTGGATATTGACATAGCTTTAGAGTGTATCTACACTACATAGAATCACAGAATAATAGCATTGGAAGTAACCTATAAGACCACTGATTCTTGCTTAATGCAGGAATCCAGATCAAAGCAGATCTGACAGATGATTGTCCAATTTTCTCTTGAATGTCTCCAGCTTTCGAGTGCTCATGTATGTTATAGCAGTTTTTAATCCCACTTTAATGGTCATGACTCTATTCTAGAACTGGAACTTTGGGAAGGTTATCAGAATTCTCTGTAGCTATTCACAAAATACACTAGAACCCTCTAGCAGAGGAATTCCCTCACCAGACTACAAATCCCATGAGTCCATAGGACAGAACCGTGGTAGTTAAGGAGGGACCAAACTGCTATAAATGTGTCTCTGAGCTAGTGCAGGTAATGGCATGGCTCCGTTCCTCTCAACCTGCCGCTCTGAGGATCCCAGAGTGGATGATGATCACCTTTATTATTTTTTGGGTGGGAAGAGGAAGCCAAATTGTACTGCAGACTGGCTACAATGTTTTCCAGCCCAGGCTGAACAGAGGAAGAGTGAACAATGCATTGTGGACTAATGCAAGTATGCCAGTTGGGGTACCTTGTCCTCAGTCCCCCCCCACGTCAGATTCCTTTCTCACATGCAGGTCTTCATAAACCTCATAACAACATGTGCAGTGATTCCATAACGTTAATATAATGTCGCAGATAACAGATAATAACAATACAGTACTACATTGAAGTAGGGACGTGGTGGCGCTGCGGGCTAAACCACAGAAGCCTGTGCTGCAGGGTCAGAAGACCAGCAGTCGCAAGATCGAATCCATGCAACGGAGTGAGTGCCTGTCGCTTGTCCCAGCTCCTGCCAACCTAGCGGTTCGAAAGCATGCAAATGCAAGTAGATAAATAGGGACCACTTCGGTGGGAAGGTAACAGCATTCCTTGTCTAAGTTGCACTGGCCATGTGACCAAGGAAGATTGTCTTCGGACAAAACGCTGGCTCTGTGGCTTGGAAACGGGGATGAGCACCGCCCCTAGAGTTGAACACGACTGGACAAAAATTGTCAAGGGGAACCTTTACCTTTACCTTTTACTACATTGAAATATTTATATAATATCATGCAAAGGTCCATAATATCAATAGGAATTTCATGGCAAAAAGTGTCTGGGAGTGCTTCTAGACAACAGGCTCTTATTGCTCATGTTTAAACACTCCCGTGAAGCTATTATTTTTTCCTTGACAAGGTTTTCTCTAGGAGACAAACACAGAAGGGAAAGAAAGGGAATATATGGGAGGGCTTCCAAGGGAAGGTGACTGTCCTATCTAGATGCCCTGCATACTTCAGAGAAGGGGACATTCTAACTTAACTGATCTGGAGGCCACCCTGATTGACTACCAAACAAACAAACAAACAAAAAAACATCCCTGTGGGGTAGTCACTGTTCTTTTGCAGACGGATGTTTCTTTCCTTGCCAACTGGGTGGAGGGGTGGACGGCCTGGGAGCTGAAGGATCCTTCTTAGAAAGCTTTATAGGCAATCAGACTTCCCCAGTACACCCATGTCGGTTGAATATTCCTCAGGCATGAATTAATGTAATACTGTGACCACCTACAGCTTACAGATACACTGAGCAGGGATTTTGAGATGGAAGGTGCTTTTACTTTGCAATTATTAAGTCTGAGGGAGGAAGCAAAGTATCAACAGCTAGTGAAGGACGAGAGGGAAAAGAAGTGTTGCCTCTGATTTCCAAAGGAGCTAGAAAGGATAAGGAATGTATTCGTTCTCTGCTTTGACAGGACACACATATTAACTGTGCCCAAACTAAAGCAGCATGTTCTCTTCCCCACTCTTTATGCCCTTTCAAGTCATGTTTTGTTTAATTAACTATTGTTTGCACAGCACTTTTTTTTACGTCTTTGCCTAGCAGCCACTGTCAGGTTTCAGCACATGGTGCATTCATTCACATATATCACATCCTTCGTTATTAGTGTTAATTTGGTTATAGTGACAAACACCTCAGCCAAATTTGCAGGCGGCTTGTGGCAAGTCCTGCTCTACAGGCACATGAAAAGATGGAGATTGTTACTGCAGCAAGCAATCTACATGCAGACGAGATATGGCAACTGAAGAACCGTCAGCTGTTTCCAGTTTTAGATAGGGGCTCAGGGAGAGATAAGACCTGGCGCTTGTATTTTTTAAAAACAAGATATATACAGTGTTATTTGCACGTAACACTGTATCTAGCATTGGGAAACTTCTCTTGTTTCAACCAGGCAGGGGTCATATTAATAGATTAAAATGGGCTGATGGTGGGCTGCACCAAAACACACACAAACACGCACAGAGTCACATTCCATGTCGCAGCAGACCAGCAAATGGGAGGAAAAGTAGATAGCTTTTCCTGACCTGTCTCCCTGACATGTTGAACTACAAATTTCATAATTCCAGGCACCATTGCCAATAATACTTGTATTCCAGATACATTATTAGACTACAGCTTCCATAATCATCAGCCAGCAAATCAATGCCCAAAATGACTCGGGATGATGGTAACTATAGCATGGCACCTCTGGACAGTCCCAAGGTGGGGGAAGGCTGGGAGAGATGAACATGCTGGAATGTGAAACGTAGTGGTGGAAGAAGGAAATTGGGTCACAGTGTGAAGGAGAAATGAAAGCATTTAAAGAAAGATGTCCCTCCCATCACACCCCCAAAATAATAAAGTGAACGATCCTGGTTATCCCCTTGCTTCTTGCTTACCTTTAGTGGATTGCCCTTGCCTACTGCTTGATCTTAAAGCTAGGGTTGCGATTTCTAAATCAGCCTTTCCTAACTTAGTACCCTTGAGATGTGTTGGATTGTAATTCCTATCACGTCTAGTCTGCAAGGTAATGATGGGCATGATGGGAATTGTAGTATAAAACCAGTGGGTTAGGGAAGAATGATTTTAAAGCATTTGCACACATGGCGCAAACAACATGTTAAAGATTTAGCTTTTTCCATAAGTAATGTTGAAGGGCAATAGAAAATGAGAAAGAACCATTTCAAATCGAGTGTACACTCAAGTCAGTGAGGGTACATTTGTATATTAAAATTAATAATAATTACATTCCATCAAGTTGATTCCAACTTATGGAGACATTAAAAATTACAGAATTAAAAAAAAAAAAGATACACCATTCGCTTGTGGATACCTTTTGTGTCACATTTAGTTCCAGCTGCAGCATAAGACCGGAAATCCAAAGGGATGTGTTGATGGACATTCCGATTGTGAGGAAAAATGAAATTATTTCAGTCTCTTCAATCTTAATATCTTCTGTGGGTCTTGTACTTGTCACAAGCTCCTGTTCAAACAGCTATAACCTGAAGTTTTTGAAGTTTGGCAGTCTCTGGCTCTCTTTTCTGCCTCGTTATTTTTCGTGGAAAACTGTGCCCTGTGCAGCCGAATGTGACTTAGCATATGCAGATCCCAGGGTGTCCCATTCATTCTATCCCTAAAGGCCATGGCAGAATGTTTATTGGACAGTCTAGCCCTCAATTGCTCTCGTCGGTTGATAGGAATGGAATCATACCTTGGCAACAAAGCATCTTCCTTGCCTTTCTGTGTAAATGCTATGCTTGAGGTAGAACCAATCAGCTGCCTGTCACAAGGTGGGCAGGACATAGGAGGAGATCCACACAAGTACCATATATTTCTGGGTGATCTGAAGTAAATTGTCAACGTTTCTGGTTCTCTGTTGTTTAATAATAGCAACAAGAAAATTGTTTTCCACCTAGATGAGGCTTCTAGAATCATAAATGCTTGGGATAACCAGAAGTGGGCTTTTGTGTGCAATGACTGTGAGCCAAATTGAGTCCTGATTCTAAGACCAAATTACTAGACTCAGAATTTTTTTCAGAGGCCATGGGCATTATCATTAGAGTATGTTAGGTGGCTATCTCAGGTGCAGGTAATTGGCATTACAAGAAGGCAGCAAATAGTTATTTACTGATTTATTACCATGCCATTTTAACAGTCAAAGGGGGGTGAGGGTTTTCTGCTGCAGGTGCCCAATTCACCTGGTTGGCATAGGTATGCTGGACATGGCTCTGTGAAAAGTGGCGCCATTTACTCCACCATCTCAGGGAACACAATTTCTTGGGATGGCCCTGACACTTGATCTTTAATTCAAAATGGATGGGCTTTTTGCACTGGACTTTGACATCATGGGGTCCTAGGAAAAGAGCAACAGCAACAACACACCTGAAGTCTACAACCCTGCCACAGGGTTCAGTACCACTATGTATACAGACTTCTTTTAGCTGGGAATTGAAAAGCAAGCCTGGCACAATATTGTCCCTGGGGACACACATATCTGTTCAGCTGGTTATTTCAGCCTGAAAAATCCTCTCGCCTGCAGATCCTTCTCTGCTTGTGGCTTAATGAAAAGGCAGCAGTTCAATACCTTGTATGTTCTGCCACGAGTGCAATTAACAACCAATACCTCTATCAGGAGAAGGAAGCAAGGAACCTGAAAACTTACTCACAAGCCCTAAGTGCTAGGGGTGATCCCTGACCATCACTGGATCCTGGTTTTACTGAGCAAAAGTGGAGTGAGAGACACAGTGACTCTATGAATGAGTGACCTGTAAAATGTTCTATAATTAACAGCCCTGCTTAGCCCCTGCAAATCATTGCTTCCTTCATGGAA
Source organism: Pogona vitticeps (assembly GCF_051106095.1). NCBI lineage: Eukaryota > Metazoa > Chordata > Lepidosauria > Squamata > Agamidae > Pogona > Pogona vitticeps. The sequence goes on from NC_135783.1 coordinate 248,393,771, forward strand.
TCAATCCATCTCATATTTTTTCTTCCTCTATCCCTAACATAGCTCTTTTGCCTTTCACAAATGCAATTTAGGAGCACTGCTGGATGAATAACTTAATGCCAGTTAGGATGCTATGTCACATAAGGAAGGGAGGCCTGCAAAAGGAAGCCGCAAGCTTTCCTTGCATAACACACATTAAGTGTACAGAAACAGACATGTTCCCATCTAGAAACTCAAAAGCATTCCAAATTGCCTATCCATGCATATGGTCAGAGAGCCCTCCTATATGAAATGTGACTGTGACCCAAGGCTGACTAAAGTTCATGGGAAAGATTAATATAATTCTTATCTAGGTTCCTTGGCCATCAGGAACAGTTGTGTTAAAAATAAATTTAAAATTTAAAACACCAGGTTTCTTTTCAGTGTGGAAATTATCTCAGAGCTGTGGCCTACATAACATCAACACAGGCCCAAAGCTTGGAGGTGACTAGTTACTAATAACTAGTTACAGTTAAATATTTATTTCTACTAAGATGGGCGGGGTACAAATCAAATCAAATAAATCAAATAAATAAATAAAATACATAACTGCATTACAACTATAATTTAATGAGGAATAGCATCATATCTTTTGCACCGTAATTATAACATTTGAATCCCTGATGATACAGAAGGACCTTACTAAATGACTTAGCTAAATGGTACAGGAGGAAACACAGTTCAAGGTGCCCTTGGGGATCATGTTCTGTTGTGGGTGTTGAGATGATGGCAAAGGGACTGGAAGAGTGTGTTTTGTAGCCTAGGACAACACCTTTCAGCATTCAATTTTTTCCAAAAGGAAATCAGATAAACTATGTTTGTTATTTGGGAAATGGTAAAGTAAATACGTAGTTACTTTTAAATTTGGAACTATGTTAGTAACAAACTACTTCCTTGAAATTTGGAATTATAACAGCAACCATTTGCTTATTCACAGTTAACCTTCCAAGCTCTGCACAGGCATGCAGCTTTAGCCAGCTTGAATGTCCAAAGGAAGTGAATGGTGCTCAGCTGTCTGGAGAAAGATCAAAGTGAACTGAAGTGTGATAGTGTCTATAGTGAGAAGTAAAGCCATTTCTGTTAGGCACATAGCAGCTGGTGAAAGTACAGCCACCCAGTTTCCTGGAAATGTCTTTGTTTGCCTATCAATGGTTAGCCCTTGTGAAGCATTTCCACTGTATAAACTGAATTTCAAATTCAAGCAAGAGTAAGATATTGTATTTGGAAATGGGCACCACTTCCACACACAGCCCCAGAGGAGATAGAGGCACACCAGCGATAAATACATGCATAAAAGTTCCTCTAAGGTAACAACCTGTTCCTCATTAGTACCAAATAATGTAATCCTAGTTCTGAGTAAGGAAATCCTCTAATCTTAGTTTTCTTTGATGTCAGGTGTCTTCATAGAAAAACCCAATTAGTATTGCCCCCTTTGTGTATAGGTCACCAGACTACAGATCAAAGGGGCAGTGACTGGGAGCATCAGTGAACCAATTGATAATAAAACACAGGAGGAAATAGATGTAATTGAGCTTTTGATATTCATAACTTCAGGAGGCTGCTTTGATTGATGGATGAGCAGCAGATGGTTATGGTTCAGTGGCCCGCAGCCTCTTAAGTTCCATGAATCATCACCTTTTGATTCGCTCCCCAAATATATGATCTTGTGGCCTTAGCAGCTTAGCTGTTTCTCCCCCCCCCCCGGTTGCAGTTCCTGTCTTAGTGACATGTGGTATGCCATACTGACATCCTGGACATGCCATTGGGATGTTCTGTCAAGATATTGTTTTTCAACACTGCATTGTTTTTTAATCTTACAGGTTATTAAGCTGTTTTAGAAGCAGGCACAATATTGACCTTGTGTTTCTGGTTATGTCAGCTCAGCTCAAAAGAAGCTAGAGAACCTCCTCCCACCTAAATCTACTCGTATCACTCGATCTAGGAGAAGGCTAGAGCGCAGGTGGAGGAAGAAACCGACGGAACATAATTGGATAGCTGTTAGGGTCGCAACTAATCTTTACCTGACTAAGGTAAAGGCTGCCTGTCCTACATATTTTGCTAACCGGATAAGCGAAGCCTCAAATCAGCAGGCGGAGTTATTCCATATAGTGTGCGACCTATCCGGAATTGGTCTGAGTGACTGGCCTCTCCCTAGTTTTTCACCTGACCAGTTTGCAGCCTTTTTAAAATCTAAAGTGGAGGCCATCCACCGTTAGCTCTCTCCTTTTTTGAATACAGTGAGTCGAGCTGAGATGTCCAGCGCTCCGTCTTGCCCGGTGACTCTCGATCTCTTTCAGCCTGTGACGCCTGACACTGTGGACAAAGTGCTTGATCACTGTCGGGCCACCACTTCCTCTTATGATCCTTGCCCAGCCTGGCTAATCAAAGCAGCGAGGCCAATAACAACAGAATGGGCCACAGCAATAATAAATGGGTTGTTCCTTGAAGAGACACTCATTAGGCCCATAAGAAAGAAACTTAATATGGCGGTGGATGAAACTGGCAATTATAGGCCCATCGCCAATGTTTCTTTCATTAGCAAAGTGGTCGAGCGGGTGGTGGCTGACCAGCTTCAGGCTCATTTGGATGAAACAGATGCTCTGGATCCATTTCAGTCGGGCTTCAGGCCACGCCACGGTACAGAGACGGCATTGGTCGCCCTGTACGATGACCTGTTGAGGGAGGCTGACAGGGGTAAAATATCTCTGTTAGTCCTCCTTGACATCTCAGCGGCCTTTGATACCGTTGACCACAGTATCCTCCTGGGGAGGCTCTCTGAGTTGAGAATTGGTGGCTTGGCATTTGCCTGGCTCCGTTCCTTCTTGGAGGATCGTCCCCAGAGAGTGCAGCTTGGGGAGAGTTTCTTGGCCCCGCGGAGTCTCAATTGTGGGGTTCCATAGGGGTCGATTATCTCCCCAATGCTGTTTAATATCTATATGAGGCCACTGGGTGGGGTTATCAGGGGTGTGGAGCATTGTGTCATCAATATGCTGATGACACCCAGCTCTACATCTCCTTGTCACCAACTGCAGGTGATGCCGTCCCATTCTTCCATTGCTGCCTGGGGGCCGTACTGCAATGGATGCAGGAAAATGGGCTGAAGCTGAACCTGGACAAGACGGAGGTTCTGAGGGTGGGTGCCTCCGTGGTTGGCGGCTTGGGTGACTCTCGTTTGGGGGGGTGACCCTGGCCGCAAAGAGTGGGGTTCGCAGCTTGGGGATCCATCTGGACCCAACGCTCACCATGGAAATGCAGGTGGGGTCGGTAGTCCACACCGCCTTTTTCCATCTTTGGCGGATTGCCCAGCTGCAACCCTATCTCGATACGGGGGCACTCACTACCTTGGTGCATGCGCTCGTAATCTCAAGATTAGACCACTGTAATGTGTTCTACATGGGGCTGCCTTTGAGGTTGATGTGGAAACTCCAGGTGGTGCAGAATGCGGCGGCCAGACTCCTTAGCAGAGTGAGAAAATACCAGCATAATTCTCCTATTTTGGCCGCACTGCATTGGCTGCCCATTTGGTTCCACATTGACTTCAAAGTTTTAATGCTTACTTATAAGGCCCTAAACGGTTTAGGACCTCGATATTTGGTGGAACACTACTCCCACGAAGATCTACCCGGATCACCTGCGCGAGTCAGGAGGTGAGGCTGAGGAGCTTGACGCCGAGGGAGGCCTGGAAGGAAAAAACACAAAATCGGGCCTTCTCAGCAGTAGCTCCTCATCTCTGGAACAATCTCCCTCTGGAGAGTCGCATGGCCCCTACTCTGGGTACCTTTAAAAATCAACTAAAAACATGGGTGTTCATTCAGGCCTTCCCTCCAGTCAATACTTGATCTTTCTCTTTCTCTTTCTTTTATTTTTCTCTATTTATTTTTACTTTATTTTTTCCTGTTTTGTAAATAGTTATGAGGTCATTTATGTAATAATTTTTGTGTTATTTTTATTTGCTGTTTATCCTGTATTGGAAGCTGCCTAGAGTGGTCACAAGACCAGATGGGTCTATAAATAAATAAATAAATAAATAAATAAATAAATAAATAAATAAATAAATAAATAAATAATAGATCAGGAGGTTGGGTTGTGGAGCCTAACACTGAGGGAGGTCTGGAAGGAAAAAACAAGAAACTGGGCCTTCTCGACAGTGGCTCCTCACCTTTGGAATAACCTCGCTTCTGAGATCTGTATGGCCCCTTCGCTGGGCATTTTCAAAGGCCAATTGAAAACCTGGCTGTTTAGGCAAGCCTTCCCTCCAGCCACTACTTGATTTACTTTGTTCTTCCATCTTGAGTTCTATCTATTGATAGAACTTGTTCTTATATTTTAAATTGTTTATATTATATGTTGTTAGCCGCCCAGAGTAGTCAGTTGACTAAATGGGCAGGGTATAAATTCAATAAATAAATAAATATTGGAAGCAAAGGTAGTCGCCCACAGGTAGAATACAATTACCTTCTGCCCATCTTCTGTGAAACATGATGGCTTGTGTTTTGAAACATTGGTTTCCAGGAGCATCCCACACTAGTGCTTCCACAGCAACACTGCAGTCATATTGTCTTATGTTCCTTTGACATCTCAAGCCGAGCGGCATGTAGTACCCTTTAGAAAATACTCTTGGTGGTTAAGGGCTTTAGTGATCCTGATCTGTTCTGATCAAGGTGGTTTAGATCTCTAAAGCCTCTAACCACTGAAAGTATCCTCTTAAGATACGGGATGTCTGAAGTCCAAATACAGAAATCATATGGGAAGATGGCCAGCACAGAATTAGGGGGCTTGTTTTCTTGTACAGTAGCCTATTCAAGTTCAAGCTTCAGTGATATAGTATCTTTTAATTTAGGAGGACTCTGGATAGCACATGTTATCCTGGAGACAATTTAGCACTTGTTAATTCAAGGCTTTTTTTGCATTCATACCAATACTCTGTGTACAACATAATTTTAATCTGTTCTTACCCTCTCTGGGCTATTGGGATAGAATGGGCTAAAATGTATCAATAATATATTTTGGAGTCAGGCGAGATGAGGCCACCTTAGCATGCGGAATCAAGTGCTGAACAAATACTTTCTGAAAAGAATTCAAGCTTTTATCAATAAACATGTTTTGCAAAAATATGTAAACAAATCTTCCTAATGACAGAACCAGTGGAAAACCTGAAGGCTTAGGGTTTTCCAGATTGTTCCATAACAGACAGCCTGTGTGATAATAGTGGTTAGATTATTGAACCAGGGTCAGGATGATCCAGGTTAAAAGCTCTCACCATGAAACCTATTGCATGACCTTTGGCAGCCATTCTCTCTCACAGCTTAACTGACATTGTGGTAACATGAAAAGGGCAGAAGGAGAGCTGTAAACAACTCTTTGAATTCATTTGAAGAAATGAATGTACAGTCCTGTGAAAAAGAAAATGCCCCCTCTTTGAATTCTATGTTTTTTCATATCAGGACATAATAAAAATAATCTGGTCCTTAAGAGGTCTAAAAGTAGGTAAATACAACCTCAGATGACATATGACATATTGCACTGTTTATTTTACAAAAATAAAGCCAAAATGGAGAAACCATGTGTGAAAAGCTAAACACACCCTTACTGCTTCCATAGGAATTGAGAGGCTAAGTAGCAGACAGGTACTGCTAACCAAATGCCCTTGAATAATTGATCATCAGCAAGACGGCTGCTGTATTGGATAAACAAGAATATATATAGGCCAGTGATGTCAATCTGAGCCTTCCTGAGACCACCTCTATAAAAGCCAAAGTTTTAGAAGTTTTCTGGTCTGGAGTGTTCAGATGTGTGTTAACCCAATGCCAAGGACGAAACACATCGGCAATGATTGTAGAGAAGCAATTGTTGCTACCCATCAATGTGGGAATGGTTAGAAGGCCAGTTCCAAACAATTAAAAGTCCATCATTCTACAGTGAGGAAGACTGTTCACAAGTGAAAAACATTCAAGGCAGTTGCGTATCTTCCCAGGAGTGGACTTCCAAGCAAATTCACCGCAAGGTCAGACCGTGCAAAGCTCAGAGAAACTGCATAAAATCCAAAAGTTACATTTCAGGCTATACAGGCCTCAGTGAGCATGCAGGGAGATTCCCAGATGGGAACTGGGCAAGGAGAAGAATGCACAGGTCCTGGGGGGAGTGGAAGGAATGAAGGAAGCTGATAAGATATGAAAGCCTTCAAGAAAATATTGATAAGATGTTTGTTTACATACTGAAGATCCAGTACATTCCAAAATGTATGGCGCTGCATAGTACCTCCCCCCCCCCTGTCAGGTAACCGATCTCTGTTTTCAAGTTTATTTTGCCTCCCCCACCAACCCAGAAACATATATATATATATATACCTGCATAAACCCAAGAACACCTTGGTTCAGGCCACTTCCAAACCAGTGCAGGGTAGGTCAGTCCCAATCTATACAACAAATATTTGGATACAATTTGGCCTGGATGGTATTCACAGGGATGTTGTATAGATTGGGACTGACCTACCCTTATTTAGAACCTGTTTATTCTTCTAACACTCTGCTCAAGAATCACAGCTGCACTCATAACACTCCAGCTGACAGTAGTCAACAACCACGTATGCTATGTGTTTCACTGTGAATTTTCACTCTTTAGGAGGACACAGAAAGCTGAGCACTCCAATGTGGTGGGTGGACAAGCACCTTGACCCCCCACATCCTCAGATTTCTGAGCATTTGCAGGACCAATGATCATGTGTTTTCATCATCTATTTCTAAAAAAAGTATGCCTCTTTTATATTATTCAGTATTTGAGAATCTATGTTGGAGATGACTGAATGCTCAGCATGTATTTTAATTACAGGAGGAACATCAATCATTCTTGCCATTGTGCTTTGTTTCTGTGGTTCAGTCAGTTTGTCACTGTGTTTGCCTGAACATGTTCGCACATATTTATAAATATAGAACAGGGACGCAGAACTTTGTTAGAGTCAAGGTGAGATTTCTTCTCATTCCTGCTTGGGCAAAACTAGAACAATGACTAAGAAGCTGATTGGAAAGTAAAACTAAACTATAGTGACTTGTTCGTCACAAAGGGGCCCCTAAGAGAATTACTCAACTAGGGTACATTGCCAATTGACAAATACTGATGAGATAGTCTTCCCATGATACAGCTACTGACGTTTTAACTGGGGTTTCCATTAAATTTGTTTTTCCTTTCTAACTCTGCTTGCACTGGCTCTCAAATGGCTATTTGTTTGACATGAGCTGCGTTTCGGGATAGGAGTAGACATGCTGAAGCAGCAATCTTCCTTGGGAATGAGAAAAAAGAGGAGTCAAGAAAATAGCCACACCTACACATCAGTTCACCTTTAGTAAAGAAACTTTCACTTTCAGATTTGTGACCTCCTCTACTGTACTCCTCTGTCATAATATCACTTCCACAGCAGGGAGAGTGCCTCATCCCAAAATTTAAGGGGAAGCATACACCTTATCACAGACTAGAGTAGAGTATGACTTCATATGTAATACTGTACTTCAAAACAAATGTTAAGGACAAGTTAAATATAACCACCCAAGACATCATTTTGAGGCAACCTCAACATAAAGCATTGTTCTCCAGTAAGCATGAACCTAGTTAGCATCATGGGTATAGGGGAAAGCAGTGGGAAGCAAGAGAAGATCTCTTAATCCGCCCCCTGAGGTATTTCCTGTTCCATGACAGGGGCTGTCTTGGCCATGCTAGAACAGTAGAAGTGTTATTGCACAGCTGTTGTGGCAAATTTGCTACTGAGTCTACCTTCATAGCTGCTGTGGACCATTCTTCAGGTGATGGTAAGCCAAAGTGCCTAATAAAGACTAACACATTCTGTCCATATACATGACATCTTCCAGTGTCTGAATGGTGGGCAACAATGTTATCCTGCCATGATTACTAGGCTCCTAGTATTGTGCAAAAGGGAAAACTCAGAAGAAAGTCTTGGTTGAATCCAGACATAGGTTGGGTAAGTAATGCTTACATGGAGATGTAAAAATTCCAAAAAATTCAATTTTTTATGGGAAAAGCATGTTTTTCCCTATTGTTTTTCCAGAAAAAAATGGAAATTTTCAGACATTTTACATACATAAAGCCTCATAAGTCTTTCATTAAAATCTTCATTTTATATATAATAGTTTGAATATGATGTCATATACATATTATTTATCATTGTAAAAGAACATATTCTACACTTCCTTTTTTTTCAATTTTTCCAGAAGAAAACAAAAAACTTTGGGGAAAAAGATGGGGGAAAACCTATTCCCCTCCACCATTTTTCTGTTTCTTCCCCAGGCCTTCTCATCTCTATGCTTAGAGTAAGCCCACTGAGATCAACAGGGCCAGTTAGCCATTATTAATTTTAAATTTGCTAATTTCAGTGGATCTGCTTCTGAACTTTATTATGTCTAGAGCTGATCCACTGAATTCAGTGGGGTTTAGTCTCAAATAAATATGCTTCGGGTTACAACCTTAGGCTACAACTTTTTCTATTCTTACTTAGGAGGTTCATTGCACTTGGGGGGATTTTCTTTTGAGTAGATATGAATAGGTTTGCCCCCTTCTTAATTCTTTTCTTTTGGAACCAATGGCTGTTAAAATGCTTAACTTTGGATTTACCAGAATATATACTTTTCTCCCCTTCCAGTAGTTCTTGACATAATAAATGGATGGCCTTCCCATGGATTGTACTAAAAAAAAGAACAATCCTTTCCAGAATCTACCAACATGGTAGTTTTTAAAAATCTTTCCTGTTTCTGTTCATTTCCAAGCTAAGAAACGTTTTGCTTCTTTGCTTATTCCTCTGGTTGCCATTGAGAAGGATGTTACATCTGTATGTCTCAAATGCTGAGTTCTTGGCCTTGTTAGACTAGCCAAGAGCCCTACTCACCTCTGTTAGAACGACTAAGCCAGTCCATGCTTGCTTATTTGTTTGTTTGTTTATAAATAATGGCAGGTAGGTGGGACTCATCAGCCCTGGAAGGCAGCCCATCTAGGAGAAGAAAAACTCTGACTTCAAACCCCCACTAAGGCGCTGCCATCGCCATCCTTGCCATGAGCGAACAGGCTGGGTAGGTGTAACTCGTCAGTCCTGGAAGGCAGCCCATCTAGGAGAAGGAAAACTCTGACTTGAATCCTCCACTGCCTTGTGGCTTTATCCACTGATGGAAAAGGCTTCAGGAATTAACCTCGAGGCAAAATCTGGAGCCGGAGTCCCGAAGGCAGTTCGTGTCATTCTGTTAACTCCTGCGACGTCGCTGAAACCAGTTGTATTGGTTCTTGCCTTTCCATTGGACTATTTCAGTGAAGTGGAAAGGGGGGATTTGCTGCTTGGGTAACAGCCTATCCTCCACATTAATTTACCCAGGCTTCATGCCCTGGAGAGGACACTCCAGCTTTGCGTACAGCGTCAAAACACTAGACGCTGTTCCAAGTCCTCCATACAGAGCACATTACCATAATCTCTCAAGACTGAAAGATGCCTATGATTATAAATAATATTTTTACTCCTACCTGTCTCTTTGAAAGGATCTAAGGTTAATAGGTTTTCACTGTCTAACAAACCCAAAACTATTCTCTTTTCCAAAACTCAGATATTTTGGTTACTTAACCTTTGTATTTGCTGCTACTGTTATTTCCTCTTTTCCTTATTCTTTCCTCAACTTATGAAAATTTGTCTCTTTTTGAGCTGGCTGCTGTGGGTCGCCTCAGCGGTCTTTTCCTGAAGGTCCAATATACTAGTTTCTCTCAGGGAACTTATTCTCTAAACACTCTTTATTACTTTTCATGTTGCCCTTTGATCATTCTCCAGCTTTTCTCAGTTATGAACTGTAAGGCTGAAGAGACAGAGACTTCCAGCTGTGTCCTTCTTCAAAGTGAAATACTCTTGCTGCACATGTAACTTTCCTGTAAATGTAGCCCAATGGGGCACCAGCCATTTTTGTCTCATAATGATGACTCTTTCATTTGTCATCTAGTCCCTTCTCTGCAGGCTGGCTCCTTACTGGTACAACAGACTTTATACAGCTGTTTGTGGTTATTTCTTCTCACATAAATCATGTGCTGTATGTTCTCATTGAATCTGATATAACTGATCCCAGTCCCTATCTTTAATTTGGCACTATTTGAATCTCAGTTGACTTCTGTAGTGTTCATATCTTGTTTGTTTTTTTTTATTTTTGTACTTAGAGTTTGGCTCTTATTATAACTATCATAGAATCTGTTATTGTAGATTAAAACAATGTTTGCCTTTTTTGTAACCACATTGCACTTTTGGCTAATATTCAGCTTGTCATGTACAAAAATTTCAAGATCCTTCTCACTCATAGTACTGCCGACCCATGCATTCCCATCATGTAACTGTGTGTTTGGAAGGTTTTTTGCCCCAAGTGCAAGACTTTTTAAAATTTAATTCTGTTGTTTTCAGCCAACTGTTCAAACCTATCAAAATGTTTTTGAATGCTATCTTCTAGGGCAGTGGTCCCCAACCTTGGGCCTCCAGATGTTCTTGGACTCCAACTCCCAGAAATTGTGGCCAGCAGAGGTGGTGGTGAAGGCTTCTGGGAGTTGTAGTCCAAAAACATCTGGAGGCCCAAGGTTGGGGACCACTGTTCTAGGGTATTAGCTATTCCACCCAATTTTGTGTCATCTCCAAATCTGATGATAATTCCTTACACCCTCTCATCCAAGTCATTAATAAAAATGTTAAAGAGCACCAGGCCCACGACCAAGCATTGTTACCTCCTCCCAGTTTAAGGAGCCATTGAAAAGCATTCTCTGAATATTTATTTATTTATTTATTAGATTTCTACCCCGCCCCCCTTATGATTCTGCAACCAACTATGTATCCACCTGACAATTGCTCTATCCAACCCACTTAGTTAGTTTGCTAATCAGAATGTCATGTATGTATGTATGTATGTATGTATGTATGTATGTATGCATGTATGCATGTATGTATGTATGTATGTATGTATGCATGTATGCATGCATGCATGCATGCATGCATGCATGCATGCATGCGTGTATGCATTTATTTATTTATTTATTTATTTATTTATTTATTTATTTATTTATTTATTTATTTATTTATTTATTTATATCCTGCACTATCTGGCAACCAGGCCACTCTGGGTGGCTGAAAACAATATAAGGCATAATATCAAAAACACGATAAAAAAGTTCATGGGGAACGCTGTCGAAAGCTTTGCTGAAGTAAAGATATATCACATCTACAGCATTCCCACCATCCACCAGAGAAGGTACCTGATCAAAAAGTGAGATAAGATTAATCTAGCAGGATTCATTCTTGACATGTTGGCTTCTAGTTATTACTGCATTGTTTTCAAGGAGCTTGCAGAGTGACTGCTTTAAAATGTGCTTTAGAATTTTTTCTTGTGATTGATGTCAGGCTGATTGGTCTATAGTTCCCAGGTTCCTCTTTTTTGCCCTTTTTTGAAAATAGGGACAATGTTAGCCCTCCTTCAATTATTCAGCCCTTTATCCATCCTCCACAATTTCAAGAACATAGTGGTCCCAAGAGTTCTTCACCCAGTTACTTCAATGCTTTTGGATGTAACTCATTGAGTCCTGGAGATTGGAACTTTTACAGATTTGAACTGTGAGACTTCTCATTTCAGAGCACTTTATTATTCAGTTTTACCACCAGCTCTGTCTTCATATTGTTTGTCTTTAATGAACCTACCATCCTATAAGCTGCAAAGGTCTTATAACCAAGCAAGATGGACTGCCACAAGTGTAGTTTCCTCTGCTTGGTGCTGCTGTATCCCACAGAAATGAGTTTTGCTCTGCCTCTGGCAGTGAGATACTTAGGACGAATCAGACCTATCTTTTTAAGGGTCTGGTGATGGCATTTTTGGATTGTTTTCCTTTTCACACCTGTGTTTCTATTTCTAGCCTGAACACTTGCGAGGGTGGGGTGGGGGAGTTATTGGAACTGGAACGATGTATTCTTGAATTGGAGGTATACCTGATAGTAAGGCAGTTATGCCAATGGTGTGGAATACAGTACTTTGAACATTTGAAGGGGCTGTATTCTGGGGGAATAGGGATGTAGACATACTAGTAGCAAGTAGTTTGTACTCCTGAAGATGACAGGACGTGTTTTCCTGTTGAAAACTTGATCTTTTACTGTTTTATTAAAGTTTTTTACTTGGAAGCCAAAGCTGTGAAGTTGTTTTTTTTTTTGAGCCAGTTCAGTCTGTTTGACTGGGATAGGTCAACTATTTCAAAGGAATGAATTGTTGCTATTTAGTTCTTTCTTATCCCCATATTGTTTACAGTAACACGTGCACTGGTTACATCAAGAGGGATTTCTGCAAGGTGCTAAACGTAGGGCTATCACTGAAAAGTCTTTGGACGCTACACTTGGTGCAGAATGAAGGAGAAAGAATGTTAGTGGGCATCCAGTCATACCATTATATTATCCCTGTCCTGCAACACGAACACAGGTTGCCAGTTTAGTTCTATGCACAATGCAAACTGTTGAGTGATCACCTTGAAAGTCCTAAATTGTTTAGATGCAGAATAGCTAAGGGCACATCTGTTCCCATAACAACATCCCCACTCCTTAAGATCAGAAGGAGAAATTCTTCTCTACATCCCACCTGTGGTGGGGGCATAAGTGATGAGAAATAAGATGTTTTCAGTGGATACAAATATGTTGTGGAATGCATTGCACCATCAAGCGCATCTATCTCTCTTTCTGGATTGCTATGAAGAACAATTTTTATTATGGCAGATTTAGTCTGCTTAGTGTTTATGTTATTTAAAGGATATTTAATCCGTGATCTCAGTTTCTGCATTGTTGTTGATGATGATCTTGTTGTTTTTCAGCTTTCCTGATGCATGGGAAATGGACCAAATTGTCACGCTGAAACATTAGGTATCAAGTCCTACAAATGTGTGGGTAAGATGGCATGTTGCAAAATCACAGATTTTTGGATGTCAGGAGCAAATTATGATCTATTCACAATTGTTTTACATTGATAGCCAAAGATTTTGGACTGACTAAAATTAGTTGCTAAAATTAGTATGGGTAGGAGCTCATATTCTTGCTTGCTCATAGCTCTTGCTTCCATATTTTTTTAATTTCTTGTCTTAATGTTTGGTACTTTTCAAATGTTTGTACTTTGTGTGCTTTTGAAGTTGCATGTTGATGGAACTCCAGCTTCTGTAAGGCATGTTGTTTATAAACTATTCCGTTTATTAAAATCAACAGCTTTATCCATGATAATTTGCTTGTCCCAGAACAGTATGGTACTACCCTTTTCTAAAACTGGAGCTGGCTGGAACTCATAATATGGAGGAAAAGAGGTTTAGCTAACTGCTGAAACATTATTTTTTTGAGAGTTGGTTTCAATTAGCAATAATCATGCCTCGGATTAACCTCACTGGCTACAATACTGCCCCTGTACAAAGCTACTTGCAGCTTGGTTACGGCTGTGCATATCATCCGTTGATGTTAGCTTAAGGCTTGCAGCTGTGATATGATGAATGGCTTCTTTGGATTCATGACAGGGCCTGCATATATCACTCCACTTTGCTTCATAATTATTTTCTGATAGTATCTAGCGCAAATAACGTGGTCTTGGATTGCATGTATGAAGTTCTCCGTTTCAGCCTGAAAATGGCCTAATTTAAGTCATACACTCAATAATTGCTATTGGCGCTATCTAGAGTGTTATCCAAGGCATGCATCTCTGTGCTGTGAGTTCTTCATTAATGTCGGCTGGTTCTCACATGCAAGTTGTGATAGTCAGACTTTATGGTACTTCTGAGGATATTGATATTAGATGTAACTTTGATTTAATTGTTGTAAAGTACACTCATCACGCAGGAGAGAAAGGGATAGGATATAAACAGGGAAAAAATAAAACTCTCCATAGGAAACCATTGTGGGCTCCTGATATATGAGGCCAATAAAATATTAGATCATAGAATCTTGAAATTGGAAGGGGTCCAGCCCCCTACTCAAGGTAGGAATACAAATCAAAGGGTATCTGCCAGGTGGTTGCTTAAATTTCTCTGGAATGCCTCCCGTGTTGGAGCGCTCACCCCCTCTCAATAAGAGTAACAGTACTGTATGTTGAAGGAGGAAGAAGGCTTAGTTCCACCCACTACTTTCCCAATGATTGAAAGTGGGTTAAGTACAGTAATAATAAAGATTCTGAGGGCTGAGTTAAGAAAGTCTCACTGGTCATGTGAAAAACAGCTACTAAAGATCTGCTCTGCAGTTTGAATCCTTCACCAATAGTTTGTCGAATCCCTATCTCAGTGCATGGATTCAGGTGAGTGAATTTTCTCTTATTCAAAAGTGTAAAAGAACTGACAGAAGTGGGCTGTTCTTGATTCCCAATTTTATTCTTAGAGGAGTCGTCGAAAGAGGGCATTTCTGACAAATGCAGACAATTTTTTTTTCCAAAGACAGATAAAAGGCGAGAATATTTGAAATTGACAAGCTGACACTATGCAATGCTACAGTTAGGCAACAAACTAAGCTCCTGGGCCTGCCTTCTCAAATCAATGAGTGCAGGCAAGAAATTATTTCATGCAGCCTAGAGAGGGGTTCCGGCATTTCTAGCTTGTTCTGTTATCATAAGAGCTGTTCGGGCAACACTGTCTCCTTACCATCTGTACAGGGTTGTGAGACAAATCTTTCCAGCCAGATTTCCTGGTCTTTTAATGATACATGTGACAACTCCTCCTAGTTGCCAGTGTCTTCCTTGGCTCTGCCTGATGCACTCAAACAAGGCCAACGTCCGTTAGCAAATTTTATTTTATTTTATTTCATTCCACTGCTGGAACTCCAAGGTGACTAATTGTTGCATCTCAAATTACTGTTGCTGCAGGTACATATGCAAGGTCTGTAAAAACAAAGCAAAATGGTAGTAATCCTCCTTGGATGGCAGTTTTGACTCTGGAACTAGTTTTCACATGGCAGTCACGTGGGGGCACTTTAAAACAACTGTGAATGCTGAATCTGTGTGCGAGGCCTGTTCAAACCTCAGATCCTGTGCTGTTGAATCAGCCGTCCGTCAGCCTACCTTTGGCTGGGTGGTGAATGGGGCCAAGATCACTGTGTGGGGAAATGGAGTTTTTATTGCCCATAATTCCTCTTTCCAGAGCAGCTACCACTCCCATTCATATGTTAATTATCGCTTTTATGTTTCCGGTTGGGCGTCTTTTGTTCTTTTAATAACATTTGCTGCCCAGGAGAGGAGAAATAATGAATTTTTATGAAACAGAGAAGAAGGGCTGAGTGGAACCTGGCTGAAAACCCCTGGAGCTCTTCTCCTTCGTTAACGCTCCACTCAAACCTGGCTGAGCAAAGCATCTAACTGGCAAGAGCACCTCCGGGGCCTTTTTTTTTTGCTGGCCTGACTAGGAAACAGAGTTGGTGTATAACGACGGCTACATCAGAGGAACTTGGAAACTTCTGCTTTCCATTCCAATCATGTCTGGCTACACAGATGTTTCTTAAAACAATGTTTTGCCTGAAAAAAAAAGCAAAACAGAGAAAGAGGGAGACAAAATAGCAATCTCATGAAAAACACATTGGAAAATCCAATAAATTCTTGAGCTTGGGAGTAGGGTACGTTTTTCCACTGATAAAAGCAAAACAAGAATCAAAGCTGGTTGAAGCACCAGAACATGATGGGGTAGTAAAGTCAATTAAGAAAGACTGACTTACACGAGAACCTTGTCCAGTGCTATCTCCTACTTCTAAGTAGTAAACACCAGGGATGGGGACTTACGACTTGCTGCTGAGTCTGACTTACAGTAAGTCACACCTGTGACTCAACTCAGAATTGAGGTTGCTGTTTTTTAAATACATGGATGCAACTCCCAACCCGGACCCGTTTTTGTAATTCGTGTTTTCAAGTTCCTATTATTTTGATGGAGACCTGCAGAAGAGGCTGTTTGCCTGCCTCTACCAAGTTCATCAGCCTTCCAAGCTTGGGGGAGGGGGGAAGCAGCAGGACCCTCAACAAGAAGGTCTGCTGCCTCCTGAGCAAGGGCTACAACAGGGTGCCCCCCCTACCCAGTCAAGGAATCCAAAGACGGGCTTCAAGGCAGCCCAAGGCATCCCCATTGCCCTGGCAATGGCAACCTCATTCCGGTCACTAGGCTGCTCTGAGGAGGCAGCTCCCCAGGGTGCTGTCTGGGATCCTCAGGCATTTACCTTGCTCTGCATTGACACTACCTGAATGGCTCTAATTTCCCAATGTAAATCGCAACAGCTGGGGCTAAGCCAGGAATGCACCACTTGGCACGGAGTCATGTTAGGCTCTTGTGCTCTCTTTTTTTGCATCCTGGCAGCTTCCTAGAATGCACTGGACAAGGCCTTCTGCCAGGCACCACAGCTGAGCCACCACCATTTTGCCAGCCACTCCAAGGGAAGAGGAGGAGGAAGGCTGTGCCAGTGCCATGGAGAGTGCTGAGTGAGGTGCTGGGTGTGTGTGTGTGTGTTTAAGGCCCAGAATCGCCTGTGCAAGTCCCTATTATTGTTTTAATAGGGACTTGAGTCAAAGCTTGGGACTCAGGACTTGGACCCAAGGACTTGCCAAAATCCCTGGTAAACACTCTCATGGTTTACTTATAAGCAACACATGACTAATATTTATTTCCTTGTCTTTCTTCTTCTTCTTCCTTTAAGTTTTGTTCTTTCCTGCTTTTCTACAAATGAGTTAGAATTCTAACTGTTGTAATCTGAGCAGATGCATGCCAGGGACTTGGTTGCCCTCATCTGTCTAGGTATGTCCATTCAGGTAAGGGAGAAAAGAAATTATGGCTAGAATAATAGTAAATAACCGTGGGCCATCAAGTCAATTCTGACTTCTGGTGACCATTTTCAACACAGAAAGAGAATACTCAGAGGTGGTTTGCCATTCCCTTCTTCTGGGGGTACCCTGGGACTGTGTAGCTTGCCCAAGGCCACACAGGCTGGCTCTACTCTCAGGAGGTGCAGTGGGGAATCGAACTACAAACCTCTGGTTCTGCCATCAGATACCTAGACCACTGAGCTGTCCAGCCAGCTAGAAACATGGATGGAGGGCACTAGTTCTGGCTAAT
Organism: Pogona vitticeps; assembly: GCF_051106095.1. Taxonomy (NCBI): domain Eukaryota; kingdom Metazoa; phylum Chordata; class Lepidosauria; order Squamata; family Agamidae; genus Pogona; species Pogona vitticeps. The sequence goes on from NC_135783.1 coordinate 248,410,883, forward strand.
GCGGTTATAGTTCACTGAAGCAGCCTGATGAATTCTTAGAATTCATTACCTAAGTCCTTGCAAGATTAGGTTTTACCAGCAGCTGGAGGCCTTGAGTAGCATTAAGAAAAGGAAAAAATATGCAAGGAGAAGACACTGACAAGCAACCAGGAGTGAAAGAAGTACCTGTGGATATGAGCTGAGAGCAAAAACAAAAATGGAAGAATAAAGGCAGCATCAGCTTACAGAAATCTATGTACAGTAAAAACACAGACATGTTAAAACCTGTTGACCCCTTGAAAAACACTGCAAAGCATTCAGTTTATCCCATTTTCAATTAAAAAAGAAGCCCATTATTTCATATATGATTCTACTGCTATATTATATACTTCCATTATCTTAGTTTCTTTCCAATTCTTTTAACTGTTGTCTGGTTCTCCTTCTCCTTAGGGGTTTTTTTACAGTCTTTTTGATGCCAGTCTTCATTCCATACATTTGCTCTTAAGGCAAAATTCACCACTGTCTCTCTGGAAACAATTTTAACCATTTAAAAAAAAAAAGAATACTAACTTTTGCAATCTGTGTGTTCTCAAAAATCAGTATTCTCTGCAGCAATATTAGTAAAATAATGAAAAGGAACCCGTATTTAGAAATGTTTGTCTTCTGGCTAGTTCTTTTAGAAGTACACCTGAAAACTGAAAGATGAGTCACAATACCATTTTCATGGATGATTTTAAATGTAGATGTAAGGTAGGATAGTCACATAGACCATTGGTCTCCAACCTTGGGCCTCCAGATGTTCTTGGACTACAATTCCCAGAAGCCTTCACCACCACCTCTGCTGGCCAGGATTTCTGGGAATTGAAATCTAAGAACATCTGGAAGCCCAAGGTTGGGGACCACTGACATAGACCACTCATAGTGGTCAGATAGACCAGATGGGCGGGATAAATAAATAAATAAATAAATAAATAAATAAATAAATAAATAAATAAATAAATAAATAAATAAATAAATAAATAAATAAATAAATAAATAATAATCATCAGGATATTTATGTATTCTAACTTAAATGTGCCCAAGATAGCTTCTCAGGATTTCAACCATTCTCAATCAGTTTGATGGAGGTGGGAATTACAAGAGAGATTATAATAGGTAGGATTCCAGATTCTTGTCTTTTCATCTTACTTATGAAGTCACTGCGGAGAATGTATACAATCTTATTTTTCACTGTATGTACATTCAACTCTGACAGCCAGCTGTTCCTCCCACCTTCCCTTTCTTCAGGTAAAAGACAAACTGTTAGAAGGTAAGGGTTTCTCCCACTTCAGATCAGGAAATATTGACAGCAAAAATTAATACAGCACCCTCAGCTATCTAGAATATTACAGTAAGCTAAAAAATAATAATAGCCAAACATTTTTAAGAGGAGCTTGAGCATGAAGTAGGAAAACACTCTTGGAGCCAGTTCACGTATATGCATATGCATTGCTTAATTATTTAATGCTTGTCTGTTTATGCATGGAGTCAGTGTTGTGACTCCATTAAAATATATATGAATATTCTCTCTGTGGTGTTTCATCTTTGAGGTCTCTTGGAAGAATGCAAGTCCCCAATGAATGCTGCAGCCCTCAAATGGAGGCTATCCATGTGTGAGACAACTATTAATGGACAATGCATTTACAGTGGTGGGTCAAACTGGAACCTGAGCTTGAGATGTGATGCTTAGAGGACCTCTTAATTGTACTCACATGCAACGGAGGGTGACTAACATAGGAGCCTCTGCCTAAAGTTGTTTGAGTGAATTGATCCAACTATACAGCAGTTAGATAATTTTAGACTTAGGATCTAGTAGTCTTATGGGTGGAAACTTATTAGATACTAATACATAGGGCTGCCAAGACTTAGGGTGCTGATTTGAGTCCCAAGGAATGACTGTACCTCCCCAGTACAGGTACATTTTCTCCCCAAGTAGGGAGAAATATTTGAAGGCAAGCAGAGTTGGGGGAAACAATCGTTCATTCCATTTCAATCTCACCTTTCTCCAAAAAAAGGGACCCAAAGTAGCTTACAAAAATGACTAAAAGACACACACAGTTAGAAACACAATAAACAATAGTACTGTATTTAAATACAATGAAACATTACCAATATTAAAAGGGTATTCATTAAAAGTTACCTGCTGGTGGAGGCACAAAAGGGAAGATTTGGAGGGTTTTTGATAGCCTGGGAACAGCCACCCAAAAGGCCCTCTCCTGTGTCCTCTCCAAACATGACAGTGAGGGCAGCAGGGCCAAAAGAAATCCCTCCCCTGAAGATCCCAGAGCCAGGAAGGTTTACAGGGGAACTCCGACTGACAATGGCTCAGTCTACAATGGTTCCTTTTGCAACCATCCCGGTATTACCTAGCGCTGCTTCCTAGCACCCAAACCTCCCTTCTATGACCACTGTGGACATCACTGTAACCTGAATATTTATATACACCAAACGTGTCAGAAAGACAGCAAAGATGAGAGGGAGAAGAAAGAAGACAGTGGAAATCTCAGGGGAACAGAAAACTGAGGAGGGCCTAGTGAGCAGATGGTTGCGTATTAGCCATGATGTTAAATAATCCCTGGGCAGTCTGCACACTGTTACTCAAGCCTTGTCCTGATAACATCTAGACATCAGGAACAGGAGGCTCAAAATGGACACAAGCCAGAAAAAAAGAGTAGGATGTTTGTTTGCTGTTTGTTTGTTTGTATGCCACCTTTCTCCCCATGGGGGACCCGCTCACAACAGATAAAGTTATAAAACGAACACAATTATAAAATACTATCCAAATCTCATATTAAAAAAATAATTAAACCTATATTAAAATTTAAAACGAGTTTAAAACATTTAAAAATCTGTAAATGAAGAAAGCAGCATTCTCGAGAAAACTGACTGCTTAAAAGCCTGACTGAAGTGGAAGGTCTTTGTCTGACAATGGAAGGACAAGAGGAAGGGGGCTAACCTGGCTTCTTGGGGCAGCGCATTCCAAAGCCTCAGAGTAGCCCTTGAGAAGACCTTCTGTCATGTCCTCACCAAGAACGGTGGTGGAAATGTAAGAAGGGCCTCACCAGAAGGTCTTAAAAGCCAAGAAGGCTCATATGGGGTGACACAGATAAACTGGACCCGAGTCGTATAAGGCTTTATAGGTAATAGCCAGCACTTTGAATTGGTCCTGGAAAGAGATTGGCAGCTGGTGAAGCTGTTGTAATAAGGGAGTTACAGCACATGCTTTTTATAACCAGTGCCAGTCTAGTTGCAGCATTTTGAAGTAGCTGAAGTTTTTGAATACACTTCAAAGGCAGCCCCATGTAGAACACATTGCAGTAATCCAAGCAAGATGTAATTAAGGCATGTGTCACTGTGGCCAGATCTGATATCTCAAGGAACAAGTGTAAATACACTCCTGTCCACCACTGAAACCAGTGCATCCAAGCTCACAATTGAGTCCAGGAGCACAGACCTGACTTGTCAGGAGGAAGTATAACCCCATTCAGTACAGGCTGAACCTCTATCCCAATTTGCCATGGATTAAGTTTCAGTTTGCTACTCCTCATTCAGTCCATCACAGACAACAGACATTGGTTGAAGCACAGAACAGCTTCTTTGGAATCAGACGGGAAGGAGAGATAGAGTTAGCATACTGATGGCACAGAACCCCAAAACTCTGGACCTTTCCTAGCAGTTTCATGTAGATGTTGATGGAGGACAAGAGTGAGCCCTGAGGGACACCACAGACCATGGCCAGGGTCAAGAGAATTTATGGACACAAATCAGACATCAGGAATGGCAGTACACAGAAAACTTATATATGTAAGATTAAAGCCCATCTCCATGGACTCAATCTAAGCCAAGGGTTCTTAGGCCATTATCAAATGTAAAATATTGTGTTACATCTGTGTAATTTCCAGCTATATTTCCTTACTGCCTAACCAATACCACCTCACAAACTCCATTGATTATTATAAATACTCATTACCATGGGCAACCCCAAAAGAAGGGAATGGTAGACCACTTCTGGGTACTTTCTACTTAGAAAGCCCTGGAAAGGGTCACAGAGCGTATTTAGCACCACATCATCATCATCATTAGAGAATTTTTAGATCTGCCTCTAAAAGTCAGACCTGGTAGGAGTTTAAGTAGTACTAGATAACATTTCAAGCAGCTGCTTATTTTATATGTCTTGATTTTGCATTGCATAGAGATTTCATTTAAAATGTTAATGTATTTTGTTTGTGATTGTATCTACTTAGACGGCTGTAGTGAGAGCAGAATTGTACTCTGCTGTGCATGGTGAAAACTCTATGTAACAATTGGTTTGATTTTGGTGAATGGTATCATTTTCTTAATGGAATGTTACTGTTCTGACTGTTACTTGAAAATGTTTCATTCTTTTTTAACTGACAAAAGGCATTCAGAATTTCTCCTTGTTCCTTATGCTAATCATAAATAAATCCTCTAATTAACTGCACCTGTAAGAGGTCTTGAGTCATACCTAGTCATGCCCTCTTACCCACTGGAATAATAGGAACCATATTTTCATACACCAAAGCTTCTGTTCCATGTAAAACCTTAATAGTCTGCAAATCAGAGGGTCTTTTATGTAAAACCTTGCCAGACTTCACACTAGGGCACCTGTTGCATGCAGTCTTCCAAAGCTGTAAACCAATACTCATTCCATGACAAAACCTTTCTAGGTTCTCTCTCACTTCATATCAAGTGCAGAAGAAAAACAAAAGACAACTAAACATTCATTATAACACCCACCCACCCACCCACCCACCCACATACATACATACATACATACATACATACATACATACATACATACATACATACATACATACATACATACATACATACATACATACATACATACATACATACATACATACATACATACATACATACATACATACATACACTCAATTAATGAGTATAGTGCTCCAAAAGTTAAAAGCAAAATAGTTTCCCCACATTGTTTTTAAAATACCAGCATTGAACTAATCTGGAAAATGTGGGTCAGGGGTGTATCCATTGTACACTGAGGTGGATTTGTAGCTGGTTAACAGGTTACATCCAAAGAGTGCTCAGCAGTGGCTTCTCATCATCTTGGAAAGAAACGCCCAGTGGGTTACCTCAGGGTTCTGTCCTAGGCCCAGCATTGTTCAATATCTTTATTAATGACTTAGATGAGGGTGTGGAGGAGATGCTCATTAAATGTGCCCATGTTACGGAACTAGGAGGGATAGTTAATGCAGAGTCAGCATTCAAAATGAAAAGATAGATTATTTTATTTATTTATTTATTTATTTATTTATTTATTTATTTATTTATTTATTTATTTATTTATTTATTTATTTATTTATTCAATTTTTACCCCACCCCTCTAGACAACGTCTACTCGATTAATAGATTAGAGAACTGGGCTTGTATGGACAAAATGAGTTTCAGCTGTTAAAAATGTAACATGCTGCACCTGGGCAGGAAAGAAGACCAATCAACTGTACGTAGAATGGGTGAAAGCTGGCTTGGAAGCCATAGCTGTGAAAAGGATCTAGGGGGTTGTAGTAGATCACAAGCTAAACATGAGCCTATTGTGTGATGTGGCAGCAAAATATACAAACAAATCCTATACAAGAGTGTATAAGCAGAAGTATACTGTCCAGATCAAGAGAAGTGATAGTACTGGTGCCACTCTATTCTGTCTTAGTCAGACCTCAGCTAGAGTACTGTGTTCAGTTCTGGGCAATACAGTTTAAGAAATATTCAATTCTTTAAAAAACCCTCCAATTTATGAATATGATATATTGCGCTTCTGTACCCACAATGCAAAAAGCCAGGAAACGGCCCGATTGCTGCACAATATTGTGCCCACATTGCCAGGTCTGAGCAGAGCTGTTAGATAGGACATTTTGGAAGTCAATATATGGTGCCCACACATAAGAGATGACTAGATGGCATATAACATCTTTGGAGGGTTTCCTTTAGTACCAAACAACTGTATAGTGACAAGATACAGGCTCTACTAACACTGAGGTAAACCACCACCAGCCATTACAAAAAACACACAATAATTTCATATCTTAAGTGAATATTCACAGCTTCTGAATATTTATTCTCAATTCTTTAAATATCTTTTAAAATATTTTTGCAACAGAAATAAAAACTATTTTAATGTCTGTAAAAAGCAGCATGCTTTTTGCCAAGGAGTCGATTGTTTTCCACCTCTGAGTCATTTAATTTGATCCTGACTGGCAGGTCAAACATTCAAACCTTCCCATGCCCCTCAAGCTTGCTACAACATTTATGTATATGTATGGAATATTGGCATTTATTAGAAATCCAGAAACTCAGACTTTTTTTTCTTTTTTTCTTTGAAATTATAGCTTTTAAAGTCACTATTAGAGTCCTGAATGGCTGGATTCTTTCCAAGTTTTAAAAAAAGCAGATGGGAGTAACAATTCTCTGCCAAGATAAAGAAGTTTGGTCTTTTGAATGTATTTCATCTGTTTTAAATACATGTAGCCACATAAGTCTGCATAGGAGAGGGACTTTTACTTTTAAAAATTTCATAACCTGAAAACTGGTTGCCCAAATGTCCCCAGATTTGGCACAGTACAAGAGCAGACTGACTGCTACATCTGTGCCAAATATGGTGCTGATCTGAGGTTCAGTTTCAAAGTTATTATAATCTTTTGTTTGGGGTCCAGCTAGTTTTTGAATTGCCTAATGGAATGCTGAATTGGGCTGTTACACAATATCTATTGTTGCATGCTTGTGCAGTAATAACATTGGGAAGCTGGAACTTTCCAAGAGGAGGGCAACCAGAATAGCAAGAAGTTTGAAAACCAAGCAGTGTGAAGAAAAGAGGAGTGTACTTGACAGTACATTCAGAAGAGTGAGCAGTGGTATGATAGCCATCTTCAAATATTTGAAGGATTGTCCTATAGTACATGGAGCAAGCTTGCTTTTTGTAGCTCGCAAGGATAGGGCCATAAATAAAGAATTCACGAAAGACTTTGACTAAACTTCCCAACAACCATAAAAATTTTGTAATGGACTCTACAACCTCAAAGCATGGTAGACTCTCCTTTGTTAGAGATTTTTAAGCACAGGTCGAATGGCCACATGCCAGGGATGCTTTAAGATGCATTGGTAGGGGACTGGCCTCCATGATCCTTGAAGTCCCTTCCAACTCGACAATTGTATGATAATGAACTAGTGTGATCCATTTCAAAGCTAGGGCCCAGTAGAGTACATCTGTTGACAGCCTGTTCTCTTTTCCCATTTCAGTTCCTTGTGTACCCCCCCCCCCAAATCGACTCCAGATGTCTGTAAGAAACTTCAGATCTGGTTTCCATGTAATGCTGATGGTTACAACAGAGAAGGCAAGGGGAAAAAAATGTTCCACAGCAATGCCAGCACAACATGGGATTCAGGCTTTTGCTTCCTAGGTAGCAATTATTATTTTTAAACTTTCTTAATTTAGCAAAAATGGCATGCTATGAAATGTACAGCATGCCACTGTGTAAGGTATTATTACCTAGGAGGTAGGATCTAGGCAACACAGGCAGGATGAAAAATATGAAGAGAAGGTGGTATTTAATGAAAGAAGAATGTAGATAGGGGAGCTTGAATGTGGTTTGTTGTTATATGTCATCACTACTGCTGACTTATGGAGACTCTATGAATTAATGACCTCAAAAAGGGGCTTGTCACTGGCCATCTTGCTCTGGATGTGTTAAGTCAGTACCAATAGGTAATTCTGAAAGATAAATCAAAAGTCCCCTCTCCTCTCCTCTCCTCTTAAAATACCTCTTTACTTTGATTTGTTATTGTACAGCTAAGGAAACAATCTGGGGAAATGTTTTCAGTTTTTCTAAGATGCATGTGACAAATTATTGGAAAGATATCCAATTTTTCCCTCCAGCCCAAGAGAGGAAACAGAAGACTGGAATGAGTCTGTAAGATTACATAAAAAGAAAATCAAATTAGACTTGGGTATTTCCACTCTTCTAGAGTATAGTAGATCCAAACAACATCCCAAGAGGAATACAAATTAATAAAGAGCTCGAGGTGTTTAGAACCAATGAGGAATTTATGAGCAGATGGTATGCAGTACTCAATAAATGTTCTTTAGATTTAATTATTTTAATTATTGATACTTCTCCTAAACTTGGAAGTGACAACTGGCAGAAAAACACTGTCAATTGACAGGAAAACACCACTTTACCCAGGGATATTGGAACACAAGAGGATAAGAAATTATTGGATTCTTTAAAAGAGTTAAACAAGTTGTACAAGAAAAGAGAAGACAAGACATTGTAAACACAATATTATTGAATAGACTGTAGCAGCAGCAAAGTGCACGCCTCTGGTAAACACGAAGAAATCTGACTGTAAAATACTGTAGTCTTATTTGCACACTGAGGTGAACATTTGAGAAAGACACATCAGGCAATGGGAGCAACAAAAACAGTTATGATAAGACACCTTCTGTCACATTTAAAGATAGGGATCAGCAATTCCTGCTGAAGTCATAGATTCTTGGCTGGTGAGGGTAGGTATTGAGTGTCCCTAAACTTCTACATGGGAGTCTTTCATAATAAATTTCAAAAATCTACTTTTCTTACCTCCTGTTATGAACTATGATGGTGACAGTTTAGCCATATTTTTGTAAACATGGTTTACATGTGCAAAATCAAGATACTGTAATGTCCATTTAAAATTTCATTTTGCACCAAGAATATTCTTTTTTCTGGAGACAGGATGTTTTGATTATCGCTGTACAAGAGTGCAGTAATAGATATTGTGCAACAGAGCAATTCAGCATTCCATAATGCAATTGTAAAAATGGGGGGAACCCAAATACAACAAACAAAAATGTATAACTTTGAAACTAGAACTTGGATCAGCATTGTATTTGGCACAGATGTGTGCCAGATTTGGAGACATCTGGGTGCATGGTTTATGAGTTATGGTTTTTTTAAAAAGTAACACTGTTTTACCCCATACAGATATTGGTAACCTTCTGTGTCTGCAGATTTAAAACAGATAAAATACATTGAAAAGATCAAACTTGCTTATCTTGACAAAGAATAGTTGGTCCCAGCTGTGTATGTGTTTTATTTTGAAGCAATTCAAGCTTCAGAGAGGTGGTGTTAAACTCACTTTACAATAACCATATACACTTGTTGAAACAGATCCCTGACCATTGCTTTGTGTTTGGGTGAGAAGTGGTTAAGTGATGAATAAAGGAGCCAGCTTCTGGGATTTTCCTTTGCATAGTGTCACTTTGTGAACAGTAGTGAGCAGAAGAAGGTATCCTGTAGACCAGGGGTCCCCAACCTTTTCCCAACCACAGACCGGCTGGGGGGGTGGCACACTCGTGCAGGGGCATGACACGCTTGCGGGGGGGGTGGCGCACCTGCAGGGGGCGGAGTGCACCCACACGCATGTGCACGGCGGCGCTCATGAGAGGCACTCTTGGGGGGGCAAGAAAGCTCTGTCTGCGGGCCAGTCCTGCCTAGGCTGTGGACTACTGCCGGGATCCCTGCTGTAGACCATTTTGACAGCTGCCGTTGGTGTTCTCAACGTTCAGCCTGCCCTTTAGTATGTAAAGCTTGGCATCCTTTTCCATGCTGGCAATGCAGGCATGATATTGTGCAGGAGTATCGGGCCATTTCCTGGCTTTATGAATCATAGATACAGAAGCACAATATTCCACATTCATATGCTGAAGGTTTTTTTTGAAGAATTGAATAATAAAATAGAGAGTGTGGACTAATAATGTCTGTGTGCAGAAAAATTATAGACAGTATTTTCCTCTGTTATGATTGATCGATCATTCTCATTCCCAAGAAACAATTTTCTGTGTGAATAATTAGACCTAACCAGGAGAAGGTTCCCACTTCCACAGTATCATATTAGAATGCTAAGGCAGAGGGAATGACTAAAAATTTGCTCAGCTGGCAGAGGAACTGAGGCCTTCACAAAGGAAAGCAACAGGCCTCAGCAGGATGTGTTCACTGCAAGGGAAGGAAAATAACAAGATCTGAGGCTGGTGGGTAGTCCGCCTTTTTATCGTTTTAATGCAACTTTGTCAGTGGTAGGAATATAAATAGATACTGTTCTATTTCAGGAAACTCTTCTGTGATAAAGGATTCCTGATCACCTACCTACCTAAGAACAAAACTCTGAATGATGGTTAATATAAATGGTTTGAAGATTTTGTATTTTTAGAAAATGCAACTCTCAGAATTCTTTGGACAGGTGCCCAGAGAATTCTGGGAATTGTAGTCTTTTAAAAATAAACATATGCACACCTATCATTAATACATTTCTGACCTATATCTTAAATAAAAGCCTGGAACTACTGACTCGAACAACTCCACTCCTGGAACAGAGACACTTTCTATATGTGGAGTTTGCATCCTAAAGCATCAAATCTATCACTGATCAACAGATAACATAATATATTGTCTCTCCCTTCAAAATTGCCTTTAATTAAAATCAGTGGTATGTTTTGCCATAAAGTGCCCCACATAGCAAACTATACAGTATGTATGTGAAGAAAAGCAGACCTCTCAAGAAAATGGTAGAATATCACAGCACTGTAACAGGCAAGGATCACAACTCCACTGGTGAAAGAGTTTTAGATCACCACAAAACCACTGTGTTGGGAAGACCCACAATGTCATACCTGATCTACTCAGAGGAAAAGGATGAGAAAGATTTTCCATGCAACTCATTCACATAAGCCCTATGCAGTTATTAGGTAAGAATGTGAAATTCAGCAGCCTTTGAACTGCTAAATTCAGCCCCTCTCCCATTCGCTCAATGGAACCCTGAGATTCTTGCTTTTGCTCTGTGCCTGTGGGTGCAGCAGCCCTACACAAACGTTATGAGGAATCAAAAACATTCTCCAAGGTTTTCAGGCAGTAAGTTCGTCTCTTTCCTGTATTTCTGTATCCCACGTATTTTCCCACAGATGAACCGACTGAAATATTGCTTTTCATTACATGACCAAAACATTCCAGCTTTCTTTGTGTTATGTTATGTGTTACATCATTTTTGTCCTATGGATTTCGGGGGGGGAGAGGGGGAACGTAGATAAATCAGGGGGCTGGGTGGGCCTGGCGACAGTCCCTGCCTCTTGTCCTCTTGCTATGAGTTGATAGATCACTGGAGACAGCAGAAGCTCAACCTGGACCCCTTAGGATTTCCTCGTCTCTCCCTTTTGAGCCCTTGGCCATCTTCTGCAAATTTACAACACTGCTGCGGCTACAATTCTATACAATTCTATGTCTCTCTCTCAGTTTCAAAGTATTGGCTGGCAGGGCTCAGGAATCAGATCAGGCCATGCCATTTCATGTTATGCTGCCCCTTATTATTTGGGAAGAGTGGTGAACATATTTCCAAATGAAGAAAGGCATGTAAAAAATTGTTTCTGGTCCTAGAATTCTTGACAGTTGTGCACTCTTGGCTGAGGTCAGGCCCCACTCTGAAATGGTCTTAGCCCAATGGCCCTACTGATACACACCCCTCCCATAGGGCCTGTGGGTGGGGATGGCAGTGAGGAAATCCCAGGGTGTGTGCAATATGTTTGGGTTGCCTGATTTCCACCCTTTTTTATTCATTTTTATTCATAGCACGCACTTAATGGGGAGTACATTGCACTGCATTCAATGTGACTGTTTGCACAGAATGCTTTTTTCCCCATACTGCAGAGATCAGATATTCAGGTCATATTCAACAGTTCAACTGCCTTCAACTATGCAACAGTAAGCTCACACGTCCATGTTCAATTCTGTATTTAACTTAGTATTCTCTGGAACTCAGTGGGACATGTGTCCCCATGAGTGCACATATGACTGTGGTTTCATTGAAAGCCCCTCCTTACCTTACTCCAGAGTAAATATGTAGAGTGTACAGCTATAATTTTATGCTAGTTGAGGATCTGGCCCTCTTTTCCTTTTTATCTGCAGCTGTAGCTGATTTCTTCAGTCACAGTTACAAGTACTGGGTTTAATGCATGCTTCATTTCCTTTCTTCATCTGCAACGGATGCAAATGCTAGCATTATTGAGCATTCAATAACTGTTCAATACATATGCCGTTTCTCTTTGTTTCTCTTTTTGAAGAGGGGAAGTGGGGAAGGATGGAGGCACTAAAAAGGTCAAGATTGCTTAAAAACAAGTGTTTTAACCAGGTGCTTGGATTATATGGTTTAATAACACAACAAAACACAACAGGAGCAGAATTCCTGAAAACACAGGGTGAACTATTATACTGTACAGCCTCTGCTCAGGCATTCAGTGAACATGTAAAGGGGAGAGGTTGGTGTTGTGCCTATTGGCTCTGCCTTATGTCTTTCAAGTATCTGAATGGGGCTTGGTATCCAAACTAGTGCCCTCCAAGATCAAGGGCCCTAAAGAGCATGTTCAGGAGTCAATGAACTTATCTGTCTATGTGTGTAACTGTGCACATCAGGCTCTTGAATGCATGGAAGTTGGCAGTCCTCATCACCACAACATATGTTTGAATCCAGATTGGATTGGGCAAATTTTGGCTCATGGACAACATGTAGCTCATGGAGACTTGGGTGGGGGCAACTATTCCCAGAGCTCCCCCCAACTAAAATGAGCATTTTCTGCTCCTGGACATCTCTGGGAGCAGCAGTCCTGCACTCAAGCTTCCACCCCATGCTCCTCAACCTTCTCCAAACAAAAAGAGTCAACAAAGAAACTGGAAGGTGGATATTTGCCCCCCTTCTGATCTGAAATCACAGGATGATTTGAAGCAGTTTTTAGTAATGCTTTTACCTAACATTTTAAATATAATGAAGTAAGCTGACTTGGGTCCTTTTTTAGGAGAAAGGTGGGGTTAAAATATTTTTATAAATAAAATAAATAGTTTATTTATTTATTTATTTATTTATTTATTTATTTATTTATTTATTTATTTATTTATTTATTCATTCATTCATTCATTCATTCATTCATTCATTCATTCATTCATTTATTTATTTATTTATTTATTTATTTATTGGATTTCTATCCTGTCCATATAGGCCAAAGGTCTACTCCGGGCGGTTTACAAATTTAAAAACAATAAAACCAAAAACCATATATTACAGATCCAAGGTGGCGAAAGTATAAGAAATTAAGATATGGCAGGAAGGAAACCCTGCCCAAATAGCCAGGTTTTAAGTTTATTCCTGAAAATACCCAGAGAGGGAGCCAGGCGGATCTCAATGGGCAAGTTGTTCCAAAGGCGAGGGGCCACTGCCGAGAAGGCCCTGCTCTTTGTTCTTTCCTTCCGGACTTCCCTTGGCGTTAGGCCCCTCAGCCGCCTCGCGTGGCTGGAACAAGTGACTCGGGCAGAACTGGGTGGGAGAAGGCACTCTGCCAGATATCGAAGTCCTAAACCATTTAGGGCTTTATATGTAATTGTAAGAACTTTGAAATCAACGCGGAAACGAACAGGCAGCCAATGCAAGGTGGCCAGCGTGGGGGAAATATTTTGGTACCTTTTCACCCCTGTAAGAAGTCTGGCCGCCGCATTCTGTACCATCTGAAGTTTCCACATCAGTCTCAAAGGCAGCCCCACATGTAAGTAGTTTATGTAAAATATGTAAGTAGTTTACATAAAACAGTGATTCCTAACCTGCAGTATGCATATCCCCAGGGGAACCAAGACATTTAGGGGTATATGAAAAAAATTGAATAATGATGAGCAAAGGCACATGCATCAGCAGCGTAAAACAAGATACAAGCCAAAATTTGAGAAATTAATTGAACATTAGTGACGAGTATAAATAGATATGCACTGTCTGTTCACTTCATTATTCCATTGCTTTTTAATTTGAATATTGGGCTTTTTATTTACAGTTATAACATATAAATTTGAAATAAAAGCAACCATATTAATCACAAACATTTTGCTAATATGAAGGGGTACAATTTATGGTAATGGACTGCTAAGGGGTACACAAGTGAAAAACGGTTGGGAACCACTTCCCTGGATTCTGGAGGAGACCTTGGAAAAGTGACTTTTCTGGACTACACCCCTCAGAACCCCCCCCCCCGGTTCATCATGGCTACAGGAAATTGTGGCCTGTAGAAGTAACTTTTCCAGGCTTTGCTCTGGACAAGTGCTGCCAATCAAAGTGGGACCATATGAAGGTAAATGGATGAATAATCTTATCTGCAGCAATCCAGCTCTCCATGTTGATACCTTGCTCAATCACTTTTTCTGCTTTTGTAAACGATAGGTGGTTGCAAAGTCCTGGTTCTTAAACGGGGTCAACTTCTCTTTGCAACATTAAGGTTTAGAGGAAACTTTATTTCTTTTATCAAAAGGAACACTAAGATTCTTAGGAAGCTGAACTTCACACTGAGGACAACATTGTTTATGAACCTTCTCTTCTGCACTTCTGTGGGCACAGACCTGAGCATACAGTATGTACTGTGTGTTCCCCATAAAATTTCACACATCTGACCATACAGACAGAGGAACATAGACTGTTTACCTACAGGTAAAGGTAAAGGTAAAGGTTCCCCTTGACAATTTTTGTCCAGTTGTGTTCGACTCTAGGGGGCGGTGCTCATCCCCGTTTCCAAGCCATAGAGCCAGCGTTTTGTCCGAAGACAATCTTCCATGGTCACATGGCCAGTGCGACTTAGACACGGAACGCTGTTACCTTCCCACCAAGGTGGTCCCTATTTATCTACTTACATTTGCATGCTTTCGAACCGCTAGGTTGGCGGGAGCTGGGACAAGCGACGGGCGCTCACTCTGTCGCGTGGATTCGATCTTACGACTGCTTGGTCTTCTGACCCTGCAGCACAGGCTTCTGCGGTTTAGCCCACAGTGCCACCACGTCCCCACGTTACCTACAGGTGGAGGCACTGAATATAATGAGAATCAGCCAAACATAAAGAGCAGAATGATTATGCTGTCTGCTCTGTGGAAGATTTGAAGGAGGGATGGGTGAGTTTGATGTGGCAGTATGACAGAGTGTTATGTCTGGTGTGTAATAGGCATTGCAGACTCACTGAGTAGCATGGGTCAAATAACTTTCAACTTAATCCACTTAAGAGCAGGCTTGTTAGTAGAATAAAACAAAACCAGTACTGTGCCTTGTCTAAATCCCCCTGATCCCAAAGAAAGCAGGTAAAACAGTTAATACATATTAGAAGGAGAAAAGACTCCCAGACTATGGTTCAGAATGAAATCCCTCACCCTCCTGTTCTTTAATCTACATAATCCTATTTGAAACAGTATGGTGGGTCAAAATGCATTGAGACAGGACCTGTGCTTCTGGGTATCCTACATGGAGAGGTATCAGAGAAAAGCTTGCACGGCTGTTGGTTTCAAGCCAAGCAACAACAATTGACTATCCTTCTTCAAGGCCAGAAGATCACAGATCAAAAGTGCAAAAAGGATGAGCCTGTGCAGGTTGGCATATACCTGATGCCAGGAATCCAGGGAAACAAGAAGGAAGGACCAGAGTTCCTCGTGCATGAAAACAATTAAGACATACTTGATACTGCAGAGATCCTGGTGGAGTATGACACATGGCTGGAATGCCAACAAAGAGTTCTGACACATGGCTAGAATACCAGCAGAATTCAAATGTGGCTAAGGAAGAGAGGAATCAGCTTCTCCAATCCATTCCATTCTATGAAATATTTAGCACCAGGGAAGCATAGACAGCAACAGTATGTGAAATGAGTACAATAGGCAACAAAGGGAAACCTGTTCTAACAGTACTGGAACACAGGCTCTATGAGAGCACAGTTTAAGTTGCTCTGAAGCTCAGTGGTTGGGGCAAGTCACTATTCTTGCAAAGATAACAGGTGCTCATATGCACTGGTTGCAGCACACTTATGCACAGAATTTGGGGGAAAGTTGCTGTGACAGCCTCCTCACACGCCACACAGGAGCTGCCACGTCACACTCACACTCACTTTATTTCACGCTGCCACCAACCATTCCCTCATAAGACGCCTCAGACAAAAGTATGATTTTTAAAATAAAAACTTATGTTTATTGATAATAACAGAAGGAATGGTAAATCACTATAATAATTAAAATAAAAGGCAATCAGTAATAATAAAGTAACCCCCCCACACACACTCTCTCTCAGACCTTCACTCTAATATATAGCACAGTACTACACAACATGTACAAGCCCTAACTCCCTAAATCCGTATCCAGACCCTATCAAGTCCCTATCTCAAACGCTATCTGACTCACACCTCATTCACTCCCCCTTAAATACCTTAACTCCACCCTCTTATGTCCCACCTCCCGTCACACTATTGGCAGATGACACGCAGCCACAGCAATGACGGGCAGATGATGTCACCGCTATGGTAACAGTTGCTTTTTAAAAAAACTAGCCAAATCATAAGTCATCACCACAAGTTCAAAACCTTTCCAAGCTCTGTTATGGGCATAGTCCATCAGCAGACTGAGTGGGTACTTATTGCATTGGGTATGGCGTTAATTACAACACTCAGAGATATGTGCATGAACACACATGGTTGTCCAGAAGATCAGAGTGCCTTAATCACACTGAGTTAGGCAACTTGATGATAACTTGTTGAATTGTGGTAAGCAAAGTGATTAATTGAGTAGGCACGTTTTCAGGGACCTGTCCTGGGGTACTTTGCAGTCTTGGCATCTGTTTTGCTACTTGCAACATGTGCTTTATGATGTGCTGGCTGAGAAACTGCAGAGCATGTTCAGAATAAAGAACAGTGAATTAAGGGAGGGTACAACACAGTTTTCAATTCTTCAAAGTTATATAAGAAAAAGAATGGTTTACCAGAACCACTTCTTATTGTTTCTCCTTTCTGTAGCCCCCTTCATTTTCTTGAAGTGCTTTACTATTTGAGTACGTATTATATAATCTGCACAATGCCAGCTGCCCTCTCCACACACAATCTTCACAGATGAACCATGGTTCTCTCACAAAGACAACTTGCTCCACAGTACTACATTATCCCTTAGAAGAAACATGTGAATCAGTATCTACATTTAAAACAAAAGGCTAGAATTTATGAGGCTTGGGTTCATATTCTTGCTCAGCCATTGAAACTCAGCTGGGGTGGGTGGGTATAAATGGTAAACCAGTCCTTGAACATCTCATATATATTGAAAACCCTACTATAGTCGCTGTGACTCAGACATGTAACCAAATCAGGCAGTTCAGCAACGGACAATTTATCCCTAAGTATTCCAAAACCTGATGCAGGCCTTACAGATATTATACTGCTTGTCCCAAGTTCTGCCCACCTTCATCCCCACCACAAAAGAGGTAGCTTCCTCACCTGGACTCTTATGTTCGATCTCTAATTTGTTGTTTCCTGATGGTTTCATGGACATATTTGATGAGAGGGAGCAGGAGGTGGCAATTCTGCAGGTGGAGGATACAGTAGTGTTGGGATCATGAGTGGGGGGGGTGTTTCTGGTTTTGGGCCAAGATTAATCAGACCATCCCAGTGGTATCCACGTCAGATTCCATACTGGTCTTCTTCACAATCTCCACCATCCATGCTTCATCATTACAAAGTTATCTCATTCTGAGTCAGTTCCAGTCACCCTTTGAGGTGAGCCTGGTGACAGAAGCTGCATTCATGGAGCAGTGATGCAGATGGGGAAAGATATCTCTATAGGCAAGGTATACATTACATATAATACGTTACTCAAAGAAGTAATTTATTAAGTGGTTATTGCCGGTTTTTCGGGCTCTTTGGCTGTGTTCTGAAGGTTGCTCTTCCTAACATTTTGCTAATCTCTGTGGCTGGCATCTTCAGAGGACAGGAGTCTTCTTCAAGGATCTTCTGGCCTTGAAGAAGGAAAGTCAATTGTTGCTGCTTGGCTTGAAACCAAGAGCTGCGCATCTCCTGTCCTCTGAAGGTGGCGGCCACAGAGACTGGTGAAACGTTAGGAAGAAAAATCTGCAGAACACAGCCAAAGAGCCCGAAAAACCTACAATAACCATCGGATGCTGGCCGTGAAAGCCTTCAAGAATACAATTTATTAAGTGCTGAAAAATTTGACTGTCATAGAAGGAGCATTTCACATGTCCCGTAATTTCCCAGTGAGCTCTCTTGTTTTGTGATTGGTCCCTGGGAGATAAGCCCAGGTTTCATTGGCAAGTGTTATGGCTCAGTCACGAGGACAGGGCCAGCATCCCATCTCTGGAACATGAGTGGGATTTTTTTTTCTAACTGCAGTATTTACTATCTATGAGACATAGTTTGACTCTGTGGTGAAGATAAAAGTAAACGTTCCCCTCAACAATTAATCCAGTCGTGTCCGACTCTAGGGGGTGGTGCTCATCCCCATTTCCAAGCTGTAAAGCCAGCGTTTTGTCCGTAGGCAATCTTCCGTGGTCACGTGGCCAGCGCGACTAGACACGGAGCGCCGTTACCTTCCCACCTATTTATCTACTCACATTTTTCCATGTGCTTTCGAACTGACTCTATGAGTCTCAGCCAATTTGTATGATATTGTTTGCTGCTCAGAGGCCTGCACTTCATTGGAAACATCTTCCAATTAAATGGCTTTGGACTGAGACTCCTGGAAATACTTTTGATTCTTGACTGGAAGCTTAAAGATCAAAGATTACCTGTCTCCTTATTCAGAGAAGGGTCGTATGTAACAAAAAAAAATATTTCATTAAAAATTGTTAATCCCTCTGTTGTAAATTTAGACATGGCATAGGATGTGAATGGATTGATGATCCTTCAGATTTTAGGACCTAAACTTAATTGATAGGCCCAAAAGCATAGACTCATAGAAATCAGTGGGATTTACTTAAGTGTAGCCCTGCCATTCATCAATTGATTTAATGGGCTTGTGTCTAGCAGCTGGATTTAGATTTATATGTCTTCCTGTTGTAGGAATTGCATAAAATGCAATTGCCACTGAAGTTATGGCAATATCCATCAAATCTAAAAAAAGACATAGAAGTGTATAGCATATTAACTTTACTAGTTGGACCTCAAGTAGAAGACATGTGGTGAGGAACTCTTTGTGAGGCAAGGAACAAGACACAGACTCTTGGAAAGAGTATTTTCCTGCTGGACTACTGCATTCCAAATGTAATGGGATGTACCTTTTTCTGCTCAACAAAATCTACTTATACACCACTACCCTCACACCACACCACACCCTTTTTTTTTTTTTTTTTGCTTCATCGGATCTAAGATTACCTGTAGCTATCTGTACTTCTCTAAATATTCCCACTTCTTCTTTATGACCTGAAAGAAGCAGTAAATATAAAAGCTACATAGATTATAGGAAGTACAGTATACTGAATGGGATACACAATAGCTGAAACTTCATGCACAACAGATACATTATGATTTTTCTGTCCCTGGTTTCCTTGTTCTAGAGTCAGATTCCACAAACTATTATTCATGTCAAAAAGGGAGCTTTCAGGACCAAACTTTTGCATTTGCAAGATATGTTATTTTTGGATCAAGAGCTTGCCTTGAGAGATTTAAAGTTTGCAGACTCTGCAGCTGTGGGCATTAAAAGTTTGGAAGAGTCACGGTATAGGCTTACTGCCTTTATATCTTCAAGTCTTTCTCTTCTGTTTGTGCCTCATCCAAAGGTCATTAAAGTCAATGGGAGATTTTCCATTGATTGCAAATAGATTTGGATCTAATCCTAAAACAATTTCTACCTTCAGTAAGAGCATCAGTACTTTTGCAGGGAAGGGACTTGCCACCACATCCTTGTAAAAATATTGGACCTGCGCAAACACATATTTCTCTCAGGGATGGACAACCTTTGGTGCACCAGCTGTTGGAGAACGGTAGCTGTCATAGACTCTGGCCAAGGTAATAGTAGCTGATGATATAGTTGGAGTCTAACCACAACTGGAGAAGCTACACATTTCTCACTCTGGCAAAAAAGGGGGGGGGGGAGAAAAGAAAAGAAAAGAAAAGAAAAGAAAAAAAGAAAATATGGCAGATCACTGGCGTAGTGGAGCCAGGGCTTACAAAGTTTCTGGTTAGCAAGAATTATGGGACCATCTGTCACCACCAGTCATCAAGACATTGTCTCCAATACTCACAACAGCCATGAAATAAATGGATTTTCCCAGGAACAGTATATTTTTGTAAGCTATCAGACTGTAATACAAAGTATTTGAAAGTGGCTTGACCCTGAGTAGGCAATTAACAGCCATTAGCTTTACAAAAGACTTGTTTGTAGTGGAAACCAGAACAGCTAAAACTCATTTCCTATTAATGGATCAATCCAGTTGACTGTATTTTTAGGCTGTATTTGGGTGGAGCAAGGGACGTGGTGGTGCTGCGGGCTAAACCGCAGAAGCCTGTGCTGCAGGGTCAGAAGACCAAGCAGTCGTAAGATTGAATCCACGTGACGGAGTGAGCTCCCATCGCTTGTCCCAGCTCCCGCCAACCTAGCGGTTTGAAAGCATGCAAATGCAAGTAGATAAATAGGGACCACCTCGGTGGGAAGGTAAAAGCGTTCCGTGTCTAAGTCGCACTAGCCATGTGACCACGGAAGATTGTCTTCGGACAAAATGCTGGCTCTATGGCTTGGAAACGGGGATGAGCACTGCCCCCTAGAGTCGAACACGACTGGACAAAAAAAATTGTCAAGGGGAACCTTTACCTTTACCTGGGTGGAGCAGGCATGGGAATCGTTATGATCAGCACCTGCACTTTAATGTAAATTTACCACTACAGCACTGTGTCAGATATGATAATAATGAATTTTCTCCAATTCATAGGGCCTACAATTGTTGGACTACAATTGTGTTGGACTACAATTCCAGTCATCTCCAGACAGCACCAACCATGCTGGCTGGAGTGATATGAGTTGTAACCCAACAGCATCTCAACCCCCACCTGAATTGGGAAGGTTTAGATCTGTGGTTCCCAACCTTGGGTCCCCAGATATTCTTGAACTAAAACTCCCCAAAGTCCTCACCACTTAGCTGTGCTGGCCAGGTTTTCTGAGAGTTGTAGTCCAAGAACAACCTGGGGAGCCAAAGTTGGGAACCACTAATCTAGACAATGCTTTGTTACCATCACCAGCACTATAGTTCTCCCCTTCTCGAAAGTCAATGTCACGTTCTTGGCCTTAAGTGATTTGCTTGTTTAGAGACAGTAGCTCCTTATTTTTTTAATTCTGGAACGGTTTATCGAATTGTGGTTGATTATTGTGATGTGTGGGAGGGGAAAGATTTCAGTATGCTACTGGTCTCACCAGACACTTGCAGATTGCATGTGTTTTGCTGTTTTTCCCCCTGTGGAGAGAAAGACAGATAGTTTTGGCAGAACAAATGTACGATTAGTGCCAGTGTTGGCAAATTAGGAGAAGCAGTTTGTGCAGATGGGTGAAGTGAATTATGAAGAGTAATGATGGAATGGCAAGCAAACATGGAGGCAAGGAGGGGCTCTAACAGAAATAAGAGAGCTGCAAAGTGAAACGTGGAGCAGGAACCAGGAAAGTATAATTATGAATATTTAGTCTGTGGCCAAAGCAAGTGTGACAATGTCCCCCAGTCTACCCACTAGACTGAGTTTATGACTGGGCCCTTCCCATGATTGCAGCCCCTGCCCCTCTGTGTTAGCAGTCCCAGCCCACATATCTCCTTAAGCTCCTATGCATTCATTGCGACAGGTGTGCAGACATCTCTCTCAAATAATCAGAGTGAAACTATATGTTAGAGATCAACCAGTTGGGGAAGAGGGAAATTCTTAAGGAACTGAAAACATCAATGTCACAACTAAACATTAAACTGCTTGAGCATTTTCTGTACTTTGCAAATTGTCATCCTTTGTTTCAGGATCAGGAGCACAGGCTTTGTTTAGAAGTGTGATAGCTGAGTCATGAAGGTCTGCCCAAATCACGTCTTGGAACATGAATGCATGTCATCTTAAAGAAAGGCTGTCTGGAACAACTGGCTGGGTAACTCACTGAGTTGGAGCACAGGACTGGAAGTTTTCATTCCCCCTGTGCTTCCTGGGAGAGGAGTGTAGCCTTGGGCAAGCTGCACAGTCTCTGCCCCCCTGCGCCCCCCCCCTCCGGGAATGGTAAATCACTTCTGAGTACTTAATGCCTTGGAAACTCTGGCAGAGAGTGCTATAAATCAGAATTGACTTGACAGTATGCACTTATTACTATTGATATATAGTTTCATCCTGTGTGTTTGAGCAGGGTGACTCGGAAGCTTCTGTGTGGCAATTTAACTATGACTCGTTAATGCAGGAAGTATTGTAAAACCAACCAATCAACCAATCTGCATATCATTCATGCTCCAAGTTTTCTTATGTCTAACATCTTCCAATGTTTAAGCATGACAAAATATGGAGGCACCACTGGAGACAGAATGAGGAAAGGAGCTCTCTTGGAGCTCATTCATAAAACAGGAGCCCAGACTTACCTGGGCACCCCAGCTGCTGCCAAGAAGGGCTCGCCTAGGTCAGGGTGCCAGAACAGGAATGGCACCGGCCATGCGGTCTAGTGGATGGGGGAGGGGTAGCTACTAGAGACTGCCCTAGCAGCCCTGATTGGCTCATGGGGAAATGGGGTTTCCCTGCTGGTCTGGTATTGGCTGGCAGGGGGAGATCCAAATGGTGCAAGGATTTTCTCCCTAGTTTGCCTGCCCAGCTTAAAAGCTGGTGGGCATAAAAGCTGGTGGGCACAGCCACCCACCGTCCAGGCTGCTGCTCACCAGCACCCATCTCCTTTCTTCTTTTCCCTCCCTCCTTCCCTCCCTTTTTTGCAGCAGTGGCAAGATGGGTTGTTGTTTGTTATCCCCTAGGTTGCATGGGGGCTGGTCAGTGGGGTTTTACTGCAATATGTGTGTGCACTCAATCTTCGTTGGAGGTTTGGGACATTGGGATTGGATCCAGACAGCTTAAGGGCAAAGGTAGGAGTCTACTCACCCAGAACAGTTAACAAACCTGCCTGTATGGGGAGACTGGGGCAGGGGCAGGGTCTGGTCCAGCTTGGGGGCCTGCAGGCCCAACCTCTGCCCCCAGGTGTATGAGAATCACAGAGTGGCATATGCCCGTGTGGTGTCCAGAAGATGACAACTTCTGGTGGACCACCTTCAGTGGTGGGCATCAGGTGGCAATTGGGCCTCTCGATGCACATGATCCAATCCCCCAATGCTGGCCAGGGACTGGTTAGAGCTGGTGATGATAAATGGGAAGGCTTTTCGAGCAAACACATTCAAGCTTGGGAAAGTTATGTCATCAGTATTCATGCTGGCTAGGAGATCCTGGGAATTGTTGCCAAAAAGAAGGTGAAGTACAGCCACTGGGGAAAGAAAATAACACAAGCATGTGAGACATAGAATGGCGTGGTATGGGGAAAGTCTAGTCTAACAGTTAAACAAATAATTGGTTTGATGGCTATGAGTATTTATACACCAGTTTTCAGGGCATAAAGCTTTCCCAATGTCACACATAATATTAACACATAAACTACTGATATTTGAAACTAATTTAATATTACAAAACTGAATCAATTGTCCAGAAGAGTTGTCAGTGCTGCTCAAAAACTCAGTAAAACAATTTAAATCAGAGGTGGCAGCATCATGAACAATTAAAACAACCAGTCCAGCATTTTCCACCAAAAGCAGAACTGTCTGAAGCGTGACTCTGTGCATTTCAAGAACTGCCAAGCAGGCAACTTTCAAACCAAATAAGAGTTCTGACCTTCAGAAATCCAACTGTTTAGATTTCCTGATGTGGAGTAAGTTCTGAAATCATTGATTTAAATCATGCCTGCTGCTCTCTTATATTTTAAGCAGTCTTCTTCTCAGGAAACCTCTCTGTAAAAAAAGCAAGTATAAAAATGCTTGCTAAATTTGACTATCCATCTTCATCCAACACTGCAACTTGGAATATTTCCACATGTAGATTTGGGTGAGAAGGACCCAAGTACTTCTGGAAATAAATGGGATAGGTAGGGGGAAGCCAAAGGCAGGCTCTATATTTAAGCAGTGTAAGTGTGGAAGGGATTGTCACTCTCGAATTGGCCTTCTTAGCCACACTAGACGCTGTTTCAAGTCCTCTATACAGAGCATGTTACCATAGTCTTTTGAGACTGAAGGATGCCTAACTAAACTAAAGGTGATTCCTTCAATTGGGAAACAGTGGCAGACGTCAGCAAAGAGCTGGAAAAGACAGCAGTGTTCCATCAGCCTGCTCTGTGCCTGGTACACCATTCTGCTTCCTTCATGTACGTTGGAAGAAGCTATCCCTTCACCAATCTCAAAGAAAGATTCAACTTCCAGTTGGATTTTATGAGTAGAATGAGAGAAGTGCTCCATTTTGTTCTCTTCCAAATTGTTCATCAGAAGGCTGTTGTTCATGGACTCACTAGAGGGGACAAAAAGTTGGAACCTCATGAATCTGAAATGGGCAAGGAAGCATTGGACCCTGCAGACCTTAGCTGTGCCTAAGGAATCATCTGACCACATGAAGCCTGGGCAGCAGCTCCAAGTGGTGCTGTGGGTTTGTTAAAGACAACATCCCTTCTAGCTCTTGCTCAGTGTGTACCCTGAGCCCGGCTTTATCTGGCCTGGTTTAACTAAGCTTCTTGGTCTCCCTTGTTTGGCCACCCAACCAAGTATATGAAAGTGGCTAGGTTTTGGTACAGAGACAGCCTTGGTCACCCTGTATGATGACCTTTGCCGGGAGAGAGACAGGGGGAGTGTGACCCTGTTGATACTCCTGGACCTCTCAGCGGCTTTCGACACCATCGACCATGGTGTCCTTCTGGATAGGCTGGCTGGGTTGGGAGTTGGGGGCACTGTTTTACGGTGGTTCCGCTCCTTCCTAGCTGACCGTATCCAGAGGGTGGTGCTGGGGGACAGTTGCTCTGCCCCATGGCATTTATGTCATGGGGTTCCTCAGGGCTCGATACTGTCCCCCATGCTGTTTAACATCTACATGAAACCGCTGGGAGAGGTCATCAGGAGGTTTGGGCTGAGGAGTCAGCAATATGCTGACGACACTCAGCTCTACCTCTCGTTTTCCACCAATCCAGGTGAGGCGGTTTCTGTGCTGAACTCGTGTCTGGACCTGATAATGGACTGGATGAGGGTTAATAAATTGAAACTCAATCCAGACAAGACGGAAGTGCTGTTAGTGGGTGCTTCGCCGGACAGGTTGGAGGGCCACTTCCCTGTCCTGAATGGGGTTACACTCCCCCTAAGGGACAGGGTCCGCAGCCTGGGGGTGCTCCTGGACCCCAGTCTAACTTTGGAAGCTCAGGTGGACTCGGTGGCCAGGGGTGCCTTCCTTCAGCTGCGGAAATTATACCAGCTACGGCCCTACCTGGACGAGTGGAGTCTCATGACAGTTACACATGCACTGGTAACATCTCGTATTGATTATTGCAATGCGCTCTACGTGGGGCTGCCTTTGAAGACGGTCCGGCGACTGCAACTGGTTCAGAATCGAGCTGCGCGGCTGGTGAGTGGTGGGGCCGCCAGAGAGCACATCAGGCCGATTCTGTATAATTTACACTGGTTACCAGTTGCTGTCCGGGCCCAATTCAAAGTGCTTGTTTTAACATATAAAGCCCTAAACGGCTTGGGCCCTGGATACTTGAAGGACCGCCTCCTTCCATATGAGCCTACCCGGCTGTTAAGATCTAGCCAGGGGGCCCTTTTGAAAGAGCCATCCCTCAAGGAGGTAAGAGGGATGGCTTGTAGACAAAGGGCCTTCTCGGCAGCTGCCCCCAGACTATGGAACGCCCTCCCAACTGAAATTCGCCTGGCGCCGACACTGATGATATTTCGGCACCAGGTCAAAACCTTCCTGTTCCAGAAGGCTTTTAATTGAAATAACATTAACTGTGGGTCTTAATGATGGCAATTTTAATTGTATTTTAATTGTATTTTAATTGTATTTTAATCATTTTATTTTATTTTATTGCATTGAATTTTAATTGTTGTAAGCCACCCAGAGACCTTTGGGTAGAGTGGGCGGCATATAAATTAAATAAATAAATAAAATAAATAAATAAATAGGTTCTTTGTGGCCTGCTCTATAAACCTGAAGGGAAAAGGCTTCAGTGTGAGTAGGGACAATATTACCTCCCCCACTTCCTAACTAGAAATACCAACCTTAATGCTTTTGAATTGAGTCCTTGTTCACTTTCTTCTTAGCCAGCTCTGCAAAAAGCCTTTATTGGTACCACTCTAATTCTCACCACATCCTAATCAAAGCTCAGCTCAAGTGTTCTGTGTATTGCATAAACATGATAGCCCTTCCTGACTCCATTAGGATTTCCTTGGTCTCTACATGTGCACCCTAACAATCTAAAGAGCAAATGTGATTTACAATCCTAATTTTCCAGGGTTCCCAAACATGTGATGCAAAGAACCATTGGCAATGAAAATAGCAATAGAGGGGGTAGGGCTACCACACTTCCCCTACTCATTGATTTATACAACATACTTCTAAGACACCTGAACTGAGTTCAAGAGATCAGAAAATGAACAGTCACCATTCAATCCAGGCTGTCTGTAGATTACTAGCTCTCTAGTGGATCTGACTGAGACCCACCTCATATAGACAGTTTTGGTTGGTTTCTTCCCCCTTTCCCTACTGCTATCTTCAAATCCTTGATTGTTCTAAGGTTTTCAAGAGGAAGCGGTTCTTGCATTGTCTGAGACACAATGTTCCTGAGAAAAGGCTGAACTAAGGCAACTTTCAAAGGCATACGAGGAGGCAAAGCAATGGCTGTTAAGCACCCATCCCTCCAAGTAATTTCATTGCATGCAGTTTTGCACAATGCAATGAGAGCTGTACTCCATAGGCACACGAGGGAACTGGCTTGTTTTTCAGGAAACATTGGCATCCAAGAGTCCAAGAATCCACAAATGCTTCAACAATCCGGAAACGGGGTATGGCTTAGAAGGTCCTGTGTCAGACCTTGGCCAGTTCCGTCAGTCAGCAAAAATAGCTGGCATTTTTCCTACATAACTTATTTAAACTGCTTATTCTCGTACTTCAGCTGTTGCCAGATGCACAGTGGCTGGGGACTTTAATATCTAATGTGTAATCTAGTTCATTAAACTCAATGGGGGCGTTTACTATGAATTAAATTGGTGGTGTCTGGCATCGTTTGAGATGAACATGTTTGATTGTCAAAAGATGTACTGGGCATGGGAGAAACAAAGCAAGGAAGCATGCTAACAAAGCTATTTCTTAGTCCAAATCTGGGCAAGCAAAGGTTTTTATTTCCACTTCTTTCTTACCCCTTTATTAAACACTCTTTTTTTTTAAAAAAAAAGCTACAATCATTGTGCCTAACAAACACTAAAAAATTCAGTGAGAGAAGAGTGTCCTTATACATAATTGATATTTAAATTTTTCCTTCTCTTGAAAAAGTCAATAAAAGTGAAATATTCTGTCCAAAACATTTTGATTCCCATTCTTTACCCATGAGGAGAATGGAGACAAATGGTAGAGGATATTCCTTTCAGACTCATTGCCCCTCATGCTTAGCAGGACAATGGAGCCAGAAAGAGAAAGGACAGGGACAGGTTCTCTCTAAGCCGCTTGCATACTCGTGCGTCCACAACTCTGCCTCCCTCCACACAGCTTTCTTCCTCTTCCACACAGGGATCATTTCCAACCCCTTTGGTTCCACTTGCAACTGAACCCTGGACGGAGGGGTGCAGAGTCACATGTGCATGCAAGGGTGAAGTTGTGAGAGAGAAAGAGAGAGAGGGAGCCCTGCCCAGCAGACCTGAAAATTAGAGGGTACGTCAGGGCTAGAGCCTTCCCCTCTACACATGGTGCCAGTTGGAATTCATAACCCCTAAGTATTCCCAAGGTGTAACCTCATCATTTACTTGTACTCCTATCTGTGACGCTTTCAGTTGTCAGTCTCCACCTTAGGATTATATAACTGCAGACCTTGTGGGTACAACACCTGGCCTGATTTTCGGACTTGTGTTCCCTTGTTTTTGTACCAATTCCCTCGATGAGGAATTCAAAACAACTTGAAAGGTTGCATGATCTTGTGGAATCTCCAGAGGTACTCAATAAAGACATGGCCCAGTTATGACTTTGGGAACTGGATTTTCTGTTCTTTCTTTCTTTTTCTTCATGAACCAATACAGCTATCTTTGCTTTTGGATTTTCAGGGCAGAAATGACTTGAAAACATCTCCCACACAATGCTTTCCCCTTGCAAACTCTCCTCTCAGCCTGCTTTCCATGGTTGAGCTTATGGCCTGGAAATAAGCCTGGACAGAAGGGAAAGTTTGCCTGTGAGGTAGAGTTGTAGAAAAGGTGCATCACAAAATATGGATGAGCCCCACTGCCAGGTCATAAGATGTCTTCTCCCTACAAGAAGACAGCACAACAGGGGAGATTTAAGCACGACTGTCCTACCTGCTAATTCTCTCTGGCATCTAATATCGCAATCTGAGGGACTGAAGAGAGGTTTAATCAAAACCCACCACATATTAGTTCTAAGCATACTTGAGTTTTCATGTGAGGCTATGAGTTATACATAATATATTCTTGGCAAATTCAAACTGATTTGGCATAAGCAATAGCTCCTGGATACCAAGAAGTTTTTATTGGTGATTGGTTTGGTCACAGGAAATATTTTTAAGGTCAGTTTTTAAGACAGGAAATCTCACACTTAAGAGTGGATCTGGGTCCACACATGACACTGAACAACACAGGATTTAGATTCAGATTGCCTTTTTATTCCTTTGGCAGTGTAAACCTTTTATGAAATGGTGGCAGAGTTTGAATAAAATTATAATCTTCATCATGTAATTAATTATTAATCTGAATTTCCCTAAGTGATAACTGCAACTTTCCCTAAAATTAGAGGGGAAAGTTGAACAAAATAGAAATGTCAGTGGTCGATTACTTCATTTTATTCAGTTACTTCATTTCAGATTTTGTGAAAACTTTCCATGTCTCATTCAGGTAAACCTATTGGTATTCTTTCAGCCTTTAGGGACAGAATAGTTTCTGTTCTTTTTAAAGTGGCACAGCCAGTCCTGCCAGGTGTTCACGGAATATATTGCATAAAACCCATAGCCTCAGATAAAAGTATAGAGATGATAAATATAGTGGAAACAGGAGACTTTGGGACTGTGGTTAATGTTACTTCAACATTATTCAGTCTGATAGAGGCTTCGGCAGAAGCTGTGTCTGATTTATTGAGTTTCCTCAAATGAGGTTGCATGGAATATTTATGCATTTTAAAAAATCTCTTTTGATAAGGCCATCAAATGCCTTTGTCTCTATGTGTACTTCCTATTCAGAGCATGCAACAACCATTCAGCCACAAGCACAGATAAGTCTTTGGCTTACATGAATTCAAAGTGATAAGATGAAGACCTTTGGTATCTATGCTCTTGGGTGATTTTAGGTAAATGTTTCCCTTGACATTTAGTCCAGTCATGTCCAACTCATCCCCTTCTCCAAGCCATAGAGCCAGCGTTTGTCCATAGAAGTTTCCGTGGTCACGTGGCCAGCCTGACTAGACATGGAATACCGTTAGCTTCCCACCGAGGTGGTACCCATAAATCTATTCACATTTGCATGCTTTGGAACTGCTAGGTTGGCAGGAGCTGGTACAAGCAATGGGAGCTCACTCCGTGGCGTGGATTCAATCTTATGACTGCTGGTCTTCTGACCTCGCAGCACAGAGGCTTCTGCGGTTTAACCCGCAGCACCAGAAGTTATATCATATTGGAAGACATAAAGGTAACATTCCTGGAGGATTTGTTCAGTGACATAAGCCATGAAACATTGATGTTTATGTTGCACGCTTGGGTTGTGCTGTCAAATTAGGAAATTCATTGTCACAAACTAGGTAATGGTGAGAGGATCCAGGGATGGAATCTTAAAGCTTGAAGAGAAGGCCTTTATCACACCATTCCCCATAGCTATGCCCACAATGGAGTTTCAAAATCACAGGCAACACCAAAGTCACCCTGTGACTATAGAAGAGAGGGATCACTTCCCCAGCATTGGAGGCCAAGATATCTCCTTTCTGCTCAGTCCATGAGTGGCCCCTCTTGATTCTGTTGATCCATATCAACAAAAAAAATCTACCAGGTTTTCATCTTTATTGGGAATTATTTTGTAAAGCCAATGGATCTTAATTGCCCATTCAACCCACAAATCCTTTGCATTACAATAAACATAGCGCACAATAATATATCATTTTAAGGAAAACGCACCACTAACCCCTCAAGCAATTGCAAGGATTGAAGCTAAGCTCAAAGGGAACTGGGAAATCTGAGGATGGTGCTGACACTTCCCATCCTTCTTAGTAGTCAAAATGCCCTATGAGCCCTGGGTTCATTAGTTGGATCACTTAAAATGTTCTCTATCTCAATTAGTTCTTTGTGGGGGTAAGCTTCCCTTTCCTATCCCATATTAAGTTTCTGTTTATTTATCCTTAATATTTTCTTTACAATCAACAGTATGGCAATGTGGAAAGGAAAGAGGAGAAAATGTAAGGAATATAAAGTAGAATATAGTAAACTACTATAAGGTAGACCTTACGGATGATGTAAGTGTCAGGAAACCAAAGACTTCATATTTCTTGTTCCAGGAGACTCTTGGGGCTGGAGCTGTCAATTTGTGTTTGCTCAGAATGTAGCAGTTAGAAGAAATATTCTCAACTGGGGCCACCAGGTGCTGTTGTTATCCTAATAATTACTGTCTGATTACCTTTCTGATCAGAACAGCTTGTTTCAGGTCCATGCATGGAATCCACACAGGACCTTATAAAGCAAGGTACAAATCTTTGTTAATTTAAATTAGCTTGAGGAAGAAGCTGTATAGGCATGACATATTTATAGTCAAGCCTCTCTTTGAAGGCAATATGGATGAGTTTTTATGCTTCCTGGTTCCAGACTTCCACCCACCCACCCAGTGTTTGATCTCCACACAAAATACCATGTGTGACAAAGTAGAACCCTAGTCTATGCAGGTCAGGACCCTGGAGAGTACCCAGGGCAACAAGCCTTAGGGCCAGGCTGTCAGCAATTTATTTATTTATTTATTTATTTATTTATTTATTTATTGGACTTATATACCGCCCCATAGCGCTACAAGCACTCTCCGGGCGGTTTACAATTTTAATTATACAGGCTACACATTGCCCCCCCAGCAAGCTGGGTACTCATTTTACCGACCTCGGAAGGATGGAAGGCTGAGTCAACCTTGAGCCGGCTACCTGGGATTTGAACCCCAGGTCGTGAGCAGAGTTTTAGCTGCAGTACAGCGTTTTAACCACTGCGCCACGAGGCTTATGATGGGGAGCTGGGTGTTGCTTCTCCCACTACTCTGCAGCTAGTTGCCTGATGCTTTAGATAGCCTGCCGCAGGTTGAAAAGTTACTTTCCATACTGCAGTTTCTAAAATACTTTAGAAAGCAAGCTAATTTAAAGAGTGTGGAAGCTGTAGTCCAAAACTTAACATTTCCAAACTCTGTACTGGCAATTAAAGATTTAAATTCGTTGGATATGGTAAGTGTTTTTGCAGATTATGGCCCATTTTGGCAGATAAATTTTATAAATCACTTCCCCTGTTTCAGCAATGCCTCCCATGATTGCTACCACCTTGACCCATCCTTGTTTGGAAAGCTTGGCAGTGAATGCCATGCAATTGTTACAGACCATCCGGTGCACACATCACCACAAGCTGTGCTTTATATGGGAAGTGCATATTGGGACTATCTGAAGGGTTATAACACTGTTATAGCAATGTTTTATAATCCAGATGTTAAAAAAGCCAAAGCGGGTAGATCTGTCCATCTGGACCCATAGCTTTGAGTGCTTTACTCTTAAAAAGCTCATTTTGAATCCCTGTTTATTGAATTATGTTTGTAGTATTAGATTGCTATCTTTCTCTCTCCCCCCCCGCCCCCCTCTCAATTTTTAATTTTTAACACGAACATGTCTGACAGGTACAACATAGTCCTCTTCATGTATCATTTGAACTGGACTGACAAATGTTGGTAGAGGTGGAGTTTCAGTTCATTTTTGAAGAATTCACCAAAATTCACAAGTACATATTTGGGGCAGAAGTAGCTTCATGTTTTAAGAACTCACATGCAACAGAAAGTGAAGATGGACAGATTTTCACATTCCCCAGCTTCAAATGCTTGGATGATTATTCATTATGTAATAAAATGAGTGGGGGAAATGACTCATCCCCTTGTTCACAAAACCACAATCTGAGCGCAGGGCAAAACATTTAAATGATACAGTTAATCAAATGCAGTGACTGAGAACTAGGGAATCCCCGGTTCAGATATCACCTCGCTCACAAAATTATTCTAGCAACAATCCTGTGCCAACTTACATGTGAGTAAGCTCTATTGAATGAAAGGGGCCCTACTTCTAAAGAGACATTGTATAATTTATAGTGCATGGAGACAGGTAAGAACAATCTCTCAGCCCTCATCTTCACTTCAGATGGTGAAAATGGTGGCCTCATATTAATGGTGATAGTTATGATGGCATAAAGCATGTGCAGCATTTATCAGAAGCTATAACTGAGTGAGTTAGGTGTTTGGCAGTGGAGACAGTGGTTAGGAGTTTAGTTCCCCACTGTGGCTCCCAGAAGAACCAGCCTGTATGGAGGACAGTCCCAGGATGTCCTCAGAGGAAAGGAATGGTAAACCACTTCTGAGTATTCTCTACCTAGAAAACCCTGAAAAGGTACTATAGAAGACTTTATGTCAGCTGCCCCAAATGCTCTCGACATTGCCTGTTACTGGGCAAAAATCATCTGATATATTTATTAAATTACCTGTAGTGCTTCTGAAATGAAGAAATATTTTTTTTCCAAACCAAATGCTAACATGTCACCTTTAAAAGTAATGTTTCTGAGCTTTGAGTCAGGTTCATGTAAATGGAGCTGATAAACAACTTCTGAGTACTTATTGTGGGTTTTTCGGGCTCTTTGGCCGTGTTCTGAAGATTGTTCTTCCTGACGTTTCGCCAGTCTCTGTGGCCGGGCATCTTCAGAGGACTGGAGTAGGAACTCAGTCCATGCTCTGTGGACTGAGCCCGAAAAACCGACAACAACCATCAGATCCTGGCCGTGAAAGCCTTCGAGAATACAACGTCTGAGTAGTTTACACCTAGAAAAACCTGGAAAAAAGTCATCGTAAGAATCAACTTGATAGCACATTATCATGATCATCATTATTATTACAATAGCAACTTGTCTGATGACTTCAGATCTTTCATCGATTAAATGAGGTTGCTGGGAAAGAACATTCTGTCTTTTTTTTTTCAACTGTGAAAAGGCCCATGGGCTTGATTTGAAGTATTGATCACAGATTCCTAGCCTGAGACCATCCTTTCAGAGGCATCCCCTGTTCTTTTGCTCTTCACTGATGTTCAACCACTTTTTCGCTCCAGTCTCCTGCTGATGCATCTCAGGATACTAGTCAAAAAAATGAAGCAGATCCTGAATGCCTGAAGTCTGCCCATCCCTGCCTCAGAATGAATCACATTTGAGAAGTATGATTTTGAATGGCTCCTGTGCTCATCCTGTGATAGAGAACAGGGAATCAAAGAGGCACATTTTCCAACTGTTCCAATAATGCCCCTGTATGATATAGATTCATATGCGTACAGCCTTACTTTTCGGGGTGCCCTGCTCAGCATACCATCCTTGCCAGCGTGCAGTTCTGTCCTAGTCACTGTGTAAGAAAAGAGCCCTCTAGGAGATAGATTCTTAAACGTCACCACAAGGAGCCTCCTTGGTTTGAGAAGAATATTATTCAAGCCTCAAGGCAAAACAAAGGCAGATGGCTCAGTTGGAGATGCTTGGCACCTTGGTGATGCCACAGCTTATTTCTCTAGCTTGAGTTTACTTATGAAAGATTGTAGGGCTCAAACATGCCTGTGGCTTTAACCATTTATTCCTTTTGCATAAGAAAGCCCAAAACCAGCATTTCCACAGCAGTGGGCTGCCTCATGCTGCAAATGCCGTTCCCAGACTTTGTCACTGTGCTTTTCTTCTAAAACTGGCTCTAGTGTATGACAAACAACTCAGTTATCAATTGTGACATTTGCTAATGGAAGTGGGCAGTTCAGTCAGTCTTCAACTTAATTTGAGGGCTTTGCCTCAATGTTTCTCCAGTGGTACATGTGAGTCAGGGATGGGAGGGTGCTGGGAATGAAAGCTCATGCCAGGCAACAGGATCATAATGAACTAAACCAGTGGTTCTCAAACTGGGGTCCCCGGATGTTCGTGGACTGCAATTCCCAGAAGCCTTCACCATTTGCTGTGCTGGCCAGTATTTCTGGGAGATACAGTCCTAGAACATCAGGGGACCCAAGTTTGAGAACCACTGAACTAAATAATAAAAGTCCACCCACGCAGAGCATATGGAATGCTGCCAAGCCAATTCATACAGTTTCTTAAGGACTTTTGAGTTTTATTTTCTCAGTTGGAGATTCTATCCCCCCATCTGCAAAAACAGGGAGACTCCACATTACTGAAGCAAGACATGTCTTTATAGCTATAATGCCCATGGATTTCAAAAGCTTGTAAAGGTAAAGTTTTCCCTTGACATTTAGTCCAGTCGTATTGGACTCTAGGGGACGGTGCTCATCCCTGGCTCCAAGCCATAGAGCCAGCGTTTGTCCAAAGACAGTTTCCATGGTCACGTGGCCTGTGCGACTAGACATGGAACACCGTTACCTTCCCACCATTGTGGTACCTATTTATCTACTCGCATTTACATGCTTTTGAACTGCTAGGTTGGCAGGAGCTGGGACAAGCGACGGGAACTCACTCCATCGCGTGGATTTGATCTTACGACTGCTGGCCTTCTGACCTTGCAGCACAGAGGCTTCTGCAATTTAACCCACAGCACCACCACGTCCCTTTTCAAAAGCTTGTAGAAACACCTAAAATCTATATGAAGCAAAGAACAGAAAAAGAAATGAAATACCTTACAAAAATTATTTCAGCTAAATTTCTCCTCTGTTTTACAGAACACTTTTTATCTTAACATCCTGAACATCCTAAGCCACTTAAATTTGACTCTTCTAATACAAAAATGTTTTTGTTTTGCCAAAGTTGAGAAAGACATCCGTAGATGTGTGCTTTGTATTGAACATATTAAGCTCTGTTTAATTCACGGTGAAAAAGGAGAAATTGCCTCAAACCTGAGGTTAAATCATAAAACAGATGGCTATGAAATGAGAAAATAAAATATATTGGAAAGTTTTCTGCACTACATTTATTTAATGTAACAAGCATGTGGTTTCTGTGGAGGGCTCAGCTTCGGAGAGCATATATCTAGATTCAAGTTCCACAGAACCACACAACTTGCCATGAGATGTTAGGCCAATCCTTCTCTCATCCTCCCCTATTTCACAGGGTTAGGTTTTTGAGCATAAAATAGGAGAAAGACAGCAAGGTATTCCATGCCTGCCATGAGACCACTAGGGGAAAGGGATGTAAACGTAAATAATGAAATAATGGTAATATTAATACACGCCTGTCTACTCAAATTCCAAGTCAATAATAGAGCCATAGATGTATATTTAAAATGGAGGACAAAATAGGGCAGAGGTTCAGGAGGTGGGATTATAGGAAAAGGGAGAAGAGAGAGAGAAGGGTTGTGCAGGGTTTGGGTGAGACTGGGTTTTCAAATGTTCGTGTAGCTGTTTTTTTCCTTCCAAAGCTTGAAACACAGTCATGTTTTAGAGGTGGAGCAAAATCACAGATGGGATTTAAAATAAACCAACCAACCCCCACACACCTTCATTCTGGCCTTCTGAGTACTCTCTCCTGGTAAACCCTGAAAAGGGTCACCATAAGTCAGAATTTACTTGACAGTGCATCATTCATTCATTCAATGAAAATTTAAACATTAATTAAAACTTAACATGAATGCTTAAAATGTTCTCCTGTAAGACTGAATATTTAAACAGCTACCCCGTTAGATTCCATTCACACCGAGCCTTTGTTCTTGTTTTCCCTGTCATCTATCTTTTCCTCTTTTGTGCTGCTTTCTAAAATTATTTTTAACAGCATTCTAAAACTGACATGGAGAAATGGTAAACGATAGAAATAAGGAAGATTTGGCCAGTGTGCAAGGAAAAAATAAACAAACATGAAAGGTAGTCCTGTGATTTTTACTCACTAGTTGCACTTCACTTTCTGGTGTGTTGGAGAGCACCTCAGAATTTTAAAGTTATAGAGGTGAAAAGACCCATTGAGATCAACCTTCTGCCAGAGCAGGACCTCCACAAATAAAGCATCCTTGCCAGAACACCGGTCAAGCTCTGCTATGAAACTTCCAATGAAGGAGAGAGCTCAGTCCTTTTCAAGGTGATTTCTTCTATGGTCACACATCTTTTATCATCAGGACATTCTCCCTAATGTTTAGTCAGATTCTCCTGTCTTTTAAATTGGCTCCATTGGTTCAGGTTTTATGGAACAGCAGAAAACAACTGTACCCTGTGAGCCTCCCTTCAAGTATTTGAAGAGCCATCATATCCCATCTCAGTCTTCTCCAGGCTAAACACACACCGAGCTCTCTCGCAACCATTTCTCTCAGAGCTTGGTTCCCAAATGCTTTACCACCTTGGTAACTCTAATTTGGAAGTGTTGTATTTTCTCAATATCTTTCTCATCCTGAGAGGAGAATGTTGTTATCATTTTTCTGGGCCTGGACATTTTACAATAGGGCCCCTGTACCCCCCGTGGGCAGTTCCAAGGGCCCACCACCACCACAGATGCTGATAAATGAAGGCCCGGTTGCCATAACACTGTGGTGAAGAGGCATTTGTTTGTTTGTTTGTTTCTATCCCACCCAAATAGTAGCTAGGCTACTGCTCTGGGTGGCTGACAAAAGGACACATAGCCGCCGCCATCATCATCATCATCATCATCATCATCATCATCATCATCATCATCATCATCATCATCATCATCATCATCATGTGAAAATTCATGGCAGGCTGGTGGCAGAAGGGATACATAAACTTACTTAATTAGGGGCAAACTATTAAAAGGCTTGGGGGAACAAAGCAGGTCTTTAGTTGCCTCCTAAAACCCAGGAAAGGATGTGGCCAATCGCACTTCTGGTGGTGGGGAGTTCCAAAGTGAAGTGGCCACCATAGAGAAGGCCCAGTTTCGAGGGACTGATTCTTGGGCCTTCCTCAGGGTGGCCACTTGGGGCCTCCCAATACAAGAGGGGTGGGTAGGATGGGTAGATGTTTTGAGGAAGAGGTGCTCAACCAGGTAACAACGTCCCCAATTGTTGAGGGCTTTAAAAGTTAACATAAACGCCTTGAACGTGGCCCGGAAGCAAACAGGCAGCCAGTGCAGACAAGCCAGGATAGGGGTTATATGGTCATAACGAGATGTTCCAGAGACCAACCTGGCAGCAGCGTTCTGCACTTCCTGCACATACAGTAGGATGTTTACCCTTATTTACTCCAAAGTAACAGCAAAGTGACTGCTAATAGAAAACCTGCAAATATAAATGCCCGAAGGCTCTGTTGTGATAATACTGTTCCCACTCACAAGTAAGCAGAGGGGGGACTTCTTCTGTTGAGGTGTTAGCAACAATTTCCACCTCCTTATTCAGCCCATGCCGGCAACAACCCAATGAGTGTTATACGTATCTCCATGGTCATGGTCAACTCAGCCAATTGTAGCATGCAATGGCTTGGAGTGGTGTGGGAGAGAAACAAGGCACGACTGTTTAGAGGTAGGGAATGTTTGTCCTTTTGGATGTTGTGGGACTGAAGCTCCCAAGGATTGATGGAAAGTGCAGTCCAACAGCATCCAATGGTTCACAGGTTCTCCAGTTGTGCCTTAATTAGAGGATAACCAAAATATTTATGAGGCACATTCTGAGGTGAATGTTTTGAAATTAACTCTTGCACTGCTAGACTCAAGTTCAGTTCTCACAAGTTGCTTAACACTGGGTGAGCGAAAAGCAGCTCCAGATTTATCATCATTACCATTACTATTATTCCTCTGGGAGAAACTTTAGTGTGAACCTGGGCCTCCTTGGACTCCTGAGCCTGAGCATTTTATTCTGGATGGCTGAGAGCTGGTGGTCAGAGCCAAGCACAGAAAAGCCCACACAACCCCACTTAAAAAAAAAAACAAACAGCCTCTCAGATTTATTTTCTTTCATTTAGTGAGTAGGAACTTTCAGTGACATCGACCTAGAATGTTCTCATTGGAATGAGAATAGCAAGAAATCAGGACCAGTGAGCAAAACAAATGGCACCCCCTTTATGCTAGATAACACGGCTTT
The DNA here is from genome assembly GCF_051106095.1 of Pogona vitticeps. Lineage (NCBI taxonomy): Eukaryota > Metazoa > Chordata > Lepidosauria > Squamata > Agamidae > Pogona > Pogona vitticeps. The sequence goes on from NC_135783.1 coordinate 248,449,214, forward strand.
GCACCAACATATTAGGAGTACTTGGATGGAGCAACTCACCTCATGCAGCCCATCCAAGAACCTGTCTGCAATTTTTCTCCCAACATCTGAGCTCATGAAGCCAGTGCCTTTTTAAAAGAAGGTAGGCACTGAGATGGAATAATGGAAACATTGAGCTTGACGTAAATCTGAAGGCCTGTCTGGAACTGACCCAAGAGATCTCTCCCGCCCGCCCTCCCTCCCTCGCTCTCTCTCTCTCTCTCTCTTTTAGCAAAGTGCTTTATGAATAAAAATTATCTGTCTTTAGTAAGTCATGGGACTGTGGAGAAAGGTATAGAATTAAAGGGGAGAGGGAGAAGACTAAATGAAATCTCCTTGCATGAAGAACTAAATAAGAAATTAGTTGAACCAATTAACTTAAGGGGGACAAATAGCCATCCACAGAAAATGCAGAGTCAATAATGTAAATGTGCTTTTCTGATAGCCAGTGAACAATGTGCGCTTTATTATTTAAAAAAAATTTAAAAAGCTGTGCCAAAGCCTGCTAATAGCCTTCTTAAAGTAATCACTGATCTAGCTGATAAAAGGAATACAACACAGAGAGCCTACACGGATTTCACTCAGTCAGTGGCTCTAGTGCTACATTAGAGACATTAAGGAGCTGGATGAACACTGAGGGAATAAGTGAGGGTGTCACATGCTTTCCTGGCAGTTGGCAGGCAAAGAGGCAGTCGTTCATAGCAGGGCAGCCTCATGGCAAGGAAGCCATAATATAAATGCCTCTGCATTTACTTGTAACCCATCAACTGAAAGGGGCTCTCAGGTCACACAGAAGTGAGCTGGCAAGTACTAGACCTCTCCGTCTGTTAGGCCAGTGGTTCTTAACCTTTGTTACTCGGATGTTTTTGAACTGCAACTCCCAGAAACCCCAGCCAGCACAGTTGGTGGTGAAGGCTTCTGGGAGTTGCAGTCCAAAACTCCCGAGTAACCCAAGGTTAAGAACCAGTGCTCTAGATCATCCTCTAATACAGTGTTCCCCAACCTTGGGCCTCCAGATGTTCTTGGACTTCAGCTCCCAGAAGTCCTGGCCAGCACAGTTGGTGGTGAAGGCTTCTGGGAGTTACAGTCCAAAACTCCTGAGTAACCCAAGGTTAAGAACCAGTGTGTTAGGCCACAGCATGCAGCAAGTGAACTTAACTGGTGTCTGAAGGGAGGAGAGGCAACAGACAATAAAGATTTCCCAGATTTTTCCCTTTTACAGTGGTGCCTCGCAAGACAAATGCCTCGTGGGACGAAAAACCCACAAGACGAATGGTTTTTGCGATCACTATGGTGCCTCGCAAAACGGCTTCTTCTATGGCCATTCTTCGCAAGATGAATTATTTTCGCCTTGTGTGTAGCCAGAGTGAGGGAGAAGCTTCAGCAAGGACTCATGACACGAAGATCCGAAGCCCTCATGAATGCTTCCCATAGGAACATCAGGTTGACCAGCCCTGAGTATTAGCAGGATGAGGTGTTTAGATGGCTGCTGTTGCTATAAAATCTGCACCCAGACGCTTGCAAGCTTGTGGAAGCAACAAGTCAAATCTCTGGCTCGCATCCACACTCCTGACTACCTTGAACCTTGTTCTCTGGACCCTTGGCTTTGGACTCTGACCCCGGACTACACTGTATGATTTGGTTTTGGACCATGACCTCGGATTACGGTCTGTGATTTGGCTTTGGCATTTTGGTATTGGCTCTGCATCCTCTGAATTTCTGATATTGGACTGGCTTATCAGACTTTGCTGTTGAAACCCCTGGGAATGTGACAGTGGTGAAGGCTTCTGGGGGCTATGGTCCAAGAACATCTGGATTAGTTGTACCAGGGATTCCTATGATTGCTTTCTTTGGAACTGGACCTTGAGGACATAGCGCAGAACTTGCTGTTCACAAACATAACACTATTTAAGGCAAGCATTCAAAACAAGAAGCTGAGTAAGATCCCTGGGGGCGTCTGTACATAGCTAGTGGGGTAGTCTGGGCTTAATGGGATATATGTTGGGCAAGCTCAACCTATGAGCTTTTCCTTAACATGTATAGCAAAGTTTGTGAAAGATTCCACAAGGTCATCACCATGCCCCCACTGCAGTGCCAATAATCTACTGGTCATTGAGTGACCGTATGTTTCATTGATGTACAGATTGAAGTCTGTGCATGGAGCTTTTTAATGATCAAGGACAATTATGGCTTCAACTTGGGTGGAGGAGCCAAATGCCGATATGCATACAGGTATGTGCTACAGGCATGGACAGGTTCCTTTTATACTAATGCCAGCAGAATGGTCATTTGGCAAATCAGCCTTGGGGTTTGGGGCTAATGGGCACAATTGCTCTTTGTCCTCCATACATTCGCTGTGTGTGAGAGAAAGAGTGTGACAACTGAGGGAGAATTACACTTAAGGATTATAACATTCACATTCCCCTGGTCAGCCTGGCCACTGTTCTAAGAGTTTTGAGAATTGTAGTTCACAAAAGCCATCTTTCCGGGGTCTGTTCTGAACATTTTTATCATCACTGGAGATCATAGGTCTAATTACGTACAGTTTTCTAGAGTGGCCCTGAACTATTTGCTACTATGCAAGCCAACTGCATTGCTTGCCACTGTGCCAATAAACCTCCTGTCCTGTGAATACTGGTGTTGGGGGTTTTGTTTTGCGTTTCATGTAATGTATTGTAGTGTTTTTATTAATTAGAACTGTTTATTTATATTTTTATTGTATCATTTTACTGTTGTTAGCCGCCTAGAGTGGTCCTCACCGACCAGATAGGCGGGGTATAAATTAAATAAATAAAATAAATAAGAAGAGAAGGAGGAAAGGTCATCCAGAATAGGTGGCTGGTGGGCTTCATCCAGTCTGAGCAATATATATGGAGAGACTCAAAATTAGAAGACAGAAAAATAATAGAATAGGTCGTAGCATCCCTGAGCTCATAGGTGTTTTTAGGCTGCCTGATAGGGAATCTAAATCAGCAAAAAGACTCTGTGTTGATATGAAGTTACAACCTGGTCCCAGTGCTGAGCCAGCCTCCAACCCTCATATGCAGTCCCAAGCAGAAAGATGTCTGAGCAGATAGCCATTTCTGCAACCGATAAGCAGGTAGATTTGTGGGTTGTGGTTTTTTTCTCCTCTTCTGCAACTGTGCCCAAGTGAACAAGGGCTGGTTTTAGGGGCCTTAGGACCCCTTTGCTGCAAAGCCAAAGGGTGGATCTAATGTTATTGATTGATTACATTTATACTCCAATCTACAGAGTGGCTTATCACTGAAAGAAGAAAAAACAGCCCCTGTCCTCAGGCCTACATACAGTGTGAAACTGGTAACACTAAAGTGAAATGGGATAAAGAGGAGAAAGAAAAAGAAGAAAACACCAAAGAAGTTCCTAATGCTTTGACTTTGGGTACTGGTAGGTCAGAGATACCCTGTGTGGTGTAATGGATAATATGACGGACTAAAACTCAGGGGGCATGGATTCAAATCCTCACTCAGTCATAGAAACTCACTGGGGGTGTAGGACTGGTAAAACCACTCCTTACATATCTCACCTTGAAAATCCTATTAGGGTTGCTGTAAGTCGATTCCAATTAGAGAGCACATAACAACACATCAGAGATACAGTCAAGGCCAAAAACATTGGCCCCCTTGCAATTCTGTCAGAAAATGCAACCCTTCTCTCAGAAAATTGTTGCAGTTGCAAATGTTTTGGTACTCACATGTTCATTTCTTTGGTTTGTGTTGGGACAACACACACACAAAAAAACAGAGAAGTCAAATCTGATACAATCCTACACAGAAACCCAAAAACGCACTAGCCAAAATTATTTTTGGCCATGACTGTAGGACTCTTCAATAGTACTAACACATCAGACACTTCAAAAAGCTTTAATTACCTATTACTACTCAAAGACTGAAGTCATCATTGATCTTTGGGCTGAACTGACCAGCAATGCAACTCTCCAAGGCAATGGATGTGTAAGACAGTAGTTGGGAGATCCCTCATTTAGAAAATGTTTTGACACCAAGCCTGAGTTTCACTCTCCACCATCAAACACCCATACATCAAGTCATGTTTCTCTGAATTAAGGTTAATTAAGAAAATTACGGAAGAGTTAACAAAACCAAATTTTGCTTCAAGGAGCACCTCTATCTGTGGAGGAAGGTCCAAGAACAGCAGTCTTGTGAAGTAAGAACCATCTTTTAACATCACTTCTGGTACTGTCTTTCTGATTGTTCCCATATGAAGACCTCTCATTGATCCTAATAAGTTTGGCTTTCAGTTAAAACCAAGGGGGAAATGCAGTTGCATTCCAGCAGATGTGGCTGTTTATTCAAAGTCTGGTGAAAAAAGCATACTATCCCATTAGGAATATGTGGTTCAAATCTATGTTAATCAACTGAGATCACCAATCCTTTTCAAGAGAAGCTCCGAGATAATCAATCATAAGTTTCATGTAGGTTAACGGAGCCCATCATTTATCCTTGACCACATGGACATAGACAAGCAAGTACTACTCCAAAGTCTGTCCGTTTATAGAGGGTCTGTCCATTTATAGAGGGCCTGCATATGTGAGACTTCTTAGAAAACTAACCTAAGGGCTGTTTTTTTAAAAAATTACATATATTTCTGTGCAGGTCGTTGCAAATCAAGAGTGGGAATCAAATAGATTGTGGACCACATGCAGCCCCCAAAGCTCCTTTATTGCCATCCAGATTTCCCTTATAAGAAAACAAATCCAAGAATATAGATTTGGGAGACACAAGACCTCCCCCCATGTTCATTTTAAGTTAATGAAGACTCACTACTACTAGAAGCTATAGTGATTTTCCTCTAAAGACCAGGGATCTTGTGTAAGATGTAGGGGGTGAGAGAGTGGGTTCTAATTGTTCTGTTTTGAAACTGGTCAATTTCATTTTGGGGTTGGGGAACTCATTCTAAACTGATAGAGGGTGTAGCCTGCAGTCAGTGCTGGGAGGCTCCCGCACCCCTGGACGCTCCCCACCTCTGCTATAAATGACTACATAATGTGCACTTACGCATTATGATGGTAATTGAGGAGGAAACATTCAGGTAGAAAAAGTCCATTTGTACAATGATTGCTAGTATTATATCAGAGACAGAGTGCACAAGGTCTATATGTTTTGATATTCTGATTAATAAGTTGCTTCTGATTCACACTCTGTCATGACCCCCAGGCCTCTTACCTTGGATTCAGAAGAGCATGAGGGACAGGCTGCTTCCTCAGGGGGAAGGAGAGTCACTATTCCTGCCTACAGGAGATAACCTGGCCACCTTTCTCTGACTCAGAAGATGTGAGTCAGAACTTTCCTGCCCCTGGCCTTTCAGGAGGCTCAGGCTGCAAAATCAAGGAAGAGTCCTTTAACAAACAGCCCAGTCAGCTCCTCTTAGAGGTGTAAACCTTGTCAACCTACCTAGTCTTCAGTTAGTTTTAGCTTCCTCCAAATCAGCATTAAATGAAAGTTTGGACACAAAACTTGGTAAACCTCATGATGCTGTGTGACCAGCAGGGACCAACGAGGAAATGGTTTTCCCTTGGTCTGGAAGATTCCAATTCATCCTGGTTTACAAATGAGAACATTTCAACTGTCTTTTTACATAGTACAAAGGGAAACTAAAATGTATACAGACATAGTTTGTTCTGTATCTCTGTGACATGGAGCCTGCCTTCCTCGTAGGATGCATGAAATAGATTAATTTTTGGCCTTGGTGGTACGGGTCTGGAGACTTTGTTGGGCAAACTCTGGAAGGAAATTATTTCTTTTTTTAAAAAGGTCTTGGTATCTCATTCATCTTTAGGCACTACTTTGTACAATGAGAACCTTCTCTTTAATCCAATTTAGCTCAGATTTCCCTTAGTCACATTTTCTGTATGTGTGGTTTCCAGGAGTTCCTGAATTAAGTCCTGAAGTGATATATATATATATATATATATATATATATATATATATATATATATATAATTATGTTCGAAGAAATAAACACACAAGGCAAATTCCAGCCTTCTAGAATAAGGGGTACTTTGTTCTATGTGCAAAGCAACGTGGCTGGACATGTCCTGCAGTAGGAAACCATATGCATCCTGGATAAGGAGATCCACTTCACAGTCTCTTCTACCCCACAACTGTGTGCCCTGGTTACAGATGCTCAGAGGATGAGTAGCACATGTGCCCCTCCATCGTCTCATATCATGAGAGTGGTGAGCACAATGAGCATAGACCTAGGAGGCAGTTGTTTGCCTTTCAGCATAGCACATTAAATGGCAATCAACGTGTTCTAATGGTTAGAGGGTCAGAGTGAGATATGAGAAATCTGCAACCCAGATTCTTACTCATGGGATGGCCTAGAGTCATTATTACCCTCTCTGTCTGAACTGCCTTGCAGAGTTGTTTTGGGAATAATGCAGGGAGAAGGAGAGCTGTAGTATACATCATCTTGAGTTTACCTGCATATAAATATGGTAAATATGGAATAAAATGCAATGGTGACATGCACTGTCAGAGAAAGGGAGCAGGAAGAAGGGGCAGGAAACCCACAGAGGTGATCAGAAAAAACAGTAGCCATTGTAGCCAAGGGTAACTGATAAAGAAGAGGGCACAATTTAGCCTTTTTTCCAGGTCTGATACCTGAGCGGATGGCATTGCCTTGTTAGCTATGCCTTGGCTGGGGAGATGTGCTATGAAGGATGGAGAACTAGGTGAACTGACAGCTAAGGCCTGGGGGGGGGCATAGGGCAGGAGGTTAACCGTGGCCAAGCCTTGACTGATCAGTTCATGGCTCATTGCACTGTTCCGTTGTGTTTATGAACTGAACCTTTTCAATACAGACAGAAATTATTTACTTCATTTAAATGTAAATGTACTATTAGACCACTTTGACAGCCCCTCGTTTGTGATCTCTGAATGGTGAACTCCTTTTTCTCGGCAACAAAAATTACACCTCTTTCTCTTTGTTTTTCATTCACACCACACACACACATTCAGAGAGAGAGAGAGAGAGAGAGAGAGAGAGAGAGAGAAAGAATCATTCACCCATCTATCCACAGAAAAGCATCTACTCATCCACATACGACCTCTGCCTCCAGTTAAGACCCAAGTGGGAGTGGGCTGGGGTCAGGGGTAGTTTGAGCCTGAGGTGGAGTAGCATCCCACTTGCCTTAATAGAAGCCATGACACTGATGAAGTTCTGCCCAAGGCTAGAACACTACCTTGTCTTGTCCTCCCTCAAAATAGTGCAGCTTAATTTGGAAGTCTGGAAGGGACTCGCCTTTTTTGAAACTTTCAAACTAACTAGACCAGTTATTCTCAACCTTTTTTTTTTTTTTTGGCCATAACCATAAACAATATGAAACAAATATAAGTCAAATCAGGAGTGTATAAATTGCATGTGTGTGTTTAGTCGTTTAGTCGTGTCCGACTCTTCGTGACCCCATGGACCAGAGCACGCTAGGCCCTCCTGTCTTCTACTGCCTCCCGGAGTTGTGTCAGGTTCATGTTGGTTGCTTCGCAGACACTGTCCAGCCATCTCATCCTCGGTCGTCCCCTTCTCCTCTTGCCATCACACCTTCCTAACATCAAGGTTTTTTCCAAGGACTCTTTTCTTCTCATGAGATGGCCAAAGTACTGGAGCCTCAGCTTCAGGATCTGTCCTTCCAGTGAGCACTCAGGGTTGATTTCCTTTAGAATTGATAGGTTTGTTCTCTTTGCAGTCCAGGGGATTCTCAAGAGCCTCCTCCAGCACCACAATTCAAAGGCATCAATTCTTCGGCGGTCTGCTTTCTTTATGGTCCAGCTCTCACTTCCATACATCACGACAGGAAAAACCATAGCTTTGACTATTCGGACTTTTGTTGGCAAGGTGATGTCTCTGCTTTTCAAGATGCTGTCAAGATTTGTCATCGCTTTCCTCCCAAGAAGAAGGCGCCTTTTAATTTCAGGGCTGCTGTCTCCATCTGCAGTGATCATGGAGCCCAGGAAGATAAAATTTGACACTGCCTCCATATCTTCCCCTTCTATTTCCCAGGAGGTGATGGGACCAGTGGCCATGATCTTAGTTTTTTTGATGTTGAGTTTCAGACCATTTTTTGCACTCTCCTCTTTCACTCTCATTACAAGGTTCTTTAATTCCTCCTCACTTTCTGCCATCAGAGTGGTATCATCTGCATATCGGAGGTTGTTGATATTTCTTCCGGCAATCTTAATTCCGGCTTGGGTTTCTTCCAGTCCAGCCTTCCGCATGATGTATTCTGCATATAAGTTAAATAAGCTGGGGGACAATATACAGCCTTGCCGTACTCCTTTCCCAATTTTGAACCACTCAGTTGTTCCATGACCAGTTCTGACTGTTGCTTCCTGTCCCACATATAGGTTTCTCAGGAGACAGATAAAGTGGTCAGGCACTCCCATTTCTTTAAGAACTTGCCATAGTTTGTTGTGGTCCACACAGTCAAAGGCTTTCGCATAGTCAATGAAGCAGAAGTAGATATTTTTCTGGAACTCTCTGGCTTTCTCCATAATCCAGCGCAAGTTAGCAATTTGGTCTCGAGTTCCTCTGCCTCTTCGGAATCCAGCTTGTACTTCTGGGAGTTCTCGGTCCACATACTGCTGAAGCCTACCTTGCAGGATTTTGAGCATAACCTTGCTAGCGTGCGAAATGAGTGCAATTGTTCGGTAGTTGGAGCATTCTTTGGCACTGCCTTTCTTTGGGATTGGGATGTAGACTGATCTTTTCCAATCCTCTGGCCACTGTTGGGTTTTCCAAACTTGCTGGCATATTGAATGTAGCACCTTAACAGCATCATCTTTCAAGATTTTAAATAGTTCAACTGGGATGCCATCACCTCCACTGGCCTTGTTGTTAGCCAGGCTTTCTAAGGCCCACTTGACTTCGCTCTCCAGGATGTCTGGCTCAAGGTCAGCAACTACATTGTCTGGGTTGTCCGGGATATCCAAATCTTTCTGATATAATTCCTCTGTGTATTCTTGCCACCCCTTCTTGATGTCTTCTGCTTCTGTTAGGTCCCTCCCATTTTTGTCTTTTATCATGTTCATCTTTGCGCAAAATGTTCCTCTAATATCTCCAATTTTCCTGAAGAGCTCTCTGGTCTTTCCTTTTCTGTTATCTTCCTCTATTTCTTTGCATTGTTCATTTAAGAAGGCCCTCTTGTCTCTCCTTGCTATTCTTTGGAAGTCTGTATTCAATTTTCTGTAACTTTCCCTATCTCCCTTGCATTTTGTTTCCCTTCTCCTCTCTGCTGCAGCGAGTCCTGGACCCTTTGTGCACGGCAGGAGAGGAAGCTGAACACGTTCCATATGCGTTGCCTCCGACGGATTTTTGGCATCACCTGGCAGGACAAAGTCCCAAACAGAGTAGTCCTAGAACGAGCTGGAATTTTCAGCATGAATACATTGCTGAAACAGCGACGTCTACGTTGGCTTGGGCACGTCGTGAGAATGGCTGATGGTCGGATTCCAAAGGACCTCCTGTATGGAGAATTAGTGCAGGGAAATCGCCCCAGAGGGAGACCACAGCTGCGATACAAGGACGTCTGCAAGCGAGATCTGAAGGCCTTAGGAATAGACCTCAACAGATGGGAAACCCTGACATCTGAGCGTTCAGCCTGGAGGCAGGCACTGCATTGTGGCCTCTCCCAATTTGAAGCGACCCTTGCCCAGCAGGCCGAGGCAAAGAGGAAATCACAAAAGCAGCAAAACCAGGGAGCTGGACAGGGGACAGATTGGATTTGTCTTCAGTGTGGAAGGGATTGTCACTCTCGAATTGGCCTCCTCAGCCACACTAGACGCTGTTCCAAGTCCTCCACACAGAGCACGCTACCATAGTCTTTCGAGACTGAAGGATGCCTAACCTAACCTCCTCTCTGCTATTTCTAAGGCCTCGTTGGACAGCCACTTTGCTTTCTTGCATTTCCTTTTCTTTGGGATGGTTTTCGTTGCTGCCTCCTGGACAATGTTACGAGCCTCTATCCAAAGTTCTTCAGGCACTCTGTCCACCAAATCTAGTTCCTTAAATCTGTTCTTTACTTCCACTGTGTATTCATAAGGGATTTGGTTTAGATTATACCTGAGTGGCCCAGTGGTTTTTCCTACTCTCTTCAGTCTAAGCTTGAATTTTGCTATGAGAAGCTGATGATCAGAACCGCAGTCAGCTCCAGGTCTTGTTTTTGCTGACTGTATAGAGCTTCTCCATCTTTGGCTGCAGAGAATATAATCAATCTGATTTCGATATTGCCCATCTGGTGATTTCCATGTATAGAGTCGCCTCTTGTGTTGTTGGAAAAGAGTGTTTGTGATGACCAGCTTATTCTCTTGACAAAACTCTATTAGCCTTTGTCCTGCTTCGTTCTGAACTCCAAGGCCAAACTTCCCTGTTGTTCCTTTTATCTCTTGGCTCCCTACTTTAGCATTCCAGTCCCCTAGAATGAGAAGAACATCTTTCTTTGGTGTCAGTTCTAGAAGGTGTTGTAAATCTTCATAGAATTGTTCAATTTCAGTCTCCTCAGCAATGCTGGTTGGTGCATAAACTTGGATTATTGTGATGTTGAATGGTCTGCCTTGGATTCGTATTGACATCATTCTATCATTTTTGAGATTGTATCCCATTACAGCTTTTCCCACTCTTTTGTTGACTATGAGGGCTACTCCATTCCTTCTACGGGATTCTTGCCCACAGTAGTAGATATGATAATCATCTGAGCTGAATTCGCCCATTCCTGTCCATTTTAGTTCACTGATGCCCAGGATGTCGATGTTTATTCTATAAATTGCATAGCAGTTCTTATAAGGTGGTTTGTGAAGAATTGTTTCCAGTCTGTGGCCCTCTTCAAACGTGCCAGCCCTCCCCCCCCCCCCGCCCAGGGGACCATGTGGCCCCCATTGAGAATGCCTGAACTAGACAGTAACTAATCCTCCCTCCACTTACCCAATACTAGTTTAATCTTCCTAGCAAATATTTCTTTTGATACAGGATTTGCCAAAGGAAAAAAAAAATCTTAGGAGGAAATGATGAAACTACATTGATCCAGAGCTTGAGTTAAAGTCCATTGAAGTGAATGGAAAGCCTCCTATGGACTTCAGTGAGCTTTGATGCCCCTTTGTAGAGCAACTCAGCCAGCAGGAGGCTTTCATAAAGGTTGTGTGCAATCAATGAAGCATCAGGTCCTGCACACTGGGAGTCAATCCAAACACAAACACAGCATGGAAATGAGTGAAAATATCACTTGCTCTGTTTCACTTCCTGCTTCTACCCAGCTAATGTTACTGTTTTCATCTCACCCATGTATTGAATTACAGTAATTATTTTTCCTCTCACTTTTCCATGCTCTTCCCATTGGTGATTTATTGTCTTCCACAATCTCTTTCCCTGACGAATGCAACAATCCCTTGTTGTGTTAGATCTTTATAGGGCAAACATTGAGAGAAGGAACCATCTCCTTTTAAAGTGCTGTGGGATGTGCGCCTCTGAAAAAAGGCTTTTCTCCTACAAGTTCAATGCGCCAACAATATAAAGCCAGACATTCAGCCTGTACAGTATAGACTACAGGGGGTTGCATGACTGAACACTGAAGAGATGCCCCTCCTCTAACCCTCCATGTAAAGGTGCCTTATGATTTATACTGAGCCATGGTTAGAAGTCTCAGCACAGAGCAAAATGTATCTGCTGAGGTCTCTTGAAATGAAGAGTGTTCATAAGATACCGTTTTCTTGGGAAACTCGGAGAAGAGCTCTCATTTCTAGAATTGTGAGGCAGTCTCTCACACAGGTACTGACCAGCAGCCCTCCACCTGTACAGCTTCAGCTGGTCTGCTGCATCATCTCCTTTCAGACCCTTGCATGGCACTAGGCTAGGAGAAGTGGTGTTGTTTGCCCAGGGGAAATACACAAGTGACGACTTCTTTTAATGTGTGCTACAATGCAGTCCAGCATTAGGCATGCCTCTGACTGATGCAACCTGCCTAAAGTGGGCCCTGTCAATTGCAAGGCAGATTTCTTCTCTGATCCTGGAGCCCTCTTCCACAACGCTACAGCGACAGTAAAGAAAGCTGGCATCGAAATGGACAGAAGCCAAGGGCTGCTACCTCTGTGCTTGCCTTACGTCATGTATAGTCAAGAAGCAGACATCAACAGAGACACAGTTCTGCTACTTACTCCTTGTTCAAAAGTATAAAAGTATAAAAAAGATTTTAAAGCATCCAGTCCAATTTCATTGAAGCTGCATCAACCACTTCTTTCCTACCTTGCCTTGCCCATATGGCCAGGTTGTTGAAGTGAACACCTGCTTCATTGCCTGTCTCTGGAAACAAACCCACTGGCATGGCACAAGAGGGGAGCTGGAGGGCTACAGAACCTTTCCTTAGAGTGGAGAGCTAGGCTCCATCACATTCATACATAGACGAGGCATTGAGCCACCCCCCATCATGCCCAGGGCTCTTCGGCTGATGACCATCTTCTCCCCTCTGGGCAAATCTCACCAGCTCGGCTCCAAGAATGGGACTGGGGAATTGTCCTCCCTTTGCTGATGGAGCAGGGATGGAATCAAGGAAGCAAGACAGGAGCCCATCTCAAGTACCTGGTGGGGGAGGGGGCAAGTGTCCAGTTTTGTCCTGTCACTGTCAATAACAGGAATCTAAATCTGTCAGTCTCTCTCTCTCTCTCTCTCTTTCTGATTTGGGGGTGGGGTGGGAGGATTTGCGTCAATGGGTGACTTTTATAGCTGAAGGAATGGGGAGGAAGGAAAGACTCCTGGAATGTGAAACAGCTGCTGTTTGAGTCACAGAAAGGGAAGGTTTCCTTCTTGACAGGCCAGAGGGATTTTCAGTCAACATTGTTGAGAGCACCAGTTGGGGAGGAGCAAGAAGTGGGGGAAAGAGCTCCATCCAGGTATTCTGCTTGCCTGCATACATTCCCATGAGCTCTCTGTGGGGGTGAGGCAGCCTTTGCCAACCTCACAGCTGGTGGGAGAGAAATAAATTAAGGCTCTCTATTTTTCTGTAATGTATCTCTTGTTTGTCTCTCTTTCCATGCCTCTCATACTCCTGCCTTTCTGCTTTTGCTTTCTTCATTTTGCATTACTAGCCCATCAGGCTATCTCCAACCACACACACCCCTCTTCTTTGTTGGCAGCACACTAGGGCCAAAGACGAGGAAGGCCATAACTATTGCAGACCCCTTGCTCCATCCTAGCCATTGGCTTATATACAGACCTGTGAAATGGAGCACAGCTCACATTGCATTCCAAAGGGCCTAGACTAGAGGGAAGAGGATGATGATGGAACATGTTGCCACAAAACATGCTAACATCAGAATATCTCAAAATCCCTAGAATAGGTCTATAGTTATGACTTCCCTGGTATGGAGTGCAATCAAGACCCATATTTTCTGAAGACCTTGTTCAATTTCAGCCTTGCCAACATTCCTTAACTAGACCAGAGGCCCTGAGAGGATCCACAACACATGTTCTGTGGAATGCTCTGAGAGATCTGCTTGGTAAGGTAAATGACTGGAGAATAGGGCTTTTGAAACAAGGGGTGCATATTAGCTGCCCTCGCTGTTCATTGTGCCCCTTACCAGCAACAATCCACAAAAGAAGGGTTGCTATTGTCAGCATGTCTTATTATAGCCCTACTTACCTAGATTTCTCTTTGGGTGCATTTTAATGTCTGGCAAGTCCATGTCTCCACATGTTTCTTATACTGTATTTATTAATAAAGGTAGTGTTCATGTTTCTGAACAGATATTGAGACAATTTGGTGTTTCTCAGAAAAGAGCCGAATTTATCTTGCAGCCATTCCTTCCCAATTTCTTTTCTTCCTTCTTCATGTACTGATACATTCTAGATTGCTTCATTGTCGGTAACAACTGATTCTGTAACATTATTAAAAGGACTGACAACAGTATCTCTCTAGATGTTTTTAGACGGCAATTCCCATTATCCTTCACCACCGACTATGGTGGCTAAGACTTGTACGCCAAAAAAGGAAATCTGGAGAGCTACACAGCTGGCCCACACCACCACTGCTGGCAGGCAAGTGCTCACAGGCAGGAAGAGCTGAGGCTTTCATGGAACTGAAATATGGTCCAATGCCACTTTGTTGTCTTCACATTTGAACCTCAATAAAAACATTTTTTTTTCAAAGATCCTTCCGTCACATCTGCAGTTATTGCTTAATTGGAATGCAATCCTTTTAATTTCCAGATAGGCTGAAAAATAATGGCTACAGCAATAATGGAATAAAGCCAGAATCACTGCAGACTTTACTCTCCAGTTCTGAGGCTGGGACAAACACAGCTATTAATAGCATCGTCGTCTTATTTATGTGTTGTATGCATCACATCTCTGCCCCAAGGAGCTCAATGCAGCGTATCTAGTCTTCCCTCCATCTCTGTTTTTTCCCCCTCCCACAGCAACCTTCTGAGACTAACAGTAAAGCCCGCTTCCTCAAATGCATGAATTGAGACCCTCAGGTGGGTGTAAAGCAGCAGTATAATAAAGGCTAGATTTAATAGCATGGAATGCAAATAACAACCATCCATGAGAATTAAATTACAGCAATGAATACGTATAAAATGACCCTTCATAGAGGTAATTGGTGAAAACCCAGTCCTTGTAACATCAGCTGAGTTTATAATTTTAGTGAGACAGGGAACAAGTTACATCACGTGCGTAAAGGGATTATGGGGTGCTATAATGAGTGACAGATTGGGAAGGTCATGCCTTGGGAAGAAGCTGCCAGCTATATAGTTATGGTGTGGCTTAGGGAAAATAAAAGCAGGTAGTGACAGTATCTAAAGGTATGGCCATGCTTAGGAAAGAGAGAGAATGCAGCCAGAGAGTTGAACGAAACAGAAGAGATGCTAAACATTGAGGAAGCGGTATAGTATTTGGGGGCAGGGGGGGCGGGAGGAGAATTAAGAGATGTAGGAGCTGGAGAGCAATGACCACTTAGCCAGTATTTAAATTTTCCTCCTTCCACCAGTTTAACTTTCTAGGTCAGCTCATTGCTGCCAAGGAATGAATAAATTGCACATTTGCCAAGTTAAATGAATTAACACATCCAAAAAAACCGTGGCAGTTTCTATTCTTTCCGTGAAAGGTGAGAACATGCCCTCCAACTGTAGGTGTCGATGTTGAAAATAGGTTCACTTATTTTATATTAAGTGAACAAAGGGCTCAGGGTAAGATAAGAGAACAAGTCAAATGAGCAATTAGCCACATATGTGGAGTCTTAGCAGAAGAAGCTGTTCCAGAATTACTGCAATATTGCCGTATTTTCAATATTCATTTCCCTATTCTGTTTAATTTGTAGCCAATTCTTCTTCATCTTCTAAACTATCACGTGGCAACTCAATTCCCCTAACAGTAACATTTTGCAGATCAGTAAAATACAGCAAGAAGACAAGCATCATGAAACCACCTGGCAAAAGTCACTGTGTGCCTGCCACACTGGTGGCAGACTGGGAAAAAAGAGATGTCAAATAAATATGAGTGCCTTAAGTACATGTTGGAGGGATGAGCAACAGGTAAAGTGGGTAATTGGGTGAGAGGACTGGAAGAGAAGCAAGACAGAGTTTCTTTTGATGTTGGATCCACAGGTGGGGAATGTGTGGCCCTCCAAATGCTGTTTGGGCTGCAGCTCCCAGCGTCACTCACCCTAGGCTGTGTTTTGGAGATCTGCAGTCCAGCCCTGTTCAGAGGGTCACAGTTGCCCGCAGGGGCATAGGGTGGGTTGCCAGCACTGAGGACAAGGCAAATATTGCACCCCGTCAAGGTCACCTTGGGAAGCAGCAGAGGAGGGGGCTCAGTGCTGGCAGAGCCCCCTCCCTGCATTGCCCTCACCAGGTGGCCCATCTGCTTGCTTTGTTTACACTGGGCAGGGGAGGGGGGAGGCTGAGCTGCTCCAGGCTGCCCTTCACCCTCTGGGCCATCTTCTCAAAGAAGGCCGTTGCCAAACCCTGCCCCCCCCCCCCGTTGTGTTTGCCCAGAGGGGGAAATGGAGCAAACGAGGCAGCTGCAGCCAGAATAAGGGAGGTGAGCGCAGGCAAAACTCACACACTTTCCTCTCCTGATGTGCACTCGATATTGTCTGATGGCTCTGTGGCAGGGCTGAAATTTTGCGCTCGAAAGAATTTTGCACCCAAGCCAACCCTCCCTGTGGCCCTGCCCATGCTATGCCACTGGTTGCCCACTTTGCTCTACTTTTGAATATTGAACACTCTTGGATCTTCCAGGATTTTGTAAATCTTTTATTATGTCTGGAGTCATCCTCACTTTTTTTTCATTCAGCAGTCCAGTGATTCCTCCAAAGTGGAAGGATTAGCAGAAAGAGAGAGAGAGATGTTGTTACCCAGGGGATGCCCAGACATATTCACAGTCCTTGGGGAGGCTCCATCTGTGTACCCCCCTCCTTTTCATTGAACGTAGCCTAAATTAGAAGTAGACACACAACGGTGAAGCAGTTCTCCCCATGCTGGCTGAATCTTCCTGAATCCCTGCACATTCTGGTCCTATAGTACTATAACAGAGCGATGTATCTTTATCCTTCAACAAAGATTGGTCTCCACTGCACAAATTTCTCAGTGGCAAAATTTCTCTAGGCACTGGAGGCAATAAGTAATTACATCTGGACTCCCCAGGGCCCATGTAGGGGCTTGCCATCACTGAACACCTGCTAAGGTCACCACCAGAGCAGAGGGCTCTCTTGTGATGCTCCACTGCCCGATATCTCCCCTTTGCCTTGAATGAAGTGACACGGATAGGAACAAGGAAAATGAACAGCTCCTACTTTCCTGCCCTTTCCCTCTCAGGATTATGCCCAAAGGAAGAAGGCAAGCGGTGGGCAGTGGGCAGAGCTGAGAAGAGATTTTGTCAAAGGCACCACAGAACCTGAAATCAGCATGGACGTTTTTCCATGGGCCTTCTCCCTGCTTTTATCAACACAGCAAATCTCATAATTGCACACTGACCTCTTTCAGGAGATATGGGACTGCGGGAGATAGGAATGATGGTCTCATCATGAAGTTCATCACTAGCTCCTACTGTGGGAGGGCATTTGCTACATTTCAACCTACAAACCCAGACAGAAACTATGATTGGTTCACAGTTATTGAGTCATCCACATTGCTGTTGACCACAGGCTCTTCCCTGGAATAAGCTCACAGTAATGATTCTCCTCACAGTCAGTTAATTAAAATTATTTTTTCTGTATTATGACCTCCAGCTCTTGCACGTGTGAGGTAATGACAGTCATATTCATTCTCGGGTTGCTTTACATTCAGCTGGACAAGCTCACAAGAAACAAGTCCAGTCGTGGGGATTATTATATCTGCTCTTCTCTGGATGTGCTACTTCCCCCCACCCCACCCCACAACCTTTCAAACGGCTAGGCCAAATGGGATGCCATTACTGCCAATGAGGCTTTAACAAGGCCCTGTTCAAGGAAATATAGCTTCACCTTCTACAGAAATCCCCTTTAGAGGAATCCCCCTGCAGAAATCCTCTAATAGGGCATGGTTTTTCAGGGACAATCCTGTGTGATCAACTATGACCCTCTTCTCCTTTTTCCAGTTCACATAGAAAAACAAATAACTTTGTTTGCAGACAGTAGAAAACTTCCTGCTCTGTTGCTTAATTTTTTAAAGAGACTGATAGTTCTGCAGTGCTTCATGAATGACAGAATAGTTGTCTAAATTAACAATGCTTCCTAAGTTAGAAGTAGTGGCAGGTATCATGAATGCAGTTTCATTCCCTGAGCCACAGAATATTTAATAATGTGGGGTTTTGTATGAAGTTCTGATTCCCCCCCCCCAATCTCTCAGAACCTTTGAATTTGGTTTTCATTACCAGAGTTTGCGTCTTCCATTTAACAGTTAAATTTTAACTGTTTCCTTGCCTACTTTTTCCTTGACATGTAGAAAATCCAACATTTATTTCCTACTTAAATAATAATTTCCCACACGGTCCTGCATCAAATGCTTCGCTAAAATCCAAATTGATTAGATCAACTGGATTTCCCTTGGCCTGTCCTCAATCATCTTCTCTGAAAAGGATAATAGATTAATCTGGCTTCTCCTGCCTTTGGTCACCATGTGTTGCATTATACTGTATCCAATTTGCCATTTTCTGTAATAGATTTAATTATTATTTCCTTTAATATTTATGCTACCATTTGTGTAACATAGTCTGAAACTAAACTCACAGTTCTGAAGTCACTTAAAGAACCTTAATTATTTTCCCATTGGATGGTATCATTCCAGATCCAATGAATTCCAACTGATATGACACAAATGGACCAGATTCTTCACACCTTAATGTTCACATAAAGGCAACATATTGCCCTTGAGGTATAAACTGATTGATGAAAATCTGTGCACAGTCTCTTGTCTAAACGACACACTGAATTCAGCTAGATTTCCAAATAAACATACAGATGGCCACATATGTTAGGTCACACAGGTGGTTCATGTCATCTTTCTGGAATTCTCTTCAGTAGTTAGCTACTATGGGAAATTAAATGCAGGACAAAACAGGACTTTGGTCTGATCCACCATGGGTCTTCTTATGTTCTTATGAGGTTTGTTTCTACATCTGATGCATTAGCTTCTCCCCCCTTTTTTATTATTGATTACCTCTCCATTGTGACCATTGTCAGCAAAACTGATGCCAGAGTATGCATTAAGTATCTGTGCCATCTCTGTGCTGGCAAGCTGAGGAAAAGTGAGCTAGCAAGGGCAATCTTGTAGGCATTAGCTTCTTTTGCTTGTTGTCCATCAGGCAGTGATGTGATTGTTCATGTATATCATGGACAGCCTCCAAAACAATTTAAATGGCTTGCATCATTGCTCATACGTGATCACATAAGGCAATAGGATTCTGCCTTATGTAGCTACCATTCTGTTTAATGTTTTGCTTTTATTGATGTAACTTTACAACCTCTTGCCATCTGTAGCTGTTTTTAGGCATGAATCCATTATTTTTATATCCCTCAACAACTTTCCCTATCCCTGTAATTTAACTCTTCAGAATAAACTTCTTTCCTTATCAACTGTTCCCTCCAGTCCCCCCCCATACCATTCCTTTGACTCTGCTTTTTAATAAAAACTCTGGGTATGCTGCTTGTGTGCATAATATATGCAGTGCAGTCGTTATGAAGAAACTTTGCTTCTCTTCAGCATTTGAAAGGAAGTTGCTGACACACTTACCCAGCTTTTTATGTATTTTTAACAGAAAAACATTTTATATGACCTAATTCTAAAAGGAGACGTGTCGTTGTATCTCACTGCTCACACTGTCTCTGTGGAATCCCTGCTACTGCTATCATTCAAAATTATTTCTTTAGGTTATGTCTTAAAATTATTTATATTCTCCCAATTTGTCTGTAAAAACGGGACCTTTGACACCAATATGTAAAGTGTAATAACCAAATAAAACATCATACCCTGTCCTGTTGTAAAATACTCAATCCAAGCATCCTAAACCAGTAGCAAGATTATATGAGCAAAATGAAAATAAAATTTAGAACCACTTCAGATTGTTTTCATGCCATGATGAAATGCCCACCTGAACAAAATTTTCTAAAATCATGCCAGCTGTATGCAGAAAGAGAGAGGTAGGACAACACTGATGTTCTGTTAATGTATCATATCATTCTTCATTATATCAATATATGTTGTGCTGTTGATATATAATGCTTTCTAGCCTGCTTTTATTATTTCTGTCCTATATTGCAGTTTTGAGGGCCTGTCAAGCTCTTGGCCTTTTAGTCAGACTGCAATAGAGCTGGGCCATGTTATGTTCCCATCAAGTCTTTCAGTTTCTTCCCACCCAACTCATCCCAACTATAGGTCAATACTAGAGGATGCACTAAGCATGCTTTCAAAAGCAGTGCTCACTCAAATGGCAAAAGACAGCTGTTATGGCACACACGTCTTGTCACATGTGTAACTTGCATCTCAGTATGATTTGTTTTATGATTGGTAATTGGCAGATAAAGACTGGCTTAATTACTGCTTCAACTCTAAGAGCCCATTCTAGGATACCCTGCTCGAAAGTTTCCTTGTCTTGTTTGGGGTTCCTCAGAATCTGTAAAAGATCTTGGGGTGACCTGCAGGCATGCTATGCAGAGAACATCACAGCTGCATTGCAAAGTGAGAGAGAGAGAGAGAAGGAGGGAGAGTGCCAGCGCTAGTATGTTGCTGATATTACATTGTTGAACGAGAATCACGGAGACCCAGATTCAAATGAACAGTCAGCTATGAAACCCAGGGTGTGATGAGACAGTGATAAAAGATCACTTCTGACTGCTCTGGAAAGTGATCATTCTATGCATAAAGGAATCGCCCCAGTGCGGCTCCAGAGAAGAGTAGCCCCACTGCTGGACCCAAAAGGCGTAGATTGGGCATGACGCAGGGTTGGGAACTCCTGTGTGTCATCTGATCACTTGAAAATAGTTCCCACCACACTGTGCAATAAGAGGTCTAAAAGGCAAGCGGTCACTTTGTCTGATCACACCCTCATTGAGTCACCCTGAGCCACTCATTTTTCCTTGGCCTAACCCTACCTGTTAGGCAAATAAATCGCAGGAAGAGGGAAGAAGCAGGAAAACATTGTGTTATAAATGTAATGAATAATGGAATATGGGGAGGAAGTTTGCTACTTGGAGGACTCCAACTGCTCTCCAGAGTTCATATCTCAGAAGCACTTTCTGAAAAGATGGCATATAGTTCAGTTTCATACTGTTTAAGATTTTGGTCTATCTGTTATAACAAAGGAAGCTTGTCAAGATGTGGGGTATTCTGCAAAGTCGGTCAGCTATTCTAGTTCTCTAGTGAAACAACCAATTGCATGTTGTTGTACTAATCCTACAGTCCTTCTGATGATAGTGCGGGGGGGGGGAACATTTCCTTTTAGATGGGGGGAAGGGAGGGAAGAAGTATCATGCTGCCATTCTTTAATCATCCTATTTCTTTCATCTTTCTTATTCTGCTCTCCCCAGAGACACAGATTGCCAGAAGAGGAGAATAATACATACAATGGAATATCGTTCCATTCACCAAATTGCTAGTGCTTCGCTCCTTGTGGCATGAAGCATACCACTGTTAAATGAGGGGCAACTCTGCCAGAGCACTGGGACCTTGCAGATGGTCACCATCATAGCTGAGATATATATGTGAACAGATTTTGGGCTTTATCTATGGGATTGACAAAGATTTGGGTCTTACATTTTGATGATTCATGAGCTATCAGGCAAGAAAAAGTAAAAATGCAGAATCTCTGTGAAGCTGTAGGCAGAGTTCAAGGGGAAAGAGCGAAAACACATCTGCTGTTTACAGTATACTTTTTGCCCCCCAACCCTCTTCTCTTAACCTTGGATTGTTATTTCAGTCCAGAGTTTTCATGCTACGCTTCCATTCTACCATTTGTGCTGATCCTCTTTTTAGACTTTCTTTCTAGCTCACTAAGCCTTTTCCTTTGTAAGATGAAGGTTCACTGTGACATAGAATTGGCTGAGCATGTTACTCAACAGATGTCCACCTTATTAAAATGTACCTTGAGTACAGTATGCTGTATGGTTACAACTGCTTGATGAATTGTTTTCCAGTGTTCTCATTATGGTTCCATTCTTGTCTCCAACAAGCAGAGGAAATACACAGCATCAGTCCTTCTTTTCTCTTTGTTTTCCCTGATGGATAGATAGATAGATAGATATGCAGCTGTTGCGACTGGTAGACCAAAACTCAGCAAGCAAAGAACTTACTCTTTCAAAAGTACACCAGTACTTGCTATTAGCAGGAAAGGGCAATTCCCTTCACAATGGCAGTCTATGAGCAAATATTTTCCATATTGCCTCTGTAACACAGATGTCAGGTTCACATTATCACAACATTGACAGTGAAGCTTGAAGAGATCCCCACATAAGGAAATGTACTTTTCACCAAATTTACTGTATTCTTATAATGTTAGGCTCAAACTAAACAATATTATTAGCATGTCATTAAAAACATATATCCCTTAAGAAGAAAAAGAATCTTACACCTCATGCTACAAGTTAGCTTACTTTGGGGGGGGGAATAGGATATTGGGTGATAAACAGGGATGTTAATGGAGAAAACCTTGATATCACTTTCATTTGGGGTTCTTCCAGGGGTCTTCTCTTTCATTTACAGCTTCTCTCATCTACCAGTCCTTTCAGGTTCTTCAGTTTCAATTTTCCCATTCAGGTTTCTGACATTAGAGTAAATTAAGCCCTACACAACCCTCAAAACTATTCTAGAAAAAGCAGGAATAAGGCAACAGACACAAGTGGGGGGGGGGACCACAGCACATGAGAAAGAAAAATCTATCATCCATAAACCTCCGTAAATATGGATTTTAAAGTTTATCTTTACCATCACATTATAATCCTCACCATCCTCATAGGAGGAAACAGTACAGATAAGAGAAAGGAATCATCATTATGGTCATAATGATTTTTTAAAAAACAACAGCACATGCACACACTAAGGGCAATATAATCAAATCTCCCAACCCAAATCCCCAGAATAGAATATGGGAACTGGGGAGACAACTCTCCCTTCTACTACTTTGATAGCTTCAGTTCAGCAGCACAGGTAGTAGCCCACCAGGTGAAAGGCAGGCAATAGTAATATAAATGGAGAAAATCCCTCAAAAAATCAATAAAATAAAAAGGCAAAAAACCAGGGAACCCAAGAAATCCAGAAAGTAATCCAGAAGTGGAGGAAAGGCACTTGGATGATTAAAATTTAATCCACAATGGAGGAACAGCAGTAGCAGTAATACTACCAGACCAGCAAGGTACAAATTCAAAATGGATGTCAAAGGAGGTCTCTCAGCAGCAGCAAGTCACTAAACATCAACCACTCCAGTTTTCTAGGCCATTTTAAAGATTCCCACCTTTGAAGATGTTCTATGAATCTTAATTGCCTGCCCTCTTCATGTTATTCATTATACTATTTGCTGGAATATCAGTGAGGCAATTTTGTATGCAAGGTTTCCATGCAGTTATTCCCAAAGAGGAAATATGAAAGAAATAAGATAGTTTCATTACCTTCACTTTTGGAATCCTGAATCTTTCATATCTAAGACTTGATTTTCAAGTCTGATTACTCTGCCACAGAGCACTGAAAGTGTCTGAAGGGGAAATGTTGTAATAGCAAGTAATGCACATTTCTATGAAAAATCTGAGTTCACACTTATTAGTCCACTAAAGTCTCACACATACAGCCATCCATGACTTGGACATTGGAATCAGTTGGGGGAAAGAAGGAGAAGGATTTTTTTTCAAAATTAAGCCCTACACAACCCTCAAAACTATTCTAGAAAAAGCATGGCTTCATAAGATACCCTTCTCCCAGATGTCAGTTCCCAGTGCCTCTGTATGTAGGGGGCCAATTAAGTAGAGGTATTTGTTCTCAACAGGGCTGAGGGCTATATTTTAGATTTGACAGCAGACTAAGGGCTGCCTTCCCATAGGGTTCGGAATAAAAAGAAAGGGGAATGACCAAAGGGGCTAAATTACAATGTATGTTTTTCTTTTCTTTTTTTAATGATTGGTTAAAATTGATTCGATTAAAAACATATTTTTTTAAAGCTTGAAAAAAGTTCTAAAACCCTCCAGTGGTCAATTTTTAAAAAGCAGGTGCGGGGAGGCATTATAATCACCCTCAAGGATGCTGGCACTCCTCAAAACATAAAAAAGCCACACATTGCAGAAGACACAGGGGACTTTTTCAGGAATTTTTTCTCCAAAACACATTTTGGAAAACTGGGATGTTAGGGGCTGGTGGCCCCCAAACTGGTCCTGGGGTCCTTGTGAGGCCCATGGTCACACATTGCCCATCCCTATGTTAGGTAGGCAGGCAGGCAGGCAAGCAGTTTGCAAAGCTCTGTTGCGCTCAGACAGAAAGATAAATGATATTTCCTTGCCAACTGGTGGGAAAGGGTATTTGAGAAACTCACAAGGACTGGTCTACAAAAACAGGCTGATCATAGTACGCCTTTATTGCAGAACTTGGAAAAGTTATTTTTGACTACATATCCCAGAATCCCTCAACCAATTTGTGTACTGGGAGTTGTAATGAAGAGAGAAGGTTATTTTTCCAAACCATTGCTTTCTGTGGATCTTCTTCATAGCCACCTAATAGATATAGTAATGGTGCGGCTAAAAAATCTTGTAAATAAATAAACAAACAGTGAGCCTCGTGGCACAGTGGTTAAACTTTAGTACTGTAGTCAAAGACTGTTCATGACCTGAATTCGATGCAGGGTTCAGATAGCCTACTTGACTCAGCCTTCTGTCCTTCCAAGGTTCTTAATTTGAGTACCATCTTACTGGAGCAGGGGCAACGCAAAACCTGCATAGTTAAACTGTAAAACTGCCTAGAGAATATTTTAAGTGCTATGGGGTGGTATATAAGCAGCACACTTTGCTTTAAAGGGACCTGGTACCTTAAAAAGGGTAGATGTGCATTTAGACATACACCCATCCCTCCAGAAACCCCCCCCCCAACATATCAAGGAAGTAATATACACATCTCTGACAGATGGTACAGTTTTAGATCCTTTAAGGTGAGCTTTTCTTTAAAGAGCTAATCCTTACTCTACAACACTCTTATGTTACAGAACTTCAAGGGCAGCCCTGCAGGCAACAGGTGCCTTTTTCAGACTCTGTGGCTCCGGAAGGCCTCTCATTCCTTAGTCTAGCAGTGATATTGCCTCCAATGGAAGAGAGAATAAAGCTTTCTTACCACCCAATTAAACATCCAAAATGTGAACGGAACTTTTTGCTGAGAGCTAGAGGCTATCATAATCCAAAACTAAAACAAAAATTAAATGAGGAAGAGGAGGAGGATAAAATGTCCCAAATTTAATTATTTATGTTGCTAATTGTGGGCTGATGAACCTTTTAGTTCCAAGTGTTTTCTTCAGTACTTCTTATACTGGAGCATTTAGGCAGCTAACTATGCTATCTATGAGTCTAATATTTTGTTCAGGCAACTAATGAAAGGAGAGAGAGAGAGAGAGAGAGAGAGAGAGAGAGAGAGTTTAAAGGCTCTTCCAATATGCTTTCCCCCCCCCTTGCTGCTTCTGCTGCTAAACAATTAAACCATTTTAGCTGACCAAAACCATAGAATGAACTGAAAGTGCTTTTATAGAGCTTTTATTTCCTGTAGAACAATTCTACTAGTTCAAGCTGGTTGCCCTTTTAAAAAACTTCTGGCACCTTCTATTTTTGTTCCTACACACAGACTGTGTGCTCCACACAGAAGACCCCAGATGGAGGGAGGCAGACTGCTCATGAAATGTGTGACCATGACTCCTTCTGAAAACATTATTCTGCTGTGCATCTGAGGGCTAAACCAGACAACAGAGGAGCACGCAAGTCCAGATCCCATGTAGACGGACACCAGAGCTTGGGAAGTTACTCGTTTAGACAACAATTACCAGAATCATCTCAGAAAAGAAAAGAAAGAAAACAACTCTTTCAAACTCTGGTAGGAACCTTCCCTGGGTGTAGCTCTACGCTTACCTTGCTTTAGTTTCTGTTGTGACTTCCTCTCTCATTATTTGCATTCAGCTCTTCTCCGTACACCCGGGCCTATTGCGTAGCCACTGCACTGTCCTTTTCCTCAGCTCCTGAGGGATTTATTTTGAAAGTATTACTTTTCTGGACCCCAATTCTCAGAATCCCCCAGTCGTTGTGAACTGACACATCCTGGGAAATTCTGGAATTCATATTTGTTCCCCCCTTCCCTGAAAGCTTTTCCAGGTTTAGAAGATTGTTGGAAGCCTTTTCCTGTAGTTTATACAGTACTAAGCATGCACATTGCCATTGGACAATTGTGTGAAACCGGACAATCGGAGGTGCTTGCATGATTCTAGGGCAACTATGGGGCTGAGCAAAGAGAGGCTAGTTGCCCACAGGGTAGAGCAACCCCCCACACACACACTTGTTGTGTTCCATTCAGCATTTGTGATGGATGGACGGACGGACGGACGGATGGACGGTAACTTACATGCTGCCTTTCTCCCCAAACAAAAGTTGGTCAGTTAGTTAGTACCAAAGATATCCAGTGAAGGAAGAAAGGGATGAATCAGAAATCAAAAAGACTGATCTGCTGGTGCCAAAGGAGAATGCAAGTAACAGGTGAAACCTCCAAGATACCCCCCAGACTTTTTACAGCAGAAGCGGCAGGGAGGACTCATAATATATACCTGCCCTTCCAGTCATTTTTTGTAGTTACAGGATGAAGTGAAAGGTTTGTGTCATCATTGCTGGCACATTATTTTTATTTCAGAATTTTTTCTTTCTTTTCTAGCTTAGCTAGTTTACAATACAGTTTACTAGTAGGATCCAAAGTGTGTTTGTGCGTGCATGCTTGCCTGCCTGTCTGTTTGTGACTATGGATAATGGATAACTGCCTGTGTTTATATTGTATAGGCTTTGATTGACTAAATCAAAATTAGTGCATCTGATCTGTCTTCTTTTCTCCCCTCCAACCTTTGTTCCACCTTTTAGAGGTGAAAATCTCACTGCCTGGTCATTCCTAGGAGGAGACCCTGTGGGTAGACGTCAAATCTTGTGGATGCACATTTGGATTCACACCAAACTATACCTTCATATTTTGCCCCCTTAGCATGAACACTAAACTGGATTAGGGAAGTAATCCTACAGAACAGAGTTGGCAGTTCAGGAGTGTGTCTCCTACAGAGCAAGAAAAAGGCATATTTTGGTCTGCAAATTGTCCAGTCCATTCATTGGCCATGCTGGCTAGGTATTCTTGGACTTGTAGTACTGTAAAAACAGTAACCTTTTCTATCTCTTGGAGGAATCCTTTGATCTGACCATTAATCAAATTGCATGAGTTAAATTGAATGGGTTGAAAATACACCAAAGTCCCTTCAACCCCAAGATGTGAAGGTAAAATGAAAGAGGCATTGTTCACTGAACTGCTGATTCAACTAAACACATTTTGAAGAGTCCTCCATTGTTTCAAAACCCTGCACAGCCTCAGGACCACATTAAGAGGGACAAGGACAATATCATCCAAGGACCAATACTCCAGTCAGTGCATACCTGCTGGATAATGGTGGAACCACCACCACCCTGTGCACATTATCTCCACTTCCTTTTTTTCATTTGTACCCAGACCCTTTCAAATTCCACTGGAGACGTCATTATGTTTGCTCACCCAGCCTCTTTTCTCTTATTTTCAGACCTTGCTCACCCAACTACCCCACGCTTCCTGTTAGCACATTTCCAAGTGGGCAGATGCCAAGAGCCAATAATACGGTTGAAGAATACCCTATTGGTTGAATGTTAAGCACACCTTCCTTATTGTGCCTGTTGTCTTCCTTCTTGTACAGAGTTTCTGATGAAACCTGCTGGAGGGGAAAGAAAATATCCTGAGGCAACGAGTCCAAGTTGTGAGATTCATTCTTTCATGTGCTTGCCAATTCTCTATTCCATCTGGACACCTAGTCTTGCTACAATACCAAGTTGAGACCATGTCTTGTAAAAAATTAATGAGGTAGCTAAGCATGTGGCAGCTGCTGAGGAAAGATGGGATGGGAGTCCACCTGAGAGACTTAGGGAGGAAGATAAGCACAACACCCTTATAAATACTCCCACCTTTCCTTCCTATGTTTTCATGGTGGAAAAATGTTTTGTAGACATTTAAAGGAGATCTCTAACATATCTTTCAACAAAATTAATTGGAAGTGCATTCTTAGGCAGCAGATCATCTTTGGAGGGATAGAAAAACAAAATTATGTACTAAGCAGATCCCAGTTCTTCCACCAGAACCCATATTGCAATTAAGACAAGGCAAGAATATGAAGATTGCAATCAGGTAGTTCTAAGGGAAATGCTAGGAAAACCACACCTATGAGGAAGGACTAGGGGTCTCTAGGGGGCTAAATATATAGGTAGCTCACAAGTATAGCAGTGGAACAGCCTGCCGTGACCCTGCTTGATGCATGAAGTGCCTTCAACCAAATATTTACTTTAAATATTACATGTGCTCCTGAAAATACACACAACTTGAAAGTAATCTCTTTCTTCTTTTCTCCCTCTTTCTCTCTCTTTTTGGACACATTGCCTCAAAGTGATAGAAACCCGCTAATTCATATACTATGCTTTTTTTTCAAAAAAAAACACACCACATTCTGTTTATATAGATTTGTCAGGAAGCCAAATTTGATATCTTTCATGCCAATTACCAACATGTGCAACAAAGCTTTCTCTACAAGGGGAGATTAGGAGGGCAGTGGAAGTAGTTCTTTCATCTGGAGTTTTTTTTAGCTCATGCAGAATGAGAACATGGGAAGCTGCTTAATACTTGGTCAGAGCGATTGTCAGAAAATGTTACAGTCAGCCATCTCAAGGTTGCCGACTTGAGGATGGCTACTTTGTGGGCGGGTCACAGCTGCTTCTATAGTGGCATCGTTTTTGCTTAGGTGTCAGTGAAGAAGACTCATTTGGTCTCTCTTTGGCCTTGCTTATTTTTATTCATCTCTTGATGTTCTGTGGCTGCTTCCTCATGTTTGTGGCTCGCTTGTTATTTTCTGTTTTTAAATTTATAAGTCCTTTTGAGCATTATTAATGGAAATGTGGATATAGATACATTTTAAAGAAACCGTAAAAGGAAGATTGCAATAACATGCATGTTTATTGTTTTGCATGATACATAAGAAGAAATGAGAGTGTAACCAACCAACGTAATCACCATGTGAAGCTGAAATGATACAATTACCTCCTGGGAATTTACTATGTTAAAATCTGAAAAATATACCAGCCCCAGATACTGTATTCGACATCTTGTTTAGTGTCTTTCACCCCACTCCCATCATTTCATAGAGGAGCTGAAGGCAGCATACTTTGCATTCCATAAAGCCAGGCAATGTCTGTATGGAAATGATACTGAACAAGAATTTGTACCCCTGCCATTAGTCTAGTGTCTCTTCAGCATATTATTCCCAGTGCTATCCTGGCATCCTCAAAAAGATGACATTGTTCTTCTACCCGGGAGTACCCTGTTTCGCCAAAGCTCATGAAGGGAAGAGAAGGGATGATTGAACTGAGGCAGCAGTCTATCTTTTAGGATCTAATGGTGTCCAATTCCTCCCTGCCACCGTCAATAACAAGATTCTAAATCTGTCTCTGAGTCTTTTGGGGTGGGAGGATTTGCGTCAGGAGGTGACTTTTATAGCTGAGAGAGTAGAAAGGGGGAGACTCCTGGAATGTGAAACAGCTGCTGTTTGAGTCATGGGCTAAGAAGGCCTCCCTGTTTGTTGGTTAGAGATGGGGAGCAGGCAGGATTAATTATAGTCAGTTTTGCCTATGATACAATGAAGGAAAAGTGGGTGGACCTGTCACCTTCTCTGGGTGTAGGCAGAAGGAACTTTACAGGAATTCACCTTGTATGTTCTGGTTTCCTGTTATGCTCACGTAGCAGCAGGTGCCTCAAATAAAGTGAGAACCTGGGATAGGAAGTGTGTGGCTCAGAGTTTCATTTGCTTCCTCTGCCCTTCTTGCTGTCATTATTTTAAACCTGAGTCCAGAATCCTATGGTGGAGATTCACATTTGGCATAGGCAGTCTCCTCAGAGAAGCACTAACCAATGTGAGTAGCATGAATGTTCACAGAGGAATATCTCTAATGTGAAGGTCAGTTGCCTTCTTTTTTCCAACCCTTGATAATTGATTTCTCTCAGAACAGTTCCTCATTGGCTTCAAACTACTCTTGAAAATAAATTGGGCAAGAGTATGTTTTACTGCACAGCACCCATTTATTGAGCCTAGACTTTCCACTGTGATCAACAGATATCTCTCACCTTAGCTGAAAGACACTATAAGCCCTTCCTGCTCTATGAAAACACCTTTCTCCCTTTCTCATGGTGAAGGGAGAGCCATTGCACAGTTGTAGAGCCAAAGGCTGTGGGTTCATTTCTAAGAATCTTCAGGTAAGGCAGGAAATAATTCAGCCCAAAGCCCTGGGGAATGGTCATCATGTGGTGCTGTTGACAATATTGGGCTTCACATAGTTAGAAAATTCTTAAAGATCAATACCAAAGCTGTTCTCCAACAGGTTCCTTTATTAAGACCATAATCATGGAATGGAACTTTGCACTTTGGGTCTCAGAAGAGTCCCAAAGGAAAAAAAAAGCCCAGACATATAGAAATGGACATATTATATAGTTTGCTTATGTCATAAAATAACACTAACTTCAGTCATTAGGGTACATCTTGTTGTTTAACCTTTGAACTGCAAAGTTGGAAGAGACCCTATAGATCATCAAGTCCAGCCCCTTTCAAGGAAGCACAGTGGGGAACTGAACTCCCAACCTCTTGGAGCTCCACAGCCAGAGACCTGAGCCTCTCCAACTACTGTGACAATGTCCAGGTGAACAAACCACTTGCGTTTACAAGCTCACACAGAAGCAGACAATGGGAGTAGTTCCCCCATATGCAACTTACTTGAAGCTCATCTTGGGTCACTTTTATTGAGGGCTGTGAGGCACAGAACCGTAGTTGAAGGAAATGGGGACTAAAGGGAAGAGATTAGCGTTATTACGGTTGGCTGCTTCCTTAATCATCCTCTCCTTCAACAAGAAAAAGTCTGCAGTAGTAGCAACCTGCTCCTACTCCTCACTATTGCCCTGACTTCCTCTTGTGGGAGAGGGTAAGCAAGTAAATAATCAGCAGCCCAGAGAAACAGCAGCTGCTGTTAGTATTTCTCATTCATTGGTTCACTCCACCAAGGCTGGCTAGAGACATTTTGTTGCATTGTCAGAGCAGAAAATGACACCACCCCACAAAAAACATAAGGTGCATAGGACTCAGTGTGCCACACACACACTGGCACAACAGACAAAAAATTCCACAAACACTTATCCCCTAGCTATTAAAAAAAATAACTAAAAACATGTTTTCGCGAAGGCTTTCACTGGCGGGATCTAATGATTGTTGTGGGTTTTTCAGGCTCTTTGGCCGTGTTCTGAAGGTTGTTCTTCCTAACTCCTTCCTATCACAACAATACACCCACAACAAGACACACTAATCACCCATCTACAGAAAAAGACAAAGCCCATCTCACAGCCATAAATACTCCACTCCCAAGCCAACTACATCAGAGCACAGGTTGCTGTCCTCCGAAGATGCTGGCCACAGACTGGCGAAACATTAGGAAGAACAAACTTCAGAACATGGCCAAAGAGCACGAAAAACCCACAACAACCATTAAAAACATGTTCTTTCTGGATACTGCATATCTGCTGTCTGAGGTAGCTGCCTCATGCTGCCTAATGGAAAGTCTAGCTTTGCGATGTCTTCTGCTCTGTGGGATGAACTGCGGCTACCTCTGAGAGCATTGCAGAAGGAAAAAGAAAGTCTTTCTTGATCATGATGGGCCCTGCATGATGGTGTTTGTTTTGACAACAAATGTCATATTTTAGAGAACTGTGCATTTCTAACGTGCAGACGTCTTCTGGTTTACAGCTTAAAGCCCTTAAAACCAAGTTTATTACCTTTCCATTTTCTAGTCCTAGCTCTCCTTGTCAATGTTTTCCATTCCCAAATGGCATTGTTCCTCTGTAATACAAGTCTCCTCCTCCTCCTCCTCCTCCTCCTCCTCCTTCCAGAAAAGGTAGGGGATCATTTACAACATCCACTGCAAAAACAGGGCTTTCCTACTCTTTGCCCTATGAGGGAGGTGAGGTTGACAGAATAACTTCTGCAAGATTGCCAAACGGGCTTCCTGGATGATGGGATGTTTTTTGAAAAAGTCCGTATCCTCTCATCCCAACACTTTTCGTCTTGCCACTTTATCATGCTGCTTCACTATAGAAAGCTATTGTTTCCCTTTTCAGCATCATTTTTCTTTTTTTACAGTCATGAAAAAAAACCAAAAACCTTGAAGACTGAAGATGATACTTCATTTCTGCCCCCATTCTAGTTCTTTTCTTTAAAATTGTTCCGCTTAGGCGTGAGGCAGACAACAATTTCTTAGATAGTTGGAGGTGGTTAAGAAGAAAGGTGAAATCCCATTTGCACTTCTGGTAAAAAGGTAATGTAAGTTTTCATCCTGGGTTCTTCTTACATCAGATGCAACTGGAAAGAAATGAATAGACACACAGACAACACACAGTTTGGGAAGCAATGTGATGCCTGTCTCAAACCACTTTCATTTCTCTCAAAAAAAAGTATCATTTGTTTCAAGTTCTCCTCCATTTTTTTCAAAATGGATGACCCCAAGAATACATGGTATTCTGAATACTTGACAATCGCTGTTTAGTAATCTAAGAATTACATTTATTTTCTGAGCAGGGCACCTGTATGAAATAGGCAGCTTGCAATAATCATGTGATCAAACCAGAAACACGTGTAACATAATGTATCAGAGGGTTGCCTCTGAAAATGGAGAGGATCGCTCCTCCACTGCACAGTTTTACATTGTCTGCTCAAGTACAGATTTGGCATAGCAACCTGGAAGCAGCAATAACAGAGTTCAGTGAAGCTCCATATGCTCTTCTTGCTATTGTCAGCTTTTCCACAACACATTGACTTTCATGATGCTGACCTATGTAGGCTTTTGACAAATGCCGATGATGACTGGAATGGACATCTGCAGTATCGCATCTCGAGGCTCTCACTTAACCATTCAGGTCACAGCATTTGAGCTGTCGGTCAGAAAGGGGAAGAGGTTTTAATCTCTCTCCATCTGGTGGGCCATTATTTCAAGGTGAATTGAGAGTCACATTTCCTTCCAAAGCATTTTGATTTCTGCGAATGGATTCCACCCCCACCCCCAAATTTATCTTATTTGTCTCAGCAAATGGGTAGGATGAGAAGCACTCAAAGTACTACTTGTGTAACAAGGTGTCTCTCTCTCACACACACAAATAGACATCTAACTGTATGAGGCAAGAGTGATGGAAGGGAGAACAAGAAAGAGCCAGGGCCACCTATTTGCTGTTACACAGAGAACATCGGGAGCTTAGGAACTAATGATACATGTTGCTGTGATCAGAACTGGTGAATACAGGATAGCAAAGGGACAAAGAAACAATCAAATGTACAGTTGGATGACACCTTTCATAAGGAAGCCTTGGCAACAGTAAAATGTCACAAAAGCAGGCATAGGAACTGAGTTCTCCAGAACTCTTAGATAAAACGGTATAATAATTAGAATCCTGGGGAAGGCATGATCTGCCTCCATGTGCTGGCCATGGGATCTCTTTCTGCCACTGCAAGACACTGAGTGCCGGCAGCACAGCAAAAAGAAAAGGTGTTGAAATCTCATGCTTCGCTAGAAGAGATGCTTCCTAATGAGCCTTGGGTTCGGCCACTGTTCAAGTTTGCTTGACTTGCAACTGCATTCTTTTTAATGTGTGCTTCCTCAAGTTTCTCATGTGAGTGTCTTTTACAGTTTCTTGTCCTTCTTTGGAAATTTGACATGGCTTTTTTTCCTCCCTTTTTTTTGGAATTAACTAGCATGACCAAGCTGCATAAAGCAATATGCTTTTTTTTTTTTTTTTTTTGAAAAAGAAAGAGAAGGTTAGTGCACAGCCTCTTCAAGGGTAAAGTAAAGCCAAAGTGGAAGACTATTCAAAATTACACACAGAAGTTGTAGAAGGACTGTTGATATGTTTTACAGCAACATCCTAGGCATCATACATCAGGTAGCCTTGATAGTATTCCATGTAGGGCTCTCCACTGTGTGACAGTCTAGCTGTAGCATTTTGTTGTGGGTTCAGTAGTCTATACCAAGCTATCACTTAGTCAACTTAATACTACTGTTAGCATGTCTTTAAAGCAATTTGTTAACCCTAGCATGAGCTTTCCTCAGCTTTCTGTGCTGCAAATTAGCTTGGTTTTTATTTTGTAACTGGTGACCAGGAGGCTCGCTAAGCAGCAGAGAAGTGGCTTGCCAATAGATGGGGGGGTTTTTTATAAATTTATTTATTTATTTATATGCAACCTGATTGGCAGGCATGCAGCTTTGAAGGAATTCCACCTATGGAGGGAAAAGGTGAAATATATGAACCCATATAATATATTCTAACTCTCAGTTAAGACTGTCCCTTTCTCAAGTTACCAAGATCATAGTCATCCAATGTATTTTTTGAACAGCCATTGAGCAGCTGGTGGTCAATGTGCTGTTGTAGCCCTGTCTACCTGCCCCCCCCAGCACCAGCCTTGGCTTAAGCTTCAGGTCCTCCAGTCATCTGGCCAATGTGTATCTCCCCCCCCCCCGGGGGCAATACAGATAGATAATAATTCATCTTGCTAGGATTATTTGGTATTTACAGATAGAATTGAAGAGGCACAGTCCTTATATATTGACTGCTAGCAAATAGTATGTGTATTGAATAGTTCAGGATAAAGAACTTTGAACACAGACAGAAAAGCTTCCAGTGCTTGTATCTATGCATGTGAGCTTATAACTCTGTGTAATTAAAAAGGAAGAGTAAGAAGTAGCAGAAGATGACCTTAGAGAAAGAGGGAGTCTGAGAGGAGCAAACTAAGCACTGATGTAGAAAAGACCAAAAAGGGACATTTGTTGCCAAATTTTGAATTTCTGGTTAAATTCATTTAGCTGCACAACAGAAGTGCAGGGATTCACAGAGCAGAATAGTTTTAAGTTGCCCAATTTAGTTCATCCCATTTTCTCATCATCTGGCATTTACAGTCTCAACAACTCACTCTGAGGCATTTTTAAAAGAATAAAAACACTTCATTTATTTACAGCAGCAAACTGAAAAACATAGCTGACTGACTTTCAGCAACAGGGCCCAAACAGACCTAAGTGACTCCCAACAGTTGAAAGAGATACCTGAGCAGAGAGGCGAGATTCTCTTTGAATTCACAGGCATGGAAAGATTGGTTAGCGCTGGAGAGCCCAGAAAGGCCCTTCCCAGCCAAACCTATTAAAGACCTCCTGTGAGGTTGCAAAAACTCCAACAAAATTCCCCTCACCTGCTTATCCTCCACCTCCCCCATTCAGATCTCTTTCTACCTACACTAGTGCTTTGTTCCAACACATTTGCCTTTCTTTCTAGCCCATAAAACAAGCCAGCAGGCTCAAGTCACATGAACACTGTCCTTGGATAATCTTCTTCCCCCCCCCCCCCCCGGTAGCCAGCGTGCAATACGCTAACAGTGTTTCTGTGGCTGAACCTCTGTTTAATAAATTATCTTAAAGACAGCTCTAATTCTTTTGGAGAATTTAGAAGTGGATAATTAGAGCAGAGAACTGTGTGGATACTAGCTGAGTTACTCTTTTGATCTCTCCCACTCCTTGGAAACCTTTTTCTTTTGTGAAACAGAGTGCTAAGCCATTCAATGGGGGGAAAAATCAAGTGGGTGATGTGTACCGAAGAAAACAAGCCAATATCAAGTGAGAGGCTGGTGCAGGTCTCGGCAGTACTCACTCTCACACCAAAGGGAGGGAAAGATGTGCATTTATAGCAGTCCTTGCCCACTTCTGGTGCATCCGACTAGTGTAGAGATGAGTTGGAACATCGTGGGAAGCAGCTCTGAGGAAAAGCAGTCCAGGGCCCCTGATCCATCCCACCCACCCCCCGCAAAGAGGTAGCCATGCTAGTCTGTTCCAGCACATAGAGGAAAGACAGCAACAAGGATGAAAACAAACAGAGAATGCAAAGTATTGTGATTCTTGTATAAGCAACATATTCGTTTCAGCTTGAACATTCATGGATAGCAATCCATCTAAACTTATCCTGAAATAAATCTGTTAAGCCTCCTTTGCTTAAGCTTTTGTTTCTGTGATGCATGTTGATGCATTACAATGATGATTTGCAAGGAAGGGCATTGCTTATACTGTATTAAACTTGGCAGGAAAACTTCATAGCCAAATGTCTTGTAGAGGAAGGTGAGCAAGCTATAACACTCCAGATGTTGCTGGGCTGTTACTCCCAGCAACCTCAGCCAGAAGATGATGATGGGCATTAAGTGTCCAAAAACCTCTGAAGGGCAGCAGGCTGCTTATTCCTCTTTTTAATTCTTGATAAAGATTTAGAGACAATATTGCCATGACCCTGACAAGTTTAATAGACCTGTTTTTCTACATAGATGTACACATACTGTATATGAAAATAGTTTTGTGTGTGAGATTCTGTGAACTGATACATATGTGCTCAAAACACAGAAAACAGGATACATATTATCTTTAAAAATTCTAAACAAGGCCATGTCCATAACTGGGAATATAACTGGGAAATAAAAACAGTCCAAATTAGGAAAACACTTGCATGATTTTTAAAAATAATTGCTCTTGTCTTTTTTAAAAAGTAATTTAGGATAATTTCCCTGGATCCCATTCCCCATTTGAATTGTAACTGGATAATTAAATGAGTTAGATATCTGGCTGAAGAACTAGAGGCTGGGAATATGATTCTCCACTGTGTGTTGCAGAAGAAAAGCAAAACCTGTACAGAGCCTTTGGCAAGCTGCAAAGTCCCATGGCACCCCATAGGAAAACCACCTCTGAATACTCTGTACCAATAAAACCATAGAAAGGATCATTATACAGAACTGAATTGAAGTCACATAAATATTATTAATTAAATGGAACATTGATGATTTCCTGTATATCAGGACTTACATCAAGAGGTGTAATGGTGTTCCTCACTTTAGGAAAATATGTAGGTATGCTCTTTAGTTATGGAAGTGTTGTTACAGAAGACCAGCTGTGGCAAAGAGTCACAACAACACCATGTACCTCTTCGATTGACAGTGCTATGCATCTTTGTTTTTGTGTACCTCTATAGGGTAAAACACCAGTAAAGGGTTAGTGTGATATAGTGTGGTTTTAGAATGTTACATTTTGAACTATCAGAATCCTCTAGCTATGATCAAGTGCTGTCCTGCAACCAAATTGTTGTTGTTTGGTCATTACGTTTTGTCCGACTCTTCGTGACCCCATGGACCAGAGCACGCCAGGCCCTCCTGTCTTCCACTGCCTCCCGGAGTTGGGTCAAATTCATGTTGGTAGCTTCGATGACACTGTCCAACCATCTAGTTAAATAAGCAGGGAGACAATATACAGCCTTGTCGTACTCCTTTCCCAATTTTGAACCAATCAGTTGTTCCATGTCCAGTTCTAACTGTTGCTTCCTGCCCCACATATAGATTTCTCAGGAGATAAATAAGGTGGTCAGGCACTCCCGTTTCTTTAAGATCTTGCCATAGTTTGCTGTGGTCCACACAGTCAAAGGCTTTTGCATAGTCAATGAAGCAGAAGTAGATTTTTTTTCTGGAACTCTCTGGCTTTCTCCATAATCCAACGCATGTTAGCAATTTGGTCTCTAGTTCCTCTGCCCCTTCGAAATCCAGCTTGTACTTCTGGGAGTTCATATACTGCCGAAAGCCTGTCTTGTAGGATTTTGAGCATAATCTTGCTAGCGTGTGAAATGAGTGCAATTGTACGGTAGTTGGAGCATTCTTTGGCACTGCCCTTCTTTGGGATTGGGATGTCTTTTCCAATCCTCTGGCCACTGCTGATTTTTCAAAACTTGCTGGCATATTGAGTGTAGCACCTTAATAGCCAAGAGCTGGGTTCAAATCTTGGTTTAGTTATAAAACTAAGCCACCTCTTCCACAACAGCAACCCTCTTAGCTAATCTCTTTCAATCAAGGGATCCATGGAGGAAGTCCCATGGGCAATTCTGGCAGAGTGACCTTTAAGAGCTTGGTAATGGTGTTGATTTAGTTGCTTGTTATCTAGCCAGAGAGCGAATGGGTGATAACGGATTATGCCCCCTTCCCCCTTTTTCTTAGCAGTTAAGTGACCTTGGTTCAGCAACTGTCTCACAGTGTAATCATATATGGCTGAGTTGTTCTGCAGATACAACACATATGAGTGTGCCGTACATGTTGACTGAAAGCCTCGGAGGACTTCAGGACAGAATAAAAACATAAACTGCAGACAGATAACAGGAATAAGTAACTATTTTGTACCTTACCTGTTCTCCAAGGAGAGCAGGGTGTCATCCTGTTTTATCTTCGCAGCAGCTATGTTAGGTAAATTAGGTTACGGTCACACAATGAGAGTCCAACTAGACGTAAAGGGGAATGTGCACTCATAGCAATTATCCTACTTTCATTCTAGAAATTGGATACTTGCAAACTGAGCCTGAGTTCACTTCTCAATGAGTGATCATAGCACAAAATATATTAACTGGAAGATACAAATGTGAAAAGAATCACATGCTATGACAAACAGATTTCGTTTACCATTTCTCAAAACACCTTTTCTAAATATGTGTTCAACATATCACTCAATTCAACACTGACTGTGCAACTAATTTATATTTAAGTACTACAATCATCTCCTGAGTGAAAACTAAACATGGCCCTCTCCAGTCCAAGACCAGTCTATAACCCATTATCTCAATTGGCTTGCTGGCTAGATACCAGGTGACTAAATAACACAGTTGCCCAGGTATTTGCCAGAATCACCAGTGGGCCCTTCCCACTAGCTGCACAACAGAGGTTACCTAAAAGGTTGTCGTGGCAGAGGTGGGTGTGGAAAAGTTGTTCATTCTTTCCCAGCTTCAACTCCAAACTGCCAGTTTATCCTGCGAATGGCATTGCTTTAGTCAGCTTTCCCCCTTCCACGCAAGGCAAAATATTTGTTGCCAGCCAGTCATCCCTCAGGGTTTAGCAATGACAGCTCTGTGAACAGAGGCAGGGGGGTGGGGGTGGGAGGAGGAGGGGTCTTCCCCCTCCAAAGACTCCTCTCTGACAAGACAGATTACATGCTTCTTCCTCACTTTAGGTAGAAAAAGGCACTGATGACAAAGGTAATTAGTCCCATTCCCTCTGCCTGCCCAGCAGCTTTTAAGCACCACTTCCCTTAAAGATTTCCCTTATACCACAGAAATGACAACAAGCCCTCACCAGCCATCCTGCACAAGCAGATGGAGAGTGTTCCACAGGTAAGGAGCTCGAAAGGTGGAAGGAAGTATGAACTCATCCTTTTAATTTGCAAAATTCATCATTCTGCTACACTCTGCTTCCCCAGCTCTTAGTTCAGCTCTGGGCCAGATTAAAACGCCTACTCTCTGATGGTGAATCTTTCATTTGGTGATTGATTGAGACCAGAGAGAGTGAGATGGAACAGTAGCTACAGCACAAGAACCTAAAGAGAGCCATGCCGGACTAGATCAAAATCCTCTCTGCTCCAGTATTCTGTTCACACCATAGCCAGTCTGTTGCCTACAGAAAGCCAGCCAGCAGGATATGTCCACTACCGTGTATAGACACACATGCTTGTGCTCTCCCAGAAACTGATAACACAAAAATATTCTTCCTCTGATAACTGGAGGTAGTATGTAGCCATCCTCGGCAGGTAGATATTAATAGTCCTAGCTTCCATGTATTTATTTAATTTCCTTTTCAACTCATCCAGCTTGGCAGCTCTTATGACCTCATGTGGCAGTGAATCCCATAGTTTAACTTTGCCCTGTATGTTCCTGACCAACCCTAAACCCTTAATCCTAAACTTGTGACCTTTGCTGGAAGCAGGACTAATACAAGCAGATGGGGGATAGCAATATTGCCTTTTATTCTCATGATAGTTCTACTGTTCACTATCCAGTGAACTCTAGATAGTGAGTGTTACATACAGCACTGATGTTACCTGTCTGTCATGGGTTTGGAGGGAAAGTTCCATCCTATGGGGAGTGGAAGGCGGGACATCAGGAGGAGGGGCTGTACTGTATATATATGTGAAGCGTGTGTGGAGAAGAGGAGACGCTGGGATGTGACGAAGCAGCAGCTGGGAAGAAGAAGCTGGTGTGGGAGTCTGTGTGTCAGACAGGGTACTACTGTGTGTCAGTACCAACCTGATAGGTTCAGGTGTCTGTTGGTTAGCCAGAACTGATAGGTTCAGGGTCTGTGCTTCAAGTTAAGGGTTCTGTGTGAACCAAACTGTGTGTATGTATGAGTGAAACTAAGCCACGTTACTAAATCTTATTCACCTGATCATTTTATTTTCCCTGTGTGTGTTTTAAATAAACCTTATTCTTTTATTTGTTGAAAATCCATCCCTGGTCTGTGTGACTTCTTAAAGGGAATGGTTGGTGGCAGCTTAGTGTAACGTGTGGCAGATCCCAGTAGGTCTGGGTTTGTCACATTGATTGGTGTCCAGCGTGTGGGATACGACTGGTCCAGTTGTCCAGCGGTCCAGCAAAGCCTTGGCAAGTGTGCCCAGAGCAAGGGGGGTCTAGTCAGGGACAATCTGAGGCGCGTAGGTAATCTTCTAGGTGTACCTCACGGGGAGGTGCGCTAGTAGAAGAACGTGCCAACTGGGGAGACTAGATTAGGGTGCTCTGAGGCAGCCTGTTTTTGGCGGGAAAAAAGCTGAGGCAAAACTGTGAAACAGCAGTGATCTAGCCTGCCTGCTGAGAGGCCCAGCAGAGGGGGGTAGACTCTAACTCGCTACAGTTGCAAGTAGTGCTGAAGGACAGCAGCAATCTATAGGGAAAGCTGGTTCTGAGGCAAAAGAGAAAAAAAAAAGTGGTCGTTTTATTTTGAGGCTTGACTTTTTAAAGCAGCCTGTTCTGGGGGGGATTATGCCCTTGACTCGAAGCCAAATGGCAGAAAGGGGTGAAGTGAAAGACCCCCAGGTAGACCAAGGTTCTGAGGATGAATTTGGCTCAGTGCAAGGTGACAGCACGGGAGAACAGAACCCAGAACTCAGAAAAATACCCCTAGCCCAACAGCATGAACTGAGGGTGAGGGAAATGGAGGAAGTGAGAGAACCACAGGGAGACCTAAGAAACTTTAAGTTATCTCTAGAACATGAATTCAGAATGAAAGAACTAGAGAAGGAGGAACAAATTGAACAGCTTAAAATAAGAGGAAGAGAAAGAGCTGAAATCAGGCAGGCAGAGGCAGATGCCAAGGAAAGGGGAATGGCCATGAGGATAGAAGAGATGGAACTGGAACACAGAGTTAGAATGGCACAATTAAAATTAACATTCCTAAATAAGAAAAATAACAACTTATCAGTTGAAGAAATTGCGGAAAGAGAAAAGTATGAGGCTCGGGCCAGACAAAGTGAGCAAGATCTTGAAAAATATACTCAGCAAAAAGACATTAAATTAAAAGAAATCAGAGATAAGACTGAAGAAAAAGTAAAAGAGATAAAAGCTAGGGCTGAGGAAGAAATTTTACAGATCAGGGCTGAGTTTGAGGCTAAGCGAAAGGAGCTGGATTTGAGAATAAAAGGGAAGAAATTGCAGCAAGGGGGAGGGGCCCATGGTGAAGGGAAGCCCTCAGACATGAAACCAAGACCTCAGGTTTTGGAGGGAAAACCAAAACAGGATGAGAAAGAATCAAAAGACACCAGAAAATGTTATTTCTGTCAGGGAAAGGGCCATCTAATCTCAGAGTGTGAGAAATTAAAGCAGCTAAAAGGAATTGTGCCTCAGGATTCGAGTGGGACCAAGCCAAAAGCTGTGTTCTGTGTCCAGAAAGAGCAAGGCTCATTGTCACTGAGGGAGCCTGTTGCCATGGCTACTCAATCTGGAACAGCTACATCTGCTGATCAGGCTGAGGAAAATGGTCCTCTTGTAGAAGTCAGGCGCTGCCTGCTGGTGAGGACGGATTCTCAGTTGTTTGAGACAGCAGGGGTGGACGTAGGAATACTTGACCGTCAGTATCGGGGGCTGCGGGACACTTGTTCTCAGGTGACCCTGTGCCATCCAGATATTATTCCTAGGGAGTATGTAATCCCAAATGAGAGCATGAAGGTGGCAGGGATTGAGGGGCAGGTAATCTCACTGCCAGTCGCGGAGGTACCTGTGAACTTTCAAGGCTGGAGGGGAGTTTGGCGGCTAGCAATTTCATCGACTCTGCCAGCAGCCGTGCTCGTGGGAAATGACCTGGCTGAACATGTGAAAAGGGTGCTAGTGATTACACGTTCACAAGCCACCACGGGGACAGTTCAGGGGGGTAATGATGAGCCAGAGACGGAAGCAGAGGGGAGTTCAGAAGCTGTGGTGGAAACCTTAACCACAGACAGCAGATTTGGACAAGAGCAAAAGGCAGACGCCACTCTCCAAAAGTGTTTTGAACAGGTGACTGACGCCCAGCTAACACCTGAAACCCCAGTGAGATTTCTGGAGAAAAAGGGGATTTTGTATAGAGAGACCCTGAGGGATATCTCAAAAGGGGGAGATGGGATCAGAAGTCAGCTAGTGGTGCCTGAAAAGTATCGCCCCATGATCTTACAAAGGGGGCACTCTGACATGTTTGCTGCGCACTTAGGGGTGAACAAAACACAGCAGAGAATCACACAGAATTTCTGCTGGCCTGAAATAGGGAAGCAGATCAGGGAGTTCTGTAAACAATGTGATGTGTGTCAAAGGCAGGGGAATAGCCGTGACAGGACCAAAGCAAAGTTGTGCCCTTTGCCTGTGATTGACACTCCGTTCAAATGCATAGGGGTGGATATAGTGGGACCTTTGCCCAAGGCCACAAAGAGGGGGAACAGGTTCATTCTCACCATTGTGGACCATGCCACGCGGTACCCTGAAGCCATACCCTTGACTAACATTGAAACTAACACAGTGGCAGATGCCTTGGTGGGGTATATGTCCAGGATGGGATTTGCCTCAGAGATAATCACAGATTTGGGCGCATCATTTACATCAAAGCTCATGAAACGCTTATGGCAAATCTGTGGAATTAAGCACAAGGAAACCACTGCCTATCATCCTGAAAGTAATGGGTTAACTGAGAAGTTCAATGGGACTCTAATGCGCATGATAAGGGCTTACTTGGCAGAGAATCCAAACAATTGGGACCAGAAGCTGCAATCCCTTTTGTTTGCTTATCGATCAGTGCCACAAGCCAGTACCGGGTTCAGTCCATTTGAACTTTTATTTGGGAGAAGGGTGAAAGGGCCCCTTGATTTGATCAAACAAAATTGGGAGCAGATCACCCAGGATGACCCACAAGACGTTGTGACATACATAGACTCTTTAAGGAAAGACCTAAAGAGAAACCTAGAGCTAGCAACAGAGACCCTGCAAGCTCAAAAGGTCAGAAAGAAAGCTTGGGATGACCAGAACGCCAGGGAGAGGCACTTAAACCCAGGGGAGGAAGTGCTTTGGCCTAGGCCTTGCAGAGGGAACAAACGGCAGCTGGGTAGCCCAGAAATAAAATACTTGGGTCACATGGTAGGGGGAGGAGTGATAAAGCCCCTAGAGGCCAAGATAGAAGCTGTTCGTGATTGGCCCAGACCCAACACCAAGAAAAAAGTCAAATCATTTCTTGGGTTGGTGGGCTACTACAGAAAGTTCATCCCGAGGTTTAGCGAGATTGCGGCTCCGCTGACCGATCTGACGAGGAAGAAGACTGATGACCGCTTCCCGTGGACCAGCGACTGTGAGGCGGCGTTCCAGAGGTTGAAGGAGGCGCTCGTCCAGTATCCAGTGCTGCGGGCTCCAGACTTCGACCGGGAGTTCATCATCTACACCGATGCGTCTAACAGCGGGGTAGGAGCAGTTCTTTGCCAGGAGGATGAGAATGGTGACCAGCATCCAGTGTCCTACCTGAGTAGGAAACTTCAAAAAGGTGAGAGACATTTGGCAACCGTGGAGAAGGAGTGTTTGGCCATAGTCTACGCGATCCAGAAGGCCAAGCCTTACATCTGGGGAAGACATTTTGTTCTGTGCACTGACCATTCACCATTGCAATGGTTAAAGACAATGAAAACCCACAATAGCAAACTTATGAGGTGGGCTTTAAATCTGCAGGACTATGACTTTGAAGTGAAGGTGGTCAGAGGGTCAGTGAACTGTGTTGCTGACGCCTTGTCAAGAAGACCTGAAGAATGAAGACGGCGAAAGAAACATGGACTATGTATATATATTGATGACAAAAAGTTAAATGTACCTGTTTTTTTGAACTTGGTTTGTATGAATAAAGGTAAATTGATGTAATGTATATGGTAAATGTTTAAATGCCTAATTGATATGGTTAACTTAGAATGTAAGTGTAAGTAAGTATGATATGGTATGTATAACTGTTTTGTGTGTTTTATCCAGGTTGTTTTTTGGGAAAAAGCACGTTAGCTTTCCCCCTACAAAACAACTTATAAAGAGGGGAGGTGTTACATACAGCACTGATGTTACCTGTCTGTCATGGGTTTGGAGGGAAAGTTCCATCCT
Source organism: Pogona vitticeps (assembly GCF_051106095.1). Lineage (NCBI taxonomy): Eukaryota > Metazoa > Chordata > Lepidosauria > Squamata > Agamidae > Pogona > Pogona vitticeps. Next base: position 248,493,484 of record NC_135783.1, read on the forward strand.
ATGGGGAGTGGAAGGCGGGACATCAGGAGGAGGGGCTGTACTGTATATATATGTGAAGCGTGTGTGGAGAAGAGGAGACGCTGGGATGTGACGAAGCAGCAGCTGGGAAGAAGAAGCTGGTGTGGGAGTCTGTGTGTCAGACAGGGTACTACTGTGTGTCAGTACCAACCTGATAGGTTCAGGTGTCTGTTGGTTAGCCAGAACTGATAGGTTCAGGGTCTGTGCTTCAAGTTAAGGGTTCTGTGTGAACCAAACTGTGTGTATGTATGAGTGAAACTAAGCCACGTTACTAAATCTTATTCACCTGATCATTTTATTTTCCCTGTGTGTGTTTTAAATAAACCTTATTCTTTTATTTGTTGAAAATCCATCCCTGGTCTGTGTGACTTCTTAAAGGGAATGGTTGGTGGCAGCTTAGTGTAACGTGTGGCAGATCCCAGTAGGTCTGGGTTTGTCACAACTCTAGATAGTGAGTACCTTAAATGTGCAGTAAACAAATAAACAAAAGTTTGTGTGGGTCCCTAAGCCTTCCAAGGGCCATTGAAGGGACATGTGTGGGTGGTCTTCAGTACACCAGAAAGTGGATCCTGCTATGAAACCATAACTTTATGCCACAACTGTATTCAAGTGGCACCTCTGTTTTTGAGCATGTTTTGCTTCAGGCTCTTGGGCTCATATCCTATATGTCCAAGCAGGGTGTTTTCCTGTTACTCCTGCCTCTGGCCTTCATAGTCCTTTTGGGTGGTTCCCTTCACCCCCAAGTCCTTTGACAAGATTTTCCCATTTGGGCCAGCTACAGATCCCTCAGATCCGTTGTTCCTCCTGAGCCTGAAGGTCGCCCTCTAGTTGGCGGAACTACTTGAGCTGCCATTGCCACCACTAATGATGTAGCTGGCCCAGAATGGGTACTGGAGAAGGACTATGCACTGCTGGAGAGAGTCCAGGTCACACAGCCATCTGCTCAGTCTCAGGAAGGTCCAGGAGCCCACAGCTCCAGCTGGGGCTAAATTGTTGGGTTTATCAGGCCTGTGAGGAGGTCAGACTCTGTGTAGAGCAGCACACAATAGCACCTCTGGACACCAGGGTTTCACAGGCGAGTTTTATGCCTTCCCATCTTCCTCCCTCTCCCCATTCTTCGTAGCAATTAGCTGGCACTGCTATCTTTTCCAGAACAATCTGGGAAATGTTTTGAACTGCAAGATTCCTGCATTCTCTGAACCTGCCACTGACACAGGATTAACAGCATATTAGCATGTCACGCGCTAAAAATAAACCGGTTGATTTTTTTACTGCTGTCACAATTCCATGTGGCCCCTGATTGTTTCACCCATCTACATTATTTATATCACTAAGGATATATCACATTACTCTTACATCAACGAAGACATATTAACCTTTTGCATTACTCACATTAATACAAATTACATTACATTACCTTTGCATTAATAAGGACATATTAGCCTCTTGCATTACTTACATCAATATAAATTACATTTCATTACCTTTTCATTAACAAGAATACTCACCAATATTTTTACCATCATTATACACTTTTCAGTTCTTCAACATCCAAGCAACTCTGAATTTTAATGATATTCCATAGCTATTATACAAACAGAACAGTTAATACAATATTACAAACTTTATATCCACCCATTAGTCATCTGGCCTTCAAGACAAGGCATCAGCATCCACACTCTGAGTCCATTTTACGCTGCGGATCTCAAAGTCAAAGTCTTGCAGGATCAGCGTCTATCTTGCAAGTTTGCTGTTATTGGGATCCATAGTTTGTAGCCACACCAAAGGGGAATGGTTGGTGCAAAGGACGAATTTCCCTCCCCAAATGTAGGGCTTCAGTTTTTGTAGCGTCCATACAGTAGGTAGGCACACCCGCCCAAAGGCAGACAAATGTCTCTCACCAGGTTGGAGTCACCTGCTGATGACAGTCACTGGGTGTAGACTCCCGCAGTCATCCACACAGCAGAGCCCCCAGTCCCTCGTTCGATGCATCCATGTATAGGATGAACTCCCAGTCGAAGTCAGGTGCAACAAGGACAGATCCTGAAATCCACGCTCTCTTCAAACGATCAACAGTCACCTGGCACTCTGACGTCCACTGGATGTCCTCGGCTCGCCTTTTCTCGGTGAAGCTTGTTTTCTATTTGATTAGTGGCTTCATTTTCTCAACTGTGGGAAGGGTAGGTAGTTTCTTCCACTTCTCCAGAACAGCTATGACTGTGTTCTTCCTTGAAATCTTATTGCTTTTGCCTTCACCCTCACCAATAAACTCACCCACAGTTACTTTTGTCGCAAGGCTCTCCATATGTGGGGGACCACTATCATGGGTCACCTCAAGATTCTCAGGCAAGTTTCTTTTAGGTGCAGTCTCAAACACTTGGTTTATTTCAGAAGTATTGAGATTTTCATCATCTGGTTCCATTCCTTTAATCTCTGGTTTTTCAGGTAGGGGTTTGTTCTGCAAGATTCTCCGGACTTTTGCAGCTGCATGGGGAGCCTTCTTTATATTAGTCCCCTCGACTTTCCAGTGCTGCTGCAACAAATCCATGGGTCCTGACCCTGCTAACTGTAATTCACTCCCCTCTATGGGTTTCAGCATCACCACTTTGTCCTTGGGATAGAATACTCATTCCCCGGGCTTTTCCTCAAAAGCAAAGCAAAGCAAAGTGTGCTGTTTATATACCGCCCCATAGTGCTTCAAGCACTCTCTGAGCGGTTTACAAGTTAATTATGCAGGCTACACATTGCCCCCCCCCCCAGCAAGCTGGGTACTCATTTTACCAACCTCGGAAGGATAGAAGGCTGAGTCAACCTTGAGCCGGCTACCTGGGATTTGAACCCCAGGTTGTGAGCACAATTTTGGCTGCAGTACAGCGGTTTAACCACTGTGCCACCAGGCTTCACACCAGCCCCTTCGCTTTTCATGAGCACTCCCCAAGCTTTGCACTGCTATTTCTAAGGTCTCTTGCAGACCCACATGTTGGCAAGGGGTCAAGATCCCTGGCAATGGGCATAGCTTAACCGTCATCTTGTCACCCCCAGTGTCACTCATTTGGCAAGTATCACATGTCTGACAATATTGTTTCACTTGCTTCCCCATTCCAGGTCAATAAAATTTCTGCACCATTCTTTGCTTGGTGTGAGAGATTCCCAGGTGTGTCCCAAATACATCTCTGTGTGCCTTTTTTATAATCTTTTCTCTGTATTTAACAGGGAAAATTAGTTGTTTGTGGGGGTCTCCTCCCCCCATGAGATGCCATTAAAACCTCTCTATATAATAAATCTTTTTTTCCACACAATACCTCTCTGATGTTCAGGGGTCAGTGGAATGGGATTCCCATTAACTTTCCCAAAGCAATCGCCCAAGGTAACATCTTACTTCTGCTCATTAATGAAGGAGGAACTACTAGGATTTCTCATTAGCACTAAATCAGCTGTCTCTTTCATTTCAGGTTGTTCCTGTAAAGTGGGTTTTTCAACAAGAGTTCCAGCGCTTTCCTCAGAGGCTTTAATCTGCTTCCCCTGAGAGTGACTTACCATTAAAACACACTGCACATCCTTGGCTAGATCTAAACCAATCAGACAAGGATTTGGTCTGATATTGCCACTTTCCATATACAGTGGGGTCTTGACTTGAGAACTTAATCTGTATTGGAAGGTGGTTCTCAAGTCAAAAAGTTCTCAAGTCAAATCTGCATTTCCCATAGGAATGCATTGAAAACCATTTGATCCGTATCTGCTCTTTTCCATCCATAGAAACTAATGGGAAGCTGCTATTCTGCCTTCGACCACTAGAGGGGGATATTTTGTTTCTTTTTTTCTTAGGTCAAGAAAGGTTCAGGGAAAGCAGGGAAAATACAGTCCAGGCAGTACAGTACCAGGCAGTCCGAAGACTGTCTCCCAATCCACTCTCTAAACGCTGGGAGGAGTGAGGAAGCAGACAGGCACCCTTTTCACTGGCCAACAGTTAACTGAAAGTTCACATTTTGCACTTTCCCTGCCTCCCACGTGGGTTTTTTTTAGTTCTTAACTCAAATCTAAGTACTTAAGTCAAGTCAATATTTTCCTATGAGAGCGGTTCTTAAGTCAAAATGTTCTTAACTCAAGCCGTTCTTAAGTCAAGACCCCACTGTACCAGACCACCCATTATGGTTCACAGAAATTTTGGCTGTACGAAGGGCCACCAACTCAGAACCTCTCCCTTTACCAGAGACCTTCTCATGTTCTATTATGTCTTCCTCGGGGATTATGTCAGGATGGCAAATAGTTATCTGAGAGCATGAATCTTTAAGGCTAAGATACTTTACACCATTGATACAAATATTTTCTGCTGAGTTTTCTAGTAAAATAGGATCACACTGGATTAGGAAACATTGTAACAGTCTTGCTTCAGGAATGTCTTGGCACTCTGCCAAGAGCATTTCCTTAGCAACCCTGCTAGGGCAGGAAGAAGCCTCAACTTCAACTGCCAATTGCTGTGCCTTATTATGCTGCACACAAAACACCTTCTTAGGCTGACTGGAATTTCCATCTTTATGCTGGTTAAAATCCCTAGTCTTTTGAGTGTCAGATTGAGCTCAAAAAAGGACTTTTCTCCTCACATGCATAACATTGTTTACTGGCCTTAGGATCAAAATAAAGGGTCTTATTAACTTTTCTCTCAGGACTATTAGATTTCAACGGACTATGCTCTGGGAATGAGGATTTCACCTTAAAATGGCTTCCCTTAGCTTGTGCTAACCAAGCTAACTTTTGTTTTTACTGGATTTACTGTCTTCCCACACTTTCCTACCAAATTTTACCTCAGAGAATTGAGGATCTCTGATCTCACTAATAGAATCAGCATATTCAGATGCCTGTAGCACATTTTTAGGATCCTTGCCCTTGACCAGATAACACAATTCCCCTGGCAAAATGGAATAAAATAATTCTAATCCAATCTTATTTTTCATTTGTTCTAAGGAGGCAACGTGTTCCTGCTCTAGCCATTTATGGAGCAATTGTGTCAAATGTGCTCCAAGCTGGGGGGGGGGGGAAACTCCTCAGGTTTCTTTGAAATTGATCTAAATTTCTTTCTGACGTGCTCTGAATTAATCCCAAATCTGGAATACACCATCTCTCTATAAACCTCAAAATCTCTAGCTTGCTCCAGAGGTATCTGTGAATAAAGTTCAGATAAAACTCCACTTATCTGTGACCTTAAAGTTATCATGCTTTCATCATGTTTAACCTCAAAGTCCCAACAAGCTTTCTCCAACAAAATCAGGAAAGATTCAGGACAATCCCCCTTCCGATATTGAGGAAATTTATTTAGGTTGATTTTTGAGAGATTTACCTCACTAGAATCATTGTTATTATTATTTTGAACAGCTAATTCCAATTTCTTCATTTCAATTTGGAATTGCATTTCTTTCTCTTTCTCTTTGCTCAGATCCCCTTCTCCTGTTTTCTTGCTCAAATTTCCTTTGCCTTTCAAGTTCTCTGATTTTTTTTTTGTCTTTCTAATTCTATTTTTTTCTTTTATTACTAATTCTCTGAGTTTGTATTCTTGTTCTAGCTTCCATTTCTCAAAATCCTGGGAGCTTTGAATATTTTCTCCCTCTGAGGCAATCAATACAGGTATCTCAGTTTGTTCATACCTTTGAATTTGAGGGTGCCATTTTCCTCAGTACCATAGAGCTCAGCCTCTGCCCATAACTGACTTTTACTTCTTTTGGGTGGCATAAACAATACAATTTCTTATTAATCTGGACTGGTTCTTTTCCCTCACAAAAGACAAAAGTACAAGCCTTTTCCTCTCTTTCAGTGGCTTTCCTTCTAACTAGGTTGCACTACTCAGCTACTCCCAAGCTCACAACCCTTGTCACAATATTTCCCTGTCTGGGCAATTTCTGTCTCCAGACACAAAAACAGCTTTTGCTTAGCTTTTATTATCCCCTCAGATCTATCCTGACCTAGGCTTCCACTCTATCTACCACTGCCCTTTACCCTCAGAACTCCAGATTTTGAGCTAGCTACTACAATAGGTCTTGTAAATCCTGAGGTAAGGGGGTTTATCTTGAGTAGGTATTTTCATTCTCTTAGGATTCCCCAAATCTGACTCCAGAAACCCCGAAACTAAGTCTTCACCAAGACTCTAATGGGTAACCACTTCTTACCACAGATCCCAACCTCTTCTAGCTAGGAATACCTTTAAACTCAAGCCCATACAACTTTTCACTGAATTGTCTTGTATCCCAGTAGTGTGCCACCAATTTGTCACAATTCCACGTGACCCCCTGATTGTTTCACCAGCCAAAGAGCTCATGCTACATGCCCCTCAGCTACCACCAATTGATTCATCAACAATATCTATTATTAATGATAGATGTCCAGGCCATATGTCATTTTAAAAGAACCAAACAGAAATTGTTCATTGATACAGGTGTTGACAGAACAAGCAATGTTGTTAACTATTAAACAAACATTCTCCTTTATCCACTCTCAACCACCATTCTTCCATCCAAACTCCAAATCTCTATCTCAAAACCCTATCTAAACTTCTCTTCCCCCTGCTGAGTCTCTTATATCTCATGACTCTGCCCCTCTAGCACTCCTATTAGTCTATGCAAGTAGCACATGAATATTTATTTTATTTATTAGACTTCTACCCCACCCATCTAAACCACATTATTACATGCTTAATTGTTTTTAACTTCCTAATTTAGTTATGTTTTTAGCCTGACTTGTTTTAAACATAGTGAGCTGCATTCAGTTCTCACACCAGGGAAGGGTGGCTTTAACATGAACAAACAAACCACTTTTTGCTTCATTTTTTACATATGCCCTTCAAAATGTTTGAAGAAAGAGCTCTGGAGCAGGGTGGAGCAGGGCAGAAGGTACGGGGCAGAGAGGCAATGGCAGGAGAAGGGAGTGGCTGCCACCAACAGACACAAAAAAGAGACACAGAACAGTATAAAATGCATTAAAACAGGGTGTGTGTTGCAAGCAGATCTGTGCAAGTACTGTAAATACATTTGTTCCAGATTATTGCAAAGGTGCAATTTCAGCTCTCTAGGTCATGCTGTCTACTTGGGGATGATGGGAGTAGCAGTATGACATCTCTGGAAGAGAGTGGAGGTGAGGAAACCTTAATGAGATGGTTGCTAGTCTAAGCCTGTCTTACATTTCTTTTGCTTTTCTTCATGCTGAGCCTCATTCAGCCAAATAGACAAGTGTGCCCTGAAGTAGACTGAAAAACACAGGGCTGGCCTGCAAGCAAGAAACAGAGAACTAGAAAGATACTTATTTCTCCATTGAGCTTGTTGGTTTGTTTTCCCACAAGATCCAACCATACATTTGTAAACTTCTGAGATGGAGTCTTTCTCGATGAATAGTTCATTAAGTTGCTGGTGGTTTCACTTTATGATACACAACTTCCATTTCATAGGCCAGGACAGGCCTGCTCCATTAAATGCTCAAGAGAACCTGCACTCTCACAAGCTTTGCTGTTCCACAGCGTTCCTGGCAAGAGTGGCTGCTTTCCCCCCTTATTATGGTGTATTAATTTATGAAGGGGACATGGATGATGCTGTAGGGGACAGAGGTGTCTGGGAGATCTGTCAAGAACAGTAGGAACAAGCACAAAGACTCTGGTCAAGGAAGGTAGTGGTTTGAGGGACCAGGGGTAGATCTGACCATTCACAGCTCTTCTTCTTTTCCACCTAAGGGACTGTACTTCTGGGACTTCCTAGCTAATCACCTTGGCAGAAAAAGGCAACTCCACCACTTCAGAATTCACATTAATGACACAGCAGGTGCTGATCTCTGTATGTGAACAGCTGGGTGTATTTTGCTTTCCTTGGTCTGAGCAAACAAAGAAACTGTTATGAAAAATACTCTTACTGGAGCACAGCAAACACTCCTGCTTGCATCAGAGCAAGTCCTGTTTCACGAACCATTTTTCCCCTTCCTTCTGCAAACTGTAGACCCACTGCTTCCTTTTCTGGCTTTTAGCATACATATTGCTTCTATTATTATTTCATTTAAAATCATTGATTTAGAAGAGTGGAAGGGATGTATGGTGACTATATTTCACTGTTTTTCTTTCTGGATTTCTGCACAGAGCAGATGAAAACTAAAATGTTCCTGCACAAAAGCTGTAATTATGAGGAAATTCTGCATTTGGAATTCTTTGCATGTCGAATATTTCAGCATTCATTGTTGTCTCGGGTTACATGGAACACCTCAAAGCAAGAAACGAGCATGAAAAGGTTGGCTACAAAAGAAATAGTAGTGTGTCAGGATGGAAGAAAAATGGAAGATCTAGCAATTTTCTACAGGTTCATTGTAAGGTCTTATATTGTAAGCTAAACATTTCAAAATTGCCAGTTTTCTCCCCTTCTGTGCCTCAGCTGCCTTTACTGTGTCCCTTTACACAAATTAATGACATACGCAGAAACGAAAGCTTGGATATGTGACTTTTTGGATAATTACAACTCCCATAATCTGCAGCCTATGTGCATGATGAGAATAGTTGTCCAGAAAAAAACATTAAATATTAAAACAAAATAAAAAATACAAAGTAAAAAAGACAGGTAAAGAGAGAAAGAGAGAGAGAGAAACCACCGTCCATATCCTCTCATAAATTCACACACAACAAATGCACTTTTACCTGTTCCTCTACCAATGTGATTTATGCCATCTTTTGCTAACAATGCCCATCTGCACTCTACATAGAACAAATTCAAAAATCTCTGTGCAAAAGAATTAATGGACACAAACTGGACATCAGGAATGGCAATACACAGAAACCCAGTTCACATCATTTTAATTTACCAGGACATTTCACAGACAATTTAAAAGTGGCCATCCTAGAAGAAAGAGAAACCAGAGAAAAACAGCTGAAATAAAATATATACACATGCTAGACACACATATCAAAGGACTTGACATAAGCTAAAGCTTTTTGGAGCACTACCAGCTATAAAGACTACAAATATTATATCGTACTGCATCTCCCAGATACTTTCCACCCTCACAGATCCATCCACTTTGGAAAATTCTAAGGTAAAAAAATTTTCCTCTGCTCTTGTGGTCATTCATTGCTGAGGGTAATTCACATAGTTTGCAGCTGATTACAAAAAAGCGTTTGTAGAAAAGTTCATCAAGGACTGTAAATATTTCATCTAATTAGTATTCATGTTACTCTACCATTGTTATTTTACCTTTGTTAATTTTTGGTATCACCTGGCAGGACAAAATTCTGAATAGAGTAGTCCTAGAAGGAGTTGGAATTTTTAGCATGTATACATTACTGAAACAGCGCCATCTACATTGGCTTGGACATGTTGTGAGAATGGCTGATGGTCAGATTCTGAAAGATCTCCTATATGGAGAATTAGTGCAGGGAAATCGTCCCAGAGGGAAACCACAACTGCGATACCAGGATATCTGCAAGCGGGATCTGAAGGCCTTAGGAATAGACCTCAACAGATGGGAAACCTTGACATCTGAGCGTGCAGTCTGGAGGTAGGCAGTGCATCACGGCCTCTCCCAATTTGAAGAGACCCTTGTCCAGCAGGCCGAGGCAAAGAGGCAGTCCTGAAACCAGCAAAATCAGGGAGCTGGACAGGGGACAGAGTGTATTTGTCTTCAATGAGGAAGGAATTGTCACTCTCAAATTGGCCTTCTCAGCCACATTAGATACTGTTCCAAGTCCTCCATACAGAGCACGTTATCATAGTCTCTTGAGACTGAAGGATGCCTAATCTAAATTTATGACAGAGGTTCCCACATTCTTTACAGCACAAATGTTTCTACTAAAGACCTGCATATCAAAGACACTATCATCACCACTGACTTTCTCACCAACCAACCACTATCTATACCTTGATGCCATGTATAAATATTTGCCATGATATTTCTTCTTCTCTTATGTCTGAGGAAGTGTACTTGTCCACAAAAGCTCACATCCAAAAAATATATAAAAGTTAGTCTTTAAAGTGCCACAATCTTCCTTCCTTCCTTCCTTCCTTCCTTCCTTCCTTCCTTCCTTCCTTCCTTCCTTCCTTCCTTCCTTCCTTCCTTCCTTCCTTTCACATATAATGCTTGCACAGACTAACACAGTTACCCCTTCTAAAACTAGAAAAAAACGGTTAACATTTTCAAGCTCTGACTGAAACATATTTCTCTTTTTCTATTCTCTTCTTTGTAGGGATAACAATCATTTCCTCTCTATCCAGGGAAATAATGCTTCCTAATGTGTATGCAATATTAGTGGCCCATGATCGGAGTTGTGGGGTGGGGGCTCATCCATCCATGGTAGGATCAGGCAAGAGGAGCACCACCCTTGCTTGGCTTTAGGGGGGTTGGTAAAATGTGTTGATTTATTTTTAATTGGATAGACCAAAAAAAAAAAAAAAGATTACATTCCCTGGCAAATCAATGCAGTATCTTTACCTGCTTTGAAAGCATATTCTATGTAATACTGTGCTATAATTAATAAAAAGGTGATACCAAATTCCTACTGTATACTGGCAAAAGCATTTGTTGACTTTTGCTTCATGTTTTAGCTCAGAATAGATTCTCCACTTAGACACATTTTCATCAGGAATCTAATACTGTACAGTAAGAAGCCTGTATCCGTGGGATCAGTATCCATGGTTTCACTTATCCACAGACTGAAAATACCAAAAATAGTATAAGAAAAAAATCCAGAAAAATAATGTTTTCACATCTATTACCAGAACTGGTCGCTAGAGGTAGAAAAAGACCTTGCTATGAATACAGTGGTACCTCGACTTAAGAACTTAAACCATATTGGGACTGCGTTCTTAAGTCAAAACGTTCTTAAGACGAAGCACCATTTCCCATAGGAATGCATTGAAACCATTTAATCCGTATCTGCTGTTTTTTGTTATGTCGAGGTGCTGTTAAGTACAAGCATTAGTTCCCATAGGAACTAATGGAAAGCGAGTTAATCCGTATCTATTACTGGGGGCGATTTGTTTTATTTTTTCTTCTTTTGACCTAAGGTGAACTTAGGTCAAAAAAAGGGCAGGAAATTTTTCTTTTTTGGGGGGGGGGGTCTTAAGTCGAGGCCCTGTTCTCAAGTTGAAGCAACTTTTTGCGAATGGAGCCATTCTTAACTCGAATCATTCCTATGTAGGGACATTGTTAAGTCGAGGTACCACTGTACTTGCTAGTGGAGAACACATAGCATGGTCTCTGGTGCCCCCTGACGGCCAATTCTGGTAATGTATGTGCAAATATTTTTTTTCTTGTGTTTTTTTTTCTTTTACCATACCTGCTCTCCCCCCCCCCCCCATAGAGACAAATTGCTATTATTTGTGGCTTTCAGTATCCACGGTGGGGCTTGGAACCAATCCCCAGTGGATATGGGGGTCTCACTTGTATAGGATAGTCACTTAAACATTGCCAAGGAGGAAGAGGAGATAGTGATTATTTATAAATAGAGATCCAAATGTAGAAATGATTACAACAAAAGAAATATAAATTCTTCATCGTAAGGGCCAAGGCCTGCTGACCTGGGCACCTGCTGCATAGGTGCTAAATGCTAATGGGCAACTTCAAGGTTCTGTTGTCTCTTTTCATTGTTCTTTATCTTTAAAATCAAATTGATCAGCACTTACAATACTGTAGAAGATTATGACTACAAGTAGAGGACTGTCCTCAGAGAGCTCTTTGAATAGCGAACTCAACTGTCTTCTATAAAGACCACCCTGATTCAAGATCTTGCACGTATGAATTTATCCCAAGAAATGTTGCAGGGATATTTCATTTTCATCCATGCGGTCAAGTCAGTTAACTGGGCTTCAAATAAAGCTTAGATTTGTTTAGACCAGACAGACAGACAGACAGACAGCTAGCTTTTGGGGCTAGGTCAGTTAGATTATTATGCTACTGTAACAGGGAACCAGAAAGGGGCTGTTAAAGGCAGTCGTTTCTTCTAACAATCAGTGATAGCTTTTGTTTATTGATTTGTAATTTAACTTGCATTTCCTTTCACTATCTCAAAGAGACACCTTGCACATTTGTTTACATTTAATTGATTAATTGATCAATTAATTGGCTAAGAGACAAATGATTAATTGACAATTCTTTAAGTGGCTGACAGTTTTCCTAATATATACACATTTAATATGCATTCAACTCTCAGTGGTTTAAACCACTGGTTCTTAACCTTTGTTACTCAGATGTTTTTGGACTGCAACTCCCAGAAGCCTTCACCATCAGCTCTGCTGGCTGGGGTTTCTGGGAGTTGCAGTTCAAAAACACCTGAGTAAAACAGGTTAAGAACCAGTGGTTTAAACCAGCTTTCTCAAAAATCTTGTAAATAAAAGTGCCTCTGAGCATGTCTAAATTGCATGCCCTGAAGCCATGATAACAAACTCCAACATCTGGGCTATGAAGTTGGCAGCATCCCATTCTCTAAGATACCAGGACCAACACCTGAGATCTGGAGAATGGACCCCAGAACCTGTTGCAGTGTTTTAAGTTTTGGTTAAATTCCTCTAGCTGTTCAGCAGAAGTGCAGGGACGCACAGAGGAGGATAGCTACACATTCCCCAAAGTGTACACCTTTTCTCATTAACTGCCATTTACAGTCTCAATAACCCACTCTGATATATTATTTGTAGAAAGAATAAAAGGCTTCATTTACTTACATTGAACAGATAACAGCAAGCTAAAAACATGACTGCAAGTGAGGTTGCAAAAACTCCAACAAAACCTGCATCCTGACCGTCCTGTTTGCTTCTCCCATCCATTTACACCAGGCTTGGGCAATGACAGCCCTCCAGATTTTCTTTGCACTGCAGCCTTTACAATCCCTCTCGTTCAGCAATGGCGGCTAGGGCTGATGGGAGCTATAGGCCCGATACATCTTGAAGACCACAGTCACCCACCCCTAATGTAAGCAATGAAATCCTGTTTCTTTAGCACCCAATGCTGATACCTGGAGTTGTAAGTGTGGGAATTATTTTCAGCCTATCTTACCTGTGTTACCACTGACTCTCTCATTACTTTATATGCAATTATCTGGAAAATAATTCACACAAAGGATGGAATGTTTTTGGCATTTTGTGGCCAAGCCCACGATTAAGACATCCAAAAGCACACAATCAATACGTATATTTAGAATTCCAGCTGGAGGAATCTGTGAGCAATATCTGTGGCCACCTTTGAATCTGGCTACTAGTCCATTTCTGAGCTCAACAATTTCTGTGCTGTTTGACAGATTTCCAGTGGGCATAGTTGTAGATGTATTTTAGGTAAAGGTTCTCCTTGACATTTTAGTCAGTCGTGTTCGACTCTAGGGGGCGGTGCTCAACCCCGTTTCCAAGCCGTGGAGCCAGCGTTTGTCCGAAGACAGTTTCTGTTGTCACGTGGCCAGTGTAACTAGGAAACACCGTTTTACCTTCCCACTGAGGTGGTACCTGTTTATCTACTCGTATTTGCATGCTTTCGAACTGCTAGGTTGGCAAGGAGCTGGGACAAACCGACGGGAGCTCACTCCGTCGCGTGGATTCGATCTTACGACTGCTGGTCTTCTGACCCTGCAGCACACAAAGGCTTCTGCAGTTTAGCCCGCAGCGCCACCGCGGCCCTTCAGATGTATTTTGTGTGTTTAGTCGTTTAGTCGTGTCCGACTCTTCGTGACCCCATGGACCAGAGCACGCCAGGCCCTCCTGTCTTCTACTGCCTCCCGGAGTTGTGTCAGGTTCATGTTGGTTGCTTCGCAGACACTGTCCAGCCATCTCATCCTCGGTCGTCCCCTTCTCCTCTTGCCATCACACTTTCCCAACATCAGGGTCTTTTCCAGGGAGTCTTTTCTTCTCATTAGATGGCCAAAGTACTGGAGCCTCAGCTTCAGGATCTGTCCTTCCAGTGAGCACTCAGGGTTGATTTCCTTTAGAACTGATAGGTTTGTTCTCCTTGCAGTCCAGGGGATTCTCAAGAGCCTCCTCCAGCACCACAATTCAAAGGCATCAATTCTTCGGCGGTCTGCTTTCTTTATGGTCCAGCTCTCACTTCCATACATCACGACAGGAAAAACCATAGCTTTGACTATTCGGACTTTTGTTGGCAAGGTGATGTCTCTGCTTTTCAAGATGCTGTCCAGATTTGTCATCGCTTTCCTCCCAAGAAGAAGGCGCCTTTTAATTTCAGGGCTGCTGTCTCCATCTGCAGTGATCATGGAGCCCAGGAAGATAAAATTTGACACTGCCTCCATATCTTCCCCTTCTATTTCCCAGGAGGTGATGGGACCAGTGGCCATGATCTTAGTTTTTTTGATGTTGAGTTTCAGACCGTTTTTTGCACTCTCCTCTTTCACTCTCATTACAAGGTTCTTTAATTCCTTCTCACTTTCTGCCATCAGAGTGGTATCATCTGCATATCGGAGGTTGTTGATATTTCTTCCGGCAATCTTAATTCCGGCTTGGGTTTCTTCCAGTCCAGCCTTCCGCATGATGTATTCTGCATATAAGTTAAATAAGCTGGGGGACAATATACAGCCTTGCCGTACTCCTTTCCCAATTTTGAACCACTCAGTTGTTCCATGACCAGTTCTAACTGTTGCTTCCTGTCCCACATATAGGTTTCTCAGGAGACAGATAAAGTGGTCAGGCACTCCCATTTCTTTAAGAACTTGCCATAGTTTGCTGTGGTCCACACAGTCAAAGGCTTTCGCATAGTCAATGAAGCAGAAGTAGATATTTTTCTGGAACTCTCTGGCTTTCTCCATAATCCAGCGCAAGTTAGCAATTTGGTCTCGAGTTCCTCTGCCTCTTCGGAATCCAGCTTGTACTTCTGGGAGTTCTCGGTCCACATACTGCTGAAGCCTACCTTGTAGGATTTTGAGCATAACCTTGCTAGCGTGCGAAATGAGTGCAATTGTACGGTAGTTGGAGCATTCTTTGGCACTGCCTTTCTTTGGGATTGGGATGTAGACTGATCTTTTCCAATCCTCTGGCCACTGTTGAGTTTTCCAAACTTGCTGGCATATTGAATGTAGCACCTTAACAGCATCATCTTTCAAGATTTTAAATAGTTCAACTGGAATGCCATCACCTCCACTGGCCTTGTTGTTAGCCAGGCTTTCTAAGGCCCACTTGACTTCGCTCTCCAGGATGTCTGGCTCAAGGTCAGCAACTACATTGTCTGGGTTGTCCGGGATATCCACATCTTTCTGATATAATTCCTCTGTGTATTCTTGCCACCTCTTCTTGATGTCTTCTGCTTCTGTTAGGTCCCTCCCATTTTTGTCTTTTATCATGTTCATCTTTGCGCAAAATGTTCCTCTAATATGTCCAATTTTCCTGAACAGATCTCTGGTCTTTCCTTTTCTGTTATCTTCCTCTATTTCTTTGCATTGTTCATTTAAGAAGGCCCTCTTGTCTCTCCAGATGTATTTTAGTTTTCTCAAAAAGCAGTATCATATCATCTTTTTCTATTCTGATTTGTGCCCCCCCCAAACAAATTGCCCACTGTCACAAATACAAGGCAGCCACTTGTATGGGTCTCTTTACAGTATTTCTATGGTGGTAAGTAGCCTTTTACACAGAGACCCATGACACTAACTGGCAGAACCTCTGGGACACTCCGTCTTTGGAAAATTAAGACATATACAACTGTAGCTTACAGAGGGTCACAATCGAGATCCTGGTACGTGTCATCATTCCTGGCAGGTTATAACAATTCATGATCATGGGCCACAAGCTGTCCCACAATGTCATGTGGTTTGTTATAGCTGTTGAAGCTGACCTGAAAACTCTACATGGCCAGGGACCTCAACAAATGCCCAGTCCTGAATCCAGTTTATCTGCTGATGCTCTCCTTTGAGTGCCCCATCTGCCAATAAGGGAAGTGGCTGTGACCACTTGCATTCTGCTGGACTCCCTTTGTCGGTCCCTGCTTTGCTATCATTTAACATCTGGGGAAGATTTTTTAGAATTGACATTTTAATTGTGTCAATAACTTAACACATTCTCCTTCATTTAAATCATTGTGAACTCCGGTGAACTGATGTTTTTTAATATTGTTTTAATAATGTATCATTACCAATGTCTTTATGTAAATGTTTTGCAAATCTTCTTGAGATAGATTGATGAAGGACAATATCTCTATAGCAATCAAATCACGGTGTGATCACACAGGGAAACAGATCACAATTTGGACCACTTTATGGAGCAGCCCAAGGTAATCCATACCCTGGTGGTCACATGATGTACACAGAAATGTGCTCCAGCCTGATCCCAATCTGTGCCCAACTTGAAACTTTTTGGTCTAGCTCTAGGGGTTCTCCTTTTTTGGGGGACAGGCTGGAGTGATTTCTTGACAGATGAAAGATTTGCTTTAAGGAAGATTGCTCCCTTTTACGAGACCCTTTCCCGTGTGATCAGATGCACACCTCTGAAGCATCTGATCACACCCTCAGCCAATCAACCCATCAACCAACCAATAACTTCCCTCTGAAATCTTGGAAACCAGTCCTTAATCTTCACAATGGTGACTTGATGTGCAATTATCATGTGCTCCTGTGACTCTTCTGTCCCACTCATCTGTGTGTGCGATGAAGAAACATGAGACGTAGGTTGCCACTCTCATTTCCTGGCATAATGAGGCCAAAGAAAACCAAAACATTTCCCCCTCCTTAGTCTTAACAAATGCAAAAATTGCTGCCATGATCTGATCCTGCACCAAAAAGGGTGGTGGATTCCATGTACAAAGCTGCAAAAAAATTCATGATGGTAATACAGATTTGTCAGAAGGCAACGGGATTGGGGGAAGGACCCTCCAGAGTGATGCCACCCCAGAAGGCTTGTGTCAAATCTTCTTCTTTGTGCCATGTTTTCAGCAAGGAAGTCCAGGTGTCAGTAGTAAGAAAGAACTGATAGCCTGTTGCATATGTTGTTCCGCTATCAGGAGGGGTGTGCAAACTGGGAGTGTTCAAGTAACAATCACATTGTATGCTTGGGGGAGGCGGTGTAGCGAACAGCCCTGACTTCACCTGTCCGTCACAGCTGAACAGTGAATTAGGAGCCAATGAGAGGACAGAAGGTGGAGCCAAGGGGGGAGGGGGCTGGATATAAAAGGCTGGCGTATGGAGTCTGAGAGAGAGATTCTGTGAGTGAGAGACAGTGTGAAACTTAAAAGTGAGTGAGTTAGACTTCTGTAAGAACGCTGGATGGTACAGAGAGCTATTAGAGATTTAAAGTCAAAGTAGAACTGATACAAATGCAAGTGATTAGCAATCTGTGATTTACTTATTGAATATTAATCAGATGTTAACTTCCCTGATCTAATAAGTGTTAAAAGCACACTTGTCTCCTTGAAGCAGCAGTACCTGGTGGCAGCGAAGAAAGAAGAAGAGCGAGAACCTCGTGGAGACCTGAGGAGATAGGGGTTTCAGAGGGGATCGCCACAGGCGGTTTCACAAATACAATCAGTCACAGTCCCCAACTGGCACTAAGAGGTTCCAAACCCATTCCTGCATAAAACATAAGTTCATAATGCAGGAGGGAGGGAAGAGATAGTAATAATTCTAATTTCCATTTTTAAAGGCGTAAGGACTCTGGAATCCCTTCAACAAAGCTCCAAACAAAGTCTCATGTCCAGCAACTTTTTCCATATGCTTCCCCTTTGATACTTTCACCACTGTGAGAGGCTATGGCTTAGCATATTTTGGGAAGTATTGGTAATATGAGGATTTTAGCTTCCCCGAAGGTGTATCTGTACTACACATTTATAGCAGTTTGACACCAGTTTGACTGACTTGTCTTGACATTATGGAATCCTGGGATTTGTACTTCGGTGAGACATTTCAAATTCTCTGTATACTCCTGAACCTACAACACTGTTGACTTCTGAATCATATTGTCAAGAAAAGTACATTGTGATACTGTGCATCACAATCCACATTTCTGTTGTGTGGCATTCTGAAACAGTGACATGAATGTCATTCATCCTGGGATTATTTTCAGTCCAGTAACAACATTCCTCTGGATCCAGTTTTCCTGATCTAATCAAGAAAGGCAAGGAAGAAGTACTGATGCTTCTCATTATGTGAGGCATAGCAAATAAATAAAACAGGCAACCTCATATTACAGCTGTGTTTACTCCTGCACTATGTGTTAACCTCCATAGAAGACAAGAGGCATTGTGTGTCAGGGCAGTGTTCTCCACCCACCATGTGCAAATCCTTCCCCCATTTTTGAATGAGCGCTTCCTCAGCTTCCTAGATGGCATTAATTCTGATACGGTGGGAAATTCCCATGCAGACACACCCCTTCGTTCCACAGAAAACAGGCATTCATAATTTCCTGTCTGTCAAACAGCCTTGCCCTTCTGTAGAACTCTATTATGAAACGATGCCTGAGGCAATGTGTTAACTAAGAAAAGATTTAATTTATTTGGTGGGTTGTATCATGGACCCCAAACTCTCCTTCATGAAGGCGAAGAGAAAGAGGCTATGAGAAGAGAGGCGGGAGGGGCTGGAGAAAGAATTGCTGCCTACAGAACCTTCTACTGATAATCATACAAGCACAAGCTAAAAGCTCCCCCTACTGGATATTCTGGGAAACTTCTTGAGATATCATTGATTAGCCTGAATCCTTCCAAAGGAAGGTGATTACTCTAAGGCAGAAGTGTCATACTCTATTTCATCTTGGGCTGCATCGGCATTACGGTTGCCCTCAAAGGGCCGGTTGTATCTGTAAGGCTATGTAAATGTATCTACTCTTTATCATATTAAATATAATCCTCCTCATTCGATTATTATTGGTTTTAGTAAGATGGTAAGTAATAACTAGCTCTGAAAGTAAAAGTCCATCATCAAAGTCTAGAAATAATGGCAAGCAGATACTCAAGTGTACAACTACTGTAAAATTTATTGGAAAGTGAGTTTTAGTAACACCCGTTAACACCTGCACCACAGTCCCACCCAGGTTTGTTTGTTTTGTTAATTATTCACTGAAGTCTCCCACCTTTCACTCGCGCTTGCCATGGCCCTTGTTATCACCTGGCTCCTCACTCACTTCCATAGCCAATGCAGGAGAGGAGGTCAAGATGGCCACTGCTAGGCATTGCCATCAAACAGTCCTCCCCAGGAGCTGTAAGAATGGAAGGGGGCAATAGCAAGGACTACATTTCCCAGGGTGCCTTACGCAGCCCAAGTGGCTGCACTTTCTGACTCTTTGCTGCTCGGAATGCTGGAATTAGAAGTCCTGCTGGCCGGATTCCAAGCATCCTTGCAGAGCATTATAGGTGACCGAGTAAACCCCTGTGTATTGTATTCTGCACAGTAGCAGACAACACTGCAAGGGCCACACGAAACAGCCCGGCAGGCCTGATTCAGCCCACGGGTCTTGAGTTTAACACATGTGCTCTAAGGCCTCACCAAGTCATATGTAATTTCTTAATTAATGTGCGAATTAGATGGTCTCTGCTTTTTGCAACGACGGTCAATGCTATTGTTGCAATGGTGGAATGTGGAGAAACAATATAGCCAAAGGAATCAATCACTATGATGCATTAAGTGTAAACAAGGCTGCATATGCCTCATTCTCCCACCCCATCATTCCCAAAAGTACATGATTCAGCATGGGGCACAACATTCAGTACTTGACAAGTGTCATTTTTATTAGCCTGGATGGTCTGAAAACACTGGGACCACATCTGATGAAAGTCACACATTCATAGGGTGGTTACAAGTCAGAGGTGACTTGATGCCACACAAAAACAACAATTGATGAAATATTCAAAGCCAAACGAGAACTGATTAACACAATTCACATTCACGGAAGCTGATTTTATCCTCCCACTATGGCAGTGGCTGCTCAACCAGTGCCAACATTGATTTAACACAATGCATTTTTTTAAAAAAGTGTAACAATATCAAGAGAAACAAAGGGCCATAATACACGCCCTGCAATATTCCCAGCAACTCTGCACTCTCCACTTATTCATAATATGTCGCACTGACTGGCCACCCACTACCTCATGCCAGGAAGGCATGCAAATCAACAGGAATAGCGAGGATGTTGTGATGTCACAGAAACGAGATCCTGATCTCTCCCACGCATGATGCAGAAGGACCCTGCCAAGAAGGGGCCCTTGCACTTCTCCTGTCACAGGCCTCTGTTGCTCGTTCTCTTTTTGGCATTAAACTTTTTTTTTAATTTGACAGGTTTCAACATTATTACAGCTTTGAAACCGTATGTTTGTGTGACTCGTATGTGTGGAACTGCAGACACTTAGAACTGTGTTTTTCAGCCTCTTCTTATTTACCTCTTTAAAATATCGTTAGCCCACCTTTCTCCTAAGAGAGGACCCAAGAGGGCTTAATATCATTAAAACACAATATTAATGACAAAACATTGAAGTATTCAAATATACAATGCATTAATAGCACCATATTTAAAATGTTTGGTAAAGCATTACTAAACGGATTTCGAGGCAACAAAATGCAGGCCATTTAGTTGTAAAACCTCTGCTAGACAGTCAGTGCATTGTCAGTTTTAAGTATACACTCTTCACAGCTCTTTCACTGCCACACCTCTTTCACAGCATTTTCCAATTTTCTGACTGAATTACTATGTTGTTCCCATGGAACTATAGCTCAAAAATGCACAAAGTGTTTTCCTGGCACAGGCCCCACATTCCCGCGTGTGTCATGCTTGATGTGCTATGAAGGTGTTTTTGTTCATGGCTCACTCTTGGATGGGAGCTGAGGAGGCATTGGGACCACGGCAGTGCCCAACTGTCAGATTCCAGCAAGGCCACTCCCTCTTTTATGTCCATTTTACCTCAACATTATCAGATAACTCAGTCTGTTTCTTAATAGGTTTATTTAACCCAACTGGAACAACCTCTTTTTCTTCTTTAACACAACTCAAATTCAAAGTCTCTCCTCTTGGGATCCAAGATTCTTCAACCTTATTTCCAGTATTCTTATCACCAGTTCTTATCAAACAGGAAATAGGCAACAACAGGTTATCAACAAGCAGGGTAGAAGTCATTCCCCCACTTACATAAGGCCTCACTTGTGGAATATCCATTCCATGTTGCATCCCCAAACTCTTTTTCTCATATCTTTTTGGAGTTTGGGTGGGAATTGGGTCATCTCAGGATTGTTCCCAGGCTGAGTCTGTCATTTCTTATTCTTCCGATAATTGGCTTCTCAGGCAAATCTTTTGATTTCCTTCCTCCTTACTTCCCTTTCTCCAGTTTCTCTCCATTATGGGAGGTTCTGTATCTGTCTTTCCTTCCACTCTTGCTGTTTTGTCAGTCATTTTCTCTGGAGAGGATGGCACATCCTGACTATCTCTTTCTTCCTCACATCAATATAGGACTCCATGTTTTTCTGGGTTCACTTGTGTCATACTTGAAGCTGAAACTCTCATGGTGGCCAAGTGGTTTGCCAGCCTCATTCCTTCCTTGCAAAAGCTAGGCATTGCAAATCACATGGGTTCCAGTTAATGAAGTCAGGGCCACTATCTCATTTTCTGTTGTATCCAGTTTGTCTTCTGCAGAAGGTGTGGAACTGGGAATGGCAGAACTACATCCAACCCCTTGATCAGCTTTCTGGAATCTCCTGGCTGCCACCCACAGCTGCAAAACTTGTCTCCTCAATGCCATCATGCCGGGAGAAAGGAGGGACAGAATCCTGCTCTGGGACCCACTTGTTTGTCATTCTGGCACTCCAGTGTATCTGCAAAGCTCTTCTCCAGCTCCATATTTCAGATGGATCCATTTTTTTTCCTGTCTGTTTTTTTCACTGTCCTGCGTTCACACCCATACATAGTGATGGGAAATACAAGAGTGTGGCTTATCTTGGTCTTGGTCTCCAGTGAGACATCCTTAGACTTGATGATCTTTTCTAATTCCCTCATTTTTGCCCCTCCAAGTTTCAATCTTCTGATCTCTGGTTGCAGTCTTCAATCCGTATGATGGAACAAGTCCAAAATGAAGTTGTGAGTTGTTAGGGGAGCGGAGGTCATCCTAACGGCTTCTGGACATGCCCCTGGGATGTGCTCAGAAGCACCCCTATCCTTTTCATTACTTTGCTGCTGTGGCAACTGCTGCTGGACACGTTAACAACACTGTTATGCTGCATCTTATTTTAGCCACAAGCATCCCTAGGTAGTATAATCACAGAATGTGAATGTTTATGGGCAGACGCCAGAAAATCTCTCCCAACAGACAACGGGAGGCAGACCTTTGGTAGCTCTAGTCCACCAACCTTTACATTTGTCCTTGTGTCCAAAGGGTGCATGTCTGTCACTCACAGCAACCCCTTTGCAAGGCTGCTAAAGGCCCCACCCATGCGATATATCCAAAAGACCCATCCCTGGCAATCAGGTTTTGGCCTGAAATCTTTGCGAGTAAGATGCTGCCTACTCAGCAAACTGAGCTGGGCTAGCCCCTGACAGTCTGGCCAATAACGAGCAGTGATGAGACTCGCAGCCCATCAAAATCTATAAAGCCTCTTATTCTGCCTCCATCCCCACCCCCTGTCCAAGACTGTCACACAGAAAATTATGCCTCGGAACTCAACACACGAGGACTGATGTGAGAAAACATGCTATCCTAGCAATGAGAACTAGCCTCGTGAGACCTTTCTCCCACTGTCTCTGGTTCTAGACCAGAGCAATAGCCAGAAAGAATGCAAACCATGAAGATAAGGCCAGTTTTGCACAATGAATGTACACAGGAGATAGACTCGCCAAGAGTTAGGAAACCGGGCTGTAGCAAACTGAACGAAGCACCACCACCAATGTTGCTGCTTCACCCCTTTTCCTGATGCATTCTTAACATGACAATCAGCACTGACTTCTACAGGAAAAACAGGCCTCTGATTGTTGTGCCGAAGACACGAGGTGGCCTTATGGTTCATTGAGCTGAGGCATTTGTTATGCACTAGCAATGACCTCAGCCTAGGCCTGAAGAAGCCACATTTTTATGCTGATTTATCTTCATATTTATGTGTTTGCCCTCAAGTCTGCATTTTTAATAAATCTTATAAAGGGCATTAAATGTTGAGCTTTTCAGCTGAATATGTGCCGTGACAGCGATGGTCCCCATAATCCCTGGGCTTCCATGAGGGGATCATCCCCTTCCTGTTTTTGTCCTTCACACTCCACCCCTGACTTCAAGAGAGAAACCTGATGTGAAGAATTGGGAGGTGTGTGGCGTGTGTGTTGAAAACAGGGTGGGCGTGGGTTGTGGTTTAAATTGGGTCTCTTTCTTATGAACAGTCTGTGAGATAATCCCCTGTGACATGACACACATGGAGCATGACAGATTGAGGACAGCTTCCTTCAGTGCCCAAATTGCCTGATTACCGAAACACCATCTTTGCCCAACAGGAAAGGTTGGCACTGTGTCTAAACTGACTGGAAGCTACCTGGAGGGTTTCAACCCTTTGAAAATCTGCCTTCTCAGAGGGGAAGGGTGCACGCATTGCTGTTTCATTTTATCATGTCTTCTCTTGTCAGGAATTGTTGAAAGCTTGAAGAGGCCGCTGTGTCTTGAGCTGTGGAGAGGAAGAAAATTCTGAAAAGTCTTGGAAGAGAATGGAATTAAGCAATCCCTCTGCTGCACAGGGTCTTGCACATGCCCCCCCCCACAGAGAGAGAGAGAGAGAGAGAGAGAGAGAGAGAGAGAGACACACACACACACACCATAGAGGCTGGTGACTTCAATTTTGCAAGGGCAGTGAATCCGCTCTGGTTTTTAATCTGAAGTTTATATTAGGCTTCTAAGGTGATCCCGTGTCTTCAAAAGAAGTTCAAGCACCCTGCATAGCTCAGTTAGGTTTGGGATAAAACCTGGAATGGACTCACTGCACCCACACTATTGGAGTCACCAGCATATGCAGCCTCTTCATATATATACACACATACCTGCAGATGTACACACACATACAGAGAGGGAGGAAGAGAAAGTTGAGCTGTTCAAAACTGCACTGATCTGCTGTTCAAACTAAATAGTTCTGAGACCATTGTTCACCTGAGACATGTGGGATGAGAGACCTTATTTATTTAACATACGCCGAATTTTTCCTTGCGGAAGAGTTAGGAGCAAACCACACGTACATGATTAATACACAAATAGGGCATATTGTATGTGTCATTTCTTCCACAAGCAGGATTTGTCATGCTGACTATGAAACAAGTTAAATGGAAGGAAGAATAATGACAAGTCTGGTACCTTAAAGACGAATACATTTTTTGTGGCATAAGCTTTCACAGACTACTGTCTGCTTGATCAGATATCTCTGAAGTAGACTGCGATCCATGAAAGCTTAAGACAGAGTACTTTTTGAGATACTACAAGACAGGCTATGTTTGCTGCCACAGACCAATGTGTCTTCCCTTCTAGAAAATGTGCCAAAGAAAGCATTTCAGTTTGGAGGAGATGGGAATATCTGCCTATTAGAATGACCAATGCCACCAGTCAAAAGTAAACTGAGAGAAAGATGTGCATATCTTACAGTGATTGCATCCTTCCAATTACCAGGTATGGGTGAGAGATGGGGTGGACCAAAGCAAGTCCCAGTCCTGCAGTGGTACTACACTGCAGTGGGGAAGCTGGGGAACTGTCTCTGATCCTTCAAAGATGTTTTCATTCTGCAGCAGTGATGTAGTGGAGGTGGTACTAATAGGCTCAGCACCCTAGGACTTTCTGAGTGGCAGGGACTATGATATATTCTTTTACCTCTGCCAGGCTTCCTTCTCCTCTTTGAGCTTAGCTGCACTCATCACAATAGCTAGAAGTGAAATAGATCATCCCAGGAACAATATATTGTTGCAGGCAGCCTTTGATGTGGATGCAAAGTATATGAGGTTGGCTTGGCCAACTAAGATACATTAACTTTACAAAAGACCTATGTCCCTGTTTGTTGAAATGGACCAATCCAGCTGCCCATATTTTTAGACTCTCCTCATAGCAGAGCACTGGCTGATGGGAACCTCATGATGAGCAACTGCACTTTGACAATGACTACTTCGCTACCGCTCTGTAGCAATGTTGCCAGATTATCCGCCAGGGTTAGCCCCACCATTTGACACAGGGATGTGGCAGGTGCCTCAAGCAGGATCCTGAAAGGGCAGCACATGGGTGATATTTCAGTTTATTTTCAGGACTGGGATGGGTGATGGGCATTTGTGGGATTTTTCGTGTGCAGGCAAAATTGCTTAAATGACTGGGGACCATGCTGGTCCTCTCATGACCTGAGTGAAAGTGGGGGGATTGGCTGCTCCTTCTCGGGCAGTAAAACAATTTGGGGGCAGCCATGAATCAATTCATAATGTTTGTTCCAAGGCCTCAGCTTTCTGCTGTTGTTCAGAACTCTGGGGAGGGAAATCCTAAGCATCTTCTCGGAAACTATCATGGCTTGACTCCCATTTATCACACCAATACCATCAACTCTTAATCTGAAGAGAATACCTTGGAGGAAGCCAACAGCCACGTTTCTCAGCAATTTCTCACCTCAAGCAATAGCAACCTCAGGCATCTTGTTTGTCCTTCGCAGCTTACCTAATTTAAAGCTCTCCTCTTCCCACCCCCATCCCCATCTTCCCACTCTTTCTTTCTCTCTCTCTTTCCCTGAGCTTTGTGGTGCTGGAGGAAAGCGGTACAAAATGGGTCTAGCCAAATGAAGAGCGAAACCGCATGTGCTGCTATGTCTCTTGCTGCATTTAACATAAAATAAAAAGAAACAAACACAAAGAGCAAGCAAGAGGAGGCATAAAGCCATTGTTTCCAACAGGAGAAAAACGGGTGCAGAGAGCAGCGGCAGCCGTCTACGGTCAGTTTCCTATCCCCTGGCTGCTATTTTAATTTAATAAGCTAGTCTTGTGAAATAACCCACTGAGTGCATGGTGCCCTTTGGTTCTGAGTGAGAATTATGCCTTCTTTTCTGACATGATGCCCCTGCTGCCCCCACCACTGCTGCCACTGCTAGAGAAGGAGCCAGCTGGATAAAAGCTGTTGGCTCCCTTGCATGGGGGCAGACAAGATATGCATTGGAAAACAGGAAACCTACATCATCTTTGGGCGTCTACCACAGCCTTAGTCTCACATGAAATGGGCATTCAGCTATCCTGCATAGCTGTTACTATATGCTGCCAAAATTAGTGCCACACTCAGCATCTCTGGCATATTCACACACAAATGTGCGCAGAAGGCCTCATCTTAACACATGTGTAAAAACTCCTCACTCACTGCAGAGCACAGCTGTGCAGAAAGACACCTCCTCTATGAGTTGCTCTGTTGGGGAGGGGTTTCAAAGACCTGCAAATGCTACACGACACCCCTCCCAGCCCCTTTCCAATTTTAGAGTTCATGTCCACTGGCGTTGAAATCAGGAGCTGCAGTTCTTCCATTGCTTTGCCGACATTTACCCTTTAAACTGAAGGGAGTTCCTTTTAGGAACATCCCCTGATAGAAGAATTTTCCTTATGGTGTCGAAGTTTTTTTTTTACTTAACAGTGAACTGATCAATGTTCAGTACAACCACCCTGCATTGTAGACTAGCCTCATTATGACATGTTACTGTTGAAGGACTAAGACGTTGTGGTGTCTTGAAAGCACAGGTGGCTCAAGAGTGGAGCAGAGCTGCCTTCCCAGTTTTGAGGTGAGCAACCTCACTTGATCTGTGAACTGTTTAGGGCTTCTTCAGTAAATTCATCGGCTATAAGTTTCTAGCTCAGGTTCTTCAACTAGCATGCTCCTTAAGGCCTTTTGCTAATGACTGAGCATTTTGCCACACCTGGCAGGGCAAATATCATTCATACTGACTGCATGCTGCTTGTCTGAAGAAAGGTGGGGTGGGGGTGCAAGGGAACAGGGCAGATCCTTTTTCTCAGTGTTTCTTTTTATTATGTTTTCAGGATTCCTCTATGCCATTGGATGACAAATCCTACTTTCTTATTGGCACCATGTTTTCTATCAGCAATGCATCAAGAAGCCACCTCCCTTTTTGATAATACAAATATGACAGGCAAACCAGCACCTGTCCACACTGGCATATATAGTAGATGGATTAATGTTTTGGATCAGAAAAAGAGACCTCATCCACAAGTGGTTCTACTTACTTCTTAGAATGATCCATCCTCCCCCTTTAAGAGCCCTCACACACCCTTCTGGCTCAGTGGTAAGGCATGCATTCTTTTTGGCAGGCTCGTTGTCTAGCCTGGAGATAAAAAGCTTCCAGCAGCCTCTATCACCATGGCTACAAATTCCAAGGAAGGAGAGAAAAAGTAGGGGGAGAACAAGAAAAGGGAATTGGGGGGTAGAGAAAATGGAATGGCACCAACAGAGGGAGCGAGGAGTGGGGTAAAAAAATAATTTCACTTCCCCTGACCCTCCACAGACAATCAGGGCACTTAATTGACAGTTGATTGGGCTACAAGTGGTAGTTTGCTGTTCAGACAGGAGGAGTATGCCAAATGGCACATGGCTTCTCTCCCTGACCTCAACAGACCTGTTGTAGCCTGACTCACCTCATACCCAGACTGGCCAGTTTGAACAGGCCCTTCAACTAATAACTAAGACAAAGACTGTTGCACAAGTGACCACCTCTGGCCATTCCATTTACGCTGCTGTGTGTAATCAGACAGGAGTTGTGGCAGGATATGGTTTCACAGAAGCTGTGATTGTCTTGCTGCTGCTTCTCTTCCTCCTCCTGCTCCTGCTGCTCTGCATCTTTATAAACAATGTCTGTCTCTTGCCCCAAAATAACCTCCATGTGAACAGTTGCATCACAAGGCTAAGGTTTCTGGTAGCTTTCAGGGAGACATTAAGTCAATGCATGAAGTATGATTTTCAGCCACAGTCGGGCAGCAAGAGGGGAGCTGGCTGGAGCCGCAAGTCAAAGATCTCTTTCTGCTGGTAGCAGCAATTTTGTACTTGTTCTAGGCAGAAAGCTTATTAGAAAAACTCCCAAATCTGAAAGCTGAGCAATTAGTGCCGCTCAGTAATATTTTGGGAACGTGGCTCAGACGTGCTGGGAAAATAAAGCAGGCCAATGAAAGGAGTCATGCAGGTGGCTGTGGCTTGCCTACTGGGTGACCTTCACGCAGGGGCACTGCAGCCTCCATTATATTTTGTCTGCTGCTCTCTCAATGAGATGCCCTCTTTTATACCCAGCTGTGCCCTTGAGAAATTCTATGGGAAAATAGTCAGAGGGGTGGCTGTGTTAATCTTGTTGCTGGAAATACAACAAATTGCCCTGTGGCACTTTTATGTCCCACCAGTTTACTATAGCATTGGCTTTGATGGGCCATATACAACTTCACCAGATGCATGAAGTGCTAGCTAGAAATTCTGGTCTATGTACGATACACCTGGCTGGCAGGACAAGAAGGCAGACAATGAATCGTGGGATCAAAGAGAATGTAACTGTAGGTAAGTAATGAGTCTGTCCTGGTCAGTCCTTTCTGCCTATGATTCCCCAGCTATGTCACTCATCAGTCTGCACAATCTTACTCCCATTCTAGTGAACATATCAAATCAAGGTCAAATAATGTCTCCAAATCACACAAGCAATGCAAGTTCCTTCCATCCTGTCAAACTCTTCCCACAGCAAAGCATGGTGGGGGCCTAAGAGGAAGAAATGGAATGTCCTGGGTCACAAAGTGGGACTTGCCTGAGCCAAAGTGGGTCAGGAAGCTTAAGCCACAGGTTGTTTGGAGTACTTGTGGGAAACGTTTACCTTGCAAGCCAAATCCAGCCTGCCAAAGCTGCTCCCTCTCTTCAGAGCCCTACTTATCAGAGAAGGGAGTGGGGGGGGGGGGAACTGGTTTAATCAGAAACTGCTGAAGGGCCAGCTCTGCCTGGAAGGACCACGGAGCAAAGTTAGAACAGATGTTTTACATGGCAGGTCCCAGTCTCAATTTCTGGTATCTTTAGGTAGGCCTCAGAGAGGCTCCAGTCCAAAACCCTGCAGAGTCACTGCCAGTCAATGGAAACCAATAGTTCTCAAACAAGAATCACCAAATATTGGACTAGAACTTTCAGAATCCACAACTATTGACAATGCTAGTTTCATCAACCAGAGATATCCTGCTTCGTAGGCAAATTAAAGAAAGTCCTGTATGGACTAAAGCAAGATGTTCGGGCTTTGAACAAAGAAACTGAAGAAAACGTTACTGCAACAAGGCTTCAAGCAAGGTGATGCAGATCAGTGCTTCTATACCAGAAGCAGAAATGGATATTTAACTTTCATTCTTGCCTATGTAGCAATTCAAAGAAATTGCACACCATGTAAGCAAAGAGGTAATCATTAAAGAATTAGCGGAAGCAACTATAGATGGGCACAGACTGGAAAACCAGTGGTTTGTGATGGTTTCTGATTCCTTCATAGGCATCCTTCAGTCTCGAGAGACTATGGTAATGTGCTCTGTATGGAGGACTTGGAACAGCGTCTAGTGTTTTGACACTGTACACAAAGCTGGAGTGTCCTCTCCAGGGCATGAAGCCTGGGTAAAATAATATGGAGGATAGGCTGTTACCCAAGCAGCAGATCCCCCCTCTCCACGTCGCTGAAATAGTCCAATGGAAAGGCAAGAGCCAATACAACTGGTTTCAGCGACGTCGCAGGAGCTAACAGAATGACACAAACTGCCTCCGGGACTCCAGCTCCAGATTTTGCCTTGAGGTTAACTCCTGAAGCCTTTTCCATCAGTGGATATAGCCACAAGGCAGTGGAGGTACTGAAATCGGAGTTGTTTATTATTATTATTATTATTATTATTATTATTATTATTATTATTATTATTATTATTATTATTATTATTATTATTATTATTATTGATAAGCATTTGCAGTTTCATCTCACCTCCGCTCATGTCCTGACTCCGTGGACATGAAGAACAAACTAGACCAGTCCTGCATTAAGGTACATCATTCAAGGGCCAGCATTGTACAACTGTACTTATCTCACCCTTGTCGTAGAGGAACATCCCCTCATGTTTTTCCCAAGTGCCAACAATATTGTGGGGCTTCCCAGAGTTCCACCTTACGTTCTGTTCAAGAAAGAAAGTTATCTTTCTCTACAAGTGGGCAGCCTGTCTTTGGGGAAGTGCGGTGAAAGACACTTGAGCATTAAGAACAAGAACCACATTCTGAGTGCCTGTGGTGAGCAGGGCTGAAGCGTATAACTCCCTCCTTTTCTCTTCCCATCACCTTCTCTTTCTTATCATGCCTTCTTCTGCCGAGGAGCTAAAGCAGCTGTAGCCCTCCAGAGGTTTTTCCACAGACAATACCCATCATGTCCAATCCAGATGGACAATAGTAAGGGATTATGAGAGCTGCAGTCCAAAAACATCTGGAGAGATTGTGAAGCAAATGGTTAAAAAAAAGCTAAGGAACATAATCCTGAGAAACACAGCCCCGTATGTTTACTTCTCAGCAAATATTTTTCCTTGAAGTTACCACAAGTATTTTGGTGGGCAGAAACCACAAGAGAAGCACTGAGACATACTCTTAGCCCAATGCTATGCTCCAGTCTGTGCCATGTTAACTACTCAGCATAGGCATTGCTGACACACCAGGTGTCTACAAAACTGGCCTGCTACTGAAGCCAAGAGTAGCCCCTGAGACTCCTCCGGGACTGCCTCCGGGACTCTGGCTCCGGATTTTGCCTCGAGGTTAACTCCTGAAGCCTTTTCCATGAGTGGATATAGTCACAAGGCAGTGGAGGTTTGAAATTGGAGTTTTCCTTCTCCTAGATGGGCTGCCTTCCAGGTTTTGGACCCAATAGTCCAAAGAATTTTAAAGATGGTTCCAAAGCAAAGACAAGTGCTTTCTGTATACTTGTGTCCTTGTTTCCAATTTGCTACCAGCAAGGAAAACAAGGCAGGCCTCCCATGTTTGGCCTGCTGGATAACAATGCCTTGACCAAACTTTGTCATCCCAGTTTGTGATGCAGTTCATCACCTTTATAAATATCTGGTCCAGCAGAGCCTTTTTGCCCGTCTCTGAAGTAGCGCCATGTTGTTCTCAAGAGATAAGAATATGGAAAGCAGCAGAGGCTCACTGTCAGCATAACCAAAAAAGAGAGAGGAAAAGACCCCAGAAGACGTTTCCTCGAGCAAGAGATCCAGGGTAGGGAAGTTCATTCTAACTTGCTGCTTATGTTGCATTCGTGTCTCTCCACCGAAATCACCAGCAGGGCTGGCAATTGATGACAACTCTAAAGAGGTAAAAAAAGTCAGAGGCATAACACCATTACCAGGTAAAGTATTCTAACAGTTTGGGGACTGAAATAGGTGGCAGGGAAGGCCAGGGAGTCCTCCGGAGGCAGAGACAGCTTTCCCGGGGGGGGGGGGGTAGAGAGGGCATACCAGGAGCTCCGTTGGCAAGTACATTCAAAATTTTGCAGCTGGAGCTGTTCGTTTCTTGGATTGAATCATCATGGAAAACAGCTTAGCAACAACTTCTAAAAACAAAAAAGAGGAAAAGACCCCAGACCTTTCCTCCACAAACAAGTGGGGTGAGGAAGACAAATCTATTTTACTGCCTTTGTTGCAGTTGCCTTTATACTCAACCCCCCCCCAAGGAAATCACCCGTTGCCAGAAGTCACAGCTCTTGTGAACAAGATATGGAGGCATGATACCAACATCAGGTGAAGTATTCTAACCCGGGGTGGTGGTGGTTAGACCGGGCCTACCAGAGAAGACCCAAGACCTTTTGTTGGATAAAACAACTGCGGTCAGGAGGGGTTTTATACTTCATCTATTGCAGCTGCATTTATATCCCGCCAAGGGAATCACCAGGAGAAAAGAACAATGGTGCATTGGTGCAAAAACAATAGAACTGATTCATATATGATTTCTTCAGGATGTGTCTTATCCATATGTTCAATAGCAATCTTTCTTTTTCTTCTGCCCTAGAATGAACGTGAGCAGATCATGACCACCAATGTGTGGCTCAATCAGGTAACCATCCCATGGGTCTTCATTTTAAACCTCCCAAACTGGAGAAGAAACAAAGAAGCAACTACTTCATATTTACAGCATCTGATCCTGATCTCCCAGTGACCATTTACATGCCCCTCTTCATGTGCAGGATGCATTCCAAGAAAATGGAGCCCTCAGCAGTAAACAGGGCAGTTTAATACAGTATTGCACTTTCTGGAGGCCTTGGCACAAAGTGGGCAAATAAGGCTCCAGATATTTTGGCGGTCTGGTTTACCACTAGCACAGGGTGAGCTGCCTTGGGTCCTTTTGGAAAGAAAGGTGGCATAGAAATATCTGAGATAGATTAGACAGACAGACAGACAAACAGACAGACAGACAGACAGACAGACAGACAGACAGACAGACAGCTAGATAGCTAGATAGCTAGATAGCTAGATAGCTAGCTAGCTAGCTAGCTAGCTAGATAGATAGATAGATAGATAGATAGATAGATAGATAGATAGATGATAGATGATAGATAGATAGATAGATAGATAGATAGATAGATAGATAGATAGATAGATAGATAGATAGATAGATAGATAGATAGATAGATAGATAGATAGATAGATAGATAGATAGATAGATAGATAGATAGATAGATAGATAGATAGATAGATAGCACATGAACCTGCTGCTCAGCTGACAGGCAGGCACATATACACAAGCAGCAGACCCTGTGGTGATCACTGAAACAAAGGAAAAGCTAATTGCCTTGAAGAGAGGGAACAAAGGAGTCAACATCAGTTGTCCAAACCAGCTGAGCCTTTCAGCAATGCCCCAAGGGCTCTTTTTGTTGACTTAGCATGATTACACAGTATGTTATGAAAGAAACAGATAGGATAGTGGTTACCTAATCCTTAACTAGTATTAGCTAAAATAACTCTTTGATCTTATGTTCTACCTCTAAGCTGAAGGGCAGAATAAGGGGTTACCCCCGCCTGCTAGCCGCTGCTGTATCCTGTCAGGAGTGTATGCACTTCACTGAAACAGAATCACAGCTGCAACCTATAGGCAGGAGTTTACCACAAGACCCAGCTTCCGTGCAAGTAGCCAGGCCTGCCGCCTCTCAGGATGGTGGCGATGACAATGGCAGCAGTGGTGGAGGTGGCTTCAGGACAAGGTAGGGAGGTGAGGGGGCCAGGGGGAGGGGTGGGCACCCCGTTTTGCCAAAGCAAATCAAAGCACCAAGGGGGAAAAAGTTTGGCACTTCATTTCATTTCAGTAAAATGGGATCCCTGAACTGAACCATGAACTGAACTACAAAGCAGCCCAGTTCGTGGTTTTTTCCTGATTTGCGGTTCAGTTCGTGCCCATCTTTAGATGCAACATACTATTTGGGCATTAACATTGAAAGGAAGGCAGATGGGTGATATTTGTTAAATGAGGAACAGAAGATAGCTGAGCTTCTGGAGACATTAGGCCTTCAAGATGCTCACAGTGTTACAAAAACCATGCAAACAGATTTTCGGTGGGGAGGAGGAGGAAAATGACCCTTTACCACAAAACAGTAAATACAGAACAGATATAGGTATGCTTTTGTACCAAAAAAGCCACTACCAGACCAGATATAGTTACTGCTGCAGGAATATTAAGAAAAGTTAGTGTGCCAACACAGAGTAATTAGACAGCTGTAAAAAGTAGCTAGGCATTTGAAGGAGACCATGGATTTCCACATAAGATTGCCGGCCAGTGAAAACCCAAAGGTTGTAGGGTATACTGGTCAAGATTTGTCAGAAGATAGTACAGATTATAAATCTACTAGTGGTTTCCTGTTTTTATAAGGTGATAGTCCTGTTTCATGGGCTAGTCACAAACAAGATGCAGCTTTCTCTTTTACAGAGTCTGAATTCACTGCTGCTGCTGAAGGATGCAGAGAAGTACTCTGGTTGGAGAAGCTGCTGGACAACTCTGGGATTAAGGAAGAAATGCTAGTCCGGGTGATGGAAGACAGTCAGAGCTGCATGAAGAGCTGCATCAAGCTCTAGCAAAGTGAGAAAATAAATGCACACCCCAAACACATGGTGTGTGACCTGACTAAGAAAGGCGTCATTAAGATGGGCTACTCTGCCGCACCACAGAAATGACGGTAGACATCCTCATTAAGCTTCTTCCAAGAGACTGTTTCCAGAACTTGCACAGCAAGATGGGTCTTCAAGAGAGTGGCTGCATGCAACTTCGAGAAGGGGTATTCGAGTTTTATTCACAATCTTGCTTGCTATCTATAGCTTGAGTGACTAGTTGGGACTTTGCTGGACTAGGGTGATTGTCTGTCTAGCTTCAGCTATTTTTAAGGTGCAGAACTGGCTGCTAAACAGAGTCATCATCTGATAGACAAGTAATGGCAACAGGCCATATTCATAATGCATAATGCAATAACATTGCTTTTGTAGATAGAGGAACAATCACAAGAACAAACATTTTGCAGCCTCATTTTGTATCATTTTACAAAATCACATCCCAAGCACTAGATTTAGGTAACTTAGACCTTTGGCCACCGTACTGTTTCTTTATGGGGGTCTTTTTGCTATAGGAACCCCCTTCCTTTGTCTTGAGGGCCCATGTCTCTCAGGATGACTTAACAGTAGCATCATTCTATATTTTCCATATTTGGTACCCATCCTTGGTCTTAAAGATATGCTCCCAGGTCTGGGTTCTTATGAATAGTCTTACGAAAAACTATTTGGAACAGGCTCTACCCAAACTTGAGTAGAGGATGGTTCAAGTTAATTCTTTTCCAGGTACCAAATACAATCCCATCATTACTTCTCTGTCATAGACCTTTGCAGAATATAACCCACCATGACAGTACAAATTGAGGAGATTAAGCCCTCAGATGTAATAGATATTAGCCAACTCAGGCCTTTCTGCATTAGAAACATTGCCTAGATTGGGACCCTTATTGTGAAAAATTGTTAAAAAAAAACAAAACCTGATGAAAAGAAGGAGAGAGAGAAATGAGTAAATCTTGTAGTGAGTCTTATTTTTATTTATGAACACTATACAGTTTTGACACATCAGGGTTTTCTCTATGCATCGGAATTAAGGACACTTTGTCTCACAGACTGGCTACTGATGAGTTCTGATGGCAGTCACAAACTACGTTTTCTCTCCGAAAAACTGCAAACTCTGTGTGCCTTGTATAAGTTTCCTGGTGGCAGGGAGAGAAACCACACCTCCATTTTATGACATTCATACAAGCAGCTGGAATGTCTGATGCTGAAGACGAAGAAAATGAAGGACACTTACAGAGCCCTTCAGCAACAACCTGTTATATATAAGGAACACATTCTGAGAGCGAAGGGATGAGCTCTGAATGCAGCCACACAGCTTACTTTAGCTTAAACAGAGTGACAAGTATATTACCGTGCAGGCTATCAATAACATATCTAAATGCATCAGATAAGCCAGGTACAGCTGGTCATGTAGGTCCTCTGATGATAAGAGGATAATATTGCCCTGTGATGCAGAGTTACAACCAAGCCACACTGCCTTATTCCTTTGAATGTCCTCAGCTGACATATCCAGTCATCTTTATCTGGCTTAATGAACTGCAGGCTGGCAGCGTAACAAGCAGTGGTGCTGGAGACGTCTTCCTCTCCTGCCTCCAACTGTACGTAACAACTGATACAGATACGCAAGGAAAAAATCAATATCCGTTTTTGAAAACAGCAGTGGCAAGTTGCTTTTTATAGAACACTGTCCCACTTGCATCTGTCTTTATTCCTGACCTGAAGTGACTGACCTCTGATTAAATTAAATATGTGATCTCAAGAGATGCTGGTGAATTTTTTTTTAAAGCAGACAGCAGATGCGAAATAGTCAAGCAACTGTGTATGTGTGTGCATGATTAATGCATTGCATAATTACAACTGGACACAATTTTGTAA
Organism: Pogona vitticeps; assembly: GCF_051106095.1. NCBI lineage: Eukaryota > Metazoa > Chordata > Lepidosauria > Squamata > Agamidae > Pogona > Pogona vitticeps. The sequence continues at coordinate 248,529,363 of NC_135783.1, forward strand.
CTGGCAAGCTTAAATAAAATATGGCTAATAAAAGGACAACCCCTGCTCTGTGGGCTATATCCAGCCCATGAGTCACAGGTTCTCTAGCCTCGTACAAAGTGCTCCAGGGTACTGAAGTGATTCTGCCTACCCAAGATTGCCATTAACTTCCCTTGTTATTTCCTCTTCAAACTGGCATTTTGTCTGAGCTGTATTGGTCTTTAGTGATTCTGGCTTCAACTCGGATGGCTTTGCTTGCTCTGAGACAGCCTGACAGCCTAGAGAGCTTCCTGAAGATCGTTGCCCTGTATGTAAAGGACAGTTCTTGGCGGGGGGGGGGAGTGGCAGTGTAATCACCAAAACAAATGATTGGTCACAAAAATGGGGACAAAAACAATTGCAAATGGAGAAAATGCAATTTCTCCCTCTACCGCCCCTTCCACTGCTGCAGAAGTCCCTCTTCCAGCTTGCCCACTTCCCCTCAAGAATCAGACCCAGGCACTGTCCCCTAAACCTGGTTTTCATTCTCTCACCAAGAACTGAATTGTTTAAAATCAGAGGTTGCCTTTAGAAGGAAGTCTTAAGTCCTGGTGCAAATGGTGGCTTACTAAAAGCCCAGTTTCAACACGGGAGCCTTTTTCAAGGGATCGCTGTTGGTGAGGAAAGGATTCAAAACACTCCTCAGCAATATGGCCTCCTCCAATCCTCTTCCCATGGCAATTGTGAGAAGCCTACATGAGCAAAGTTTACGGTATTGGTTCCTAGCCTGAGAGACGTGCCCTCCTAAGAAGGCAAGAAGAAATTCTAAGGATAAGCCCAAGACAAGGCATTATCTTTCACATTATAGCCCAGATGTTTTTTCTCCTCTGCACAGAATCATGGAAGTCACAGTGGCTAATTGAGAATAATTAACAAGCTACTGGTCATGCAGCTTGGCATGTGACCAGGCACCTCATTGATTATTGGAGAGTAAGTGCACAGCTGTACTTGAGCAACTTCAACTTTTGGATTAAGCTCTTTGAAACTCGGAGTGATTTCCAGAGCACACTCTCCCCTTTATAAAAGAATCATGGCCACCTTGCCAAGAAAATAAGGGAGCTTTTGTTTATTAGAGAAATACACTTGGGATAGGAAAGGTGATAGAGTTCATAGTTAACCAGGTTGGAGATCTTAGGACGCCTGCCCCGTTCATCTCTAGAGATTAAAGGCAAGATGTCTCCCCCTTGGAGGGATGAGGGATGAGAAGGAAGGAAGTGACATCACAGCCCTACAAATACCAGTCTAAGGTTAAATGAAGAACAGCGCAGGTAAAGGATACTCTAGGAAACCCGCGGTAGTCCTTTCTCTCAACTCTTCCCCCTGTAAAGGCATAAAGCTGAATTGCACCCAACCATTTTCAACATTAATTGGCCTTATTTAGTATGACAATGTTAGCAGTTGTCTACTACATGTAACACAATAGGATTTTGATAGATATATATCCATTTTGTTTCTATTATTTAAATTCCTCCTTTATTTATTTTTTTTTAAAAGAACAAATTAAAAAGACAAAATGTGATGGCACCTTAATGACTGTTATGTTTTAGTGTGAGCTTTTGTAGACAACTCTGTTTCCTTGGACATAATAAGAAATATAACATGGCAAATATTTATACATGACATAAAAATACAGAGATTATGGCTGGTTGGTTGGTAAGAAAGTCAATGAGTATTTAACAGAGGGGTGATAGCCTCTTTGATATAGAAATATATTCCATTGAAGCTTCCGTGAATGTGTGAATTATCCCAGGCAACGGATGACCACAAGAGTTACATGGCAATGAGTTAAGACTCTCTGAATTACATTTGAAGTTTTTTAGGTGGATCAGAAGAGGAAGAAAATATATCTGGGATTTACAGTACAGTGCAATTACCGTTATTTTAGTGTTCATAATTTGTACTGCCCTAAAAAGCCTTGGCTTATACTGAGTCCATTGAGATGGGTGTCTAATATCTGTATCCCAGCTGTCTCTCTCCGGATTCTTGTCCTGTACTCTCTTTTTTCCCCCAGAATGGCCACTTTTAGATGATTGCTAAATGTCCTGGTAAATTGAAATGATGTAATAAAGCATGAATTTCAATTAAATGAATGGTATGTATGTATGTATGTATGTATGTATGTATGTATGTATGTATGTATGTATGTATGTATGTATGTATGTATGTATGTATGTATGTATTATTTATTTATTTATTTATTTATTTATTTATTTATTTATTTATTTATTTATTTATTTATTTATTTATTTATTTATTTATTTATTACCATTTTAATCTGGTACTTAGCACAGTTCTTTTATGACTTGTATATTTTCTGTTTTTAGCTTTTAAATATTGTCCTTTTAGTGTTGTAAGCTGCCTTGGGTCTTTTTAAGGAGAAAAGTGATAGATAGATAGATAGATAAATAAATAAATAAATAAATAAATAAATAAATAAATAAATAAATAAATAAATAAATAAATAAATATGACATATGGCTATTAATGATAAACTAACTTGTGATATTAAGTTTTACAAGGACTTGATAAACAAAAACATATTTAGAGATATTTGGGAAGCTTTTATTGACTATGAATTAATAGGGAAAGGCCATATGCCATTAAAAGTATCAGTGAAGTTTTGGAATGTAAATGGGGCATTTTAAAAGAAATAAATGCAGCATGACTTCAAAGGGGTCTGGTCGAGAGGGGCACTTTGTCTATGTATGTTTGTTTCTGTGTATGTATTAATTTTTTTAATTTTGTATTTTTTGTGTATTTTTAGATCAATAAAAAGTTTTTTAAGTAAATTAAAATGATGTGAAACAGGTTTCTGTGTGTTACCATTTCTGACGTGTAGAAATTGTCCTGTTTCTCCTATGTAGAGTGTAGATAGGCATTGTTGGCAAAAGATGGCATAAATAACATTGGTAGAGGAACAGATAACAGTATGTTTGATATTGTGTGTGACATTGTTAGGTCCAGTAATTGTGTTGACAGAATAAATGTGGGGGCAGAGCTGGCATCTGGATTCATAGCAGGGTTTTGTTCCCATTTCTGTCTCAGTGTTGTATAGTCCATTGCATATCAGTAGTTGCTTGAGGTTGGAGGATTATCTATAAGCCAGTACGTATAGGTCTGCTGCCAAGGGCATGGGAGAGTGTTGTGTTCTTGTCGAGGATGGGTTGGAGATCACTTATGAGGCACATGAGTGGTCTCAGTTGTGGACTGAAAGTGACAACTAGTGGTGTTTGGTCATTTTGTCTTCTGGGTCTGTCTTGCAGTAGGTTACTCCTGGGTGTCCATCTTGCTTTGTTAATTTGTTCCTTAATCTTATTGGATGGGTACTATAGTCCAAGGAATGCATTTTGTAGCTCCTTGAGTTTGGAGTCTCTATCTCATGGGTCCAAGCAGATGTAATTGCATCTGAGGGCTTGACTATAAAAAATGGACTTTGTTCTGTGTTAATGATGGAAGCTGGAGGCAGGCAAGTAGTGTATTGATCAGTGGGTTTTTGGTATAGTATGGTGCTAAGATGTTGTAATTTTACTGTGGTGTCTAGAAAATTAGCCTGTTGTGTAGATTGTTCCAGAATGAGTTTGATGTTTGTATGAAAGCTGCTAAAATCCTGGGGTAATTTCACTAGGGATTCCTTTCCCTGGCTCCAGATCAGAAAAATGGCATCAATGTACTTCAAACAGAGAAGTGGTTTTTGGGTTGAACAGTTAAGAAAGTGTTGTTCTAAATAAGTCTGTATTTTTATGCCATGTATTAATATCTGCCATGTTACCTCTCTCTCTTATTGCATCTGAAGATGTGGACTTATCCACAAAAGCTCTCATTATATATAACAGTCTTCAATGTGTCACCTAATTTTTGTTTTTTTAAAATTTGTTCCTTTATTTTTATTTTTTTTAACCTACAATACTTGCACAGACTAACATGTCTGCCTCTTCTACAACTTCTTTATTAAAGTGTTCCTTGCATAATTATGTTGTAAAACACTCAGAGTCAAAACAACAACTACTACAGCAATTTATTACCTTTCTGTGACAAGACAAGCCATCTGTGCTTATTTTTAATTCAAAGTTATTTTTAGTAAGCTTTTGTGTTTCTTTTCAACTTTAAATTATGAATTGAATTTTAAAGTGGATCAGATAATGGTGAAGAAGAGGCAGGGAGCTATGAGGGATTCTAAAAAATCAAAAGTGGGCAGTCGTGCTGAGAATTTTTTTGTGGAAATGCTGGTAATGTAATTATCCTGTTTTACAGCCGTGGTGATTTATCACGTGGTTAGGTAAAGGTAAAGGTTCCCCTTGACAATTTTTTTTTGTCCAGTCGTGTTCGACTCTAGGGGGTGGTCTCATCCCCATTTCCAAGCCGTAGAGCCAGCATTTTGTCCGAAGACAATATTCCGTGGTCACATGGCCAGTGCAACTTAGACACGGAACGCTGTTACCTTCCCACCAAAGTGGTCCCTATTTATCTACTCGCATTTTGCATGCTTTCGAAGCGCTAGGTTGGCGGGAGCTGGGACAAGCGACAGACACTCACTCCGTCGCATGGATTCAATCTTACAGCTGAAGATCTACAGACCTTACAGCACAGAGGCTTCTGCAGTTTAGCCCACAGCAGCACCACGTCCCTTCACATGGTTAGGGACGCAGAAAAGAGAAGTAAGATGGCTCTTCCACTCAGCTTTTCATAGTTGTTCTCTGAGTTACTTAAAGAATGTACCCTCAAGAATCTAAAAAAGAAAAGAAAAAGAAAAAAACAACAGAAAGAGTCTAAAATCCCAGAATGATGAAGTGCTCTTTAGCTGAGGACTATTAAACTGGAACATCGTATAGCAACCATGAGTTGGAGAGAGGTATTCTAATGTGTTTTTCAGTATTCAGATACTTTAATATTCTTAATGTAAACTGCCTGGAGATCTCATGGTCAAGCAAATCATACTAATAGACACAAATTCTTACTGAATTCTTATTTTAAGAATTAAAATAATTGAACATGAGAGGGGAAAAATTACCGGTAAGCATCCCTTCTAGAACAGCTTTCCAAATAAAATAGAAAATGCCACTGAACATCAGAAGAAATAGGCTCTATATCCATGAATGCCCATCTCACAATAATCTATTAGTCTTAAAGGGGACGCGTGCATGACTGTTTATTATTTTGCTGCCACCAACATGGCTATCTGTGAGAATTGCTCCACAGAGCTGTAAAACCCAATCGAAGCCACACAGAGGCAGCAACAGCAGAGAAACAAATTCATTTTGGAGACAGAGAGGCTACCTGTCAAGGAAGCAAAGCTGGAAAGTAATCTGCTGTCACCAGACTCTTGGCTATAAAGGCACCAAAAAAGCCCCAAAGGCCTTTTTGTATCTCCCTTGGGGCTACCATGAAACACCACAGGGAGGGAACAAAGATCAGCTTCAAGAAGATCCTGTCAGCTGAAACAGCTTGAGTAAGATTTATTTTTTTATCTCATAATCAAAAGTTTTTTTAAAAAAAAAGCAAAGAAAAATTATGCAGGGTTGACCAGATAAGACATTTCTAACAAAATGTGGCAATATTTACCTTTTAAATCAAGAAGTGAAAACAGCAAAAAGAGTTTTTTATGTATGTTTGGATTGCCTTTTAAGTATAAATTTGTATTCCGTATTCTAGTTTTCAGTGAGTTGTTTGCTTCCTTATCTTTAACCTCCAAATGAAACATGATATTTTCTAGAAATATTTAAATGTGGTAAGATCTTAAAAAAGAAAACAAAAATCAACAACACCAAAAGGGGGGAAATTGTATACTGGTGTTATTATCACCATTTTTGTCTTGTCTTTTTTGCAAACTGGCACTCCTTAACAATCTTTAGAGCACTGAATTCTTGTGAAACAGATCTGCAGTTGGTCACCTGGGATGAAAAAAAAATTACAGTGAGTCCCTCATTAGAAGGGGGTCTCCTTTAAGTGATACAATTCCTTTGTTTATTCTAATACAAGTTTTCCCAGATTTCAATGTTGCAGATTAGCTTCCTTTCCTTTGGTGATGAGTGGTCATCAGGAGATAAGGACTGGGTTTGTTGCAAATTTATTGTGCAAACACAGCAACTTGGGAAGTATTTTGTTGCTTTGGTGGGGAAAAGGGCCCTTATCCCCAGGGAGTGTTGACAAAGCATCAAAATCCAAGCTCTGGGGAAACGGAGGGCAGTGGTGTTTTCAAGTCACCAAAATTAAGAACTGAACAAGGTTTGATATGAATTGCTTCATCAAATATCAATTAATGTGTTCACTCACAACCCAACACTTAACTCTAGCTTCAATTGCAAATAATATTGATTAGCGGACCTATAAAAAGTCACAGCCCATCCACCAGCAGGTGTCACTCATGGATCTGTTTGATGTCTCCAATGTTCTGCTTTGTACACCAGCTGTGTATTTTTAAAACCATGGAGCATAGCAGGACACACATATCCAGCACGCAGTGTTGTACTACTAACACCAGGGCATTCTGTTTCGTGCTCTCACTGCAGCTCATTTCTTTAGATTTAGAAGAGTGTGTGAGAGAGAAACAGAGAGAGTGGTTAATGAAAAAGGAAGGCTACAGAGATGCCTCCCTGCAGGAGGACAGCCCAGCTTCTGCATACAAGCTTTTCAGACTGTATATTTTTGCTTCCAGTCTTGCATTGCTGTTGTATTTGTTTTCTAAGATGGCATCATAGAACAACTTCAGTAGACATCTTTAAAATGGCTTGATCAGGGGTCCAATCAGCAACCTCTTGGACCTGTACTGGTACTAGTGATCTTTACCTGCCCAAAGCACTCGGTGGACATCTGAAGCGTCTAGAAGGAAACTTGGAAGTGTTTACTTTTGGGACCACAACTCGCAGTTTATCTTTTTGACTGGGGGATCTGGGGAGTTATAGTTTTTTAAAAAAAGGAAAACATTCAAACCTCATCTCTGGAAATGTCATACGACAAGCAAAGGGGTCCTTTGGTAAATCCAACACAGCAAACCAACAGAGGTTCCATACTGTGTTGATAAATTGATTGCATTTTGTAATACAGTTTGAGGTCACATTTGGTTCAATGTATTGCCTAGACAGGACCATTTCAGATGTCAGGATAAAGTACGCTGATGGAAGCTTTTTTTCCCCAATCTCTGTCCAAAGGATCAGAGCAATCCTTCCACTTAGGTGATAAGGCACAGGCGGCCTTTCAAAAGTCTGGGGGCTTTTGAGCACATGCCCACTCTAGACCCAAGAAGGCTGTCCCTGATTCTGTTCCCATCCTCTCTCACATGCACCCCATCTTCTCCTTGAAAGAAAAACTCAACCAAAAAAAGCCCCCTCAGACTTTTAGTTGCAGTCTTTAAAGCCAAGAGCATTTAATTTGGCATATATGACCCTTTGCCCATCACTGCTGTGGTTCTACCCTGTTTCTGAAAGCGAGCTACCAGTTTGGGGGGACTCGTTGTTATTAAAACATCTCAGTGGGGTTCCTCTACTGTGGTCTCATCCTGAAAATCATTTTGTACCAGCAGCCAGTGTTTTTCCTATCTGTTGATTTCCAGGTAAGGAGAAAGCAGGATTTAATCTACCAGAAATGAAGAAGGCTGTTGTGGAACTTATAAGCTTTCCCGCTGTGGATACATAAAAAAGGAAAGTGGATTGGGTCTGAGGTGGTGGGAGTGCAGAGAAGGCAGGAGACATGATTGGATTATTGGCAGATCTGATCTGAAATCAACTTGGTGGTTTGAGTGGTTCAGAGAATGAGTCACGGGGATGGGAGCCCTGCAGCCCAGTGAACACACAAGAATTATTTCTCGGCTCCACAAGCTCCAGTGTTCCATCCATAACACAAGATAACCTTGTACAAAATGGGTTCTGTGGGTGGATGTTCCTTCGCACTCTCTCTTAATGGCAACTTTAGGCAAACTGGAACGACAACAGGTAGGTAAGCAAGAAGGCTTCTCCTACAGTGGAGGTCCTTGCAGGCTAGAAGAAAGCTCAGAGAAGGAGGCTGGAGTTCATTTTTTTGCCATTTGCTGGGATTTTGCCATTTGCTGGGATTTCATCAGCCTGTCATGCCATGTGACACACCCAGCATCTGACATCATGTACAGAGGCCATTTTTCACAAGTGGTGCTGAGAAAGCATTTTGGACTCCAATTCTTTGCCTGCATAGCTTGTGAGTGAGTCCCATGGAATTTGGGCATACCTCTGTGAAAACATACATAGGACTGGGCTGTATATTTGTAATGCATCAACCCTTGTGCGTATTATGAATGGCAACATTTTAAAAAAACACTTTCAAGCAAAACCTTTTTTTAAAAAAAATCACAAAGTAATTAGGCGGGCTAAAAAGACAAAAAGTGCAAAAAAAACAAAACAAAACCCTGAGTTGGTGCTTTAAAGACGGTAGTGATTCACTAGGGAGGTCTACATATTTTCATTTCTTTAATTTATTTTTCATTTTAAAACACACCATGAAATTCAAAATAGATGGATGGAAGGATTGTCTTGTAATTTTTCCATGTATATGTGTGACTGCTTTTGAAGAGTATATGTTTTGCTGTGTCTAATACTGTGAACATTTCAAATTGAACTATGAAGACAGAGAATTTTACAGGACGAGGAATCCTGTGCCATAACCACTGTACATATTTATCCCCGCACAGACAAGGACCTCCACCATAGGTCCAGGTAGTATCACTGCACAATGTACTTAAAATTTACATAACAGTTTTTGGCGTTCTGCTATTTTATATAATAGGGTCAGGAAAACAGGAATAAAAGACTAAACCAGTGTGAGAGATGAACAAAAGCAAGGGAGTGCTCTTCCTGCTTTCTTTGAAATTTGAAATTGTCTTTAGGCAGCAGAAACATGTCTTCTAATTGTTCAGATACACAAGCCAGCAGGATCTCAAAGCCTTTTCTATGGAAACTGGAAAGAATAATAACTGCTCTGACCTATTGAAGAATGGAGGTTTCCCTGTTCTGATTTGGCCAGATTTCTCTACAGTTCCTTCTTTTGGACAGGCTGGCGGCAGTGAGGGTGCACAATTTGAATGACATCACCAGTTAAAGAGCGACTGTAAGCTCAGAACTTAACTCAACAGTGGAGAGTTTCATGAATGTTGCATTCAGTATGGTACTGTACATTCTTTATAAGTCTGTGATGAACAGATAATCATAAATCAAAATGTACATTGCATCTAACACAGCATTTTGAGTTACAGAACTGCAAACAAACAAAAACCCTATTATATCACGTGCAAAAATGGCCATGGTGTCCTCAGACCAATAGACAACATCACAATCTTGTGACTGTCTCACATTCCACTGTGATAATTACAAGCTGGCACTGAAAGGGATTCTGGGAGTTCCACAGCAAACAATGATTTCCATTGATTAGGTATGCATAATTGCTCCATTTTCCATATCCATTCGGTTGTGTTAGTAGTCAGATGAGCAAATACTCACTAGCATGACAAATTAGTAATAACAATACTTGGCATTTAAGCAGCACTTCTGAGTGTGCATGCCTCATTACATACCAAACCTGGTGGTAAGCCTTACAATAACTAAGTCACTGCTTATTCTCATTCCTGTATTTCTGATGGGAGTGGGGCTTCAAGAGACAAAGACAGAGAGCTTTCCTTATGCCACCAATTTTGCACATCTTATTGACTTGGTCGATGTGCATACCTCATACCACAGTATACAGATTTATGCACAATAAGAACAGAGCAGCTGTAGAGTGACCCGATAATAATATTCATTAAAATATTATGTAGGAAAGCAAGCCACACACAAATCACACAATCTCTGGTGTCTATAAATGAATGCCAGGAATATGAAAAACAAATAAGAACTAGAAATCTTAGTTCAGGAAGGTAAATACAACTGGATAGGGATAACTGAAACTTGGTTGGATGCCTCCCATGACTGTAATATGACAGTTGAAGGATATAAATTGTTCAACAAGAACAGAAAAAATAGAAAATGAGGTGGAATAACACTAGATTTCAAAATCCATATGACTGTATAGAAGTACAGAAGGATGAGCTTGATTGTCCCATTGGCAGCATCTGGACTAATATAATAGGGACGAAATGTGATAATTGGAGTTTACTATTGACTGCCCAATCAAGAAGAAAAAGAAGATGGAACCTTTAAAAAACAAATTGCAAGAATTTCAAAGAGACACAACGTAGTAGTAATGGGTGGTTCTAGTTATCCTGATAGCTGTTGGAAGGCAAATCCTGACAAATATGCCCTTCCAAAAATTTCCTGGCTTGGATTTCTGGTAATTTTCTCCTACAAAAAGTGGAGGAAAAAACTAGAGGACTAGCTATTCTTGACTTGATTCCAACTAATAGAGATTATGTGGTGGAAGAAGTGGCCGTACAGGAAACTCAGGTTCAGGGGGGAGTGACCATGTTCCACTTAAGTTCTTGATTTCATAGGAAACAAAAGTAAAATATAGTCACATAGCTACACTGAATTTTAGGAAAGCCAATTTTAATAAACTCGGGACACTGACAAGTAAGACCCCATCTCAGGAGATCCTAACAGAAAAAGTCCAAGATGAGTGGGAGTTTCATAAAAAGAAAAATCTAAAGGCAGAACTGCAAATAATTCCAGCAAGAAAAAAGGTGAAAGACAACAAAAATAAAATTAAAAAACCAACGTGGCTTCATAAAAAGCTCAGAGAAGATCTGAAAATTAAAAGAGGACAAATAAAGGAAGTAAGAGAAAGGCCAGGCCCCAAAGGAAGAGTATCAAAGAATTGCAGGGATGACATTCGGAAGACAAAAGCTGAGAATGAGTTGAGGTTAGCAAAAAATGCTAAAAGCAACAAAAAAGCATTCTTCAGGTACATATACATAGCAAAAGACAGAAGAAGAAAAAATAGTGGCTCAGCTGCACAGGAGGGATGGGAAAAGGATAACAGAAAGCAAAGGCAAGGCAGAATTATTCAGTTCTTACTTTAGCTCAGTCTTTTCCCAAAAGACAGTCTATAGGCTTGTGCATGAGCCCTTTGCTCACTGAGGACACCGTTCGGCTTGTGTTTCTGTTTAGAGCAAACCATCCTTCCACTTTAAGAGCTGTGCCATATTTTTCTGGTCCAGCAGTAGGGCATGAATTCTTTTCGGCATGCAGATAATCGGGACATGCCCCTCCCCCGTTTCCCCTGCTGGTTCCAAGTGCCCAGTCAGTGCCAGTGTCACTGAGGGGCTCCCCTTCCACAGAGGCAACTGCCTGCAGCAGATAGGTGCAGTGGATAATGTGCTGACAGTGACCTCAGAGTGGCAGTGGTGAGAGACCTACCCCTCTGCCCTCCTCTTGAGCATCTCACAGCTTCACTCCACACACTCTGCCTTTCTACTTCCATCCCTCTTTCTTTTCCTCCATTTTCTCTTTCCTCATTTCTTTCCTAATTCCTCGTTTCTTTTTATTTCCTCTCCCCTCCATCTTCTTTCTCTCCCTGAAGTTTCACCTCCTGTTTCCAGCAGTGCCTCCTGTGGAAGGGGAGCACCTCAGTGACAGTTGTCCCTATCTTCAAAAATAGCAGAAAGGAGGAACCTGGGAATCATAGATGAGTATGCTTGACATCAATCCCAGCAGAAATTCTGGAGCAGATTATAAAGCTCAGCAAGCATCTTGAAAACAACACTGTAATAACTAGAAGCCAACAATGATTTGTCTAGAACAAATCCTGCCAGATTAATCTCATCTCACTTTATATCATGTAACCTCCCTGGTAGATGGTGGGAGTGCTGCAGACAAAATATATCTTGATTTCAACAAAATTTTTGACAAAATGTCCTGTGATATTCTGATTAGCAAACTAACTAGGTGCTGGCTGGATAGAACAACTAGAAAATAACTACAGGAACTGTTGCATTCACTGAAATACTGTATTAGGTTAAAAGGGGGGGAAGTAGTCCCAGAATGTAGAAAATATAGTACAGTACTCTTAATCCAGTATAAAATGCCAGAAACATTACAGCCTATCAGCTGTCTTCAAGAGCTACATGACATAAAACTATTACTAGAATAACACTGCTCAATTCATACTATTGACAAGTGTAAATTAACTGTAGATTGACTTCATTCAGTAGAAATGGGAAGGCGGTTTTAATTAGATACCATGTTTTATGACAGAAAGACTTTCAACATGCAATAAGCACAGCAATGACATATGGACATAGAATATGAAAAAAAAATCAATCTTGTCTTCTGAAGCAGTGATTCTTAACTTTTGCCTTTCCAGATGTTTTGGAGTTGAACTCCCAGAAACCATAGCCAGGGATTCCGGGAGCTGGATTCTAAAAGATCTGGAGGGTCAAAGCTGAAAACCCCTGTTCTAATTATAGAATACCACCAAGAATAATGTTTCCCAACCCATTCCCTAAGCCTATGTAACTGCTAACGCGTTTGCATAACTGAGTGTTGTGCAGAGATTGCTTTGAAAGCTTTTAAAATATTTATTTTCACATTTTAAAGTCAATTTACTGTTGGAGAAAGATTCTGGCTTGATTTTCCTGGAGACTGAAACTTGATTTTTAGTGGTATTCAAAGAACTGGTGTGAACACAAATTTTTGCCATACTTTACTGACAATGTACCCTAATGTGAGCACCTCTTAGATAATTACCAGTTTTTATAGTGACAACTTCACTTCTCTAAAGTAATGGTTCCCAGCCTTCTATCCCTAGATGTTTCAGGGTTGCTTCCAGAAGGCCAAGCCAGAGTGGCCAATGATGGGAGATTCTAGGATTTGCAGTCCAACAACATCTGGGAACCCAGAATGGGAAAACACTGTTTTCAGTGGTAGTCCAGGGTTGGAGGCATATTTTGCAACACAATACAAACCCTTTATAGTTAGGTGGTCATGGAGGCTCTATAGATCATTTCCCAATGGTTCACAAAACCACAGAATGATACAACATTTATGTATGGTGAATATCTCAGCCTCTCATTACATTTGAAAATTCATTTTGTTTATCTTATGAGAACACAAAGGGCAAACATTTACCACTGACCTACAGAGTGTCAGGTGCAAACATTCTGAAAAACAGTGTGGCATATTACATAAAATGTTTGCTTGTGGGGGACAGAATCTCTTACCTTAACATATATCACAGGATCACTGAAAGGATAAAATGAAGAAAATCCATCCTACGTATTTTAACCTACTCCTGGATACGCCACCTAATGTGGTAAGGAGGGCTGAGTGTGTCAGAGAAGCTACGAACAATAACATCCAGGTCTTCTTATGGGTCTAAAACCCTAGCAGAGTCACCCAAAGTGGAATGATCAAAGCAGAGGCACCATATTAAGATGCAGCCATCCTTTTCAGGAATTAGCAGTCACATCATCAGAAAAGAATTGATAGTCCCAATAGTGACGGGGTGGAGAAATTCATCATCATCATCATCATCATCATCATCATCATCATCATCATCATCATCATCATCATCATCATCATCATCATCATTATTATTATTATTATTATTATTATTATTATTATTATTATTATTATTATTATTATTATTATTTTGAATGATTGATTGATTGATTGATTGATTGATTGATTGATTGATTGATTGATTGATTGATTGACTGATTGACTGATTGACTGATTGATTGATTTAAACTACTAGGAATAGGGTAGGGAATACAAAAGGTAAAAGGAAGTGTAAGGGATGGGAAAAGGGTTTTGAAGATAGGAGAACACAGAGTATACAATCATCCAATCTATTCATATTAAGTATACATGCATCTGGTCTATTCATTTTTTAATGCAAAAAACAACTTTATATTCTTTTATATATATATAAAAGAATATAAAGTTGTTTTTTGCATTAAAAATGAATAGACCAGATGCATGTATACTTAATATGAATAGATTGGATGATTGTATATATATACTATTTGGTTATCCTCTAAATATCATCTTTGTAACATACAGCACTGATGGTACCTGTCTGTCATGGGTTTGGAGGGAAAGTTCCATCCTATGGGGAGTGGAAGGCGGGACATCAGGGGGAGGAGCTGTACTGTATATATATGTGGAGCTTGTGTGGAGAAGTAGAAGCTGGTGTGGGAGTCTGTGTGTCAGACTGAGTACAACTGTGTGTCAGTTTGTACATACCTGATAGGTTCAGGTTTCTTTATAGGTAGCCAGAACTGATAGGTTCAGGGTCTGTGCTTTACTTTAAAGTGTTCTGTGTGAACCAAACTGTTATATGTATATGTTTGGGACTTTGCCACGTTACAGTATCTTATTTACTTGATCTTTTTATTTACCCTGTTTGTTATTTAAATAAACCTTGTTCTATTGTTGGTTAAAAATCCATTCCTGGTCTGTGTGACTCCTTATAGGGAATGGTTGGTGGCAACTTAATTATAGGGTGATATATCCCAGTAGGTCTGGGGTTGTCACAATCTTATATTCATATTTAAATTTAAATCTAAATTATTCCAACTCTATCAGGAAATCGAGACCAATTATAAAATACATCCCCTCTTTCAATTTCCTTCTGTCTTGGACGTGTATTCAGCCTGCCTGGAAAGATCTCCATTTCTAGTACTTCCCATATTTTCTCAGTGCCCTTCTCTTGTTTTTGTAACTCTATTTTCTTCCCGTTTTGGGAAAATAAAATCGAATGCAGGACAGTAGTCTGATTTTTAACATCACCTTTTCTGGCTATTATAGCTGAGTAGCTCACAGAGTAAGTCTTACTCTCATCTATAGTACCCGGCATAGCTCTTGGTATAAATTGTTTTGGAGTTAAGGCCATTTCATTCAACTGTTGTTTTACCCCTGCTGATTTCCCTTTCATAACATCTTCCACCTGGTTAAGGCACTCATTTACCTGCTGGAATCCTGTTATTATTGTCATTTGCATAGTAACCAGCCATTCATTATCTGGCAAAATTCCCAATCTTTCGGAGGTCATTTCCATCTCTCCAGTACTTATGGTTTGTATAAATAATATGTTTTTTATTCCACTATTTTATCAACAAACCACCACCCCCAGAAATGTCCTCCCCTCCTTGTCCAGATATTGTCCAGATAGTATCCTTATCCAGATATTATAGCAATATTATCAAAATCCACAGCAAATTCAGATAGTCTGAACACAGCAAACACAGGGAGCCAGTCTCTCCAAAAAAATATTGTTATAGTCTTTCAGTAACTCTGGCCCTGGTTTTTTTTAAGTCCTCAGTTTATTCTGTTAAATTCCTCTCCCTCACGAGCTGATGATTCACTGTCTGTTGCTCCTAGAGGGCTTCTCCAGCTCTTCAGTCTATGTCACCACACTGATAATTCGTCGCCTGTTTTTAATTCCCACAAGCTTATGCCTCCTTCTGGGCTCACCATCTGCTTCGGGGTGACCTCTCCTGGCCTCCCCATCCATCCCCCCCTTTCTAGAGGGACGACAGGCTAGGCGGTTCCAACTTTTCCCGGGAGCTGTTGCCGGGAGCTGCTGGCTTCACTGCGATCAAGCTCCGCCTCCCGGGGTGGAGAAATTCTTGAAGGGCAGCTGCTGGTCACAGGAGTAGCAGAACATGGCACTGGCAGAGAATCTTTCACAGACAATGGCAGTGACACTCGAGCTACATAATTCTTGGTAGCGCTGTGCAGAAGGCAATGGCAAACCACTTCAGAATATTTCATGCCTTACAAACCTTATGATGAGGTGGTCCAAAAGGAAACAGGAGAAAGTGTTCTATACCCATGTCAGAAGGCACACAGTTACAGGGGAAGAGCAAAGTATAAGTATGAACAGCTCTGTCATTATGAATCAACTGAATTAGAGCCTCGTTGCTCATGTGGAAGGAGGCAAAGTCCAGTCTTTGACAACACATAGAATTGTAACAGGGAATGTGTGAAGTATGAATCCAGCTAGGCTCAACAATATAAAGGAAGAAACTAAATATTGAAACATTGTAACATTTGGTGTGCTTCTGTCTATTCCAATATCCAAAACTGAAACAGTAGTATCTTACTAAATAGTTTCAAAATGAGGTAAGAACTTATAAAAGCTATTAGCAGGGGTGTCCAACTTTTCACCTTTCCTGGGCCACATTAGAAGATGAAAATTTGGTTTGGGCCGCACATACATTTGGTTTGGGTCGCATGGGGGGCAGCCCTAGCCGTCCTCCACAGCCCCACTTCAAGCGCGCTTACCGGCAGCTGTGATCTCAGACAGCAGAGGCTGCCAGCTTCAACTCTGGTGGCTTTATGGGGCCAGGAGGGGGTCCACCTATTGACGGGGATAGAGCAATGCAGTCACGCAGCCCCCCTGTCCCCTCCCCTCCCCTCCCACTCCTTCCTTCCTTCCCTCTCTCCCCCTCTACTGTTGTGACATGCCCCGGCCACATTCCGGCTGCAAGCGCCGGCAGTGTAACTTGAAACTTTGGAATTTCTTTAAAAATAAAAAATTGCACTGGGGTGCATTACGAGCTGACCTGGGCCGCATGCAGCCCTCGGGCCGCAGGTTGGACAAGCCTGTATTAAACTATTTAAAAATAAGGTATTAAGAACAAAGTATTACAAAAGTACAGTAACTAAAAACTCTCCATTATGTCACATCTATATTCCTATCTTAACTGCTACAGCACAACCAATTATATAATCATGCCAAGCATGTTTCAATAATGGTATAAACATTTCTTACCCACCAGCCCTCCCAGCAGAATCTCTCCCCCCTTCTACAAGTGCTCTGCTCTAATCCTTTGCTCCTTGCCTAAGCTGTCTTTTTGGCTGGTTTTCATATCCTTTTAAGTTCGTTATCTATCTCTCTAAGTGTCAATCACTATTGGTTCAGTTGTCAGTCCAAAGGGTGACTGCCGCCAAGAAATCATCTGCAGACGGAGACTTGGCAGGGCAGCTATGAAGGAACTAGAAAAGTTCCTTAAACTACTGTATAAGTATGTGTTTCTGGAGACCACAGAGAGCTTTATGGATATCATGGGTTGCCTGAAAGACAACTAAGTGACTGCTAGATTAGATAGGCCTCAACTGTACTATAAGCTGAAATGGTTAAATGGAGACTATTAGACTTTGGACACATTATAAGAAGAGAGGAGTCACTGGAACGGATGATACTGCCAGTGGAAAGCAGTGGAAAAAGAGGAAGACCTAATATAAAATGGACGGACATAGCTTGCAAGCGCTGAGCAGGGCTGTTAAGGGTAAGCCTTTTTAGAGGTCATTAATTCATAGGGTTGCCATATGTCAGAAGGATCTTGATGCCATGTAACAACGGCACTGGCAAGCTTCTTGGAGGAAAAGGAAGAAAGTAGGCAGAACTAGATTTTTCCCATAGGATACCTTTTTTACACTTACAGGACAATGAGTACCTGATGATAACATTTAAACAAAATAAATAAATAAGTAGACATACTGTAATAAACGTAATACTTATGTCAACCAATTCAATTCATTTACTATATGCTGCAGACACCTAATGTGTGGTTTTTCTCAGCTTGCATCAGCTCTGAAAGGGCACGCTATATGGGTACGTTGATTCACTGGGCTAGGGGTGAACGATAAAGACACTCAACACTGTGTTTTTACGTCCTGGCTGCATTTTATTTTTGAAGGCTTGTTTACAGAAATGCCCAATTAAGGCTTATCCAGTACAGACCCAGGAAAGAGGCCTACAATAATGAGACATTTTGTATTTGGTAAACAAGAATGACCTTTGTGGTTCATAAGAAGCCAATACAAGGCATCCAGAATGCCCCAAAGGGGAAAAGGAGATTGTTTCCCAGTACAGTTATGTGGCTGAAAAGGAAGGTCCGTAATAGCTGCAGTAGCCTGCTTGGCAAACTTTTGCAGCCTTTGGGAAGGCAAGTTCCACTGTGCCTCTTACCGTGTAGCTCTCTCAAAATAGTTTCAAATAAGAGCCCTTGTTCCGTAGCAAAACCACATAGTTCCTTGTAACAATCTCTTATGTTCTAAAGGCATCCGGGATTCCTTGGCAACTGAGTGGCCCCTTGCCAGGCATCCATTGTTAGGGTTTGAATGAACGGCATTGTGGAAAAAAAATTCCACACTTATTATGTTGACTGTGGAACTGTGGTTCCGCTACTGTTGCAGAGATGAACCAAAGGCGGGTTAGTTGCGTGGAGTCAACTGATACACATACTCCTGTTGGGTGTTCTGCCTAAACTGCATGAAGCAAGCACAAAAACTGCCTGCCCGGCCCAGACCAAGGATCTTATGGATGTAGGGTTCTGACTTGAGGAATGAGCAGCCAAATGCCCATGGAAACTGACAAAGAAGAATACAAATCACTGTCTTGTGATTCTCTATGTCCTTCGAGATTTTCTTGTAAATTTACACTAATAAATAACCATGTGGCATCAAATAAATTCTGACTTATGGTGACCCTTTCTCAGGGTTTTCCAGGTAGAGAATACTCAGAAGTGGCTTACCTTCTTTCGAGGGTGCCTTGAGACAATGCAGCTTGCCCAAGGCCACACAGGCTGGCTTCACCCACAGGAGGCACAGAGGGAATGGAATTGTCAACCTTTGGCTCTGCAGCTCCATACTTAAACTATTGAGCTATGCAGCCAGCTAAACTGATACTGTTGCTTCCCAATCCTCTAAGGAGAAGAGTGATTACTTATTTTATTTAACTTGCAGATAAAAAAAATGAAACTAAAATTGGGGCAAAAGTAGTAGGAGTGAGCAAAGAACTCCATAGAACACTCAGCATGGGATTGGGTGTTAACTTTATGCCTGTTCCCTTAATCGTTAAATTCAAAAAGTGGAATATTAAAAACTGAAATAGAATACATATCTCACCAATGGGCAATTCAACAATTCAAATAACAGGAATTATGATAAGAATGGTGTTGCTGTAAGAAACCAAGAGAAGTTGCATCCAAAAGCATTCTTAAACAGAAATATTTTGAATGAGTGGCTGAAATCCTCTTAGGTGAGTCCACCTGCCTTTATCATTTGGTGTACAAGCTGTGCATATCCCAAAATCACAAAAGGAAGCCATTAATGAATCGCAATCTAATGCTTATGATATCATTCCTGTTGCACAGGATTCCTGTCAATGTCTAGAACAAACAAAAGGTTATGGGCTGACAGATCCCACTGAATAGAGCACTCTATAAGGGAGGAGTCAATACTGAAAAGACCCTGTTTTAAGTAATTACTCACCTTGCTTTGTATGGCTGAGAAATCAGACTTTGCATTGGGTATTTGGGAAAGATTATATGGAAGAAAGTAATCCCTGAAGCACCTGTGCCCAAGCTACCTAAGGCTTCAAAAGTGAAACCAGCACCTGGAACTGATCCAAGATTATTCTTTGTTTGGAAGGGGGAAACTCATCTTCTTTCAGCAGGGAGATTTTATTTGGTAGATAGTGTTACATACAGCACTGATGTTACCTGTCTGTCATGGGTTTGGAGGGAAAGTTCCATCCTATGGGGAGTGGAAGGCGGGACATCAGGAGGAGGGGCTGTACTGTATATATATGTGGAGTTTGTGTGAAGCTGGAGGAGAGCTGAAGGAGAGCTGAGAGAAGAAGCTGGTGTGGGAGTCTGTGTGTCAGACAGGGTACTACTGTGTGTCAGTCAGTACCAACCTGATAGGTTCAGGTGTCTTCATGGGAAGCCAGAACTGATAGGTTCAGGGTCTGTGCTTTATTTAAAGGTGTTCTGTGTGAACCAAACTGGTGTATGTATGATTGAGACAAAGCCACGTTACTGTATCTTATTCACTTGATCAGTTTATTTTCCCTGTGTGTTAGTTAAATAAACCTTATTCCTTTGTTTGTTTAAAAATCCATTCCTGGTCTGTGTGACTCCTTACAGGGAATGGTTGGTGGCAGCTTAGTGAAACTGTGGCATACCCTAGTAGGTCTGGGGTTGTCACATTGATTGGTGTCCAGCGTGTGGGATACGACTGGTCCAGTTGTCCAGTGGTCCAGCAAAGCCTTGGCAAGTGTGCCCAGAGCAAGGGGGGTCTAGTCAGGGACAATCTGAGAGCGCGTAGGTAATCTTCTAGGCTTACCTCACGGGGAGGTAGGCTAGTGGAAGAACGTGTAACCTCAGATTGGTTGGACTAGATTAGGGAGCTCTGAGGCAACCTGTTTTGGCGGGAAAAAGCTGAGGCAAAGCTGAGTGAAGTAGCAGTGATCTAGCTTGTCTGCTGAGAGGCCTAGCAGAGGGGGGTGGACTCTGGCTGGCAACAGTTGCAAGTTAGTGCTGAAAGAACAGCAGCAATCTATAGAAGGCTGGTTCTGAGGCAAAAGAAAAAAAAGTGGTCGCTTTATTTTGAGGCTTGACTTTTGAAAGCAGCTTGTTCTGGGGGGGGATTATGCCCTTGACTCGAAGCCAACTGGCAGAAATGGGTGAAGCGAGGGAACCCCAGGTAGACCAAGGTTCTGAGGATGAATTTGGCTCAGTGCAGGATGACAGCACGGGAGAGCAGAACCCAGAACTCAGGAAAATGCTCATAGCCCAACAGCATGAACTGAGAATGAGGCAATTTGAAATGGAGGAAAGATTAGAGAGAGAAAGAATGCAGGAAAGAGAGAGGCAAAGACAATTTGAATGGGAGAGAGAGAAAATTGCTCTGGGAAAAGAAAGGATGGCGTTTGAGTTAAGAAAATTGGAAATGATGAACCAGAATAATAATAACAATAGGGATTCTGAGGGAGGCCAATTGTCTAAAACTGACCTGAAGAAATTCCCTGTGTACCACAAGGGAGATTGCCCTGAGGTGTTCTTTTCCCTCGTGGAAAGAGCGTTTGTGGACTTCTCAGTGAGGGAAACTGAGAAGATGACCATTATGCGATCTTTAATCAGTGGCAGCCTGGCAGAAGTCTATGCAGAGATGCCAGAGGAACTGCTAAAAGACTTCGCTGAGTTTAAAAAACTGGTGTTTGCCAGACATGGGATAAATGCGGAACAGCTGAGGCAAAGATTCAGGTCACTCACCAAGAAACCAGAGCAGACTTTTACCCAAGTGGGGGCCCAACTGGTGAGGCTGCTAGAGAAATGGCTATCTCAGGAGGGGACGGAGACCTACCAGCAGCTCAAAGACCTGATAGCGCTGGAACAGTTTTATTCAGTCCTGCATGGGGAACTGAAGTTCCAGGTGAGGGAAAGGAAACCGAAATCTGTGGCAGAGGCGGCCGAGATCGCAGATTTTATTTCCCAAATAAGAAAGCCCTTAGGTGAGGGGAAATCTGTAGGTAAACCCAAAGAAACCTACAGCAAGTACTCTCAGGGACCAGGGAGAAACCAGCAAGTGGGAGGGGCCCATGGTGAAGGGAAGCCCTCAGACATGAAACAAAGACCTCAGATTTTGGAGGGAAAACCAAAACCAGATGAGAAAGACTCCAAGTACAGCAGAAAATGTTATTTCTGTCAAGGAAAGGGCCATCGAATCTCAGAGTGTGAGAAATTAAAGCAGCTAAAAGGAAATGTGCCTCATGATTTGAGTGGAACCAAGCCAAAAGCTGTGTTCTGTGTCCAGAAAGAGCAAAGCTCCTTGTCACTGAGGGAGCCTGTTGCCATGGCTACTCAATCTGGAACAGTTACATCTGCTGATCAGGCTGAGGAAAATGGTCCTCTTGTGGAGGTCAAGCGCTGCTTACTAGTGAGAACAGATTCGCAGTTGTTTGAAACCGCAGGGGTGGACGTAGGAATACTTGACCATCAGTATAGGGGGCTAAGGGATACTTGTTCCCAGGTGACCCTGTGCCATCCAGATATTATTCCTAGGGAGTATATAATCCCGAATGAGAGCGTGAAGGTGGCAGGGATTGAGGGACAGGTGATCTCGCTGCCAGTAGCTGAGGTACCTGTGAACTTTCAAGGCTGGAGGGGAGTTTGGCGGCTAGCGATTTCATCGACTCTGCCAGCAGCCGTGCTCGTGGGAAATGACCTGGCTGAACATGTGAAACGGGTGCTAGTGATTACACGCTCACAAGCCACCGCGGGGACAGTTCAGGGGGGTACTGATGAGCCCGAGACGGAAGCAGAGGGGAGTTCCGAAGCTGTGGTGGAAACCTTAACCACAGACAGCCGATTTGGCCAAGAGCAAAAGGCAGACGCCACTCTCCAAAAGTGTTTTGAACAGGTGACCGACGCCCAGCTAACACCTGAAACCCCAGTGAGATTTTGTGAGAAAAAGGGGATTTTATATAGAGAGACCCTGAGGAACATCTCAAAAGGGGGAGATGGGGTCAGAAGTCAGCTAGTGGTACCTGAAAAGTATCGCCCCATGATCTTACAAAGGGGGCACTCTGACATGTTTGCTGCGCACTTAGGGGTGAACAAAACACTGCAGAGAATCACACAGAATTTTTACTGGCCTGAAATAGGGAAGCAGATCAAGGAGTTCTGTAAGCAATGTGATGTGTGTCAGAGGCAGGGGAATAACCGTGACAGGACCAAAGCAAAGTTGTGCCCTTTGCCTGTGTTTGACACTCCGTTCAAATGCATAGGGGTGGATATTGTGGGACCTTTGCCCAAGGCCACAAAGAGGGGGAACAGGTTCATTCTCACCATTGTGGACCATGCCACGAGGTACCCTGAAGCCATTCCCTTGACTAACATTGAAACTAACACAGTGGCAGATGCCTTGGTGGGGTATATGTCCAGGATGGGATTCGCCTCAGAAATAATCACAGATTTGGGTGCATCGTTTACATCGAAGCTCATGAAACGGTTATGGCAAATCTGTGGAATTAAACACAAGGAAACCACTGCCTATCACCCTGAAAGTAATGGGTTAACTGAGAAGTTCAATGGGACTCTGATGCACATGATTAGGGCTTACTTGGCAGAGAATCCAAACAATTGGGACCAGAAGCTGCAATCCCTTTTGTTTGCTTATCGATCAGTGCCACAAGCCAGTACCGGGCTCAGTCCGTTTGAACTTTTATTTGGGAGAAGGGTGAAAGGGCCACTTGATTTGATCAAACAAAATTGGGAGCAGATCACCCAGGATGACCCACAAGACGTTGTGACATATATAGACACCTTGATGAATGACCTAAAGAGAAACCTAGAGCTAGCAGCAGAAAATCTGCAAGCTCAGAAGGTCAGACAGAAAACCTGGTATGACCACAAAGCCAGGGAGAGGCACTTTGACCCAGGGGAGGAAGTGCTTTGGCTTAGGCCCTGCAGAGAGAACAAACTGCAGCTCAAATGGGCAGGACCATATAGGGTCATTTCCAAGATGTCAGATCTGAACTACCTTATAGAGCAGGAGGAGAACCAAGCAAGGAGGGTGGTACATGTGAATGCCCTAAAACCCTACCACAGAGGGGAACAGAGGGTTTTATTTGCAATAAAAGCAGCTGAGAGTGAGGAAGCTGAATTACCCTTCTGGGAGGGTAGAGGGGAAGTAAAATACAACCCAGATGAGGTAAAGATCAGTCCTGCACTCACCCAAGACCAGCAGCAAGAACTAAAAATGCTGCTCATCAAATATCAACAGGTGTTTTCCAATAAGCCGGGGATAGTGAAGGGAGTGATGCATCGGATCCACACAGGGGATGCACCCCCGCAAGCAGTATCCCCATACCGAGTGACGGGACCCTATAGAGACAAGGTGCGGAAGGAGCTGGACGAGATGCTTAGGGAGAACATAATCGTCCCCTCTTCTAGTCCTTGGTCCTCTCCGATAGTCCTAGTGGACAAGCCTGATGGGAGCATTAGGTTTTGTGTAGATTACAGGAAATTAAACCGCGTAACCACTCCTGATGCCTACCCAATGCCCAGGCTAGACAACCTGATTGAAACCATAGGGGGTTGTCGGTTCATTTCATCATTGGACCTGGTAAAGGGATATTGGCAATTAAGGATTGATCCCAGGGATCAAGAAAAGACCGCCTTTTGCAGCCCTTTTGGTCTCTATGAGTTTAGAGTCCTGAGTTTTGGTCTCAGAAATGCACCAGCCACATTCCAAAGGCTGATGGACCAGACCTTGGCAGGGCTCAGTGACTTTACTGTGGCCTACATTGACGATATAGGGATCTTCAGCAATACCTGGGAAGATCACCTGAAACACCTGGAGTTAGTGCTGCAGAGGTTAAGTGCAGCAGGGCTAACAGTAAAGGCGAGCAAGTGTCAGCTGGGTAGCCCAGAAATAAAATACTTGGGTCACATAGTAGGGGGAGGAGTGATCAAACCCCTAGAGGCCAAGATAGAAGCAGTTCGTGATTGGCCTAGACCCAACACCAAGAAAAAAGTCAAATCATTTCTTGGGTTGGTGGGCTACTACAGGAAGTTCATCCCGAGGTTTAGCGAGATTGCGGCTCCGCTGACCGATCTGACGAGGAAGAAGACTGATGACCGCATCCCGTGGACCAGCGACTGTGAGGAGGCGTTCCAGAGGTTGAAGGAGGCGCTCATCAACTATCCAGTGCTGCGTGCTCCAGACTTCGACCGGGAGTTCATCATATACACCGATGCGTCTAACAGCGGGGTAGGAGCAGTTCTTTGCCAAGAGGATGAAAATGGTGACCAGCATCCAGTGTCCTACCTGAGTAGGAAGCTCCAGAAAGGTGAGAGACATTTGGCAACCGTGGAAAAGGAGTGCCTGGCCATGGTCTACGCGATCCAGAAGGCCAAGCCTTACATCTGGGGAAGACATTTTATTCTGTGCACTGACCATTCACCACTACAATGGTTAAAGACAATGAAGACCCACAATAGTAAACTTATGAGGTGGGCTTTAAACCTGCAAGACTATGACTTTGAAGTGAAGGTGGTCAGAGGGTCAGTGAACTGTGTTGCTGACGCCTTGTAAAGAAGACCCGAAGAATGAAGACGGCGAAAGAAACATGGACTATGTATATATTTTGGTGACCAAAGGTTAAATGTGCTTGTTTATTAAACATGCTTGGTTTGTATGAATAAAGGTAACTGGATGTGTTGTAAATGGTAAATGTTTAAATGCCTAAGTGAGATGTTTATCCTAGAGTAAGTATGGTATTGTATGTTAATGTATAACTGTTTTTGTATGTTTTGGATCCAGGTTGTTTTTTGGAGAAAAGCACTTTAGCTTTCCCCCTACAAAACAACTTATAAAGAGGGGAGGTGTTACATACAGCACTGATGTTACCTGTCTGTCATGGGTTTGGAGGGAAAGTTCCATCCTATGGGGAGTGGAAGGCGGGACATCAGGAGGAGGGGCTGTACTGTATATATATGTGGAGTTTGTGTGAAGCTGGAGGAGAGCTGAAGGAGAGCTGAGAGAAGAAGCTGGTGTGGGAGTCTGTGTGTCAGACAGGGTACTACTGTGTGTCAGTCAGTACCAACCTGATAGGTTCAGGTGTCTTCATGGGAAGCCAGAACTGATAGGTTCAGGGTCTGTGCTTTATTTAAAGGTGTTCTGTGTGAACCAAACTGGTGTATGTATGATTGAGACAAAGCCACGTTACTGTATCTTATTCACTTGATCAGTTTATTTTCCCTGTGTGTTAGTTAAATAAACCTTATTCCTTTGTTTGTTTAAAAATCCATTCCTGGTCTGTGTGACTCCTTACAGGGAATGGTTGGTGGCAGCTTAGTGAAACTGTGGCATACCCTAGTAGGTCTGGGGTTGTCACAGATAGCTTTTATAATTTCAATATACATGTACTAGTCAGAGGTTCACTGGCAGCAAGTGAGTATCCCAAATGGCAGGAATTTCCAAAACCTACCAGATGTCATATCTAGCCCATATTTTATTAATAGAACCATATCTTCAGAACAATATATTTCAGCAGGCAAAAATAATTATTTATACAAAGAGTGGGGACCTGCTGGATGCTATGTGATGCCCAATTTTAAAGCTGATCCGGTGACAATTAAAAGGTGTGCTGGGAGCGTATGTGTGGCTTTAAAGAACAGTGGCACTTTTAAAATACTTCCAGGCCCATCATTGTGTTTAAATTGCTCCCTAGGATCCTTGTCCAGAAAGAGAAATATAGCATGATTTCAGCATCAGATTCCACGTTGCAAAGGGAAGATTCCACGTTGCAGGTAGGAAGCAAAATTTTGCCACAAATGTTGCTTATCTGTCATTAATACGTTGCCCAGAATCATTTTGAGTAGTTATTTCAGGTTACGTGAAATGGTGCAACTTGCAGTGGCAAATCGTCACTACCTAATAAATTATCACTTACCGTAGAGTCCTAGTTGTGTGCAGTGAAATGAGGAATCTTAATGACAATCTGCCACTGCATGTTATATGATTTCCCTTTTTCTGACATGAGGATTTTGATCAATATATCGAAAATATAACTAGGATGCCTCTCTTACTAATGGATTTGTGAACCCTGACCATCAGATGGAATATGAGACAGCAGTCCCATTGACTTCATAACTGGCCGTTGCAGTTTGACAAATCTTTTCCATCAAGGCCTGGTTAGCAAGGGGGAGAGTGTACTGTTATCTATCAGCTGCTGTTGTCCTTCACATAGGCATGCTGATGATGGAACGTTCTTGCCATTTGCCTCAGCTTCAGTGACCAGCACCCGGGAAGCTAGCAGCCGACTCTGTACTCCTCCTTATGGCAATATCTTCTTCAAGAAGAAGAAATGAAGAAAATGATTCATAGTGCAGCATATCAAGACTCTTTTCCAAGCATATAGCTGACCAGAGCAAGTATGCCCAGTTGTAACGATGGAATGGGGAGTGGGGGGGGGGGCGAATGTGTGGAGGGATGTTTCTGTGCACATGCTTAAGCAAACAGCAGATTCTGGGGGGGGGGGGGAAGTCAGTTCTCTGAGCCTCATGACTGCTTTACTTCCCTGCTATAGTTCTTGTGCTTTTCACGGCTTTAGGGATTCTTAGGGTTAGATATGGATGACAGGTGGCCGTATCCAATTCCAGATGTGGGCAGTGTATACAGTGTACTTGTTTCAGTGCCTCTGAGGTGAGAACCTAGGACAGCTGGAGGTTGATTTTGCAGGCAAAAGATTTCATGTTTCTTCACTCTGATTAAACTGTAAGCCATTTTCACATTAAAATATTTTTATTCAGAGTGCAAGATAATAGCCTGGTATAAACAATCCCCTTCATGGATTGCTTCCTTGTCATAGCAAAGAGGCTTGAGTAATTCAGATAAGCTATGGGCTATGACGTGCAGGGAAACCCAAGATGGACAGGTCATAGTGGAGAGTTCTGACTAAACATGATCCATATGGAACAGGAACTGACAAGCACTCCAGTGTCTTTGCCAAGAAAACTCCATGGACAGAAACAAAAGGCTAAAAGATATGACACTGGAAGATGAGCCCTCAAGTTGGAAGGCATCCAACATGCTACTGAGAAAGAGTGAAGGACAAGTAGCTCCAGAGCTAATTAAGTGGTTGGGCCAAAGCTGAAAGGATGTTCAGCTGTGGACGTGCCTGGAAGTGAAAGGGAAGTCCGATGCTGCAAAGAAAAATACTGCATAGGAACCTGGAATGTAAGATCTATGAACCTTGGTAAGCTGGATGTGGTCAAACAGGAGATGGCAAGAATAAACATTGACATCCTGGGCGTCAGTGAACTAAAATGGTTGGGAATGGGTGAATTCAATTCAGATGATTATCATATTTACTATTGTGGGCAAGAATCCCGTAGAAAAAATGGAGTACCCTCATAGTCAACAAAAGAGTGAGAATATCCAAGGAAGACCTTTCCACAGCACAGTCATCCATGTTTATGCACCAACCACGGATGCTGAAGAGGCTGAAATTGACCAATTCTATGAAGACTTACAACACCTTCTAGAACTGACACCAAAAAAAGATGTTCTTGTCATTATAGGGGATTGGAATGCTAAAGTAGGGAGTCAAGAGATGAAAGGAACAACAGGTAAGTTTGGCCACGGAGTTCAAAACAAAGCAGGGCAAAGGCTAATAGAGTTTTGTCAAGAGAACAAGCTGGTCATCACAAACACTCTTTTCCAACAACACAAGAGGTGACTCTACACATGGACATCACCAGATGGGCAATACCAAAATCAGATTGATTATGTTCTCTGCAGCCAAAGATGGAGAAGCTCTATACAGTCAGCAAAAACAAGACCTGGAGCTGATTGTGGCTCTGATCATCAGCTTCTTATAGCAAAATTCAAGCTTAAACTGAAGAAAGTAGGAAAAACCACTGGGCTAGTCAGGTATAATGTAAACCAAATGGAAGTGAAGAACATATTTAAGGAACTAGATTTGGTGGACAGAGTGCCTGAAGAACTATGGATGAAGGCTTGTAACACTGTACAGGAGGCAGCAACAAAAACCATTCCAAAGAAAAGGAGATGCATGAAAGCAAAGTGGCTGTCCAACGAGGCCTTACAAATAGCAGAGAAGGGAAACAAAATGCAAGGGAGATAGGTAAAGTTTATTGAAAATGGAATGCAGACTTCCAAAGAACAGCAAGGAGAGACAAGAAGGCCTTCATAAATAAACAATGCAAAGAAATAGAGGAAAATAATAGAAAGGGAAAAACCATAGTTCTGTTCAAGAAAATTGGAGATATTAAAGGAATATTTTGTGCAAAGATGGACATAATAAAGGACAAAATTGTTAGGGACCTCACAGAAACAGAAGACATCAAGAAGAGGTGGCAAGAATGCACAGAGGAATTATACCAGAAAGATTTGGATGTCCCGTACAACCCAGACAATGTAGTTGCTGACGTTGAGCCAGACATCCTGGAGAGTGAAGTCAAGTGGGCCTTAGAAAGCCTGGCTAACAACAAGGCCAGTGGAGGTGATGGCATTCCAGTTGAACTATTTAAAATCTTGAAAGATGACACTGTTAAGGTGCTACACTCAATATGCCAGCAAGTTTGGAAAACTCAGCAGTGGCCAGAGGATAGGAAAAGATCAGTCTACGTCCCAATCCCAAAGAAGGGCAATGCCAAAGAATGCTCCGACTACCGTACAATTACACTCATTTCACATGCTAGCAAGGTTATGCTAAAAATCCTACAAGGTAGGCTTCAGCAGTATGTGGACTGGGAACTCCCAGAAGTACAAACTGAATTTTTAAGAGGCAGAGGAACTAGAGACCAAACTGCTAACATGCGCTAGATTATGGAGAAAGCCAGAGAGTTCCAGAAAAACATCTACTTCTGCTTCATTGACTACACAAAAGCCTTTGACTGTGTGGATCACAGCAAACTATGGCAAGTTCTTCAAGAAATGGGAGCGCCTGATCACCTTATCTATCTCCTGAGAAATCTATACATGGGAGAGGAAGCAACAGTTAGAACAGGATATGGAACAACTGATTGGTTAAAAATTGGGAAAGGAGTACGACAAGGCTGTATATTGTCTCTCGTCTTATTTAACTTATATGCAGAATACATCATGTGAAAGGCAGGACTGGATGAATCCCAAGCCAGAATTAAGATTGCCTGAAGAAATATCAAAAACCTCAGATATGCAGTTGATACCACTCTGATGGCAGAAAGCGAGGAGGACTTAAAGAACCTGTTAATGAGGGTGAAAAAGGAGAGCACTAGTCCCATCACGCCCTGGCAAGTAGAAGGGAAAGATATGGAGGCAGTGACAGATTTTACTTTCTTGGGCTCCATGATCACTGCAGATGGGGACAGCAGCCACGAAATTAAAAGACGCCTGGTTCTTGGGAGGAAAGCGATGACAAACCTAGACAGCATCTTAAAAAGCAGAGACATCACCTTGCCAACAAAGGTTCGCATAGTTAAAGCTATGGTTTTTCCAGTAGCGATGTATGGAAGTCAGAGCTGGACCATAAAGAAAGCTGTCTGCAGAAGAATGGATGCTTTTGAATTGTGGCTTTGGAGGAGACTCTTGAGAGTCCCCTGGACTGCAAAGTGAACAAACCTATCCATTTTGAAGGAAATCAACGCTGAGTGCTCACTGGAAGGACAGATCCTGAAGCTGAGGCTCCAATAGCCTGGTATAAACCATCTGACCTCTGAGGACTGCCAAGCTACTACTGTATTAAAATGACATTACATCATCCCAGGAAGGGGATGATGTAATGAAGAAGGGGACAACAGAGGAAGAAATGGTTGGACAGTGTCATCGAAGCTACCAACATGAATTTGATTCAACTCTGGGAGGCAGTGGAGGACTGGAGGGCCTGGCGTGCTCTGGGCCATGGGGTCACGAAGAGTCGGACACAACTTAACGACTAAACAGCAACAAGACTGGCTCAGCACTTGATTAAATGAGTCTACTCCAGTTAGGACTTACCAATTATATTCAGGCTTTTGTTGCTTTTTTATGACAAACCAATGGGGCTGTCTCTTGCAAATAACTACAGTAAAGTTTCCTGTGCGTAACTGTAAAGTTTTCAGTGAAGATAGGGCCTTGGCGGCATCCTGTTTATGGAATATTGTCTCCAGAGAAGCTTGCTTTGAGCTTGCCTTTATGACATTTTGACACCAAATGAAGACATTTTTTAAAAAATGTTCCCAAGTTTTTAATCTGTTTCTGCTTCAATTTCAGGCTGGGGGATTTGGTGTTTTTGTCAGTTTGTCTTAATTTGCTTTTATATATTTTATTGTTGTTCCATAACATTGTACACATTTTAATTTGTTTTTGACTTTGTTGTAAGCCACTTTGAGGATCTGGATATTTGGTAGCCTATACAGATTTGGGTTTGCAAGGGGGAAACTCAACTTAAAAACCATTTCTACAACCCAAATAATAGTGTGTATATATTTTATAAAATGGCAGCCGGTTTTGTTACTCACTGCAGTCTAAATGCACAATATCTTTCAGGTGCTGAATTTTGTTTTTTTTCAACTGTACTTACCAGTCTTTGTGCATTGAACAATGTTGATGAATGATTGGCTTAGATCTGCCCCCAACCCAGTGTGAGCCTCTCAGCTCGCTATCTTTGCTGTGATTTTAATTACACCAAAAGCTTTGTAGATAAAGTTGACTCGATTCCTAATTGCAGTCATTTCTTCCAAATCAGAGAGAATTGCTGTGAGCCAGGCAAGCAGGTCCTGGCACAGCAATGAGAAAGGCAGACACCCAAAAGATCAGATGGCTTTAAATGTCACCATGATGCAGTTTAAAATGTACTCCCTAGAAGACAATATGTCCTAGCACCCCATTGCAGAGAGACGTTCTCAGTTACAGATCTGTCATTTCACACATAACCACCCTGTCGTACCTTGGAGTCATGACATTAAGCCACTCACTCTTAGCTCCTGAGGCACTTTGCATATATTATTTAGGAGAAAGGAAAACAAAGGATGTAGTCAAATTGCCACACAACAAACTGCTGGCAGGAACAAACTGGGTCCATTGGTGTTGCCTTCTGAGGTGCCTAGTAAAACAGAGGTGGTAATACGATGGAGATTGAGAAGGAAGCTGACTGCTTGGAAGGGGGAAACAGATGACCTTCCTGAGAAGGTGGACAGGCCAGAACAGAAGCCATGCATGCGGCCCACTCTGTTCCC
This sequence comes from Pogona vitticeps, assembly GCF_051106095.1. Taxonomy (NCBI): domain Eukaryota; kingdom Metazoa; phylum Chordata; class Lepidosauria; order Squamata; family Agamidae; genus Pogona; species Pogona vitticeps. The sequence continues at coordinate 248,560,795 of NC_135783.1, forward strand.
TTGATCTGTACCTTTTTGCATTGGAAATGGAGGCTTTATTTTTGTTTGGTTTTGCCTAAGCAGCTTAATTTCCTTTTCCTTCCCTCATGACAGGATCTGGGAAATTCTAAGGCCCGAAGGAGTCACCAAGTTGTTCGTTTCAACCATCTGTCTCATTTTCCCTTAGCAACAATTTGTCCTTCTCTTCTCCTTCATGAGGCATCTGAAGCAAAATCTGACTGTCCACTCCCCTCCATCCTACATCTCTTCCTCTCTTCTGTTTGCTCTCTGATTTGTCAGTGCCGTGAATATACCGTACATGGGCCTGTGACGTCCTCTTGCTGCCTGGCCTTTGGATATGATGCACATGCTAACATTCTGGGGGAGTAAGGCTGAGAGGGGAAAAGCATACGTTAACATTCTGAGGGAGGGATCTTTGAGAGGCACATGCTGGTATAATCTTACTGTACGCTGATTACCGAACATGATTGGTTGATAACTGAAATTCTCCATCTGCACCTGAGTGGCTTGTATGACTCATTCTTCTCCTAAAAGATTCAGCATTGATAGATGGCTTTTCAGCAGTTTTGGAGAATTAAAATGCATGGGTATGAGTAGCATTTTGTGCAAACATTACTCTGATATTGCAGGACCAGCCACAAAATACATTTATTAGAATAGTCCACTTTAAGAGAGCAATAGAATTGCAGCCATTAATTAGGAGGTCAGCTGACTGAAGCATTAGTTGATTAATTGTTGGGGCAGTATCACCTTAGGGCATAGTTTTGTTACTGAGGCTGCAAGGTTCAAGCACACTTTGCATTTTAAAGTAATTTTAGAATAGGGAATGAGTAACAAAATGTGAAAAGCAGCCTGTTCTAACAGTGAAGCATTGCTTTGAGGTTATAAACTGCCTCAAGTGTAGAATGGTAGGATTATTTTACATAAAATAAAATGATGATAACTTTATTATGCCAAATTGTAAGCTTTCTTACTCTTGCATCAGCATCTCAAAAAGGTACCATTGCTAACCTTCTGTTAATATGTAAATTGCTGACCTCTTTTTATTTAATTGACCAGCTAGCTAAAAGATGATTAATTTTTTTATTTTAAAAAATCAAATCATTTAACAGCCTTAAAATGATAAAAGCAGCTGGGAGAACTGCTGGATAGCTCAGGACTTTAGTATCTAGCTTCAGAGCCAGACGTTGGGCGTTTGATTCTCCACTGGGCCTCCTCAGGGCCCCTTCCAGCTCTGCAGTTGTAAGATGAGGAGGCCGCCGTCTTCTACACATTTGCGCTGGGCGTAGTTCCACTCGCTGAATTCCAGTAATAAAGTCACATCCACAATAGGCCCATTGGTTAGTCAACACCTCTGTAAGTTTCACTGATTCAATGGGACTATTCTAATTGCCACTTACTGCTGGATTACAGCCATAGAACCTGTGTGACTTATTTCTAAAATTAGATGCCACACATCTCAGTGTAGGAGAAATCTGAATATGCTAGGACTGTCAGATGAGATGGAGAATACTTTTTTAATTTCCTGGAACGAGGATAGAATTTGTGCCTATTTGTATCCCAGTTACATTAAGAAATCTTCTAAAGATTAAAGGCATTTTCATTAAAAGATATTAAGGCCTCAAATGCAGAGGAGAGGGAGCTAGTGCTATTTTATTTGTGAAATAAAGTACAAAGTATTGAAAGTGCTGGCTTTAGATTATGTAGCAGGGCCTCTGGCCACTGTTGAGTGTGATCCAAGCTCAGATACAAACAATCTTTCAATGAAAAGTTTGTCTACATTCCTGTCTGATACTAATTAATCTTCATTTGATGTAACTTTTGTTACTCAGCATTTCAGCAGAAATCAAAGCTAGGTGTAGTGTAGCACATGCCAGTAAGTTTATGGCAACCAGGATAAATAATGGTTCCAGATTATACACCTATGAAAGTTCACCGGACACTTCAGTGCTTTGGGGCTTGAGTCTTTCATAGGATTGATTAAAGACAACTAATTTGCATCCAAAACATCAACACTGATTTCTGGTAAGTCCAAAAAGCGATTAACATCAACGAGGATATCTAACTTCTCTTCCCCACACCATTGTTTGTACCTTGAACACAAAATGGGTAAACTATGAGTGTTTCAAACAGTCCCTTGCTGGCAGCAGGTAGAACTTCCCTCAACTCCAGTCGTGATGGTACTGGCAGCAGAGCATCTCGTTTCCAGTGGAAGGGGTCAAACCTGGGTATCCCAGTTTCCAGCTCCCGGAACTCCCATCCCAGATGCAGCATGCTATTCTCCCATCCCAGATGAAGCATACATCTCCCTCTTCTCCTGGGTGATCTTAGCTCTTTCCTCTCTTATTCTCGTCCCCCACTCCCAGGCCTCCTTCTTGCCCCAGTAGGATGGCTTTGGTGGACTCACTTTCCTTCTTCTTTCTGCTTCCTCAAGAAGAATCCTAAGCTTCTCCGCCTGTTGAGTCCAGGGATTTTCCATCCAGACCTACATCCATCCCAATGGGGGTACTTTGCTTTCTTTCTTTGTGCCTGCTTCTCCTGCTTCTACTACCCTCCCTTAATCTTCTTCCCTTATATCTCCCTGTCTCCTCTTCCCACCTTTTCCAACTGATGCTGACTTCCTTCTCTGATGTTTTTTCCTGCCTCAGTCAATGGTCTTGCCCCGTGTCTTTCTATTTTCTCCTCTTTGCCCTTCAGATTTCACCTCATCTCTCTTCCTCATAGGGGTGGTCACCTTTTATATGGTTTGGGGTTTCCCTTCTGGGCATCTATGGGGTTTTCCCATTTCTCAGTGGGGAAGGACAGCACTCAAGCTGGGATGATACTGGACTGGCTATCCTCTTCACAACACCCGACACCCTATAGGACCCTGGAGCAGGATGCTGCCCTACTCTGAAACATCGAGATGGGCCCCTTCCCACTGCTTGGTCCCTGATCTGCCCTATCTAGCCACACAACAGGTATGCAAACACGACATCACACTAACCATGGTGCTCTATCATTATGATTTTGACTACAGGAGGTTGTTGGTGATGAGGTTCACAAGAATACGTAGACAAGCATGGGTAGTGATAAATTTTAAAGTGTAGGTGCTGACAGTCCTCAATTTGAGAGCCCCACGAAAAGTCCAAAATATAGTCAGGTATGTTGATCCACATCAATCAACTAATGATGAATTATTGACCATTCCACTCAAACCAAAAGATTTTGTATGCCTTAACAGCAGAGATAGCTCATGAAAAATATGTTGTTATTGTGTAATTCCACCTCCTCCCAAGTTACTATGTTGGTTGAGAGGGAACAGGGAAGATTGAAGTGAGTCGCACATTTCACTGTTGTCTCTATTAATCAAAAAGTCTTGGTTTTTCAAACATATGAGCTGTGTGTGCGCATGTATGCACATGTACTTGTGCATGTGTGTATATATTTACAAATATATATAAACATGTATACTGCTTTAGAGCCCCATTATTCCTCAAAGCAGCTTAAAGCAATAAAAATAAACAAAAATGCAGCACCAAAATCATTGGCGATAATACCGTAACTTCTTCACTGGACTCTATTTAGCACCATAAAAATAAACATAAATAATGTTGTCGTTTGCACAACTCACTGCCTATTTTTGGCTTATATTCCTCCCCTTCCCATTTCTTCTGGCTTGATTATTGTTTAGCTACACTGTTACAAAGAAGAATTATGCACTTAAGATATATAGTGTAACTCTTTTAGATGGATAGCTCAGTGGTCAGGAGTTGGGCTTGAAGATCCATAGGTTCTCTTCCAGCTCTATTATTATTATTATTATTATTATTATTATTATTATTATTATTATTATTATTATTATTATTATTATTATTATTATTATTATTATTATTATTATTATTATTATTATTAGAAAGAGGAGGAGTTCTTTAAATACTAAGATCAGCCTAAGGTGGGAGAAATCTTAAACCCTTCACATACATCCCCAAAGTCATTCCCGTTACTTATCCCCAAATAAACGTGCATGTTAGGTGCAAGAGCATAAGGAGAATAATGGCAGACAAATGTGCAGTAAGTAGCACAAAGTCGGGAAGAAGTTATTAGTGTGATCTCCAAAGCACCTGAAAATTCTCTTCTAATAATGATGATCTGTGTGAGGGAGAAGGAGAGTGCACACGAAAAGAGAATTAGGGCACTGAGAGAACCTGATGTCTTACCATTGTCATAAAACCAGGTTAATTGTCAAAGGAAAACATCTTAGTGGAAAAAGTGACAGAGAAAGCGATGTCAAACAATCCCAAAGGGAAATGGTTTTTAAATTGAAATCTAAGCCTCCATGGCTTGTTCTCTATTTTTAGCATAACTCAAGAATTTGAAGAATAGTTAGAGGATCAATTGGTATATAAAGTTGTTATTAAGTAGTGTCCACTGGCTGATCAAGGGTGGCTAAATGGGAGACATGTGGGCAAGACAGAAAAGATCTAGGAATGGTCCAATGTGAAAAGCCATGGACTGGACGTTCCAGGAGTACAAGAAGGTGATCTAAAAATTCTATTGGGATTATTAACAGCTCATTTCTTCTGCATTAGATACTTACAAGATTAAAAACTTCAATGAACTATTGTCAAAATAAGAATGTAAGCTTGAGGACAGGATTGTCAAAATCAGTGTTTCCCAACCAGGGGGCCACGGCCCCGAAGGGGGTCACAAAATACTTTCAGGGAAATTGTGGGTCAATTTATATGTGTTGTAGCCCTTGATAAATAATTCCTTCCTTGACCTTTAGGAGTGAAATGTTAATGTTAGCATGTATATGTATGTATGAAAGACAGGCCCTTTAGGGGAGAAGGAAAACTTTATTTTCTGAGAAGGGATTACTGGGACTATTTTTTAAACAGAGAGAGAGAGAGAGAGAGAGAGAGAGAGAGAAATGCCAGCAGAAAGATATAATTCCTACTGCTTCTGCCAAAAAGGGATTTTAACTAAGACACATCACTTCTGGAGAGTCTAAAGAAGGGAAGGAAAAGGAAAAAAGAAGAAGAAAAACTAGACACCCAACAAAAGGATGGGGACATAAAAACAAACAGCCTGCCTCTTATGTAGCCACAAATTTTGAAGTTGGTTGCCTAGATGTAAATAAAACCATCACTTTAGAAGTTAGGTAAGAATTATATTCTGAAAAATGTATTTTTAATATGTTTTCTTTACCCTGTTAAAATGCCTTTTCATGGAAACGCAATGGGGGGAGGGTTTGCAGGTTACTTGGCTGTTAGAAAAGGAGATCATGACTCAAAAAATATTGGAAACCACTGGTCAAGGTTGATATTATCAACACAACATATTTCACAGTATCAGTTGAATGACAGAGAATGGTATATAGAAGGAATCTAGAGTAACATGAAAATGTTGCATGTTGTTAGGGAAATAACACTTAATCATAAGTGAAAGGACCTAAGTTGAATTTCAAGTCTGTTACATTATCATACTAAATATGATTTTTAAAACTGTGGTAATTACTATTTAAATGGTCATTATATGCTCAATATGAATGCAAAACCAGATAACACAAGAAAGATATTATGATAGGGAATGGCCTTTCAGAAACAGAGTTGCAAGAAAAAGGGAGCAAGAGTGAAATAAAGAATTTTACATGTATCGCCTTTTATATGATCAACTGCTTAATTCAGATCAACATGTCGGGCAGGAGGAATGCTTAGGTTATCTGGAATTCTTTCTTATTATGTTGAAACATTTTGCTACTCATCCAAGTAGCTTCTTCAGTCTGAGAATCAGCATAGAGAAAGGAGGAAACTGGCAACCAGCATTGGTTGTGGTTTATTAAGGTAGCTCCGCTGTAACCATCCAAATTTGCAGAATGCATGGCTACAGCAGAGCTACCTTAACAAGCTGTGAAGAAGTGCTTATTAGAAATGTCCAGCTTGCTCCTTCCCACCCCACTCCTTTAGTCTCTTAAGTGCTCACATATAGCAACACCAAGCCTTAAGAAAGGGTGGAAGAGAAGAGAGGAGAGGGGAGAGAGGAGAGGAGACAAGGTGGAATGGAAAGGGAAAAGGAAAACAAGCAAACCCAGGCACCAAGTTTGGAGAGAAAAGGAAAATGGCAGTCTGCTTCCCATCTGAATGGGCCTGCTTCCCTGCCTTACTGCTGATGTAGCTGGGAGGAATCACTTGAAATAGAATATCTGCAGACCCTGCCACAGAAAGATCAAACTGCATGCATCAGTACAAATGATCACACCACGTTCACAGTTTGTATAACTGTTTTTAAAAAATGAGAAGCCCTAGCAGTGGAGGAAAAAAAGTTTGGGGAGGGGGACTCTGTAGTGATCATGGAGGCAACAGAAAATAATATGAATCTGACTGTTGCAATCCTGGAGCAATGCTTGTACAGTATTATTTGCCAATGTAGTCACTCCCTAAGTTTTAAAAAGTAATTGGTAATAGGAATAGAAACATAGTATCTAATCTACAATGATTTAGCAGAATCTTGTGAAGAATTGCACAAAATTTATATGGGGAGAAGGGATAGAAGTTTGCAATATCTTGCACCAGTATTGACTTTTGCCAAATACAGTCCTTGGAATTAAGGCTAAAATACAATTATGTTCCTCCACTGGATTCTCACTGATTCTAGTGGAATCAACAACCACTCTTTCTTCTTGCAACTCCACACACATAACTGAAAACCCTTGTCCAAGGTGAATAAACTCCCTTGAGCAAGTTTTTTTTGGCACTTCAGAAGGATGCAGCAGAAGCAGGGGGTGGGGAGGTAGTCCAAATTGCTATAGCTTTGAATGCCAGAGTATACCTTGGATGCTGGTCAATAACATAAGTAAAAATGGCTAAGAAAGTTACAAGATTTATCTACCTATCAATTAAGAATGTTACTTGTCAAAGAGCATCATTTACGTACAGCACTACCGGTTTCTAAGGGATGGATGAAATCTCATATCACGTAACAATAGAATTAGATACTGTTAATTTTGAATTAACACATTTGAATTAAATTTAATTTGTATTTCAGTTGCAATCTTGTTTCTATATTTAGGGTATCTTCTATAGATACCCTAAATATTTTCATTAATTTCACTAATTTTAAAAAGCTACAGCTAAAATTCAGTTATGTATTTCTGTCTCCAGTGCCCAAAACTGGCTCCATAGTATTTCCCAGCAGAATTTGCAATGCCCAGGAAGTTGCAAGGAAGGACAGGATAGGAATTGCAATCTGATAATACTGTAACTGAATAAAGGTTGCTTTAAACATCAGACCGAGGGATTGTGAATGAGCAGCAACATTTGATCCTGAAAATGTGTATGATATTAAAGTATAAAATGAAGTTAAATAGCAACTGGCAATATGTTCCTTCCAGAAGTAAAAAAGACACAGCATTATGGTTGCAAACCATAAGGAAATGATCCAAAACTGTACTCACAACAAGTGGCAAATTTAATCTTGCTTGGAACAAGATCACATTTGGGCTCTAGCACATAAAGATCAGCAGTGTGAAGAATTTCTGCATCCAAAACCCATCCTGTGGCTGGTGATGTGTTCAATACCAAAAGAGGCATATTTTTAGCAAAACTACCATGTTAGATAAAATTCTGAATGGCAGTGAACCAAAGCTCCTAAGGTGACTGTTTTAAAGGAATACTGGATCATTTCTGAGACCACCTATGACAGCTCCTCAGTTTAGTTTAAATGTTGCCATTCCCAAAATGAATGCTTTATATTTAGAGCAAGAAAATGGTGGCATAAGAACATGTTTTCCAAAATCATATGTATTAGTGGTTTATACATTGAACATTTCTTATGAGTAAGCAACTCCAGCCTTTTTTTAAAAAATGCAATTGGAATGGAGATGTGACAAATTATGGGCATATGGACAGCAAATACCTTGTTTACATGTTTTTTTCTGATTTGGGGGATGAAAGTAAACAATTAAACACTGTGTCTGACGTTACTGTCATTTACCAGAAGATGGCACTGAAACGTAAACACTTGAAGTTTGTTTGTTTGTGTTTTTTTTGTTTTTTGTCTGTGTGGGTGGTAGGAGAACATACAGGTAAATCTACTGCTAGTTTAGAGCCTAGTAGTGAGTGGATACATGCATTCAGGATTCATTATGTTCTTGACATGTAATTCACAAAATTGTTGATGATTTTGTGCAAATGTTGAGCCAACAATTGGTAACATTCAACAAAATAAAATACAGCAACTAGAGTCTCTCCCCAAGCCCACTACATTCCACCTCAGTTGGTGCTTGGCAAAGGCAGAGATATCAGACCCATCTCTTAGTGACTTGAGCAAGCAGTGAACAAGGCACATCTCTTCTTACTGAAGTCTATGAACACATCTGATTTGGAGGCAGGAAAGAAATCTGTACTTATGACAGGATATGTTCTGTGACATACTGCTGTTCAAGAAGCTTCCATTCTGGCTCTTGTGACTCAGGCTCATAGTAGATCCTTAACACAAGATGCAAAGCCTCTGCACCACTTCCAAGCTGTGCCCAAAAGATATAACTGCAAAGCAACCAGCCAGATAAGAACAAAATCTCAACAGTAACAGGTCAGAGTAGATACTATACTTTTTTAGACTGCAGTAGTCATACCTGTACTTTTGAAGAACTCCAGCAATTGTTGTCAAAAAAGGTATTTTTTCCAAGCTCTGGTTCTGAAGATGTGGCCACTTGGAAAAGGTCTTTGTTCTGAAAGTCAATGGGAAAATACTTAAACTAATAAATCTTTTAATTCTCAGAATCACATCTTGCTACTAGACCATCAGCCTCTCATACAGTGCTATTACGTTTCAGAGCACCTGTGTCTTCAAGGAACCAAGTTTCAAAGAATTGGGAGTTGTGGTCCAAACAATTTAAAGTGCTGGTCATGTAGTACTACTTAACCTTAAAAAAAAGTCCAGATCAAGTGTACTCCATGTGAGCAGTGGAAATACCACCCGAGAATCACATAACTGCAGTTCCCTAGCCAGATATCTCATTTGATACAGAATTGTATCCTTTTGCCTTGAAAGACATATCCGGACTTTTTCTTAGCTTGATGTCCTCTTGAATAACAGTTTAGGACCTGTTAATGGTTTAGGTTCTCATGGGGAAGCACATAGACACTGTCTTCCTCCTGAATGCCTGGTTAGGTTTTGTTTGTTTGCTTGTTTGTTTGCTTGTTTGTTTGTTTGTTTGTTTTATTCATTTGAATGGCTAGTTAGTGAAAGCTTAGAAGCCAATTTCTCTGACCAAGACTACAATATCTTTGAATTCATTTCTGATTTGGAATGTTAGACAGCTTTCCTGGGTTCACATTGTACAGGAAAGTGTCAAAGAGCATCATTTACAGCATTACCAAGCCTGGAATCTTCTGAAAATAATTGCTGATTCTGTTGGATGGTCAAGCAATCTAGATGTCAATTTCAAAGGGGAAGGGCCTGCAACACAAACGAACTTGTTTGCTTGTTTGTTTGCATGCTGACCAATTAGTGGGAGTTTTGTTGTTGCCGGGGTAGGGTAGCTCCACCCCTGTTTCCGGCCCTTCTGGCCATGAGGTGATTGACCTCCATTGTTGGCCACCATTCCTGCACACGCTTTTCAAGATGTAACACCTCCACCCTGGCTCTTTGAGCCTGGAGACCTTTCCAGCCACATGGGCCAAGGAGAAGGACATTGTTTTGCTACTTTTCTCTTTCTGTATCTGCCTGAAACCTTCTGAATGCTTATCTACGTGAGTAGAATATAGATTTCTTTCTTTTATACAAAAAGGCCTCCTGAGTGTTATTTTAAGTGCTAGTGTTTGGTGAGGGGTGGGTATTAAAAGGGGAACTTCTAGCTAATTCTGCCCAAACCGGCTGGCACTTCTTGCTGTGCATTTTACTGGAATTCTCACACGAGTTTTCAGTACAAACAAACTCTCTATCCAACAGGTCATGGGCCCAGAGAGTAACTAAACAGCCAGCAAAAAAAGGGAAAAGATTAGCTAAGAAGTATTTTTCGGGCTTTGTTGTTTTCTGAGTGTATCTGCATGTCTTTTCTCCCCCCCCCCCAATATACCAAACTAGCTGAAGAGATTTTTGCTATTGTTTGCTTGTTCTTTTGTGCTGATAAGGAAGCAGGATTCAGAATGGCAGACAGAATTGAAAATTTCGGGAAATTACCAGCCCTCAAAGAGAGATTGCTAACAGATTTATCAGCCATGTAACTTAAGGAGTGCTTAACTTCAGAGAAGCCCACAGAAGCCAAAGCTCTTGAAATGTGGGAAGACAAGGATGAGAGGGCAAAATCTGTAATTTAGCACAGTTTAATCGATGAACAGATAACCCATGTAAGAAACTGCAAAAAAACAAAACAAATGATTGAAAAATTGGAGGAATTCTTTGGAATTACATCCCATCAATCGCAAATAGCCCTGATTAAAGATTTAACAAGGATGCGGCTAACTAACAAGAAAGATGGCTATAAACATATATCTGAATTTCTTAATTTAATTGACAAATTACATGCAACTGGTTTTCAAATGTCTGATGTAACCAAGAAAGGATTTTTATTAGCATCCCTAGGGGAGCGTTTTGACCTTTTGAAGCTTTTTGCTCAGTTGTAAGCACGCAAAAGCTAAGTTTTGAGGAATCTGTTAAGGCCCTGAAGAATGAATGCATTGATCACAGTTCAACCTCTCCAGAATCTTCTGGATCAAATTACCTGTTTCAAAACAGGAGCCACAGAAAGGCTCCGCCCATCGACCAATCACGTAACGCCTGCTGGCATTGTGGGAGGTCAGGACATAAAGCAAAAGACTGTGACGCCCACAGAGATGCTCCAGCCAATAGGAGCTCTTGCCAGGTTGAACAAAGAGCTAACAAAGGAAAGAATGTCTCTAGTCACAAGGGAGACAGAGCCACAGGGAAACAGAATAGAGAAATCAAACAGAGAGCACTCATCGCCTACCAGGCTACCCCAAGCTACCAGAAAGATAAAGACTCATGGATTATTGACAGTGGTTGCTCACAACATGCTTCCAATGATAAAACATTTTAAAACTTTTTGATTCATCAGCCAGTGGGCAAATTAAGGTGGCTGCTGGCAACTGTGTAGAGATCCAAGGAAAGGGGTCTGGTGTTCTAATGTGTCCAGTACAGGATGAGATCTATGAAAATACTGTGAACGAAGTGGTCTATGTTCCGAATCTAGATTGTAATATGCTAAGCGTTTCTGCTCTGACAAAACAAGGCTTTCAAGTACTCTTTGATGGTGAGAAATGTACTGTTGAAAAGGACAATGAAATACATTTGGAAGCTTATGAATCTAATGGCATTTTTAAAGTAAGTCTTTTAGATGAACAGGTGCAAATCAACACAGCCCAGATGGTGCAAGAAGAGGTGGACAGCCTGGACCTATGGCACCACAGATTTGCACACAGAGACATGAATGCAATACTGGAACTGCACAAGAAGAACCTCGCCAAAGGAATTGAGGTAAAGCCACGTGACACTAACAGGACAACCAGGTGCGTGAACTGTCTTACAGAAAAAGGAGTGAGACCCTCATTTCGCTCAAGTACTGAACAAAGGAGCACAAAAGTGTTAGAATTAGTCCACACTGACCTTTGTGGACCAATTAATGTGCCATCCATGGGAGGCAACAGGTATATTCTAATTTTTATGGATGACTTTTCAAGGTACTGTGTCACCTACTTGCTGAGCAAGACCCATGAACATCTGCGGAAATATGTGGCCATGGTAAGCAACAAATTTGGAAGAAAACCTCAGGCGTTCCAGTCAGATAATGGTGGTGAGTACATTTCAAATCGCACACAGACATTCTTTGAGGAACAAGGTATCCTACATAGAAGGACTGTTCTATACACACCAGAACAAAATGGACTAGCTGAGAGAAAACTAAGGTCTCTTCTAGAGATGACTAGATGCATGCTTGAAGATGCAGAGCTACCCAACAGGCTGTGGAATAACGGTGTGATGACAGCTACGTATCTTCAGAACAGACTGCCAACAAAAGGTACCACAAAAACACCCTTTGAACTTTGGCATGGTAGAGTCCCAAACATTTCACACATTAGAGTTTTTGGAAGCATCGCATATTCTTACATTCCCAAAGAGAAAAGGCATAAATTGGACTCTAGAACTGAACAAACAATCCTTATTGGGTATGCTTCAGGTGTCAAGGGATACAAAGTTATGAATCTGAGAACTGGTGAAGTCAGTGTAACACATGTGGTTCACTTTGATGAACATAGGAAGGCTGACAAGAGAGGAACGGTGCTAGACAGCTCAGATGACCAGAATCAACATAACCAACCTCTCCTAGACATACCTATCCCAGTGCCCTCACAAACCGAACAAGAGGAAGAGAAAGATGAGGATGAGATGAAGAATGAGAGCAGTACACCAGAAGAAGGGGATACGGATGGAGCAGTCGACAACTCTGCAGAACCAGAGGATAGCACCCCGCTGCCAGAGGTTCCAGAGCCAGAGGTCAGACGCTCATCACAGTCCAACAGAGGTGTGCCACCGCTTCGCCTGTCCTACCTTGCAAGGTCGTCGCAGACAGACGAACCAGCGACCTGGGAAGAAGTCGAACAGATGCCAACACAAGAGGGCGCTAAATGGAGACAAGCTGCAAAAGAGGAGATAGAAGCTCTACACAAGAATGAAACATGGACATTGACAAAGTTACCAGCAGGAAAGAAAGCAATCGGATGCAAATGGGTATTCAAAGTGAAAAAGGGAGCAGATGGACAAGTGGAACACTACAAAGCAAGACTAGTCACCAAAGGATGTCTTCAGAAGTATGGAGAAGACTTTGATGAAAACTTTGCTCCAGTTGTCAAACACAGCACCATAAGATTGGTCCTAAGTATTGCAGCATCCAGACAGATGCTAGTCAAACATCTAGATGTCAAAACTGCATTTTTACATGGAGAGATTGAAGAGGAACTCTACATGCAACAACCACCGGGCTTCATTCACAAGAAGCACCCCGACTTTGTCTGCAAACTGAAGAAAGGCCTTTATGGACTGAAACAGGCAGCCCGAGCTTGGAATGAGAAATTGAACAAAATGCTACTTCAACAAGGCTTCAAGCAAGGAAAAGAAGATCAGTGCCTGTATACTAGGAACAGGAATGGACACTACACATATGTTCTAGCCTATGTTGATGACCTGATAGTAGCAACCCATGAAGAAGGGGAGTACAGAGGTGTAGTACAGAATCTGAGCAAAGAGGTAGAAATAAAGGAGTTGGGAAATGCAATGTATTATTTGGGTATTCAAATTGAGAAAGCAGCAGATGGCTCATATTTATTGAGTCAGAAACAAAAGATACTTGAACTGTTAGATATGCTAGGTATGCAGGATGCCCACAGTGCTGCTACACCAATGAATACAGATTTTCTTTCTTTTATACAAAAAGGCCTCCTGAGTGTTATTTTAAGTGCTAGTGTTTGGTGAGGGGTGGGTATTAAAAGGGGAACTTCTAGCTAATTCTGCCCAAACTGGCTGTCACTTCTTGCTGTGCATTTTACTGGAATTCTCACACGAGTTTTCAGTACAAACTCTCTATCCAACAGATTCAGTGTAAGATTTTATTCTATTTACACTGATTTATTTATTTTTTGTAAACCCTACAGCAGAGGCCTCAATAAGTTCAGACAAAACAACAACAACACGTAAGCCCTCCTGAGTTGTTTAATGGAAAGGCCCTTTCATCAAGGAATTGGCCATAATTCGTTCCAACAGAAGGCACAAAGAAAGGCACCAGTCACAATAAAACGTATCAGTTGCCGTTCACTTTTTATTAATTAGCTGGACTTCCATAGTTATATAGATAGCAGTTTACAGTAGGCATCCTTCAGTCTCAAGAGACTGTGGTAATGTGCTCTGAAAAAGATCCCAAAGAGGGTTGGCGCAAGGACACAGCCCTGTTCCACTCTGCTTAGGATGTCAAAGGGATCTGATGTTGAGTGTCAAAAACTACAGTGCCCTTCATTTCCTCATAAAAGGACCTGATGATGTTAAGGAGCAAAGGTGGACATCTAATCTTGGGAAGAATTTTAAAAATGCTGTCCCTGCTAACCAAATCAAAGGCCTTTGTAAGGTCTATGAAGGCCACAAAGAGTGGCTGTTGTTGTTCCCTACATTTCTCCTGCAACTGCCTGAGGGAAAATACCATGCCAATGGTGGATCTAGTAGCTCGACATCCACACTGTGATTCTGGATAGACTCTGTCTGCAAGCACCAGGAGCCTATTCAGCACAACACGGGCAAGAAGCTTCCCAACAATGCTGAAAAGAGAGATGCCACAGTAGTTATTGCAGTTGCTCCTGTCGCCTTTGTTTTTATACAATGTGACAATGTTTGCATCCTTCATGTCCTGTGGTACTCCACCTTCCCTCCAGCAAAGACAAAAGATTTCATACAGCTCAGTGGTGATGATGTCTTTACAGCACTTCAACAGGGATGTTATCCTTCCCAAGAGTCTTGCCAGAGGTGAGGGAATCCAAGGCTGCTTTTATTTCTGCTAAAGTTGGTTCGCTGCCGAACTCCAAGAAAGGGAGGCACTCCATGTTATTTAGTCCCTCTCCGGTTACTATGTTCCCTCTAGAACAGGTTTGTCCAACCCTGGCCCTCCAGATGTTCTTAGACTACAGCTCCCAGAAGCCTTCACCACCACCTCTGCTGGCCAGGATTTCTGGGAGTTGAAGTCCAAGAACATCTGGAGGGCCAAGGTTGGACACCACTGCTCTAGAATATAGCTCAGAGTAGTGCTGTACCCAGAGTTCCATCTGCTGTACTTGGTCTTCGATGATCATGCCTGTAGCAGACTTGAAAGGAGCAAATTTCTTCTGTATTGGACCTAAAACCGGCTTGATACCATCATACATTCCCTTGATGTTACCTGTGTCAGCTGCTATCTGTATCTGAAAGCAAAGCTGAAGCCAATAATTGTTAGAACATCTCCTGGCAGTCTGTTGAACTTCGCAACTTGAAGAACCTGCAAATTGTACTCACTAGGACAGGCTTTGTAAGCTGCTAGAGTTCTCCTCTTTTCCTCGATGGCTGGCATCAGCTCCTCTGAATGGGCTTCGAACGAGTCAGCCGTCTTTTTAGTCTTCTTGCCAAATGTGGACAAGGCGATGTTATAAACAGGATTCTTTCACTCCCCGCAGGAGGTGGAACAGCAGAGTATTTCTAACTGCAAAGCCAACACCATATTCCCTTGTCTAATTTAATGGTTTTCCTTGCCAGAAGAATGAGTTTTTTCTTTGAAAGATCCTGAGTCTGGCAATCTTGTCTCTTGCAGGGAAGAATGTCCATCTGCAATCTACTCAATTCCATGTCGATGACAGCTATCTTGCACATGTCATCTATTTCCTGCAGGTCATCAGAAAAGCCAGGGGTCATTGTCTGAACATTCCAAGTGCCCAGCTTTAGGGCAGATTTTTTCTTAGGATTATTGCATGGTGCACGGTTATCAATCTGCTTGTCAGCTTTCACCCTAAACCCCACGCATCCAGTGAGGTTAACAGACTATGGCGAGGCAGCATTTTCCTGGCTGGGGGCTGCCCAGCTTAAGGCAGGTGGTAGCTACCTAGTAAGGTGCAATTACCTCTCCACTGTTGGACGTAGCTCCTGGCGTCACTCTCTACACCAACTGAGCAAAGACTTATAACTGGTAACAGCAATTTCCGTGTTATTTCAATGCTGTGTGTGAAACTGGAGTGTCCCCTCCAGAGCACGAGGCCTGGGTAAAAGAATATGGAGGACAGACTGTTACCCAAGCACCAAATACCGCCTCTCCATGTCACTGAAATAGTCCAATGGAAAGGCAGAAGACAATACAACAGGTTCCACCAACATCGCAGGAATTGCCAGAGCGTCATGAACTGCCGCTGGGACTCCGGCTCCAGATTTTGCCTCGAATTTAACTCCTGAAGCCTTTTCCATCAATGGATATAGCCACAAGACAGTGGAGGTTTGGAATCAGAGTTTTCCTTCTCCTAGATGGGCTGCCTTCAAAGGCTAACGAGCCCCATCTACCCGGCACTTTACAGCAAGGGTCCCCAACCCCTGGTATGCAGCCTGGTGCTGGTCCATGGCAATGGCAGGACTGGGTCATGGAGACAGATCTACGCCCCCCACGACTCCCACCCGCACGCATAGCCCGCCACCCATACGCACGGGTGCCCCGCCCCTCTGTGAGCGCGTTTCTCCCCTCCGCGAACGTGCCGCTCCCCTCCATGCAAGCATGCAAGTGCACCCCTCCCCTCGTGAGTGCACCCCCCTGAACCGTAAGCGCGGGGTGTAACCCACCCCCAGTACATGGACCCCACCTTCCCAACTGGTCCACGGTTCAGAAAAGGTTCGGGGCCACTGCTTTACAAAGAGCCAGGTGCCTGCCCAGAGGAACATGCAATCCAAATCTCCACAAAGGAAGGATGAGGGAGTGAGAAGAGAGAGAAGACAGATGCAAGGAAAGTAGGTATGAGCGCAGTTATATATACTTAGAATCTAGAAGGTTTTTGTTTGTTTAGTCATTTAGTCATGTCCGACTCATCGTGACCCCATGGACCAGAGCGCATCAGGCCCTTCTGTCTTCCACTGCCATCTAGAAGGTTAGGGTTAAGTTTTTAGACTGAAGTCTTTTTTTAAAAAGATGTTCTGTTGAGTGTTCTGAAAGAGAGTGTTAAACATGAAGAGCAGGATCAACAGAGGTTTTTTTGAGGTAGCAAACCTATGTACTCCTTTCTAAGAGCTGTTCCTATTAGATTTAGCTTGGTTCTGAGTAAGACCTGAAAATGGTCTGGTTCAGGACAATATTCCAATGTACTACATTTTAGGCATTCTAATACTTGTCTTCTAAATACTGTATTTTGGAAGCCACCTTAGGTCTCCTGATTGTTAGATGGCTACAGTGTAAATGAAATAAATGAAACAAAATTAATATAAATAATGGAGGAAAGATAGCTGTTCTGGTCTAGCATACTAGGACACCAATCTCAGCTGAGATCACACAATGAGTGCCTTCAATCTCTTCATCTTCCACTGATCCCAATACTGCAACTATTGCTGCTTTGATATCTTGTGTCTGCTATGAGCAAAGCTCGGAAATATGTTATTATAAGTGGTGGTGTGGCAATAACTATGTCTTTTAAGAACTAATTGTAGTATTTGTTCCCTTGCTTCTTAGGGCTCCTCCTGACAGGGCATTTGTTCTGCTAATTACTGGTATTTTACACTTCTCTTATATTGGTAAATTCCAGGGTTTGTGTCCTGCTGTGTCCCTGGTCTCCTTGCTTCCTTTTTTCCTGCACCACTGCCTCTTGACACTTCCTGCACTGCTGCTGCACATCTAATACATTCCTATGACAAGGATATTTGGCATCGAAAGTTCCTACCACCTGCTCCGTGTGCTTCCTTCCCTCCTGATGCCCACAGCCAGATCAGGGGTTTCAGATCACTCTGCTTCCTGCCCTGATGCCATCTCTTGATGTCTCCTATTTTACCCTTTTTAAAAATTTAGGCACATGCCCCCCCCCCACACCATTGTACTGTTAAGTGCAACAACAACAACAAAATAATAATCCGAAGAAGTTAAAGAGTAACAAAAAAATTAGGTAAATATGTCCCCAAACCCACTTAGCTCATATTCATACTGTTATCAGAGGTGACATTGTCTGGATGGTGGTGGTGATGATGGGGAATAGGAACTTTGCAGATGAGTCAGGTATACTTCCAGAAGCATTTTCAGGTATACTTCCAGAAACATTTTTAAATTACTTAAAAGTTTTCTCATAATCCCTCCAAAATTATTCCTCAAGTAAAAAATATATGTCGCTTGTTACATGACATTTTAAACTAACTTTAATAGTCATTATGTTAATTTTCATAAAGGAAAGTTGTCATACTTTGGTTACATCAAAAACTTAATACATGAGAAGCACCACTGTTACACTTAATGCATTTCTTGGAAGGTT
The DNA here is from genome assembly GCF_051106095.1 of Pogona vitticeps. Taxonomy (NCBI): domain Eukaryota; kingdom Metazoa; phylum Chordata; class Lepidosauria; order Squamata; family Agamidae; genus Pogona; species Pogona vitticeps. The sequence continues at coordinate 248,578,791 of NC_135783.1, forward strand.
TGGCTGTGAGTTGGAAAAGCTTCTACTTCTGCTTCCTATCATTGATCCTAATGTTGTTGTGCCTAATATTTTCTGAACATTGATTGAAAGCACCTGTCACACTACTTTGTGATTCTAAGATCAATATTTCTCCACCTTTAATAGTGATGGAGATGTCTGTTCCCCAAGAACCATGGTCAAAATTTCTGCAGTTCCTGTCTTGTCCTTGAAGAGGTCAAGGGCACAGACATTGCAATCAGCAGCCAGAATTGTCTCTGCAGGAGAATTCCACCCATATGCGAGGTCTGACATGCCTTGATTAGATTTTTAACAGTCCTCCTGAGATAAATCATTTTTACTTAACAGGATGGTCACCAGACAATCCCAGGCTGACTTCATCAGATCGAGATACAGTACTATAATGGCAAAACCAACAGGGTAGTTAATTTTCCAGTCTTTTCTCTCCTCAGAAGTGTGTAACACAGGGGGAGAAAATACTCAGCAATGAAGTAAGCTGAAGGGAATGCCAAGATAAAATAAACAGAAGAATAATTCTGAAAGTCTGCTTCAGAACTTGGCAAGGAACAAATAGGCAAAGGTTGCACCTCATATGGGTGGAGTCTTTTAAGTGGATTTGAATGTCACTCTTCTTCTTTTTCTTTTCCCACTTAACCATAATACCACGGCTTATTGCTGCTGTTTGTTTTTCAAAGGGGGGCACTTTACCTAGTATATGAAGATAGAAGCATGGATATTTGGCTTGTACTGTACTTCAACTAATGTCCAGAATGTCAGTGTGCATCATGGGCGCAATGTTGTCAGAAACTCTACCTATTAAGTTTCTGCCTCTAAAAATGCAGGAACTTACTATCATATGTGGTGGACATGTGAAAAGGTCAAAATTTATTGGACACAGGTATGGGATCTAGCAAAAGAAGTCATACAGCAGAAGTTAGAGCTAAAACCTGAAATGGCATTATTGAATGTCATTTCAGGAGTAAATGATAACAAATCAAAGCATTGTCTTATGTATATACTCACAGCAGCTAGATTACTCTGGGCCCAGAAATGGAAAACAGAAGAGGTTCCAACGATAGAAGAGCTGCTAAAGAAGCTATGGGACATGGCAGAGCTGGACACTCTATCAGAGGCACTACGGGAAAAGCCAAGAGATTATGTAAAACAAAGCTGGGGACTAATATATTCTTGGGCCCAGAAGAAGACAGGAGTTTAGGGTGAAATTTATGATATATGTATGAACTAATTAGTATACACTGCAAACTGATATAGGGAGAATAGAGGGGTTAACGAGGCTAGAATCTTTGACTCCAAAGGGGGGTGTTAGCGAGTTTTTTTCTTTCCGTATACGTAGTCTGGTTTTTTCTTTCTGTTTTTGTCTTTTTCTTATCCTTTTCCTTTTTTTACTGTTTTATGGTTTTTTGTATGTCAGAAATTATCAATTAATAAAAAAGAGTTTCTGCCTCTTATCAGTCTTTATTTCATCTGGAATGTTACCAATGAGTTCCTCCAACTGGTATAGATGAAGAAGCTTTAATTTTTCATATGTTTCATATTATTTATCGAATACCTAAGTAATGGTAACTTAACTACTTTCAAGATGCAAGATTTCACTCAGGTTCCTGATTATGTTGTGTTAATGTCCCACAACTTTCCTATTGTAAAACTAAATTATTTATTCATTTATTTTGGTAGGTATTGCATGTTCTTTGTTGTATTGTTTTACAACTAACTGATACTGACAGAAGACCTTGCCATGCATTTAGTTCTGTAATGCATGTTGGAAATTACTGATTTAAATAAAAACAGAATTCTCCGATCTATGCAACACTTAACTGAAATTATTCCTTCAATCATAGATGGAATAGAAATATTTGGACAATATGTATGTATGTATGTATGTATGTATGTATGTATGTATGTATGTATGTATGTATGTATGTATTTATACATACATACATACATACATACATACATACATACATACATACATACATACATACATACATACATACATACATACATACATACATACATACATACATACATACAATGTGTGCATATGTAAATTTGCAGACATTTATGTTCTGCCTTTCTGGTATCTATGTGTTACTTAGAGCAGCTTAAAAGAATTTAAGCAATAAAACAAATAATTTAAAATGCAGTAAAAGCAAAAAGGCAGCAAAAATACAGAGGAAGAGATAATAGGTTAAACCACTGGTTCTTAACCTTGGGTTACTCAGGAGTTTTGGACTTCAACTCCCAGAAGCCTTCACCATCAGCTCTGCTGGGCTGGGGTTTCTGGGAGTTGCAGTTCAAAATTACCTGAGTAACAAAGGTTAAGAACCACTGGGTTAAACAACCTTTAAGCAAAAAAAAAAAAAAAAAAAAAAAAAAAAAAAAAAAAATCTAAGAGGTAGTACTTGTCTGAATTCTCTATTAAGCAGAGAAAAATAACTAGAGAATTGGCCACTCATGTTAGTGCTGATTCATTGAATGATTCTTATAGAATATGAATATAAGGATGCTTGCTGCTGGAAATGGTAAACATTTCCTGTGTTCAAACCACACTTTCCTACAACAAAAATATAGCCATTTAATTAATATTTATTTAGCCTTAAAATTAGAGTCCTGTACTTCAAACATTAGCTACTGTTTTGAATTTTCATGAAAAACAACTTACAGACAACATTACTGTTGTGTACATGAATATTTATTATGCTGTTTTAATTTAGAGCTGGGTGATATCAGCAGGGTCAAAAGCTGTTTTTCAGATTTGTTTGAGTGCCACACTGCAAATGGAGTGGGGCGAAAGGTGGAGGATGTAGCCAAACAGGCAAATTTGCACATTTTATTTTTTACTTTAAAAAATTAATACAATAGTTATATACTGTAGAGGTTGCTAAAATTTGTTTAGTGAAGATATGGTATCGACAAAAAAGGGGGTAACTTTAAAAGCCCCCCCAATACCTTCTAGTGGCCATTTAAAAGAAAAAGATTTTTAATGGGAGGGGTTGTTGTCCATGTAAGTTGGGATTCTGATCACTCAGGGTCCGAACTCATGTGGTGAGTGTACATGGATAGCAGAACTCAGATCTGACTTCCTTCATGTGTAGGAAGGTGATGAAACGGGACAGAGAAGCAGAGTTAAGGTGCTCCCTTCTTCTTCTTCTTCTTCTTCTTCTTCTTCTTCTTCTTCTTCTTCTTCTTCTTCTTCTTTTTTGAATATATGTCTGAAAAGAGCACTGAGCTGTAAGGATTTCAACAGCAATCTGGTTTGAGGCTTATGTTTGGGACAGAAACAAGTGTTGGATGACCTAAACTAGGGAAAGGTAAAAATGGAATTGAATTACAGAATTTGCAGCAGCTTTCCTATTTTGACCGTGATGTTGTTCTAGACTACTTGGCTGGACTGACTTTGGGATTCATGGCATTATAGCGGATTTCCTTTTTCCTAGAAGACAGTTCTGGGGGACTTTTGTTCCAGTCCATAGCTTTTCGTATATGGTGTGCTTCAGAGCTGTCTTCTCTCTTCCCAGTTATGAAACCATTAGGAGAAATTATCCATCATTATGGGCTGAAATGTTATCAATATGCTGATGATATGCATCTCTATCTCTCATTTGCACCTGCTTATCAAGGGAGGTTGTGAAACTTTTTAATTGATGCTTAGGGTAATTTTAGAATGACGGCAAACAAACTGAAATTTAATCCAGATAAGATGGGAATGCTGTGAGTAAAGAAACAAGCCAGTCTGGATGGAAGATTGTAAATAAATGGGGTTGCAGTGCACATGGCACAGTGCACAGCTTGGGGTGTTCCTTGAATTGATGCTGTCAATGGAAGAAGAAGTGGCTAGGAATCCCTTTCATCAGCTTAGGTTACTATGCCAACTATAACGCTACCAAGGGAATGGACCTAGGTGCAGTTACCTTTGCAAAAGTGACATGAAGGTTAGATTAGGAATTCCTTGATGATATTTAGATGACCAGATGACAGCAAAATTTCCAATCTATAGGGATAGTATGGATGTTCAGTTTTGATGCTTTTTGTTATTACTGCTAGGTTTTCAGTGTTTTTTATTTTGTATGGTGGGTATGTATGAATAAAATAAATAATATATTTTTAAAATGTTAGATTACTGTAATGTATATGGGGATGAGGATTCCCAGTGTGGTGTAATGGATAGAGTGTAGGACTGAGACTTTGGAGAACTGGGTTTGAATGCCTGCTCAGATATGGAAACTCACTGGGGGAACAGAACTGGAAAAACCACTATTTTTGTGTGTGTTTTTCTTGGCTCGTTTCTATGGGCTAGTTTTTACTTTAAAGTCGTAAATAGTCCTAAATAGTTTGTAACATTTGAATGACAATCTACAGTACAACTGATCAACCTGTTCGTGTTTTAAGATATTGGAGGCTCCACTTACGTGTTTGCTCATGTGAATGATCAAGCTGAGGTGTGTGACTTCTTTTAGGAGTGGTCTCACATGTATGACATGCATGGAACCACAGCTTCATGTGGTACTAATATTGCAAGACTTCAAATTGCTATTTTATTATCTTAGAACTGCATAGCTAGAAGGGACCCGATGGATTACTGAATGCAGTCCCTGTCAATGAGGCATATTGTGAAATCAAACTCCTAACCTCTGGCCTTCCAGCCAGATACGAGCAAACCACTGAGCTATACAGCAAATCGATTTAACTTTTGTTTTAGTAAGCATACTGTATTTTATTTCTATCTATTGTCTTGGTATCAACAATTTTATTTGTTTCAGTGACACTGAGTTTCATTTTGCTATTTCTTTGGGAGCTTTGCTGTATTTTGTTGATTATTCTTACTTGCCATCTTTACGCTCCTTTTCTATTAGTTTTTAAAAATACTATATGGTGGTTTTAATATTATTTCCACCTAGTATTTATAGTATCAAAGCTACTTTGCAAGGTTTTTGCCCTTAACAGTGGCCTATTTAATATTTAAATATTGGTTTGGCTCTTTACATTTTATTGGATAAGCTGTTGTTTTTAAGCTTCCTTGAGATACAAAAGAGGTTATAGGGCAGGGACCAGTTTTGCATATCCATTTCCAAGAAAGTACAATAACTTGTTTCTTATTTGTCAGAAACAACTGAGGCAGTCATCTATCAACATACCACTCAGACACACCTGGAAAAACATCATGCTACAAGGAGCAAGGAATGCACTAGATTTCTTCATATCAGTTAATTACTAGTTTCAGTGCATTCCTTACATCCAACTTCCAAGCTGTCTCCTTCATGGAGGAAAAACCTAAATACACAAAGTGCTACACTTCAACTCCTTCCCCTCATTCACTTTACTATACAGGAAGCAGGTGGCCTTAATTTATCTCAGATTTCACCAGTGGTGTTTGGTTTCCATTCAGAACATGTCTCCAAAAATATGAGGATTAAAATGTTTCTATCTCTCTCTCTCTCTCTCTCTCTCTCTCTCTCTCTCTTTATTTATTTATTTATTTATTTATTTATTTATTTATTTATTTATTTATTTATTTATTTATTTATTTATTTATTTATTTATTTATTACTTTGAAACTGGACCTTGCACAAATACCAATTGTGACACAGATGTACGTAGCAGACAGCCTGCTCTTGCTCTGTGCCAAATTTGGAGATGTTTTGGGAAATGCTTTTTGAATTATGATTTCTGAAAAGCAGAACCGTTTTTACCCGCCCCCTTACTGACTTCATGGACTTTTTCTGCCTGCAGATTTAAAACAGATCAGATACACTGGAGAGACCAAACTTGCTTATCTTGAAAAGGAATGGTTAGTCCCACCCAATTTTTTTATTTGGAAGAAATCCAAGGGGTGTGTGTGTGTGTGTGTGCACGCACACATGTGCGCACGTGCGTGTTAAACAGAATCTGAGAAAAGTGATTTGAGAGATTGCACTTGTTGAAACACAGCCCTGACAATTGCCTTGTGTTTGGATGAGAAGTGGTTAACTGATGAAAAAAGGAGTCACCTTGGATTTTCCTTTATGTGTTGTCACTCTGAATGGTTAGCAGAAGAGGATATCCAGTAGTAGACCATCTTGACTGCTGCCCTTGGTGTTGTCAACATTCAGGCTGCCCTTTGCTATGTAAAGCTTGGCATCTTTTTTTCTGCTGGCAATGCAAGCATGAGATTGTGCAGGAGTATCCGGCCATTTCCTGGCTTTTTAATTTGTGGGTAGAGAAGCACAATATCCTACATTAATAAACCCAACCTTTTTTTTTGGGAAGAGTTGCATCTCCAAAGCTTTCGTTGGTCTTGCCCTGAGGTAAGGTAAAAAGCCCGCTTCTTGCCGCTGAGGCCTCTTTTGGCCGTGTCTGTTAGGCAGAGCGCCCCTCTCCACACCAGAGGGCGCTTGAAGACTCAGCTGTCTCTATGGTTACCGCTGGGTGCGTAGCGGCTCTTACGACGCTGACGCAGTGGGCGGCCCGGCGGGTAGAGGCGGTCTTGGCACGGGCGGAGGCGGCATTGGAGAATTGCGGGGAGGGGGGGGAAGGCCGGCAGCGAGCCCTGGAATGAAGGTGGCGGCGGCGGCGGCTCTGGCCCGGTGGCGGCGCCGCCGGAGACGGAGGCAAACGGGTGAGAGGCTGCGATGACGTGCTTGGCTTGGGAGGGGGCTGAGAGGTGACGCCAGTGGCGGTTATGTGTGTGTGTGTGTGTGTGGGGGGGGAGAATCAAGGGAGGGCGGATACCCTCTCTCGCTGCGGGTGGAGAGCCCGCCTGTGCCGGGCATGGCGGGAGGCGGGGGAGTCCAGCGGGGTTGGGGAACGGGCACCTCCTCCTTCTTCCCGGTGAGGAAAGGCGGGTAGAGGCCGTTTTGCCTCCGGCGCGGGAGCACGCGAAGAGGTGCCCCTGCCCTAGCATATGGCAAGGCGGGCAGGGACTAGGTGCTTTCCCCTTCCCCCTTCCATCTAGCGCCGCCGCCGCCGCCGCCAGAGGTGAAGGGCCCCGTTGCCATGGTGAACGGGGAAGCATCCCTCCTCCCTCAGCGCTGCCGGCATGGGAGTCGGGCGGGTAAGGAGCGACCCTTCTCTTTCGTGCCCAAACAGGTGCCTCACGCGGCGGCGGCGGCTGCTCCTCCTGATGAAACACCCGCTTTCCCCCCCGTCTTCCAAGGCTCAGTGGCCTTGGAAAGAGTGAGTGGGGTGGGGGAATATTCTGCGGCGTGGAGCAGGAGGAGGAGGAGGAGGCAGGGCGTGGGGGCGGGAGGAGGAAGTGCATCCTCGAGTGGCTTTTGGGGCAGTGGCTTTTCATGTAGCCTCCGGCGCCTTTCCCCTGTCTCCCTTCCGCCTCGTCACCCAGCACCCCTTTTTCCAGTAAGCATGGTAGGGTGTTGCTTATTGCGGGATGAGGTTTAGAGGAGTGGAGGACCTAGGTTTGGGGCTGTGCAGAAACAGCTGGCAGGCAAGCTTATATTGATTCATGTGCATATCTCTCTCTGCATGTGCGTGCAAAAGGAGAAACGTGTGGCCTTTGATTAACGGTTTTTTTAAAATAATAGCCTATCGGACCCGTTTAATCTGTAAGGTTTTTTTTTTTTTTGCACTCTTAATGGGTTTATCCAGTTGATAGGGGTGTTGAAGACTCTTCCTTCATGTATTCTGGTTGCTCTGCCTTGAATTTCAGCAAAAATACCATTCATGTTTGCATGTGCATTCTCGGAATTAGATTAGTATTCATAAGAATTTACATGAGCATGGATATCTTTCTGTATCTTAGCATGAGGGGAAGGGATTTGGTCTTCCACCTCTGAATATATTTTCTAGAAAGAGATATACAGTATGTGAATTATGAATATCATACAGTATTATTGCCCTAGAGTCCTTAATTTGAATGTTAGGTGTGCTCAAATTATATTGAACTCAATAAGATCTTTCCCAATGCATTGTTACTCACTGAAGTTTTTCTTAGTTTTGTAGGACTTTTCCAAGTGTGTTTAAGGATTTCAGTCTTAATTCCATTGAATGAACTGGGACTTAAGCATGCTTAATTTTTCACAGGATTTTGCATTTATGTTTGGGTTATTGCCCAGGGGACCCATACTGAGGTGGAAATCAGACAGATGTTGCAACCAACAGCCTTAAAGGACTGACATGGGAAAAATTGTTAGATTGAATCAAGGGCTAACTTAGTGGTCACCTTGCAAATCCTGCACATTGTACGTGTCACTTTGCTTGTTATGTGAACTGGATATTTATTGGTTTTGTGTGTGCTTATGAAGTGAAATAGCTAATGATGGAAATTATGGCTCTGAAGAGATAAATGAAGGCTGTGTGAAGGATTGTGACATATAGAAAATGTTGAAGAGCTTGGAAAAAAAATTTTAGTTGTTGGACTTCCAGTGATGATACCATTTCTTTGGTTGAATTGCAGTGGTATTCCTAGGGAAAACAGTGGTCAGAGTTGAAATAGATAATAAAGCTTTCCAGAAGTGTAAATGTATGGCACTGGACGTATTGAAGATCCAGATGTGTTTCATCCATGCATTAGATCTGAAACCACTTATTAATTTTGTGTTCTTTCTACCAAAGTGTTACTAAATAGAGCAGGTAGTGAAATTCAACGTTATAACATATTGCACAGAATGGAAGTATGATGTATGCTATGGTACTGAGGCTTGCAAACTTTGACTCAGAGAAATACATTTTGTCTCATTTATTTATTACAAAGATACCCTTCTGGTGATCTTAGTAGGAAATATTATTTTTCCTTTCTTTTAGTAGACAGGACATACTATCTGTAGGGATTTTTTTGCTCATTATGCTACAAACAAAAATTAAAAGCATTTGGGATTTCTTCTTGGTCTTGAGTGTATGATCTTTGATCCATCTGTAAAGTACTGCAAGTAAGTGCTATGTGGGCTAATAGTACTGTCGTACATTGTGAGTGAGGACTTCTGGTAAAGATGAGCTGGGCAGACAGATCTACACCAAGTTATTGTTTGAAATCCTCCCATATTATAGGGTGAAATTACATTTAAAACTGCTGATGAAGCTATAATTAACATAAACACAGTAGGTCTTGGTTGTATTTTAGTTCTCATCCCCTCTGTAAGCGCTCTTTAGGGTCCTTTGAGTGTCTAAGTACATTTTCAAGTGTTCATTAAGAATTATTTAAAGGATGTTGCCATTATGCTGTCTACTGTGATGATAATAATGTCCCGTCAAGTCTGTTGTGACGTATGGTGATGACTCTTTTCAGGGTTTTGTAGGAAGAGAGTTCTCAGAAATGGTTTATCATTTCATTCTTCTAAGGCAGTGGTGTCAAACTGTGGCCCTCCAGATGTTCTTAGCCTACAGCTCCCAGAAGCCTTCAGCACCACCTCTGCTGGCCAGGATTTCTGGGAGTTGAAGTCCAAGAACATCTGGAGGGCCACAGTTTGACACCACTGTTCTAAGGGCACACTGGGATTGTAGAGCTTGCCCAAGGCCACACAGGCTGATTCTCCTTGGAAGATGTTATAGTGGCAAATCGAACTTCCAACTTCTGGCTCCACAGCCAGACACCTGAACCACTGAGCATATATACAAGCAGAAAAAGTTAATTTGAAGATACTGGAGGTCTTGACTACTCCATTTTTACCCATGTCTGTAATGTCCCCTTAACACCTTTGACCTTGACCTTCCTTCCTTCCTTCCTTCCTTCCTTCCTTCCTTCCTTCCTTTTGTAGGACACAGGAAGTTATGCATTGTCTTTCCATTTTCCCATTATTTCTCCTTCCTGTCTTATTCTGTCTTGGCTTAAAAAAAACCTTCATTCTCAGAGAGGCAAAATAGGAAACAATAATGAAGTATCACTGACTGATATGTTGAAGCAAGGATGAATAGTTACTAGACAAACTAGTGAAAATTAAGGGTCTGTGTTCAAATTACAAATATTTCCAAAATTATTAGATTGGTTTCCCATTTGCAAATAAAAGTTTATTTTAATTCAATGTGTTTTGTCAAGAGCACTTGCTCAACTTAGAAATAGGTTTGGTTTACAGGTACCTCTAAACCATCATTTAGTTTTACATACAGAAACCTGAGGCATAGGCACATCCCCTCCCTTCCCTTCCTCTGTATGGCTGTGAGGGAATTAGAAGCGTTTGCTTCTGTTTTCAACTAATCAGAGTCTATTCTTAGGTGCAAACTGGGAGATAGAGTTAGTGGTAACTGTGATTTATCTGAACAAATCAGGATGATTACTCGATATTTGAAGTTGGTTTGCCTGGACAAATTATAGTTTAAAGTAACCACACTTTCTCCCATTTTACATACAGTCACAAACTATGCTTAGCTGAAAATGGAAGCATTTGCTTCCATTCTCTCCTTACACCTATACCATCATAGGGAAGCAGGGAGAGGAGGGGTGGACAAGTCCCAAAATGCTCAGTTATATCAGACCAATTAAATAAATTATATATATTTTAAAAAACATTGTGGCACCTTAAAGACTAAATGCTATATTTTAATGTGAGCTTGTGTGGACAAGTCCACTTCCTCAGAGTGTAAAGCTAAATTATAGTTTATCGTTGCATATGAACTAGTTCACTAACTGTAGGAGTGGCATGGGCGTATTCATATTAGTTTAACCAAGTCATTTTTAAAGATAACCTCATTATTTACTTTTTTCCCCAAAATTTAAAAATAGGATTTTAATGCTTAAAATCTATTTGTTTTTTATTTCTGATCATCAGTTTTTATGCATTCTGGCTGAACACGAAAGTGGTTTGCAGCCCAACTCAGGCTCAATGTAGAAAATGATACTTGGCAATTAAGACAATGAAGAAAGCTAAAATTACTTAAGATTTCTGAAGCTCAAAGTTTTATGGAAGGAATTCTGTACTAATCTTTATGTCATTAATCTGCCTGTTTGTGCGCACTTATGTTTACCATTGACATTATTTCTACACTTTCAGGACAGCATACAAAGCCTATGTGGGATTTGGTAGGAAAAAAACAGACAGATGAGATTAACCTTACTAAGTGCTCTTGTGCTGTCTGTCATCCTAGCTAACCTAGCCAAGTTACTATGGGTATAAATGTGATGACCTTGTCCAAACTACTCTGAACTTTTTTGAGGAAGTGTCTTCTACAAAAGTTCCGGAAGTGCTGCAAGACAGGGAGAAAAGATGGGGTGGTGGTGGTGGTAGCATAATGAAAGAGGGCTGTGTTGCACCATACTTGAATGGTTGTCATACAGTAGAGGGGAGAATCTGTTCTCGATCATCCCAGAGTGCAGAGCACATAATAATGAGCTCAAGTTACAGGAAACCAGATTTCAAGTTGAATATCAGGAAAAATTTCTGTTAGAGCAGTACAGTAATGGAACCTATTACCTTGGGAGGTGATGAGCACTCTAATGCAAGAGGCACTCAGGAAAAATTTAGACAACCATTTGGATTTGGATTCCTGCATTGAGCACTGAGTTGGATTCAGTGGCCTTATAGGCCCCTTCTAATTCCATTACTCTATGATTCTATTATCATCAAGATTAACGTATACATTACAGCACAGTGTTTTTACAGACAAACAGCTCATTTCCTCAAACACATGGCATGCAGTATTTCAGGTATATACCGTATATATGGTTGCAAGTAGGAGGTAGAAAAGAGAGGTGAGAGTAAATTTAAATGCAGAATTAGTAACAAGGACAGTTACACTACTAAATATGTCCTGGCCAGCAGGCAGTATGATACAAATCTGTTATCCACTTCAGACTTCTGGTGATGTGCTGGAAAGTTTTGATAAAGCAGTTTCTCATGCTGTTTATACTTTGAAATTGTTATTGTCATAAAGCAATAAAAAGTTACCTTCAAAGGGTGGTTTGCTGTAGAGAGCACTGGAAGATATATAAATATTGAGGTATGTACAAAACTGTTGTGCTAACCAGATTATCGATACATGTAGTGTGCATTGGCAAAGCAGCTACCATGTTCTTTAGACTCACAAGGAGACTATGGCTCAATAAGAAGCTGATGGCATTCACCAAGATCCAGGTCTATAGAGCCTGTGTCCTGAGCACACTCCTGTACTGCACTGAGTCCTGGACCCTTCATGCACGGCAGGAGAGCAAGCTGAACACATTTCATATGCGTTGCCTCCGACACATTTTTGGTATCACCTGGCAGGACAAAGTTCCAAATAGAGTAGTCCTAGATCGAGCTGGAATTTTTAGCATGTATACATTACTGAAACAGTGACGTCTACGTTGGCTTGGGCATGTTGTAAGAATGGCTGATGGTCAGATTCCAAAAGATCTCCTGTATGGAGAATTAGAGCAGGGACATCGCCCCAGAGGGAGACCACAACTGCGACACAAAGATATCTGCAAGTGGGATCTGAAGGCCTTGGAAATGGATCTCAACAGATGGGAAACCCTGACATCTGAGCGTTCAGCCTGGAGACAGGCAGTGCATCACGGCCTCTCCCAATTTGAAGAGACCCTTGTCCAGCAGGCCGAGGCAAAGAGACAATCGCGAAAGCAGCAAAATCAGGGAGCTAGGTGAGGTATAGATTGTATTTGTCCTCAGTGTGGAAGGGATTGTCACTCTCATATTGGCCTTCTCAGCCACACTAGATGCTGTTCCAAGTCCACCATGCAGAGCACGATACCGTAGTCTCTTGAGACTGAAGGATGCCTATTCCTAGTGTACCGAGAAACTATTATCCTAATTCAAACATTTTGTGATAGATTGGAACTTGCCAGTTCTTTTTAAAAAGTATGTATTTCACTTTGGCTCTTTTTTTGGTAGAGGGAGTGCCTCTTTCATTTTTGTGTTGTTGTTTTTTTAACCAATCCCTTTATTTTTTGAGAAAGTGAAATAATTTTTTGAATTTTCCATTCATGTTTCCCCATTTGTGTTTACTTCCTAAAAGCTCTACAGACTCATTTAAAGCAACTCAAAGTGGAGGCAGCACAACAGAGAATCAATCTACTCCAAAAAGAAAGAAAAATTAGCAGACCTATGTAGGCAGCGCTATCCACTGATCACAGCAGACCTTTTGGATCTATATAGCACAGGAGGGGGAAAAGACAAGGAAGCGGCCAGGGAAGCAGACACTGGCTACCTGGCATACAGAGATACCCACTCACCAAAGTAACCAACAACAATGCAACATGAAGAACAACGTGAGAGAAATGCCCCAGTCTTTGCCCAGCCAAAACAACATGCACTCAAATAGCCCAGTGGCACACTGCCAGAGTCACAGAGTCAAATCCCTTGGCCAGCACACCACCATAGACTCAGACAAAACAGTTCCAATGCCCCCATCCCCATTATATATCTTCAGCAGAATAAATCATAGTAAATTAACCAAATAATTTTTTTTTAAAAAAACCACATCATATCCACTTGTATCTGCCATTGGCTTCTGTATCTTTTTTCTTTTCCTTTCTTTTTTTTTTGGTCAGATATTGTCCTGTGTATAGAATGCAAAAAGGCATTGCTGAAAGAGGATACCATATATTGCATTGAAAGAAAGTGAATGAATTTCTGACATTGTAGCATTGTTACGTCCTGCCCTGATTTTACCAGGATGCATTTGGGCACTGAGCTGACATGGGGTTTTGTAGCAGTGTCCTGTCCCTATGTTTGCATCCACATTGCTCTGCTTTTCCTCTGAGGAAGATCATTCAGTAATAGATGCTTAATATCATCATGCTAATATACATATCATCATAGTACAATATACATACTGCAATATACATACAGCAATATACATCACTGCATATGTTTTTCTCATACTTATTGAGTCTTGTTTTCAGGACAAAGTTTGAAGAAGTGCAGAGAATCAGAAATTATTTAGCCAGAAACTATAGTGGTATTTGAAAAGTATTTCCATCAGGTAGTCACAGATGTACAACATGAGTACTTTCTTAAAAGCTGTTTTCACACAAGTCTTTCTTACTGATACATAAGTATCATGAAGTGCTCAGAATGTTACTGTATTTCTTACTGGGTGAAAAGAATTTAAAATACAGTGGTGCCTCGCTAGACGATTGCCTCGCAGGACGAAAAACCCGCAAGACGATTGTTTTTTGCGATCACTATGGTGCCTCGCAAGACATTTTTTTTTCTATGACCACGCTTCGCAAGATTTTTTTGTTTTTGTTTTTTTAGACTGATGCTTCGTAAGACTTTTTTTTTGAGACTGATGCATAGGGAACCTCACAAGAAATTTTTTTCACAAGACGACGGTTTGTATGATAAAGTGTTTTGAAGTAGCGTTTGCTGAGATGTAACAGAATTAGAAAATGTGCTCTTAAATTTTGCTTGTGACTTTGGTCAATATAAATATGCAATTTCTTGGTTTCTCCTAGGCTCCTAGGACCTTGCAGCTATGGTTTTCTCTTCAAGTGGGTACAAGGGTTCCGATGTTAGCTGAAGTGTTCAAGTAAAATTGTAAAATTGTGTTCCCAACTATAATGTAAAATTGGATTGTGCACGTGTCGCAATCATTGGCATCACTTTTTTTGATGTCTTACAAGGCGTTTGGTTTCTTATGAACTTTTCCCAAGTCTTCAGAAACTGAATGTTACTGCACGGTGCCACAGAAATAAAGGACTAATGCAGCATTTTTAAAAAGTGAAGGTCACCATATTTTTTTGTATTTATAGAAGTAAGGTTTCCAGTTTCCTTATATTTCCATGAGGAAATATGTTTCTTTATAGCACTGTCAGACTTTTCTTCTTCTTCTTTTCCTTTGGTTGATTACTTGAATCATAGAATAGTGAAGTTGGAAGCGGCCTATAAGGCCATCAAATCCAACCCCCTGCTTGATGGAGAAATTTAAACCATATAAAACATATATCTGCCAGGTGGTTGTCTAAGTTTCTCTTGAATGCCTCTAGTGTTGGAGCACTTACTACCTCTTGATTTCATTGGTTCCAGTGTCGTACTGCTCTAACAGTTAGAAAGTTCTTCCTGATAATCAACCGAAATCTGACTTCTTGTAACTTGAGCCCATTGTTGCGTGTCCTGTACTCTGGAATGATTGAGAACAGATCCTGCCCCTCCTCTGTATGACAGCCTTTCAAGTATTTGAAAAGTGTTATCATAGCACCCATCTGTCTTCTTTTCTCAAGGCTAGACATGTTCAGTTCTTTCAGTCTTGGTTTCCAGCCCCCTGATCCTCCTCTGAATTTGTTCCAATTTGCCAGCATCCTCCTTGAAGTGTGATATCCAGAACTGGACGCAATACTCAAGGTGAGGCCTAACTAGTGCTGAATAGAGGGGAACTAGTGTCTCGCGAGATTTGGAAACTATACTTCTGTTAATGAAGTATGCACATTTTCTCTTTTCAGTGTTAGAAATACAAGAACACATCTCTTTTCAGTGTTGGAAAAACAAGAACACATCATCATCTGACAGCAAACATTGCAATTATCAAGAGTGTCTTTCTTCATACCATCAACAGATAATGCCTGTTTGTTATACATGGATTGGATCAGAATGTGGAGGATGGGGATGAACTCCCAGTCCCATAATTCAGCAGGGACCTTTACCTCCATGATGTTCCTGCGCTGTTGCTTCACATACTCCCCAAAGTGCCATACTGTACCTTTACAAGTCACAAGGATTATCTGTGATGCACAAAAGTGCATGGGGGTGCTTTTCAGAGGGTGTGAAGAAGTAGTGAAGGAACGACATGGAAGTAAGAGGGCTGCTCTACCTCCTGCTATTTTGATAGCTCCCAGTCCAATATTTGGCTTGGGAAGTTCCTGCTGAATTATGGAACTGGAAGTGCATCCCCCCCCATTCCAATTCTAGTAGAGGCTTACTGTAAAGGCTGAGGTAGAGTTTGGACATATGTAACTTGATGATAGCCTGATAATACCCCACTCAAAAGCTCTATGTAAAAGGAAGAAAGTACTACAGTCTAGTGCTGCAGTCTAGATTGGTTTGCTCATGGAGTTGGGTGCCTAGCTGCATAGGTTCAGAGTTTGATACCCCACTATGCCTTTTGGGAGAAAAGTCAGCCAATATACAGACGAGTTGCAGATTGCCAGAATGCCCTTAGAAGAAGGGAATAGTAAACAGTTCTGAGTGTTTCTACTGAGAAAACTGTGTGAAGAGTCAGTACAGTGTAACTCAAGAGTCCAGAACACATAAAATATGAAGTGGCAGGTCTTGCTATAGTTGGATGACCTGTTCTTGCTCTTGTAATGTGTTGAATCAAGAAATACAGATTCCCAAAACCCTTGAGAGTCACCTCTACACTACACATTCTATATTAAGTGGACTTTAGTGGCCAGTGGCCTGAACACAGTATGAGACAGCTTTAGAAACTATGTATAGGAGACCTGAGAAGACAGAAAAGTGTTTAGAATGCAGATCCTGGACATCGCCCAGTCAAAATAAAGCATTCAAGTTCCACCAATTTTAGCTGGGATTTATATCTAATTATCCTATTGAAATCAGTAGGACTTGAAAACTTTGGTTGCCCCGTGCAGCTTGTGGGGATATAGTGAGAGTTCGATGCTTAGTTTAAAAAAAGAGAGGACAGGAAGGTATAGGCTTAATGCTTAATTTTAATCTAGAAAGTATATAAGTGTTTGTTTACATGAAAATGTTCTACCAAGCTAAAAAAACCTACAAAGATTGTTGTGAATATGACATCCAGATCTCTCTTGAGATATTTCAGCATAATTCTTGAGTATGTGCCTCTTGACAACACCTTTCTCAATTGAAATCAAAGCTGCAGATTTTTCTCTAGGGTACCAAGTATTGTGCTACATTTGCTGCTGTGGGGATACCTTTCGATTTATTCCTGAGGAATATAGACAAGGAAAGCCCAACATTGAAATTGACATTGCAGACTTTTTAGAATTTGTCGGCAGGATACTGATTTCCTCCTTCTTACAGCTGCTGCTTGGAAAATCCATATGGATGACCAATTTCAGTGTAATTACAGATGGGCAAGCAATAGAGTGCTCACCACAAATAAATTGGCCTCCCTACAATGGCATACCTGAATACTGAGATCCTTAAAAGGCATCCAGTGGGGATGATGGACAGTGTTGTTTATTCCCCTGGTACATGGTGGAAGATGCTGTAGGAGAACATCTAAACACTCTAGAGAGAAGGAGAGTGCTGAACTATTGGGAATCATGCTATTTTCAAACAACTGTAACTCTGCCTGCTGTGTTTGCTGCGTCTCTGTCACTGTGGACTGCAGCCATCTAATTGCAGAACTGGGTCGTGCTCTGTCCATCTGTGAATCACTGCTCTGCAGCTCTTGTCTTCCTCTCCTTGCAGCCTTGATGTGCAACACCTGCTTAGGGGAGCAGTAGTTAAGAACTGAGCTTCTCCCATCTGGGACATTCCTTTGGAGGAGCCACTTTGGAGGAACAAGGGGGTGAAGGCCAGAGACTCAGCTGAGGAAAAGGGATTTGTAGGGTCCAATTGTTTATTTGCTTATCAGGTCTGTTTTTGGTTGTTTGATACAGCTGAGGCAATCATCTGCTGAGAAGGGATGAAATTTCAAAAGAGAGCGGAGTGAGGAGTAACAGGGAACAGCCATCAGAGTAAGGGGGCATATGATAGAAACAAAAATGATAATGGGAGAGGGTGAATAAGTAGCAAAGTGTGCTGCTTATATACCGCCCCATAGCGCTTCAAGCACTCTCTGGGCGGTTTACAATTTTAAATTATGCAGGCTACACATTGCATAGTAGGGTGTTGGTTACTTCAAAATTGTCTCTCACTGTAGATACTGTACCGTAATTGGATAGTCTTATAAACAGTACCCCCGAGTTGAAAGTGGTACTTCTAAATGCCAGATCAATGGAAGAAAAAATTTCAGCTGTCCAGGACTTGATTCTGGATGAGCAAGCTGATTTGGCTTGCTTTACAGAGACCTGTAACAACCTGCCACAAATAGTGTTGGGTTCCATTCATGTTACAAGGCATATTCTGCTTATCCTGTTATAATGGATACTTTTCCATCAGGGCAGCCTAAGAATGTGGAGAAGATTATTGGAAAGATGAAAGCCACCACATGTGTGTTAGATCCTTGCCCTTCATGACTTATAAATAGAGCCAGAGGAGGGCTAGCCAAGTGAGTAAGAAGTATAATAAGTGCTTCCTTGCAGCAAGGTAGGCTGCTGGTGTGCACAGGGGAAGTAGCTGTAAAGCCTCTGATGAAAAAGCAGTCCTTGAACTATATTAGATCATCATTGGCCAGGCTCCAGTATTCTGTTTTTGGGCAAGTGGTAGCTTCTTAACTCCAAGGATTCCTGAATGAAACAGATCATTCAGGCCTGGTTATGGGATGAAGATGACTTCGGTTGCCTTGTGAATGGTTTCCACCAAGAACAAGACACAGGGAATGTGTCCCTGTTGGTTCTGCTGAGTTTCTTTAAGTTTTTAAATCCATGGACTACGGCATTCTCAACTGCTTCTTTGGGATGGTAGTTGGAGACACTTTTCTGTAGTTGTAGTTTTAGAAGAGGTAGCTAACTCAACACCCACGTTCTCTCTCTCTCTCCTCTCCCCCCCATCTCTCCTCAGTGTGTCTGTTTTCTGTCTTCTTGAATAATTTTTGCAAAGGGACCCTAAAACAAACATAAGCCTAATTACTGTATGTAACCAGTGAACATTTAGAATGTGAAACTGATATTTCATCTACATTTCATTCCATTTCATTTTGTTTCTTTATGTCTGATGAAGTGGACACGTCCATGAAAGCTTACATTAAAACATAATAGTTAGACTTTAAGGTGCTACATGTTTTTGTCTTGTCTTGTTTTGTTTCTTTGGATTTTGACTGTTCTGTAGTGACTTTTTTCATTCCTGGAAGAATAAACTCAGAAGGTAGTGCTGGAGAAATCGTGTTGGATGTTTTGGCCTTTGGCTGTGGTGTCCATCTGAGTTCTGTTTTATCCCCAGTGCTATATAGTATTTAATATGAAGCAGCTAGAAAAAAATAATCTGTGCTGCTAACATGCCGATGATGTCCAACTTCATCTCTCTTTGCCATCTAACTCTAAGGAAGCGGTTACTGTTCTAAACCAGTTTCTGGTGTTGATGATGGACAGGGCAAATTGGTTGAATCTTAAGATAAATCAAAAGGAATAAGGATTCAATCTATGCAACACTCCCTTTGAAAAACCAGATTCACAGTTAGTACTCCTTGAGCCTGGACGTCCACTCAGCTGTGGCCAGGAGTGCATTTGCACAAATAAAGCTAGTCTGCTAGCTGTGCTCTTCCTTGAGACATCTGATTTGTCTTAGAGCCTGTCTACATTTCTCAAAAACCCCACAATATGTAGCATTTTAATTTTAGCCAACTCAAGTCACGTTTTTGAGTTGTTTCCTGCATTCCTAATGAATAATTGAAATGCTCCCCTTTAAAAGCGGTTGTAAGGTGTTGATAAAGAAAACAATGTGCTAAAATAAACAGCTATTTATTTTAACTCACTTCCTAAGAAAATAATATGAGTCAAAGCAAAATAAATACACACTTTGGAATTCATTGTGTGAATGTGAAATTCAGCATGGTTTTTAACACAGATAAGATCCCAGGTTTTTGGCAGTGTGAGCGGGCAAGTTGGTATTTTTTTATTATTATTATTATTATTATTATTATTATTATTATTATTATTATTATTATTATTATTATTATTATTATTATTATTATTATTATTATTATTATTATTATTATTATTATTATTATTATTATTATTTTTATTTTTATTTTTATTTTTATTTTTATTTTTATTTTTATTTTTATTTTTATTTTTATTTTTATTTTTATTTTTATTTTTATTTTTATTTATTTATTTATATGCTGCATTTCTCCCAACGAGGGACCTAAAGCATCTCACAACATTAAAATTCACACTATTTGAAAACACAATAAGTTAAATAATAAAAGATAAATTAAACAATATATGATTTAATAATTAAATTAAAAGATTAAAATTATTTGCTGAAATGGGGTTCAGGGATTCAGTTGTAGTTGTTAAAAGCCTGCCTGAAGAGATGGGTCTTTAGCTTTTTTCAGAAGGATAACAGGGAAGGGGCCATCCTGATCTCCCAAGGGAGAGCATTCCATAGCCTAGGAGCAGCCACAGGGAAGGCCCTCTCCTGTGTCCCCATCAGCTATGCTTGTGTTAGCAATGGCACCGAGAGGAGGGTCTCCTCTGCTGATCTTAATCGTTGAGAAGGCACATATAGTGAGATATGGTCCTTCAGGTAGCCGGGACCCTAGCTGTATAGGGCTTTATAGGTAATGACCAGCACTTTGAATTGGGTCCGGAAAGAGACTGGTACTAGTGCAGTTCTTGTAACAAGTGCATTACATGCTCCCTGTAGCTGGCCCCAGTCAGTAGTCTGGTTGCAGAGCTTTGCACCAGCTGAAGTTTTCGAACCAGCCCAACATAGAGCGTGTTACAGTAACCCAAATGGGATGTAACTAAGGCATGTGTCACTGTAGCCAGATCCGACATCTCCAGGAACGGCTGCAGCTGGCACACCAGCTTTAGCTGTGCAAATGCACTCCTGGCCACATGTGTCTTAGTTAGACCCATTGGATTACTGTACAAGTCTTTGATTTTGTTTGTTAAGCAGCTGTTTTCATTAATTTAAACTTCTGTACCACCCCATTAGTGTTATCACTCTCAATTTAAACACACAGATTTAGATGTAAGAATTGTACGGAGAAAGATGAGGCAACACTGAAAAAATCTTATAGAGTGGCTCTTAGAATTGGGTTACACAACTTGGTGCTGGAAAGGGCAACATGGGATTTTTTCCTTCCTCACACTTCACTGTGGAAGCATCACAAACAAGACCATGCCACTGGAATAGACCTAGTGTGAGGGTTCAGTGGTTACCTCAGGATTACCAGACACAAACACCGGAGTTGCGTGTTCTTGAAAAACAGAACTAGGGTTTATTGGAACATCAAACAGTGAGATATCAACATTAAACTTGTCAGTGTTCTTTTCTCTCGCTGCCAATGGGTCAAGCGAGGGTGTCCATGCTTCTTGTAAAAAGGGGTTGAAACTAGGATCGTACCAAGGTCCTTTGGCAAATGGGTTAACGTCACCCAGTCCCTTCGCTTCAATGTCCATCTCAATCAAGGGTAAGGTCTCCTCATCTCCCCTCTCCAGGTCGAAGGGGTCAGCTCCCTCCGAGTAGGGGTCCCAGCGTCCAGTGAATACCTCCTCCGGCGAGCCTCCTTCAGACACCGTGCTCTCCTTTCCCTCTCTTTTCTCTCTACTTTCTCTTTTTCCTCCCTCAAACGCCTCCTCCACTCTCGAGCCTCTGTTTCACCCCAGTATGATGGTCTGGGGGGCAAACCTCTTCGTCTTCGATAGTCTGCCTCCTCCAGAGGCACCCTAACCTTTTCACATCTCCCTGTCCAGGGGTCCTCTACCCAGATTAATTCCCAACCCCCGGGTATCTTATCTTTCTCCTCCCCCAACTCTCCATGCCCTGCCTCCAACTAACGGTCGCTCATCCACCTGGGTTCCCGCCTTTTCTGTCTTGGTCTGGATAGCTACAGACATCTTCTTTATACCCTGTTCCAAATCCCCCGTGTTTACCCCCTGGTGTCTGAATGCGACGCGGGAAGTCATAGGTGCTGTCTGTGTCTCTTTTTCTCTCTCAACTGAGGACGACACTCCGGCGAGGATTTCTATAGTCTCGCCTTGGGTCTCACACCTAGTAATCATATAGTAAATGTTTCAGTTTGCAAGGCATGACACAATTTGTTAACCCAAGTCAAGAATCCTATTGTATATCTTCTGTACCTTGTTAATTATCTTAGAAGCTCTTTGAAATTGTCTGTATACCAGTATCTCCTCTTGTTGCTGGTGTATTTATTTTGAGCAAGAGGATAGTTGAATTTCCAAGTCTTTCAACCATGACTCATGCTGAAAGGTACAATTTCCCGTTAGCAGGGTAATAGAGTAAAGAATAAGGGCATTGCACTGTCAGCATAAACTAAGAGATAACTTTAGAAAGAAGCTAAGCTTTTCTTGTACATGCACCACCAAGAAAACACAGGTGGCAAATTGATCCAAAATTGAATCAAGCAGAGATGACCTAGCACTGAACGATAAGAAGAGCACTTATATTGTGAGGCTTCGTAGTCGTGCAGCAGGTTCTGTCTTTTATTTCATTTCAGCTGTCTATTGCTAAAGAAAGCATATCCTGGTTAGGAGGTAACATAATGAACCCATGTGATCATGAGTCATCCAGAATGAATTATATCACAACATCAGAAAACAAGAGTTCCTGTGTAGTGATGCTGTTGAAGCCAAATAAAGCCAAGAGAGAATAGACTTTCAGGTGTTCCAGAAAGGACTAATCTGAACATGTAAGGAAGGAGAGAGTTCTAGCCTGGCCCTATCCATACCACTCTCTTTATATGGCAACAGCCTGAAGAAGAAAACTTTCACTTGGTTCCACGCAGAGTCTCTTTACACACTTGCTGGAGTCTGGGTTCCAGTGATCTGAAGAGCCTCCACTTGTAGTCAGAATTTTCCTCTTCAAGGGGGTTGGGGAGGGAATAAGGCTAAACCTCTCCTTTCTCATTAGTTCAGGTTAACGCTTTTAGAGAACCTGAATAGAAAGAGAATGAGGAATGTGAATGAAGTGCTGAAAATTTTGGAATGGTGCTGAAAAATAATTGAAAGTGAAGTGTTTTTTTAAATCTTTTAAAAAAATTCTTTAAAAAGTACAGTAGTTGTATAGCTTCAACTCACCCATATACTGTAGATTTATAGATCTTGTTTGTGATTTTTTTGGCATGTCATATCAGGCAAAAACAAAACAGAAATTAAAAATAAAGAAGACAAAAATGTTTTGGCACTTTAAAGATTAGCTGCTACATTTTAATGTGATCTTTCATAGACAATTCCACTTCTTCAGAATGTATAAGTATTGTAAGTGATAGGCATATATTGGTTTTCCTGAAGATTTAGACCAGCGGGCCCCAACCTTTTTAGGACCACGGACCAGTTCGGGGGTACGGGCTCTGTGTGCGGGGGACGCGCGGGAACCCCTGCGCTCACAGGTGGTTGTGTCGTGCTCACGGAGGGGCGTGTCATGCTTGCAGAGGGTCGTGTTGCACTCCCATGCATGCGTGCGAGTGTGACACGTCCACCCGTGAGCGCGACACACCCCTCTACAAGCATGACACGCCCACCATGCGTGCAGGGGGCACGGAGATCCATCTCTGTAGCCCAGTTCCAGGAAGCCCATGGACCGGCACTGGGCCACAGACTGGGGGTTGGGGACCCCTGATTTAGACTACAGTTTGAACAGTCCCTTACCACAGACTGTGGCCATTAGGTCACCTGGGAGTTAAATCCCAAAACATCCAGTGGGCCAAAGATTTCTCTCCCCAGTGTATGTAATGGAAATGTAGTACAACATTTGTATTTTAACATATTTCAACATATTTTATGATCTGATATGTACAGTTGCAGTCCTGTCAGTACTTTCTTATGAACTATGGTATATTCCAGTTCATGTATGAATAACAAAATAAAAACCAAACAATTTTAGCATCTTAGAGACTAACAGATTTGTTTCTGTTTGAACATTCATTGATTAAAATCCTCTTCCTCAGAAACATAAAGTTCAGTTATTAGGTGACCCATTTATACATGAAAAGCTCATACTGAAATAAACCTGTGAGTCTCAAATGTGCCACTTGACTTTATTGCTTTGTTTTATTTTGTTTTGTTATTTTATTTCAGTTATTTATTCAGTCATGTTAGCTGAAACAGGTAAACTGAAAACTGCTTGAATTCATAGATGTTGATTCAGAGCATGTGTGATATATTCTGCATCATTGTTATATTAAATATTAAGGAAGTGTGATAATATACCACATTTGTATACTGAATGATAGTGGTTCAAGGTTTTTCATGTAGGTGGGCTATTTCATGTGAACAGGCTAGCTTTTCTAGTTAGCATAGTGGCAGTATGTCAATATGTTTAGGGCCAAATGAACCATGAAAACAATTGCCGGGGAGTGTATCAGTTTCCTTCTTTACATGTGGTGTAATTTGTTTGATGTGAATCAATACCTTATGACATGAACATTAGCGGGAATGGACTGGAAAATGTAAAGAACTATTTTGCCTCATGATCGAATGACTTCTTATATTTCATACCAAAAGGAAGCTTCATTGAATAAGAAATACACTAAAGGTAAACACTAGAGTCATTTCTTTTCTCAAGAGTCACATGGTGATGGCAGGTGCTGTCTAACCAGTCTTGTTAACTGGAAAGTGTTTCATAGGCTTAACTTGTACTATGAGGAAAGTGGAAGCAAAGTTGTACAAATGTGTTTGCGACTTCTATTTTTCTTCTATGCTCTGAAGTCACTGATAGAAGATGCCAGTCTTTGTGTTAGTATGTAAAATATTTGTACCTCCATCATTGAACTCTAGAAACTGCTGAAGTATATTCAGCAAAATAAGGTCTATATGAGCAAAAAACAGAGAGGAGACTTTATGTCATAATGTCTGAAAATACGTAATGGCACACGTTTGTGCATGAAATAAAAAATAGGAGCCACTTCAAGGCTGCAATGTCATGCAAATTGCAGTGTCATGCAAATCTGTCCAACTGTGTGGCTCATTTATTACAGTGGGACCTATTTCTGAGCAAACATGCTTAGACTTATGCTGCAGGTTCCACTGACATAAGTGGGAAATATTTGTGTTCACACTTAACTGTATCCCAGTGAAACCAACACTATATGGAAGTATTTAACTGACTGGGTTGTTTCAACTGTGTTCCTAATTAATAATTTCAAGATAATAAACAATGTAATGATATCTGAAGTGTTAGAATGGTTGACATAAGTCGTTTACTTTAACAGTTAAATGACAGGGAAGATCTAGTAGTTGAAGCTTGTCTTACTTCTTTATCTATGCTTACAAAATTTTTGTCCATTTAAGATTTGCCTGTTACGTAGTTGTAAAAGTCATAAGTGTCCTACTAAAATATTGTTCTGTCATGTAGTACAAGAAGAGAAGAAAATATTTTGGGCAAAGAGTGAATATTGTCTGTACAGCAATTAGTATGCTGTTGATGTTAAATAAGTATTAATTGAATAAGCATTTTTATAAACCTCGTCTCTACAGTATCTCAGTATACCTTGGTTTCAGGAAAAAATGGGCTGTGGGTGAAGAATAGGATAAGATTAGAGAATGTGGCATCATGCAACCCTTCTTGCCTCCCTTGACTGCCAGTCAGGATAAAATTCAAGAGTAGAGATGGGAGTATTTGTATGTGAATATTCCCACACAGCTGGATTTAATAAGAGTCCAGCCCCAGCCGCTGGACTCTCCACTCATACATCCAGCAGCGGCGGCCCCACTCATCCTTCTCATTGTGCCTGGAGTGCCACTCTCTTGGCTGGCCACTTCAGGCAGGGGGAGGGAGGACGAGTCTCCCTGCCTGCCTGCCTAGTGGCCAGTCATGTGGGAAGAGAGAAGTGTTTCGGGTGAGATTGGAAGGATGAGTGGAGGCGCTGCTGCCAGCGGACACAATGAGTGGATGGTCCAGCCCCAGGGTCTGGACTCTCATTAAGTCCAGCTGTGCGGGGATATTCATATACGAATATGAATAACCCAATCTCTATTCAACAGCTTGGTACTTTTTAAAAAAATGCCAAGGCTAAGAGTTTGAAACTTTCCCCCATCTTTTTCATAGGTTCTGGTAATTGTTTCTCTGAGGTACGAAAATGGATAACCTAATATGGAGTTCAGGTCCATTAGTGGCCGTATTAGCACCGTTTGGAATTGTCTTTTTATAGTAAAATTTTTAGTTCACAGATTGCCAGAACAGAGGTCTATTAACATTTTTATAGATGCTACAATTGTGGTATACATGAGTGTGTGATAGGAATCAAATGGCTGGGGACTGTAACATATAAAACTTGTTGACAGTTTTGACAAGGCCTGTTTAAAAATTTTGCTTTCTTTGGGATGTCATCACTTTTCTGTTCAGGAGACATACTGCTGATATAGAATAGTGTTAGGGAAGGATTTTCTGAGGCAAGACAACATGATAGAATAAAAGATTGCTTTCTTTTTCAGCATTGTATGTTTTTATTGTATTTTCTCAATATCTGATTATCTCAGAAGTCTACTAGGAGTTCTTCAAGGAACACATGTATGTCTGCTTCAGAAAGTCTTCCCTATTATTAGCACAGTATGAATAGTCATAAGAGGAAAGGGAAAGGAGTGGAATTTCTCTTTGTGTCAAGAACTCTTTACAGTATGTTTAACTTATTGCATTCTAGTGGTTCCAGGATACAGACTTTCAAGGAGAGCTTGATTAATGATCTTCGGGTGCTTCCAGCTGCTTCAAATCAAAATACATTTTGTAGCTGTTCTCTTTTTCCCTTCTTAATGAATGTTTTGGCAGAAGTGGTGGGAAACATGGAAGGGGTACAATTGGAAGATGTTGTCATCTAGACACCCCAGAATGTTATTTAAGCGTGGCATGGCAATTACACAGTAAAGCCTAATCTGGAAGTACCCCCTCTCTCCTGGGCATTTCATTTTCCATGCCAGTTATATTCCCTGCTGTTACATTAAGTGATATATAATGTCTTTTACTTAGTACTTTGTCATCACCAAAATCTAGAAATTAGGCAATAAAATAATCATTTCTATAAAAACCCTAACATATATGAAAACATCTTGCCAGTGCTATTTAATATCTACATGAGGCCGCTGGGTGAGGTCATCCGGAGTTGTGGGGCTCTACTTCTCTTTTTTCCCCCTACCACAGTGGATGCTGCTCCGACCTTTGAATTCTGCTCGGGGACCATTCTGGAGTGGATGAGGGCAAATAGACTGAAATTGAATCTGGACAAGACGGAAATCTTGCGCATGGGAAGCCCTGGTGTCAGTGGGTTGGGAAACTCAAGTGTTTCTCCCACAATTCTCTAGTGCACAGGTATTAGCATAAGGTATTAGGATATGCTAATGTCTGTGCACTAGAGGATTGTGGGAGGAACACAGCCCCTGATAGGGGTCCCACAGGGTACCCCAAAACAATGAGGAGCTCTCTTGGCCTCTGGCAGGACTGGGGCCGTGCAGCCCTGTACTGAGTGGTAGGTGCAGCCAGGGGGTCACCATGACTTGTGGGGCTAGGGGACAGAATGGGATTGGAGATGCAAGGGCCATTCCAACTTATGCCTTGCAGGGGAAATACCATGTCATAAAAATAGTTTTCTCAGGGGGGGGGGAGGTTCATCCATTGTACTTTGGGTGTACTACTGATCCCTGTGATTTCCCCAAATGTGGGGAACTCAGCTGCATAATTTATGTTAATGAGGGGATTACATTTATGATTTCCTTGTCTTTTTACAATCTCTTTACCCTTTGGTTTCTGGCTATTTTCACCACTCTCTATCATTTAAATTTGCAACCATAGCCCCATTGGCAATGCTTACCAGGATGGTTCCCCTCCAATTGGAGCACATTAATTACGTAAGACCTACTTTTTTTATCCCAAAAAAGTGGGGGATAAAGTGTATGCTGGTGTTTTCCTAGGAGGCAGACCCTGGAAAGCCAGCAGCATACACTTTCTTCCCAGCAGCATACACTTTTTTGGGATAAAAAAGTAGGTCTTATGTAATTAATGTGTTCCAATTGGGGGGGGGAAACTGTCTTGCGAGGCAAGGACCTAACATCGTCCAGTGAAAATTGCCCATAATTGACATCGTACAGTGAAAATTGCCCATAATTGCCCATAGGAATAATCGTTTTCGGAAGCACAACATTGCTCAAAAAAGTCACCGTCTAGCGAATTCATCGTTTTGCGAGGCACCACTGTACTGTATAGCACAAGGGACTTATGCTGCACGTCAAATAAATATGTTGGTATTTTACTGTGTTGAAATTTATTTTTGCTGATCTTCTATAGGACCGCAAGGCAATGT
This sequence comes from Pogona vitticeps, assembly GCF_051106095.1. Classification (NCBI taxonomy): domain Eukaryota; kingdom Metazoa; phylum Chordata; class Lepidosauria; order Squamata; family Agamidae; genus Pogona; species Pogona vitticeps. The sequence goes on from NC_135783.1 coordinate 248,606,736, forward strand.
TTCTATATGTTGTATGAAACAATTTTGATATGAGTATGCCTTGGACTACAGTTGCTTATCCTAAAACAAATGCCTGGTTGTTAGGAAAGTACTGTGTACATGACAGTGTGTAAGCAGGCTACAGCTATATGCAGTATTGTTTCTGAAGTCTGTCCACAGGAGATCAGCTCCCAGCTGCTAAACCTTGCTGCTGACTATTCTCTGGTCTTTTAAAACTACAGTGGTGCCCCGCATAGCGACGTTAATCTGTTCCAGGATTAATGTCGCTATCCGGATTCGTCGCTATGTGGGGGGAAAACCCATAGGAACGCATTAAACTCCATTTAATGCGTTCCTATTGGGGGAAAAACTCACCGGTAAGCGAAGATTCCCCCATCCAACCGCCATTTTGGCTGCCCGGTAAGCAAGGGCAGGGTGTGAAAACGCTGCGGGCGGCCATTTTCTGCACCTGGCAGCCATTTTTGAACCACCGATCAGCTGTTTTCTAAACATCGCAATGCGAAGATCGGTAAGGGATAAGCTTACTGATCATCGCAATGCGATGTTTAGCCTATCTAAACATTGCAATGCGATCGCATTAGCGATCGCAAAAAACACGTTGCTATGCAGATTCGTCGTTAAATGGTGCGCTCGTTAAGTGAGGCACCACTGTATTATTAATTGTAGAGTTATATTTTAGCTCCTATTCTAAAGGTTGATTTTAAGAGTAAAACTGTTCTTGAGTTTTGTGTAGAGTTTTATCTTCAGAGATTTTGGACTTCCGTGTTTTTTTAATGCAATAATATAGTCATTTGCATACCATAAAATATGCAGTCATGATTTGAGGCAGGAGAGACATTATTTTTTTTGCTAGAAAAACAACATTTTGCCCATTGGCATTCTTTAAGGACCACTTACCTTTCTTTACCTTAATTTGCAGGATCATGGGGTGGCCTGCGTACATTTTTATACTGTATGTATTTACAGCATGCCTCTTTTGAAACATGAATAAAGCACCCATAATGCAGTATTCTTAGAGATGTCTATGACCTAGATAATCATGTTTTGTTGCCTTCTTTCTTGTGAAAGGAGGAGTGGAAAAAAGTAAGCAGACAGAGGAAAAAAAAATTAAGTAGGCTGCTACATGAGAGGTTCATACTGCTGAAGAATAGCTGTTTGGTAGCTTACTATATTGTGGTGCTAGTGAAAAACAGATGTGACATGGCAGTGTTTGGGCCATTTCTCTAAAACCTTTCTACCTGTTTTCTAGGGAACTGTGCATATCCTGAATGCTCATGGAAGTGTTCACATGCACATAAACATCTATGTTTATGTAAGTTGGACAAGTAAACAAGATATTTTCTGTGAGTAGATCGTGATGGTATTTAGCTTTTTATAACAAAAATGCCCATGTTTGTTATCAGTGAAGTGTGTATTAATTTTAGTATGGACATTTTCTATATATGATTTTTGTATTGCTTGCACTCCACTATGTTTTTGCATAGGCAAGGTTAAATAGATTGTATATGTCCTTTTATATATCACCATTAAGGTGATCCAGGTGCAACAGAAGAAAGGAACGCCATGACCTTAGTGTTTCCAAAGGAAAAATTACTGCTCATACATTCTTATGCACTATTAACATTAGTAAATTCAAATTGTACCTGCTAAATTTTTGTCTTCTGTGTATTTATTGAAAAAGTGGAAGGTTGGTTTCTCCTTTGCATCTGCTCGCTCCAGCTTTTTAAGATATGCATATGGATATACAGTATGTCTTCCTTAAACCTTTCCCTGTAATTCTTTGTTTGAATAACTCAGTAGGTGTACAGTATTTAAGGATTATTCATGCACTGAATTTTGAAGTAAGGGAAAGCACTAACCGTTAAAAACGCAAGTCATGTGTTTTGTTCAACCTTTGTGTTTTGAGACATGGTATTTCCATGTGGTAGTATACAAATCTCTAGTATGAATGTGTAAGTATGAGGCAGTAGCAGAAGTAACCTAGTGTGTTCTACTGCTTTTTGTAGTAATGGTGGTGACTTGGTTCATAGTATAAGACAACTGGTATATGGTAACAGGTGATTTGTTCCTTGGATTATTTGATACTCATTCTCTTATTAAAACTGGCAGAACTGAGAACATTTTTTTGACAAAGGATGTAGGCATATAAGAAACCAGTAGCTTATTGAATGAGCTGCATTTTTCCAGAATTTCCAGAGACGTTCCCTTCCCCAAAACATGGTGAGTCATAACACAGTTATGAGTCATTTGTGAGAGTTTACTTAGTAGTAGTATTGGAGGTTAAAGGGATCAGAAGATGGGGTATGCTAGGTGGATCATGAACACCAATAAAAATAAATTAATTAAGAGTTGTGAATTAATGTTAAAAAGGATTTTTCTGGTATTAGTAGTTGTTTCAACATATACCACCATATAATGCTAGAGCACTCTCTGGGTGATTTACACTATAATTATGCAAGGAACACTTTCCCCCCTAGTGAGCAGGGTACTCATTTTACTGACCTTGGTTGGATGGAAGTCTAATTCAAACTTGAGCCAGCTACCTGAATCTATTAGGATCAAACTCAAGTTGTGAGCAGAGGCTTGTTTGCAGCACTACATTCTGAAGGGGTTGTCACAGTTTCCTTTTTTACAGTTAGATGTTTATCTATTTAGTACACTGCCTGTTGGAAACCAATGAGTTTATGGTGGAGCAAGGTTTTTACAAATGCACTTAGTAATAAGATGTGTTCAGTGTGGCATGTTGATAGCTATAGCTGAATTTTTAAACTTTTAAAGGAAATAGCAAAAATTAATGGTTTGGTGGCCAAAATTTTAGGCTGCTCGAAGCTCACATATAGCAGAGCCAGCACTTACAACTTAATTGGTTTCCCTGGCAGTGGTGGTCAAGTGAGCTGTCCTAAGTTGAACTCTATTTTCCTGTTAGGCTCAGTGTTAAAATAGGATTTTGGTTCTTGGAGAATTTTCATTCCTTTTAAATGAAATCTCTGTTGTCTTCTGATTTGTCTCTTATACCTCCTTTCTCTAACATACATGTTGGGCACTCCTCTCTGACTCTGCTGTCCTTTCTGGTCTTCATTTAATTTCCTTTCTCTAGTTTACTTAGAGGGCACTCCCTCTGCTCTCTTCTCTCTTCCACCACTACTCTCTTGCTGTTGTACTTTGTGAATAAAAGTGTCAGTTTACAGTATGAGTCACAGTGGTCACTGTGGTTTACATGTGAGTTTTAGACTTGGTAGAGACAGCATTTGGTAATACTGGAATGTTAAGGATGAGAGGTAGTCAGATAAGCTGTTATAAATCAGGAGGAGCTCTGCATACATATTCGAGAATCACTGAATTAAAGAGGTTGGCCCTTTTTCTTGACTGGAAGTGCATGACATGTTGAAATTAGCCTTTTCTTAGTGATATATATGTTTACAGTAGTAGATTGGGTTTGCCACAGATTAGAAGGCACTGAACAACCATTAAACAGAAATATTTCCCATTTTGCTATAACCTTCCAAATAAAATAATCTCTCAGTTGATAATGATAGCATCTTTCTGAAGGAGGTAAGCCAGGATAGGTGTACAGCAAACTGTAGCTGCAGTGTTTCCCCCTTTTGGAGCATTTATTATCAGTTACACTTGCTACATTATGCTGTCATTTTTAAAAGAGCAAAAAACTTGAATTTTAAACAAAGAGCTATTCCAGAGCAATTTAATGCTTGAGTTGAACAAAAGACAAGAAACCGCAACCCTCTTACTCTCCTCCAGAAACAGAGATTTTGAAACATCATGGTGCTGGGCAATGCTCACTGGGAAGAAAAGCAATTTGGAATGCAAGGGGAAGGACATTTTCTTCTAAGGTATTTAACACAGATATTTAGTACTTTACATGATGTGTATGTTCCGTGATCATAAGGTAGGAGGCCTGTGAAAATCCAAGTTAATGTAGGAGGAAAAACATTTACCTTCTGAGCAGAATGAATAAGATCTTGCTTAATTCAGTCATGGAAGTCTACATGAATTTTTGGTAAACGGTAAGTGGAGGCAAAGTATATCCATACCGATTAGAGCTATGCATCAAATTTGGGCAGATGCTAAAATTCTGACTGAAGTGGGGCAGTTGGGCCAACCCAAATCTGCCACAGATTACAACAAACAGACCTAGGATGACCTTGGTAGAGATTGACATTCTCACAAATTGCTGTGGTAAAATCCAAGATGCAGCTTAACTGCTAGGTGATAGACAGTACTGATAGCATAGTTTATGGAACTGACAGAATAGTTCATAGATCCTAACCAAATCTAGTACATTCTCAAAATCTCTTTTTAAAAAACTTACAGTACGGTACTTATGATTGCATGTGTGTGTAGTAACTATTTGAATGAGTTTTGAGTGATTAGTGATCCACTTTTCATATTCCTATTGGGAGAAAAGCAGCCTATAAAACACATTTAGAATCTTAATTTTAGCATATGAGGGCATGTCTTTCTTCCCTCTGCCATTTTTGTTCCTTGCTGGCATAGCAATGACACAGTGCCATTCCCAGAGTCTATGAAATAAAAATCAAGTGCCTCATGTATGGTCAAGATGACTGTACATATAAGAATTCAAGGTAAGAAATAAATAATTGAAGCAGTGGCCTGATGCACTGTCATCCTGGACTCCCCCCCCCCCAACTAAGGACACCAGTCAGAAATAGCAACTTTAAAAAAGAAAGAAAAGAAGAAAATTTGAGAGGTCACTGGTCACGGTACTTGGAAAAGTGTGCGTCTACAGTTTATCCCACTGAGCGATCTGTTTAATATCTACCCCATCCCTAAAATTCATAGCTCTGTGTACCCCCCCCATAGCAATTCCTGTTCCCATACTGTATTTAAACAAATTGCATTTCTCTGAATGTGATCAACTGTATCATGATACAGAATGGGGTGTAGAAACTAAATTTATCTTAAAACCATTATGAAAACAGTGTATATGTGATGAAATAACTATATGGCTAGATTTTATGAAGTAGAAGCTACATGTATTCATAGTATTTTCAGTATACAGTACATGCATCTGGCACCCAGACTTGATGCTGCCTCTATCAGCTGCCTCAATTTTGCAACAGTTTGTTGATCCAACCAGGGGGCCCTGTACTTGTTCCTGGTAAATCATATCAGCATAACTCAGATTTGACTGTGGTAGTGCAGGGGAAAAAGAGGAATGGGAAGGGAATTTTTTGGAGGAGCAAGTACTGTAGAATTTGGGTATGCTGTTTGTGGCTTGCAAGTCGTGACAAAACATGATGTGCAGTGAGGTAGTTGAGAGTTCCTTCCCCTCTTGGTTGAGTGATAGTATGTATTGTATGGATAAGGAACAATGGAACTGTACAGTAAAATAATTAATAGCACATTTAGTATCTGCAGCAAGATTAATTACAGCTAAAATTTGGAAATTAAAGCATGAATTTCAATTAAATGAATGATTTAAAGAAATATTGAATATTGCTCTTGATAAACTAACTTGTGATATTAAATTTTAAAAGGGTTTGGAAAACAAAAATGTTTAAAAGGTATTTGGGCAGTTTTTATTGAGGAGTACTAAAGGGAAGGGTCATGTGCCGTCAAAATAATCAGTATTGTTTTGGAAGGGGAATGAGGCATCGGGAATGAAATACCGTATTTTTCGCTCCATAAGACGCACCTTTCCATAAGACGCAGCATTTTTTTAGGAGAAGAAAACAGGAAAATATAATCTGTTTTCTTAGCTCCATAAGACGCACAGACTTTCCACACCCCTGTTTTGTGGGAAAAAAGTGAGTCTTATGGTGCAAAAAATACAGTAAACGTTGTATGTCTTCAAAGGGTCCCGGTGGTGGTGGGTACTTTGTATAAATATGTATGTACCTGAGTTCAGACCAATGAGCTGTGCCTGTTAAAGATATTACAGATAGTTTGGGGTTTTGTTTGGCATTTGTGCCGACTTGTGTCTCTTCCTCATACAAGGATGGTGGAGCTGGCCTTAGTTATTGGTATGCTGATTGTGCCAAGTCACAAGGCTAAATTCACCTGATATTCTGTTCAGTGCTGCTTCTGCTTGTCAGTGCAACAGCCTCTGCACTACTGTTTATTTCTTTTGTGCCAGGATAGAGTTGGGTATGGTGAAGGCCGCACTAAGTATGTCACGTAAAAACTGTAAGACATTGTATGGACCTTTTCCAGACCAGATCTTGAATGGAATTCTGCAAAGGAAGAAGATTAGGATTCCGTAGGAGATTTGTTCCCACAGAAGAAGCAGCCTAAGGGGTGCTGAGACAAAGATGTGTTGCTGGGACCCCTGGAGAACTCTTTTAGTCTTGTACCAAGCCCTGCCTTTCTTCTATTCTTCTCACTCATCTTGCAGCTGTCCAAAGCCAATAAATTAGCTGGCTATGCATGCTATTTGTTCTAACCATAGCTTGAAGCACTACTATTTAAGAACAATTTGGTACTTGTTACTCCTGAATGGCAAGTTTGTGTAGTGAGATCCTTGTTATGCTGTTTGTGGCTTGCAAGTCACTTTTAAGTCAATATTTATTCATTTTATTGATGTATTGATTGTTCTTGTTACTATTCTTTGGTTATTATTATTGGATGTTGTGTTTAAAAATGTATAAATAACATGTAAAAAATTGGAGTAGCTTATTGTTAGGACTTAGATCTGGTCTTTGCTACCAGTACTTCACAAGTTGAGAATTCATTTAATTGTGGAGGTTAAACTTCTGTCTTCTTCCTAAATGTTGCAGAATAAGACAACCCCACTGTAAATTTGGGAACTCCTGTTTTTTGTAAGGCATGTTTCATATCCCTCCACTTTGTCCCCTAGCTAGCACAACGACTCTCCCAAATTTTGCCCTGCAGAAAAAAGGACAGAGGGTGGACAAAGAGTTTGAGAATATAAAGCAAGAGAAGCTATAATGGCCTCTTTATTAGCCGTCACAGGTGGAAAAGATAGAGGGGTTTCCTGACTTTTAATTTGTTTTTTGTCTTTATGTATGAATGGAGAGAGGAGAGTACTTGCAATTCTGCTTTCCAGAAGTGTGTTGGTGACTGAAGTCCTATTCAGTTAATGACATCTGGAAATATTCTTCATGTTGAGGAAGGAGCATTTGAGCCCAGTGCCCTCCATTTCCACTTTTGTCACTTTGAATACACAGAGGGCAGGGTGAATTTTATTTAAATCAAATTGATTTATATTGTGATTTTAATCATGATTTACATTTTTAAATTAGATTTTTTGATTATTTAAATTTTTTAAAAAATCAGTTTTTAACATTAAGTTGTGATTTAAATTGTGATTTAGATCAATTTGATTTTAAAAAACATTGATTTTTATCCATCCTGGTGGAGGGTGATGCATCTGAAGTCTAGGGCATGTGTTTCAATTCACATGGAGAGCCGCTGTAGATTTTGGAGGCTGTCCTGTTCAGACTCACTGCCTGTCCATGCATTCAGGATGACAGAGAAAAGGTAGGGCTGGGGTCATCCCCTGCTCACATTCTGATTATTCCCAAATGTTAATGACTGAATTGGACTTGAGTTGAATTTTTTCAGTTTCAATTATGATAGCGTTTCTGCTTGATATCTGTAGAATTTCCTGTTATCTTCAGGTCATATTTGTTTACTAGCAGTTCTACAAGAGGTGCTGCATTTCGAGTTGGACACTATGTTTGTCTGTTTGTTGTTTGAATTGGAAATAACTTATGTTATATACAGAGTGATATTTATACACGATTGTAAATGGCAGTACTGGTATTAAAAAGTAACAGACAGTAATGTAATATGCAAGAAGTGGGTTATTTTACAAGGTATAGAGATGTTTTGCCAAGAAAGCAACTCGTTATCTATGGTGTTAATCCTGAAAACAGAGGATATAAGACTAAGCTGACACAAACAGGTTCTTCTACATTGCATCATGAGAGATTGGAGGCTGTTTTCAGTAATCACACTTACTGGCAGTATGTGTAGTAAAGTGTTATACATAGTAAGTGGTCCTACATGTGTCTACGTCTGCTGTCTTCAGATTTGTCTCACTTGCTCTCCTGTACCTCTTGTGTCAACTTTCATGCAAGAAGTCTGTGAAGGCGTTCCACATTTTTACTACTTCAAGCATGAAGGCAACTAGAAAGAAGACAATGTAATTATTGTGGTAGATGTTATTGGTTAGAGTCATAGCAACTCCAAAGTCTTGGCAAAGAGCACATGGGAAAGTAGACAAGAGAGGTTGGATGTTCATCTGTCAGAGATGCTTTAACTATGGATTTCCTGTTTGGTAGGGAGTTGGACTTTTTTATTTACATTGTTTATGTGCTACTTTTTCCCTCATAGGCAGCTCATAACAACAAAAATTATAAAACTAGTTTTACAATACTATATAACTATCATGTAAAAAACAATTAAACTTATATTAATATTAAAAACCTGTGACAAACCCAGACCTACTGGGATATGTCACACAGTTACACTAAGCTGCCACCAACCATTCCCTATAATAAGTCACACAGACCAGGGATGGATTTTTAAACAACAAAAGAATAAGGTTTATTTTAAATACAAACAGGGTAAATAAAACAATCAGGTGAATAAAATAAAGTAACGTGGCTTATTCTCACACACACAAGCATACAGTTTGGTTCACCTAGAACCTTTAACTTAAAGCACAGACCCTGAACCCATCAGTTCTGGCTAACCCACAGACCCCTGAACCTTTCAGGCTGGTACTCTGACACACAGTAGTACCCTGTCAGACACCCAGACTCCCACAACAGCTTCTTCTTCCCCAGCTGCTGCTTCGTCCCAACCCAGTGTCTCACAGTCTGTCTCAGCATCTCCTCTTCACCACACAGGCATCACATATTTATACAGTACAGCCCCTCCTCCTGATGTCCCGCCTTCCACTCCCCATAGGATGGAACTTTCCCTCCAAACCCATGACAGACAGGTAACATCAGTGCTGTTATGTAACACCTCCCCTCTTTAAAAGTTGTTTTGTAGGGGGAAAGCTAAAAGTGCTTTTCACCAAAAAAACAACCTGCATAAAATACACAACAACATTTATACATACCATATAATACTTACATATACTTACACTCCAAGTTAACCATAGCAAATATGCATTTAAACATTTTACCATATACAGTACATCAATTTACCTTTATTAATACCAACCAAATTCAAAACCAGGTACATTTTAACTTTTTGTTTTCATTATATACATATAGTCCATGTTCTTTCGCCGTCTTCAATCTTCAGGTCTTCTTGATAAGGCGTCAGCAACACAGTTCACTGACCCTCTGACCACCTTCACTTCAAAGTCATAGTCCTGTAAGTTCAAAGCCCACCTCATAAGTTTGCTATTGTGGGTTTTCATTGTCTTTAACCATTGCAATGGTGAATGGTCAGTACACAGAATAAAATGTCTTCCCCAGATGTAAGGCTTGGCCTTCTGGATCGCGTAGACTATGGCCAAACACTCCTTCTCCACGGTTGCCAAATGTCTCTCACCTTTTTGAAGTTTCCTACTCAGGTAGGACACCGGATGTTGGTCACCATTCTCATCCTCCTGGCACAGAACTGCTCCTACCCCGCTGTTAGACGCGTCGGTGTAGATGATAAACTCCCGGTCGAAGTCTGGAGCACGCAGGACAGGATAGTTGATTAACGCCTCCTTCAACCTCTGGAACGCCGCCTCACAGTCGCTGGTCCACGGGATGCGGTCATCAGCCTTCTTCCTCGTCAGATCGGTCAGCGGAGCCGCAATCTCGCTAAACCTCGGGATGAACTTTCTGTAGTAGCCCACCAACCCAAGAAATGATTTGACTTTTTTCTTGGTGTTGGGTCTGGGCCAATCACGAACAGCTTCTATTTTGGCCTCCAGGGGTTTTATCACTCCTCCCCCTACCATGTGACCCAAGTATTTTATTTCTGGGCTACCCAGCTGACACTTGCTGGCCTTTACTGTTAGCCCTGCTGCACTTAACCTCTGCAGCACTAACTCCAGGTGTATCAGGTGATCTTCCCAGGTATTACTGAAGATCCCTATGTCATCAATGTAGGCCACTGTAAAGTCACTGAGCCCTGCCAAGGTCTGGTCCATCAGCCTTTGGAATGTGGCTGGTGCATTTCTGAGACCAAAGCTCAGGACTCGAAACTCATAGAGACCAAAAGGGCTGCAAAAGGCAGTTTTTTCTTGATCCCTGGGATCAATTCTTAATTGCCAATATCCCTTTACCAGGTCCAATGATGAGATGAACCGACAACCCCCTATGGTTTCAATCAGGTTGTCTAGCCTGGGCATTGGGTAGGCATCAGGAGTGGTTACACGGTTTAATTTCCTGTAATCAACACAAAACCTAATGCTCCCATCAGGCTTGTCCACAAGGACTATTGGAGAGGACCAAGGGCTAGAAGAGGGGACGATTATGTTCTCCCTCAGCATTTCGTCCAGCTCCTTCCGCACCTTGCCCCTATAGGGTCCCGTTACTCGGTATGGGGATACTGCCTGCGGGGGTGCATCCCCTGTGTGGATCCGATGCATCACTCCCTTCACTATCCCCGGCTTGTTGGAAAATACCTGTTGATATTTATTAAGCAGCATTTTTAATTCTTGCTGCTGGTCTTGGGTGAGTGCAGGACTGATCTTTACCTCCTCTGGGTTGTATTTTACTTCCCCTCTACCCTCCCAGAAGGGTAATTCAGCTTCCTCACTCTCAGCTGCTTTTATCGCGAATAAAACCCTCTGTTCCCCTCTGTAGTAGGGTTTTAGGGCATTCACGTGAACCACCCTCCTTGCTTGGTTCTCCTCCTGCTCTATTAGGTAGTTCAGGTCTGACATCTTGGAAATGACCCTATATGGTCCTGCCCATTTGAGCTGCAGTTTATTCTCTCTGCAGGGCCTAAGCCAAAGCACTTCCTCCCCTGGGTCAAAGTGCCTCTCTCTAGCTTTGTGGTCATACCATGTTTTCTGTTTGACCTTCTGCGCTTGCAGGTTTTCTGCTGCCAGCTCTAGATTTCGCTTTAGGTCATTCATCAAGGTGTCTATGTATGTCACAACGTCTTGTGGGTCATCCTGGGTGATCTGCTCCCAATTTTGTTTGATCAAATCAAGGGGCCCTTTCACCCCTAAGTGTGTAGCAAACATGTCAGAGTGCCCCCTTTGTAAGATCATGGGGCGATACTTTTCAGGTACCACCAGCTGACTTCTGATCCCATCTCCCCCTTTTGAGATATTCCTCAGGGTTTCTCTATATAAAATCCCCTTTTTCTCCAGAAATCTCACTGGGGTTTCAGGTGTTAGCTGGGCGTCAGTCACCTGTTCAAAACACTTTTGGAGAGTGGCGTCTGCCTGTTGCTCCTGTCCAAATCTGCTGTCTGTGGTTAAGGTTTCCACCACAGCTTCTGAACTCCCCTCTGCTTCCGTCTCTGGCTCATCATTACCCCCCTGAACTGTCCCTGTGGTGGCTTGTGTGCATGTAATCACTAGCACCCTTTTCACATGTTCAGCCAGGTCATTTCCCACGAGCACGGCTGCTGGCAGAGTAGATGAAATCGCTATCCGCCAATCTCCCCTCCAGCCTTGAAAGTTGACAGGTACCTCTGCTACTGGTAGAGAGATTACCTGCCCCTCAATACCTGCTACCTTTATGCTCTCATTTGGGATTATAAACTCCCGGGGAATGATATCGGGATGGCACAGGGTTACCTGGGAACAAGTGTCCCGCAGCCCCCTATACTGACGGTCAAGTATTCCTACGTCCACCCCGGCTGTCTCAAACAACTGAGAATCTGTTTTTATCAGCAAGCAGCGCTTTACCTCCACAAGAGGACCATTTTCCTCAGCCTGATCAGCAGAGGTAGCTGTTCCAGACTGAGTAGCCATGGCAACAGGCTCCCTCAGTGACACTGAGCCTTGCTCTTTCTGGACACAGAACACAGCTTTTGGCTTGGTCCCACTAGCATTCTGAGGCACCATTCCTTTTAGCTGCTTTAATTTCTCACACTCTGAGATTAGATGACCCTTTCCCTGACAGAAATAACATTTTCTGGTGTATTTTGATTCTCTCTCATCTTGTTTTGGTTTTCCCTCCAAAATCTGAGGTCTTAGTTTCATGTCTGAGGGCTTCCCTTCACCATGGGCCCCTCCCCCTTGCTGGCTTTTCCCTTTTATTCTCAAATCCAGCTCCTTTTGCTTGGCCTCAAACTCAGCCCTGATCTGTAAAATTTCTTCCTCAGCCCTAGCTTTTATCTCTTTTACTTTTTCTTCAGTCTTATCTCTGATTTCTTTTAATTTAATGTCTTTTTGCTGAGTATATTTTTCAAGATCTTGCTCACTTTGTCTGACCTGAGCCTCATACTTTTCCTTCTTTGACATTTCTTCCCCTGATAAATTGTTAATAAACTTATTTAGGAACTTCAATTCCAATTGTACCAGTCTAATTTGGTGTTTCAGTTCCATCTCTTTTATCCTCATGGCCATTCCCCTTTTCTTGGCATCTGCCTCTGCCTGACAGATTTCAGCTCTTTCTTTTCTTCTGATTTCCATTTCCCTCACCCTCAGTTCATGCTGTTGGGCTATGAGCAATTTTCTGAGTTCTGGGTCTTGCTCTCCTGTGCTGTCACCTTGCACTGAGCCAAATTCATCCTCAGAACCTTGGTCAATCTGGGGGTCTTTCACGTCACTCATTTCTGCCATCTGGCTTCGAGTCAAGGGCATAATCCCCCCTCAGAACAGGCTGCTTTAAAAAGTCAAGCCTCAGAATAAAACGACCACTTTTTTCCTTCTTGCCTCAGAACCAGCTCTCCTAGAGATTGCTGCTGTTCTTCAGCACTAAATTTGCAACAGTATCGAGTCAGAGCCTACCCCCCTCTGCTGGGCCTCTCAGCTGGCAAGCTAGCTCACTGTTGCTACGCAGTTTTGCCTCAGCGTTTTCCCGCCAAAATCAGGCTGCCTCAGAGCACCTTAATCTAAGTCTCCCCAGTTGGCACGTTCTTCTACTAGTGCACCTCCCCGTGAGGTACACCTAGAAGATTACCTACGCGCCTCAGACTGTCCCTGACTAGACCCCCCTTGCTCTGGGCACACCTGCCAAGGCTTTGCTGGACCGCTGGACAACTGGACCAGTCGTATCCCACACGCTGGACACCAATCAATGTGACAAACCCAGACCTACTGGGATATGTCACACAGTTACACTAAGCTGCCACCAACCATTCCCTATAATAAGTCACACAGACCAGGGATGGATTTTTAAACAACAAAAGAATAAGGTTTATTTTAAATACAAACAGGGTAAATAAAACAATCAGGTGAATAAAATAAAGTAACGTGGCTTATTCTCACACACACAAGCATACAGTTTGGTTCACCTAGAACCTTTAACTTAAAGCACAGACCCTGAACCCATCAGTTCTGGCTAACCCACAGACCCCTGAACCTTTCAGGCTGGTACTCTGACACACAGTAGTACCCTGTCAGACACCCAGACTCCCACAACAGCTTCTTCTTCCCCAGCTGCTGCTTCGTCCCAACCCAGTGTCTCACAGTCTGTCTCAGCATCTCCTCTTCACCACACAGGCATCACATATTTATACAGTACAGCCCCTCCTCCTGATGTCCCGCCTTCCACTCCCCATAGGATGGAACTTTCCCTCCAAACCCATGACAGACAGGTAACATCAGTGCTGTTATGTAACAAAACCAAAATCAAAAACAAATTTAAAACATTTAAAAATCTGTATAAGTTAATAAACAAACATTCATGAGGCACTTGATGCTTAAAAGCCTGACTGGAGAAGAACTCTTTGTCTGATGACAAGGACGAGAGGGAGGGGGCCAACCTGGCTTCATGGGACAGCACATTCCAAAGCCTGGGAGCAACCACTGAGAATACCCTCTCTTGTATCCTCACTGAACAAGCTTGGGAAGGTAGTAGAACCAAGAGAAGGGCCTCCACAGAACAACTTAAAAGCTGAGAAAGCTCATATAGAGTTATAATGATTTTTCAAACTTGATATCTCTTGGAATACTTTCTTAGCACTATAATTCTGTGATTGCCCATATTACCTGAAATGTATTATTTCCAAACTTTAGGTTGTTATCAATGACTTTATTCTGAGTTTATTAATGCATACATCATACAATATAGCATACAATATAGGGTTTTGAGGTAGAGAGAGATTGGGTGGGAGAGTGGTGGTTGATAAAGGAGAATATTTGTTTAAGAGTTAACAACATTGCTTGTTCTGTCAACACCTGTATCAATGAACAATTTCTATTTGGTTCTTTTAAAATGACATACGGCTTGGACCTTGATTAGTAATAATAGATATTGTTGATGTAATCAACTGGTGGCAGCTGAGGGGCACACAGTGTGAGCTAGTTGTTAGGTGAAACAAGCAGGGGCCACATGTGAATCATGACAGTCATATTTCAAGAAGACAATTTGCAAGGTGTAACTTGAGGGTGCCACTCACTTGGTAGAGTCTCTTTTTGTCAGGGAATGATTCATATGCAATTCTATTTCAGTGATGACTTCTCCCTTGCTGAATTTCTTCAGCTTGGCCATCGTTTTGTCAGCAAATATGTTTTTTTTACTGTTTATGGAAACTCATGTGTGAAGGGATCCCAGACAGTCCCAGTACTGGGCTAACTCCCATGTCCTTCACACCAGTCAGTCAGAGTTTCATCTCTCCAGGACCACTGTGTCCTTGGAGAATGGCCACGCCGTAGATAGCAACACCATCAATCCCACTGGATTCGCCTAGGGAAGTGAAAAACTCAGGGGCATTGGGAAGTGTCCTTTGTCCCTTGAGTATCCAAAGGGTTAGGAACTGTAAAAGTAGCAAGGATCAAGGCTGGGCATAGGGTTTGGAAGAGTCTAGACGGGAGGAGGGGGCTCAGAAGGTATAAAGAGGGAGAGAACAGAAAGGAGAAGGGCTGGTGGCAATGAGGAGGAGGTGAGAGCGGACAAAGAGGGAGAGATCTGGGTGGAAGCCTCAGAATGACCCCAAACAGGACCATCTGATTAAGCTTTGCAAACCTCTTGTTCTAGCTGGCTGAGGGACACTATAGCTCAGAGGAAAGGCAGTCGTCTCCCATTGCTCCAATCTTAATGATACTTACTGCAGTGCAGCTATGAAAGTGGAGGAGACAAAGGTAGTTTGACTGTCTCCAGTGCTTGGAGGGAGATGTGTGGGCTATCCAGAGAATGATGAATTCCTCCCATGCAGAGGATAGCAGTGAGGACATTAAGACATTTCTCTCTTTGGGGAGGGTGGGTTAGCCACTCCTCAACAGGGGACTTAAGTATTACCCAGTAGGACTAGAGTACTAGAGATAGTATTGTGTTTCTTTGCTAGTTCAGAAGCTTTGACTCCCCTTGTCATGTCTAGGTGAGTTCCTTTGATGCCTCCCTCACCACAGAGAACTTGAGGGCATACACAAAATATAGAAGACCCACTCCCTTTCCATTTTACCCTTAGAAATGATAAAGTTACTGTGCAAACCAGGAAGGGTGTTTTATATGGTGAATCATAAGGTTGTGGGTTTTTTTTGTTTTGTTTTTTTGTAACTCCTAGCTCTAGGTTGTAAAATGTTGGTGGAAGAACCATTGTTTATTTCTGTGATGTGTGTATTGGAGGATAATCACGCTGGGTTTTTCTTACACAGTTGAGGTTGATATATTGGCTGTTGCTCAGTTAAGCAAATAGTGTAACTGTTACGGACACATTTCTGCAGACCATATCTATTGCATGGCAAGTCATACAACTCAGCATGAAAATGATAACCTGTAGAGATTTCTTAATTTATGACAGCTTGCTTCCAAAAAGTAAACTATTTGCATAATTATGCAACAGGACTTCAGCTATTAGGTGTAACCATTAATCTGAGCCTTAATATACTGAGAGAACTACGTTTGAAGCTCTCTGTGTTAGGTTGCTTACTGTGTAAATTTGACCTCAGGTGAAACAAGATTCAGTCTTAAAACTGACTGGAAGGAAATGTGGGCTAAAATTATATGTAATATGTGTACTGCAGACCCTGAATAGGGAGGATGCTAATAGTGACTGCATGAAGGATGAGTAGCAGGTGTTAGGCTGCTTGAATCAGTGTCAGATGGTTTATGAAAGAATGCACAAGTTTGCCACAAATTGTAAAATCATCAGCCACAGAAACAGACACAAACATTTACGAGGTGATAAGTCAGTATAGGATGGCTGAACGGAAAACCATGTTTTTTAGATAAGTAGAATAATGTAAATGCTGCCCCCTTCAACACTACCCAAGTAGAAGCTGGCTGGGATTTCTCATGGTATTCTTGCTTATGGTGTGTTTCGACATTTATCAGATCATTAGAGCTTTTTTAAAAGTTTTGTCATCTTGAAAAGAATCAGCAGACAACTTTGATTCCCCTTCAGACTTACAAAATTACTATTTATGGTGCAGGAGAGTTGGGAGTTACTTAGCTCCTATATGTTTATCAATGGAATTAGAGGTATTTGGGTACAGGCAACATTTTAATAAACTTTCTAATTTTAAAAGAAGTGACTAGTACCAAATGTATAATGCTAAAGTGAAGAGCTGATACCCTTAGCTGCCATTTTTGCCATATGATTCTACTCTTCTCATATTTGTGTGTTAGTTTGACTCATCAGTGATTATTTTGAATTATACTTACTGTTTTATATAGTTGTAAAATAATAGCTACAAGTCACAATTGCTGTATACTGCTTCTGAAATTAGAAGTGGTGTGACTATATGCCAGCTAGTGGGAACTCAAGCCAGAGGGTGATACTGTGGTCATGTCCAGCTTATGGACTTCCCGTAGGCATTTGATTTACTCTTGTGAATCATAGAATCACAGAGTTGGAAGAGACCACAGGGGCTATCAAGTCCAACAGGAACTCCATCAAAGCACTCCCGACAGATGGCTATCTAGCCTCTGCTTAAAAACCTCTAAAGAAGGAGACTCCACCACACTCCAAGGCAGCACATTCCACTGCCAACCAGCTCTGACTGTCAGGAAGTTCTTCCTGAGATTCAGGTGGAGTCACTTTTCCTGTAGTTTGAAACCATTGCTCCTTGTCCTAGTGTCTGGAGCCATAGAAAACAAACCTGTCCCTTCCTCAACATGACATCCCTTAAATATTTAAACATGGCTATCATGTTCCCTCTTAACCTTTTTGTAAGGCTAAACATTCCCAGCTCCCTAAGCTGCTCCTCATAGGACATGTGTGAAGACTTGTGAAGACTGAATGTTGGACCAGATAAGCCAGGGGCTGATTGCTGGACTAAATAGGTCTATTACAACATGTTTCTTCTTATATTCTCATTTTTTTAAGAATCTGATTTGATTCAGCAGGACCAGGTTAGATTACTTCTTTTCATCCTAACAGCTGAGGCAGAATTGTGAGAATTTCTACAGATGGTTGCTGTGATGGGCAGCAATGATGGTAGCAGGAATAGCACTTACAAATAGGCTGTTTCGGTCTTCACAGAAGAGAATCATATCAAGGTCTCTTGTGCAATTCTTTAAAAGCCTACCTCAAACATCTCCAGAAAGTATTGCTTTTTCCTCCTTCTCCTCTCCTTTATGGGGAAAATGGTAATTCCAGCAAGAAAAGAATATGGACAGAGAGGTGTTGGTTGAAAGCAACCTGAACTAAAAAGTGACTAACCTTCAAATTAATTTCATGCTTACTAACCCACCTTTCCATACATGCCAGTGTTGATCACTGTAGTGTAAAAGAGAGATAAGAAAATCATTGGTAAATCTTCTTTGCCTAGTTAATGGAAAGCATTTCTTACCACAGGTAACCAGACAAGCATGATTAAAAGCAAATAAGACTGAACAGTCTTCACTCCTTCCATTAAGGATGATCCTCTGATAGCAAGCAGCCCTGCACCTTTGCCAGGTGTATTTAAAGCAGAATCTAAGCAGATGCTGCTTTCTGTTATCATTGCTTATCCAGGTTGCAGGGGAGGGGTGACCCTCTCTTGTTGGATTCTTGTTTCTTATGTTGCGGTTTTAAGAAAACCAAGCCATATAAAAAGGAAATACGTAGTGGTGACCCTAGGAAGAACCAAGTTAAGTCTGTCATGAGACTGAAAGAACTCCTCTACTTCATATAAGGAAAAAGAATTCTGGCAAGATTATATTAACTTCTTAAAGGTCTAGCTGTCCTTTAAGGGTCTATGCTGGCAATCGTATAAGAAACAGATGAGAGGAAAAACAGTTGGATGCTTTTACAAAAGAATAATTTACAAGCAGTTGCTGCATTTTATGTGCAACCTGGACTCTACAGTGGACCCTTGACTTACGGAATTAATCTGTATTGGAATGGTGGCTGCAGGTCAAAAAGTCTGTAGGTCAAGTCTCCATTGACCTACAGTGCATTGAAAACCGATTAATCCCGTAACAGGCCGTTTTTGTTCCATTTTGGTTTTTTTCTGGTCTGTAAGTCAATTCTCAGGCTGCAAGTCAAACCTAAATTTTGCGGCCAGAGAAGTCTGTAACTCAAAAAGTCTGTAAGTCAAGCCGTCTGTAAGTCAAGGGTCCACTGTACTGAATAGAGGATGGAATTTAGCATGCTACCTTCAAATTTGGTTGTACATATGCTTATATTTGTGCATATGTGGTAGAGAAGGACACAGACAGATGAGCAGGCAGTTACAGATTTATCCTGAGGTTTTAAAAATCAGTTCTGAAAGTAGATTTTGGCTGGCTCTAGATATCTGTTAACTAAACCTGTAAAGAAATCCAAGCCCTCCATTTAAAAAAAAAGTCCTGTAAGGCTTGCATATAGACATGTGGGTTTTTTTCTCATAGAAGATGATCAGTTTCTGCTTTCATCTCTCTTCACTCTTTTGGCATTATTATTTGCTTTATTGACATTGTGTTTGCCTAGAGATTTTGTGTGATGAAGGAGCACATTCAAACATAAGTCAGAATACAGATGGAGATAGTGTCCATCAAATTTTTCCTTGTGTTATTTACCATCTTGTGTTGCATGTTACATCTTGTCAAGAATGTAAGTATGGTACAGTATTCTTGGTAATAAGGGAGAAAAAATTCTTTCACTCCAAATTCACCTATAACCAAATCAAAACACACCCGTACACCAAAATTCACACATTCCTTGGTTTTTGTAAAATAGTTTTCCAGTTAAAAATGCATAGAAAAATATTTTATGGGAAAGTGCATACAAAAATGTATTTTAATGGTAAATTATGCACAAAACCACATAGCATAAGAGGACATTGGTTGCAAATGTTTGTACATTTGGGAAAATGTGAAAACATTAAAATAAAGGCAAGTATCTTGTTTGTCTTATTTATTCAGAGGTTATAATTATGGCATTACTGTTTAGTAAGTTCTAGTTATGCAACCAGCACCTCAACTAAATAATTTATTCTGCAATTGTAGCTTAAATACCAATAAAGTACTACCTTGAAAGCCCTATTAGAGAGAGGAAGGGAGGGAGGGCGTCTGTATTGTGCCTCTCTCTCACTCACTTAATCATCAATAAATGTGAAAACTTAATATATACGTTAATGCATATTTTGGAAAATTTAGAGGAACATGCATACGCATTTTTGGGCTGACCTTTTAAAAATGTACAGCATTGATCTGAAGTTAACAGGATTGAACATATGAGGAAGTGAGTGGAAATTAAAATATTTGCCCATTTTTAACTCTTGACATGGATCACAAGGCTACTGGGTCACTCTGAATTCACTGGAATTAGAGCCCCAGCTCAGAGAGAGTCCCATTGAGGCTGTCTTATGTATTGATAAAAGGGAGGTAAACATTTTGGAAGAATAGGCTATTCTGTTGAGGGTGATTTAGATGGCACAATGAACTTGGTATCCATGGCTTACTGGCTATGAGGGTTTGTTTCAAGTTTAGTTCTCTGGTTTGTTGGTGTAGAAACAAACCAAATAAAACCTGTCCCTGTGTTCAGATGACATATTAAGCAAGCTACGAAGGAAAACTCTGTGGTATATTTCGCTGCTCCTCCTTGCATGCAGGAGTGATCAGGCAGTATGTGCATTCTACATAGCTGATTTGCCAGCTTCCCATGGGCTTACTGTGTTGTCTGAACTGGAACATTATTTGCATGCTTGGAGGCTTGTAAGTCGGACACGACTAAACGACTAAACGAAACGAACTTTAATTGTTGCAGTAGGGAAAAGTCCTGTCCAGTGGGATAAGTGAGAATTACTGATTACCAGAGTAGTTCACTGACAGACTAGAACATCACACACCAAAAACACTCAGGAGCATATTCTGCTCCAACTTAATAGATCTGATTGTGCTTTGTGGCTTGCTTGGTGCCAGAAAAACACACAGATAGCACTTTATTCCACTAAAAATGTGTGATGCAGTATCTTCTGAGTTTTCTGTTTCTGACTTCCATGTCATCCTTGTAGAAGGAGTTGCAGACCTTTCTTCAAATGTATCCTTTCCCTGTCCTAGACAGAAGATTAAGAGCTCCCACTAACCAGAAGATATCTGCCTTGATAGAGGAATACAGATTTCAAAAACATTCATAACTTATTTATTTTGAATTATTCCCACTGGTACACTGCTAATGGTGATTTATGCTATGTACTGTGGAGAGGGCTGTGGTGGAAATGTACCCATCTGAAACCAGAATGTGTGACTGAAAAATAGATAAGCTATGTGTTTTGTGCATGTTTGTGTGTTTCAGTCTTTTACATCTCCCGCCCCCACCAGCTTGTCAGCTTCTGCTACAGCATTGAGTCAGCTGAACTGTAGGCATACTCTAGCCAGTTTCTTCAGAACTGCATGAAGAAAGCAGGGAAGAGATAAAACTAGATCCCCATAGTAGCAACAGGAGTCCAGGTAGCCAGTGCTGAATAAATAGATCAGTGTTTTAGTTGGGTTCATTAAGTTGCCAATTATATCAAGTAATGAAGAAAAAGGATGGAAAGAAAATAAAATAGAAAATAATAGGACAGTTGTACATAATTCAGTGGTGCATAGACTATCTTAAGTAATTTTGCAAATAATGCTTATGTCTTTTACCCTCCATCCTTCCATTATTTCTCTTCCTGCCTTGGAGGGACCCCAAAGGGGGCTGAGAAGGCTGGTGTTTATACTTCAGAATAGAAATCCTGTATTCAAACAGTGCCATAGTAGGTTATGTATTGTTAATTACAGGTTGCTTTTCAATTCCCTGTATAACTGGTAAATGTCAGTGGGTTGATACGTTTGGCTGTGGAGCCAGAGACTAGGGGTTCAAATCCTCTCTGTGCTTCTTGGGAGGACTAGTCAAGATCACCTGGAGCATGTGTGCCTGGTCCGCTTACAAGACCTGCCATATATGCAGCATTTGGCAAGCTGAACTGTTCCAGAACACAGCAAGAAGCAGAGACTGATAAACTGAAGAACTTTGAGGAAGAGAAAATCCTGAGAAAGTTGTTGTAGGTTACTGTTGTTATCAAATTACTGAATTTCTTTAGAGAATATATTTCTTCATAGGAACAAAATGTATGTGTAGATTATAGCTTGTGGGAATTCCATCTCTCTCTCTCTCTTTCTCTCTCTTTCTTTCTTTCTTTTTTTGCTTGCTTGCTTGCTTTAAGCTGCACAGCTGCAATTGGCCATGGCTTTCTAGCAGACATTCAGTGGGAAAGCAGCATGCAGGTCCATCACATGTTATTTTCTAGGGCAAGACTGAAGAACTATCTATTTACCCCATTTTCTGTTTCCTGGACTTCTACAAGCCATGCTTTTTTCCAGCTGGAAGATGTGCGGATATCATTCTGGTTTTTAAAAAAATCTATTTCAGATCCCTGAAATCTGGCTCCAAAAGAGGATTAAATGGGAGAGCTATGCACTCTGGAGTCTTCTGGGGATGCAGTTCTCAATTTTGGAGGCATCAGTGAGTTGATTTTAGGACCATCAGTGGCTTTTAGTAGGGGTTGCTATATATTGGTTCAAGTATCAGGGACAGTATGGCTCTTAATACGAGTTGCTGGGCAATGTCAGATGGACGGTACAGTCTGACACAGGTCCTCTTGACAAACTTCATACAAGCAACTGGTTAGCCACAGTATTAACATATACTGGACTGGATAGGCCTTTGTTTTAATCCGGGATGGATCTTCTTATCTTCTCTCTTGCTAATTCTCATAAGGAAGTGCTGCTGTCTTGGAATTCAGTAGTGGAAGGAGGAGGAGGAGGATAAGTGGGATAATGTTGTTGTTTAGTCGTTAAGTTGTATCTGACTCTTCATCACTCCATGGATCAGAGCACGCCAGGCCCTCCTGTCTTCCACTGCCTCCCGGAGTTGGGTCAAATTCATGTTGGTAGCTCCGATGACACTGTCCATCCATCTCGTCCTCTGTTGTCCCCTTCTTCATTACATAATCCCATTCCTGGGATTATGTAATGTCATTTTAACAGTATCTTGGCAGTCCTCGGAGGTCAGATGGTTTCATGAGTTACTGCAGCTTCTTGGTTTTACGTGTAGGCACTTTCAGGTGCCTTCTTCACTTTTGATAGGACATGTTTAGCTAAAGAGCTTTTACTTCTCTGTCCTACTAGGATCAATTTAGAAAATTAAACACATAAACATTATTAATTAGTAGGTAGAAGGCATCCCTCAGTATCGAGTGACTGTGGTAACGTGCTCTGAATAGTCTTCTTGGAACAGCGTCTAGTGTGGCTGAAAAGGCTAATTTGAGAGTGACAATCCTTTCCACACTGAAGACAAATATAATTTGTCCCCGTCCGGCTGCCTGATTTTGCTGGTTTCGGGATTGCCTCTTTGCCTTGGCCTGCTGAACAAGTGTGTCATCAAATTGGGAGAGGCCATGCTGCACTGCCTGCCTCCAGGCTGAACACTCAGATGTAAAGCTTTCCCATCTGTTGAGGTCCATTCCTAAGGCCTTCAGATCCCACTTGCAGATATCCTTGTATCACAGCTGTGGTCTTCCTCTGGGGTGCTTTCCCTGCGCTAATTCTCCATACAGGAGATCTTTTGGAATCCGACCATCACCCATTCTCACGGCATGCCCGAGCCAAAGTAGATGTCACTGTTTCAGTAATGTACACATGCTAAAAGTTTCAGCTCGTTCTAGGACTACTCTATTTGGAACTTTGTCCTGCTAGGTGATACCAAAAATGTGTTGGAGACAATGCATATGGAATGTATTCAGCTTCCTCTCCTGCCATGCACAAAGGGTCCAGGACTAACTGCAGTGTAGGAGTGTACTCTATAGACCTGGGTCTCAGTATATGCCGTCAGCTTCTTATGAATCCATATACAGTGGTGCCTCGCTTAACGAGCGCACCGCATAACGATGAAATCGCATAGCGATCTGTTTTTTCGGATCGCTAATGCGATCGCTTAACGTTTTTCTTATAGGGCACAATTCGCTTTGCGAAGACCGGTAAGCGTTTTACTTACCGATCTTAGCAAAACGAAGCCCGACGATCAGCTGTTCGGCGGCCAAAATGGCCGCCGGAAGCCCGGAAATGGCCCAAAATGGCCACGCGCAGCGTTTTCGCGCCCTCGTTAAGCGAGGCGAGGGCGCGAAAATGGCTGCCGGCCATTACGAAGCTTCGCTGAACGGTGAGTATTTGGCCCATTTGGAATGCATTAAACCATGTTTAATGCGTTCCAATGGAAATCCCTGCCCCGTTCAACGATGCTTCAGCATAGCGAAGGTTAATCCGGAACGGATTAACCTCGCTATGCGAGGCACCACTGTACTCTTTGTGAGTCTAGAGAACATGGCAGTTGCTTTTCCAATGTGTTTATCCAGCTCAACATCTAGGGAGAGAGTGTCAGATTTTTTGAGCCAAGGTACAAAAATACATGAACAACCTATAATTCCTGTGTAGAGATGGTAATAGAGGGAGGTGAGTCCACACCCTGGCCCATGACTTGTGTTTTCTTCAGGCTGATTGTTAATCCAAAATCTTGGCAGGCTTTACTAAAACGATTCATAAGTTTTTTGAGGTCTTTAGCAGAATGGGTGACCACAGCTGCATCATCAGCAAAGAGGAAGTCCCGCATGCATTTCATTTGGATTTTGGTCTTCGCTCTCAGTCTAGAAAGATTAAAGAGCTTTCCATCTGATCTAGTCCAGAGAGAGACATCTTCTGTTGCAGTTTGAAAAGCATGCTTCAGTATGACAGCAAAAAAGATCCCAAACAGGGTCGGCGCAAGGACACAACTCTGTTCCACTCCGCTTTGGATGTCAAAGAGATCTGATGTTGAGCAACTAAAAACTACAGTGCCCTTCATTTCCTCATGAAAGGACCTGATGATGTTAAGGAGTCGAGGTGGACATCCAGTCTTGGGAATTATTTTAAAAAGGCTATCTCTGCTAACCAAATCAAAGGTCTTTGTAAGATCTATGAAGGCCACAAAGAGTGGCTGTCATTGTTCCCCACACTTCGCCTGCAACTGTCTTGAGAGAAAGTACCGTGTCAGTGGTGGATCTATGAGCTTGAACTCCACACTGTGATTCTGCATAGACTGTGTCTGCAAGCACTTGGACTCTCTTCAGCATAATACTGGCAAGCAGCTTCCCTACAACGCTGAGAAAATAGATGCCACGGTAGTTATTGCAGTTGCCCCTGTCTCCTTTGTTCTTATACAATATGACAATGTTTGCATCCTTCATGTCCTGTGGTACTCCACCTTCTCTCCAGCAAAGACAAAAGATTTCATACAGCTCAGTGGTGATGATCTCTTTACAGCACTTCAGCAGGGATGTTATCATTTTCATGTGCCGTGCTGGAGGCGAGGGAATCCAAGGCCGATTTTATTTCTGCTAAAGTTGGTTCGGTGGCCAACTTTTCCAAGACAGGCAGGCACTCAATGTTATTTAATGCATTATCTCTGGAATATAGCTTGGAGTAGTGCCGCACCCAGTGTTCCATCTGCTATGCTCGGTCCTGGATGATCATGCCTGTAGCAGAGTTCAAAGGAGCAGATTTCTTCTGTATGGGACCTAAAGCCTGCTTGATATCATCATACATTCCCTTGGTGTTACCTGTGTCAGCTGCTATCTGTATCTGAGAGCAGAGCTGAAGCCAATAATTGTTGACAGCCTGGATTATTAATGGTTTATTGCATTTTATATAAATGCTGAAAAATCTACTTTTTTTCCTAAGAAAAAGCAAAGGCTTCTTTGCCCCCCCCCCCCACGAACGAGGCCAAAATAGTTTAGCTGCATCTAGACTTCTGATTTTTCTTCCTTAGTAGCAACTACTTTTGTTGTATTTCTAACCATTCTGAACCTCACCTAAATTTCAAGGATATAATAACAGATAGTAAAAGCCCATTTAGAAAGGTAGTCTACTGACATAAGGGTTGATGGGTCTTTGATGGCTGAAGCTGGTGTAAGATGTATGGAAAAGATGCAGCTGACTAATTGGAGGGTATATTTGATTAGAATATATCCCCAGTATAAGTAGAACATTAAGTGTTGCTTGAGAAGTTGAAAAATGTATGACTGAACTCCTAGACATGTTAGTGGTCTGTATAAAAGCTTATGTAGTTCTAAAATGAAGCCACTATCATGAAGTCTGAAATCTCAAAGAAAAGGTGAGGTGACCAGATGTTTGCAGGTAGTGTCCAAATTCACAGTGGTGACCAGATGTTTAATTTTGTTGACTGGAGACAATGTAATTAGTACAACAGTTTTTTAAAACATCCAGTAACACAGGGAGACAGAGCATACCTGTTTCAAATTGGTACAAGGCATGTTGTAAGTTGGAATTCAGCCGGGTCAGTGATTGGAGGAAGGGGTAGTTATATATCTACACTCACACCAACATCTAAACCCTAACAGCTGGTTCAAAAGGGGGACACGTTTATCTACCTCTGTCAAGAAGAAAACATGAGAACCTTACTGGCTGCTAAAAACAATGATTGGCAATTAACCTTAATCGTAATTCAGCAAAAGACAGAGAAAAGAAACAGTGGCTCATCTGCTCAGTGGGGATGGAAAAATAATAACGGACAACAAAGAAAAGGCAGAAGTGGTAAATTCCTACTTCAGTTCACTCTTATCCCAAAAGACAGTCTATTACCCTCCATGCAAATGTGAAGTACAAAGGGAGGGTATAGGATTACAGCTTGAGACTGATAAACAAATAATTGAGTAATATCTTGCTACTTTGAATGGGTTTAAATCCCTGGGACTGGATAAACGATGTCCAAGGTTATTGAAGAAACTAGCTGAAGAGATCTCAGAACTACTGTCTATTATTTTCTTAAAATCATGGAGTGCCAGATGATTGGAGGAGGGCTAATGCTGTTACTGTGTTCAAAAAGGGCAAAAAGGAGGAACCTGGGAACTACAGACCAGTCAGCTTGACATCAATTCCAGGAAAAATTCTGGAGCAAATTATAAAGCAGTCACTCTGAAAACACAGTGAAAACAATGTAGTAATAACTAGAAGCCACCACGTAATATATCTTGCCTTCAGAAAAGCTTTTGACAAAGTGCCCCCAGTGATTCTCTGATTAGCAAGCTAACTAGGTTTGGGCTGGATAGAATTAACTGTGAGGTGGATACACAGTTGGCTACAGAAGAGTGCTTATTAATGGCTCATTTTCAAACTGGAAGATGACAAGTGGCGTACCATCAGGCTCAGCCCTGGGTCTGGTGCTCTTCGACAATTTGAATGAGGGGGTGCAGGGAATACTTGTCAAATTTGAGGATGAGACAAAATTGGATGGAATAGCTAATACACTGGAAGGCAGAAACAAAATTCAAAAAGATCTAGATAGGCTTGAGCACTGGACTGAAAACAACAGAATGAAATATAACAGGGACAAGTATAAAGTTCTACATCTAGAGAAGAAATGAAATGTATAGTTACAAAATGGGGGATACTTGGCTCAGTAATACTGTGAGTTAGAAGTATCTTGGAATTGTAGATTACAAACTGAATATAAGCTAACAGTGTAACATGGCTGAAAAAAGAGGCAAATGCTATTTTAGGCTACATTAACAGAAATATAGTTTCCAAATCCTGTGAGGCAGCACCACAATTCAAAGCATCAATTCTTCAGTGGTCAGCCTTCTTTATGGTCCAGCTCTCACTTCCAGACATTGCTACTAGAAAAACCATAGCTTTGACTATGTGAACCTTTGTTGGCAAGGTGATGTCTCTGCTTTTTAAGATGCTGTCTAGGTTTGTCATCGCTTTCCTCTCAAGAAGCAGGCGTCTTTTAATTTTGTGGCTGCTGTCACTATCTGCAGTGATCATGGTGGCCAAGAAAGTAAAATCTGTCACTGCCTCCATATCTTCCCCTTCTATTTGTCAGGAGGTGACGGGACCAATGACCATGATTTTAGTTTTTTTGATGTTGAGCTTGAGACCATTTTTGGTGCTATCATCTTTCACCCTCATTAAGAGGTTCTTTAATTCCTCCTCACTTTCTGCCATCAGAGCCTTGTCGTACTCCTTTCCCAATTTTGAACCAGTCAGTTGTTCTATATGCAGTTCTAACTGTTGCTTCCTGTCCCACATATAGATTTCTCAGGAGATAGATAAGGTGGTCAGGCACTCCCGTTTCTTTGAGGACTTGCCATAGTTTACTGTAGTCCACACAGTCAAAGGCTTTTGCAGAAGTAGGTGTTTTTCTCGAACTCTGTGGCTTTCTCCATAATCCAGCATATGTTAGCAATTTGGTTTCAAGTTCCTCTGTCCCTTCAAAATCCAGCTTGTACTTCTGGGAGTTCTCAGTCCACATACTGCTGAAACCTACCTTGTAGGATTTTGAGCATTACCTTGCTAGTGTGTGAAATGAGTGCAATTGTACGGTAGTTGGAGCATTCTTTGGCACTGCCCTTCTTTGGGATTGGGATGTGGACTGATTCTTTTCCAGTCCGCTGGCCACTGTTGAGTTTTCCAAACTTGCTGGCATATTGAGTGTAGCACCTTAACAGAATCATCTTTTAAGATTTTAAATAGTTCAACTGGAATCCATCTCTCCTGAATATGCCGGCCACAGAGACTGGCGAAATGTTAGGAAGAACAACTTTCAGAACACGGACAAAGAGCCCGAAAAACCCACAACAACCATTAGATCCCAGCTGTGAAAGCCTTCGTGAATACATTCCTATGCAGTATTTTTCTTTGCAGCATGAGACTTTCCTTTCACTTCCATTCTATCATTTTTGAGATTGTATCCCATTACAGCTTTTCTCACTCTTTTGTTGACTATGAGGGCTACTCCATTCCTTCTATGGGATTCTTGCCCACAATAGTAGATATGATAATCATCTTTGAATTCACCCATTCCTCTCCATTTTAGTTCACTGATGCCCAGGATGTCAATGTTTATTCTTGCCATCTCCTGCTTGACCACCTCCAGCTTACCAAGGTTCATAGATCTTACATTCCAGGTTCCTATGCAGTATTTTTCTTTGCAGCATTGGACTTTCCTTTCACTTCCAGGCACGTCCACAGCTGAGCGTCCTTTCGGCTTTGGCCCAACCACTTCATTAGCTCTAGAGCTACTTGTCCTCTGCTCTTTCTCAGTAGCATGTTGGACATCTTCCAACCTGAGGTGCTCATCTTCCGGCATCATACCTTTTATCCTTTTGTTTCTGTCCATGGAGTTTTCTTGGCAAAGATACTGGAGTGTCTTCCCAGTTCCTGCTCCAGGTGGATCTTGTTTAGTCAGAACTCTCCACTATGATCTGTCCATCTTGGGTGTCCCTGCAGAGCATAGCCCATAGCTTCTCTGAATAACTCAAGCCCCTTCTCCACAACAAGGCAGAAATCCGTGAATGAGCCATCATCAGTACTATGTCCAATTCTGGGTACTGCATTTCAAGAAGGATGCTGAGAAATCGGAGCAAGTTCAGAGGAGGACAGCAAGGATGATCAGGGGACTGGAAGCCAAACCCTATGAGGAAGGTCTGAAATAACTGAGCATGTTTAGCATTAAGAAAAAAAGAAGACTGAGGGAAGATATGATGACACTTTTCAAATTCTTGAAAGGTAGTCATCACAGAGGAGGGGCAAGATATGTTCTCAATCATCCCAGGATGCAGGATGTGTAATAATGTTACAGGAATATGTTCAAGTTACAGGAAGACAGATTTAAGCCTAATATCAGGACATACTTGGACAATGGAACCAATTATCTTGGGAGGTCTTGAGTGCTCCAGTGCTGGAGGCATCCAAGAGAAAATAGGACAAACATCTGTCCAGTCTGCTTTGATTTAGATTCCTGCATTGAGCAGGGGGTTGGACTGGATGGCGTTATAAACCCCTTCAAACTCAATTATTCTTTGAAAGTTTGTTGACAGCTGGAGCTGAAAAAAGAAGCCAGCAAAGGGCAGTTTCAGGGAAAGTTACAGGACAGCCCTTGATAACTGACTTTGATGTTACAGGTGAAGATAAATGGGAAAAATATTCCATTGCCTGTATCAGAATATTGCAGTGCCTGAACTATATAATGTGAGAATCTGGAAATTGAATTCTATTTTTAAAAATGGGGTTATCTAATTAAATAATTAGACTAAAAGCAGCTTCTAATTTTCTTTTGCAATCTTCCTTGAGAAGAGAACATAAGGGGTGATCTGAAAAGCACATTGTGTGAGAAAGGAAGAAAAGTCACAGTTTCATTGAGGCTAGTGTTACATGAGAAAATGCAGAAGGTAAGTGCATGCAGATTATGTGCTAGCTGTAGATTTGTGCACAGTGTACTGTCTGTGGGTGTTCAGTAGGAGGATTATACGCTGGGTGTGTGAATGTGTAGTCATTAAAGAGTCTGTATGCAAAAAGAGAAGCCATTTAGCTCTGGATTGCTGATAGGTTGTATGTGAGATTTTAATGTGACATAGTGCTATAGATATATTACACTTCCTTTGTGTTCAGAAGAAAAGGTGCAAAATCAGTATCTTGGCATTTTCTCTCCTTTGCTGTGTTTTCAGATTGTACATTATGGTACTGATCTGTTTTTCTGTATGCCTAGCAATTTAAGATAGATCTGGAGCATAAGAGTGTGCAGAAGCTGGCAACGAGGTTCTAAACATACTTTATTAAGAATATATTCTGGTTCTTAAATAAATCAGATGTTCCATCCAAATTGTAAAATGCAACCAACATAAAGAGCAAGAATGTAACAAAAAATGTTTAATATTTAGTTTAAAATTTATTCATCTCTGTAACACATGAAAACATTAAAATCCATCTGGAAAATAGGTAAAGGTACAGGTTAAGATTCCCCTTGACAATTTTTGTTCAGTCGTGTTCGACTCTAGGGGGCGGTGCTCATCCCCGTTTCCAAGCTGTAGAGCCAGCGTTTTGTCCGAAGACAATCTTCCATGGTCACATGGCCAGTGCAATTTAGACATGGAGTGCTGTTACCTTCCCACCGAGGTGGTCCCTATTTATCTACTCGCATTTGCATGCTTTCGAACCACTAGGTTGGCGGGAGCTGGGACAAGCGACGGGCGCTCACTCCATCACATGGATTCGATCTTACAGCTGAAGATCTACAGACCTTACAGCACAGAGGCTTCTGTATTTTAACCCACAGTGCCACCACGTCCCTGCATCTGTATCTGGAAAATATTCTCCACTTAATTCGGAAAATGAATAGACAGATTTAGGTTTATTTTATTTTATTTTATTTTATTTTATTTTATTTATTTATTTATTTATTTATTTATTTATTTATTTGATTTGATTTGATTTGATTTGATTTGATTTGATTTGATTTGATTTGATTTGATTTGATTTGATTTGATTTATACCCCGCCTATCTGGACTACCAGACCACTCTAGGCAGTTAACATCCACACAGAGGCAGTTGTTCCACTACATGGATGGTGCCACCATTAATACTGAAATCAAACATATAGAGACCTTTGGGTAGAGTGGGTGGCATATAAGTTAAATAAATAAATAAATAAATAAATATATCTGAATAGACCTATCTGATTAGTGGCACCTGGTACATGGTCTCCTTCTACCTTCTAAATGGCAGGAGGGATTCATATTAGAAGAAGTCAGTGATGCCAGGCTATTTTAGCTCTACATTATAGTGGGTGGAGGAACAGTATGGCCTTCCTGATGTAGTCAGCTCTAGCTAGCATAACCAATGATGATAGCAGTTAGTCATGGTCTGAAAATATCTGGAGGTCTACACTTTGCCCACTTTGGACTGGTATTGGAACGTACTGGAGAGACAGTATTCTACAGCTTTGTTCCTGTAATCAGCTTTAACCTAGGGTACTTAAAGAACCACCTAACATTTTTGCCCATCCAGTGAGATCTAGATGTCCCACCACCTCAGGTATGCTGCGTACAAATAGGGGAAGGGCCTTCTTTGTGGTATCATGCAGAATATGATATTCCTTGTTCTTGACCCTTTATTAGTCTTCCTTTACTTTACTTTTATTAGATTTTTACCCCGCCCACCTAGAAAAAGTCTACTCGGGGCAGCTTACATGCATAATAAAAACATCACAGAAACAACATCCTAACATTCAAAACTTCAAATTTTTAACAATTACATAAATCCTTGCCAAGATGGAGTGATTAAAAAGAAAAAGAATGAAGATCAGTTAATTGACTGGAGGGAAGGCCTGCCTGAAAAGCCAAGTTTTAAAATGGCTTTTGAAAACACCCAGCAAGGGTGCCAGACGAATTTCTGTTGGGAGGCTGTTCCAGAGCCGAGGGGCCACTGCCGAGAATGCCCGGTTTCTTGTTCTTTCTTTCCAGGCCTCTCACTGTTAGGCCCCTCAGCCGTCCCTGCTGGCTGTGTCGGTTGATTCGGGTAGAACTAGGTGGGAGAAGACTATCTGCCAAGTATCGAGGTCACAAACCATTTAGGGCTTTATACGTCGTCATTAGCACTTTGGGCAGCCAGAGTGAGGGAGATATGCTGATATTTCCTCACCCCACTAAGAAGCCTGGCTGCTGCATTCTGAACCATTTGAAGTTTCCACATCAATCCCAAAGGCAGCCCCACCTAGAGTGCATTACAGTGGTCTAATCTCAAGATTACGAGCGCATGGACTAGAGTAGTGAGGGCCCCCCCATCATGATACGGTCGCAGCTGGGCAATCCACCATAGATGGAAGTAGGCGGAGCGGGCCACGGATGCCACCTGGGTTTCCATGGTAAGTGCCGGGTCCAGATGTATCCTCAAGCTGCGAACTTCGCTCTTTGCGGCAAGGGTCGTCCCCCCCAAAGGAGAGGGAATCGCCCAAACTGCTAATGGAGGAACCACCCACCCTCAAGACCTCCGTCTTGTCCGGGTTCTATGGAAGGATGAATTTTTGTTTTGGGAGATTTGTAGTCAGATGTTCGTTGACTTTGTTTTAGTTCCCTCCAGGACTGACTTTCCCTCCAGGGTTAACTTTCATTATCTTCCAGTTTTTTATTCATTTATTTTTTACTTTAAATTGTTCCATTATATATGATACTAGCCTCTTTGAGTGCCTTGGAGTTTTTTGGGTTGTTCTTGTTTCCTTCCTTCCTTCCTTCCTTCCTTCCTTCCTTCCTTCCTAGTGGTTAAGACCCCCATAAATTATGAGAGTAGTGTGATTGTGTAGCTATTATATACTGTACTGGGAAAGAAAATTCTTTGCCGCTCTGATGTTTTGAATGACAGCTCCCCAAGTCCCTTGTGATTAGACATAGTATCAGGTTGTTCAGGAAGATGAAGTCTAGAATACCTGGAGGGCAAAAGGTTCCTCATCTTGTTATACTGCACACAATTGCAAGCTGAAGATCTTTCTGACTTGCAATAGAGCACAAGAAATTGTAAATGGTCTTTTCCTGGCCGTTTCTGAGTACAGTCATGTGAAAAAGAAAGTACACACTCTTTGAATTCTATTGTTTTACATATCAGAACGTGATAAAAATAATCTGGTCATTAGCAGGTCTGAAAATTATGTAAATACAATCTCAATCTCATATAAACAACAACACATGACATACTATACCGTGTAATGATTTATTTTACAAAAATAAAGCCGAATTGGAGAAGACGTGTGAAAAAATAAGTACACCTTATGATTCAATCGTTTGTAGAACCACCTTTAGCAGCAATAACTTGAAATAATAGTTTTCCATATGACTTTATGATTCTCTCACATCATTATGGAGCATTTTTGGACCACTCTTCTTTACAACGTTGCTTCATTGAGTTTTGAGAACATTTGTTTATGCACAGCTCTCTTAAGGTCCCACTACAGCATTTTGATCGGCTTAAGGTCTAGATTGACTGGGCCATTGCAACATCTTGATTCTTTTATTTTTCAGCTATTGTGTTGTAGATTTGCTGGTGTACTTGGGATCACTGTCCTGTTGCATGACCCAGTTTTGGCCAAGCTTTAGTTGTCAGACAGATGGCCTTACATTCGATTCTGGAATACTTTGGTATACAGAGGAATTCATGGTCGATTCTATGACTGCAAGGTGCCCAGGTCTTAATGCTGCAAAACAAGCCAAAATTATCACTCCTCTACCACCATGCTTGATAGTGTCAGGTGTTTGTGCTGATATGCTCTGTTTAGTTTTCGCCAAGCATGGCACTGTGCATTATGGGCAAGAATCTCCAGTTTGATTTCGTCTGTCAAAAGGACATTGTTCCAGAAGTCTTGTAGTTTCTTCAAATGCAACTATGCAAACTGAAGCTTTTAAAGAGAAGAAGATTTCTCCTGTCAACTTTTCTTGTTCAAGTGTTTTTCTAATTGTATTGTCATGAACTTTTAATATTTCACGTTCCAACTGAAGCCGGTATAGTCTGAGATGTAGCTCTTGGGTTTGGGGCAATTTCTTCACTTGTGAATAATCTTCCTCATTGTAGAATGATGGGCTTTAAATTGTTTAGAAATGGCCTTATAACCCTTCCCACATTGATGGGTAGTAACCATTGCTTCTCTACGATCATTGCTGATGTGTTTCGTCCTTGGCATTGTGTTAACACACCTGAATGCTCTAGACCAACAAACTGCTAAAACTTCAGCTTTTTTAGAGGTGGTCACACTTGCTGATGATCAGTTACTGTAGACTAGAGCATTTGGTTAGAAACATACGGCTGCTACTTAACCTCTTAATTCTTACAGAAATAGTAAGGGTGTACTTAGTTTTTCACACATGGCTTCACCATTTTGGCTTTATTTTTGCAAAATAAATGACATATTGTAATATATCATGTGTTATTGTTCATCTGAGTTTGCATTTACCTAATTTTCAGACCAGCTAAGGAGCAGATGATTTTTATTTTGTCCTGATCCATAAAACCATAGAATTCAAAGAGGGTTTACTTTCTTTTTCACATGACTCGAATAGTGTGGATCTATCTTCCACTTTTGATACATTTGTTGTGAGAGGGTCTGCAGTTTAGACTGTAATCACACGAGCAAAATGTTTCTGAGTTACTCCTCATGAATTTCAACCCTTGTTTTGGGGTTCAGACAATACATGGCATTATTGATTCTTTTGTTCCCCCTCCGTACACCTCCATTATCAAATCCAGCTTGCTTAGTGGTACTACTATATTTTTTGCTCGTTTTATCATGCAGTTTAACTGACATCCTATTATGTACTCCAAAACTGATTCATTTCCTGTGCATCTAGCATGCAGTCCCACCTTTCTCACCCACTGTTGCTCAACTCCTGTATATTTTTAAATTAATTTTCAGATGGTAATGTCAGTGCATTGGTATCGTCGTTGTTTAGTAATTTATTTGTGTCCGACTCTTCGTGACCCCATGGACCAGAGCACGCCAGGCCCTCCTATCTTCCACTGCCTCCGGTAGTTGTGTCAAATTCATGTTGGTTGCTTCGCAGACACTGTCCAGCCATCTCATCCTCAGTTGTCCCCTTCTCTTCTTGCCATCACACTTTCCCAACATCAGGGTCTTTTCCAGGGAGTCTTCTCTTTTCATGAGATGGCTGAAGTACTGGAGCCTCAACTTCAGGATCCTTCCAGTGAGCACTCAGGGTTGATTTCCTTTAGAATTGATAGGTTTGTTCTCCTTGCAGTCCAGGGGACTCTCAAGAGCCTCCTCCAGCACCACAATTCAAAGGCATCAATTCTTCGGTGGTCTGCTTTCTTTATGGTCCAGCTCTCACTTCCATATATCACGACAGGAAAAACTATTCAGACTTTTGTTGGCAAGGTGATGTCTCTGCTTTTTAAGATGCTGTCAAGGTTTGTCATCACTTTCCTCCCAAGAAGCAGGCGTATTTTAATTTCGTGGCTGCTATCTCCATCTACAGTGATCATGTTGCCCAAGAAAGTGAAATCTGTCACTGCCTCCGTATCTTCCCCTTCTGTTTGCCAGGAGGTGATGGGACCAGTGGCTATGATCTTAGTTTTTTTGATGTTGAGTTTCAGGCAGTTTTTTGCACTCTCCTCTTTCACCCTCATTACAAAGTCCTTTAATTCCTCCTCACTTTCTGCCATCAGAGTGGTATCATCTGCATATCAGAGGTGGTTGATATTTCTTCTGGCAATCTTAATTCCGGCTTGGGATTCCTCCAGTCTGGCCTTCGCATGATGTATTCTGCATATAAGTTAAATAAGCTGGGGGACAATATACAATATATGTGTTGGTATACTTCTGTCAAATATGGAGCATCTGTCCCCATACTGTTTTTTGACTGGCACTGCAGTACACTGTTGATTTTTCTCCATAGAGGGTAATGAAGCACTGCAATGGGAAGAAATGTCCCAGATTAGTACATGACGAACAAGGGTGTTTTGCTGACACATCGATGTACTCACACAAAAATATTAGAAAAGCAGGGAGGGGCAGAGAAATGCATAAGAAAAGGAAGGGGATATGTTCTGCTCAAGGGGTATAGATGAACGTACCACATCTAATTCACCCCCCAAAAGTGGAATGGTTAAAAAAATATGAACCACTATCACAGTATATATGCTACATCAGAGGTCCCCAACCCCTGGTCTGCGGCCCAGTACCGGTCCGTGGCCTGAGCCGGACCAGGCTGCAGTAACAGACCTGCTCCCCACCACTGCATGCACTCCCTCACGCACAGCCTGTTTGTGTCTTTGCGCATGTGCCCGAGTGCCCGTGTGAGAGAGTGCTCCTTTGTGCATACGTGCACGCATGGGAGTGCTCCGCCTTCCAAAGCTGGTCTGCAGGGCTAAAAAGTTTCAAGACCGCTGTGCTACATGACCACAACATGGGACTATACAGGAAGCAGAAGACGTGAGGAAGAAAGGGGGATTTCACTACTGTGGCAGCAGCCTTAGTTGCAGAGCATGTGATTTGCATATAGAGGAGATCCTAGGGTCAAGCTCTGGAATCCTCAGTTAAAAAGGATCAAATTGCTGATAATGATTATAAAAGAGACCCGTCTGAAACCCTAAAGAGTTACTGCCTAAGCAGATGATGCTGGCCTGGAATGATATCAGTCAGTTTTCTCTGTGCGTGTGTATAGGTGTGTATGCTATTTATGTATTCAAGAGATGTGATGGACACTATGCATGACTTGCGTTAAAGATGTTCTAGCTTTTAAGCAGTCTTTATGAGGTTTTGGGTTGCTGTACTCCCACACCAAGCTTTGAAGCATGTTACTTATAGCAGCAGTGGAATCAGATGGGAAACGTTAACTGAGGCCGTCATTTTTTGTGAACTGGAGAACAAGTACTCTTCTCCCTGCTGTGTTGTTTTCTCATTTGCACTGCAACTAGTGAGTACCATGAGGAAGGTCAGGAGGGCTTGGATACTTCTACTAGAACTAGAACTACAGCTTTATTAGCTGGGGTGAAAACCTCTTGGAATCTTACTTGGTCTACTGCTTTGCGCTGCTTGGCAGATTTGTACTTAGTTTCCAAGATAGAATGCATAGCAAATGCCAAGATTTCAGCATCTGTTACATATTGTCCTGGCTGCATTCTGAGACCAAAATCTTGTTTTCCAGGTTTGCTAATGAAATTCAAAAGTATTTCCTTTGTTCTTAGTTATGCCTCACCTCCTTTGGCAAACAGTGAGCTAAATTGACTTTGGCTGCTTAAAATTTCAAGTACAAAAGAACCTGTTTACTAATCCGAAACCATTCCATAGTGCTTACTTGGGTACAGCAAATTTTTAAAAGTGCACATACCATGTATAATCAATATATACATATGCATTTGGATCTCATTAATTTGATAAAGCAATGCTAGATCTCACTTTTATTATTATCTCAGTAAAAGTAAGAAACCTGTTGTAGGGAAAGAAAAACAGTATCAGCTTAAGACAATTCTGTATCGCAGATTTTATAAATGTGGAATAATTAATTTCCCTTAAAACAAAATGTCTCAAACTAAACTCTTTCTTGTTATCTGGCAAATGCTTTCTGAATACCACACTTTAAGAAGGATAACAACAAACTGGAACAAGTTCCAGGGAGGGCACCAAGCGTGATTGGGAGACTGGAAACCAAGCCCTATGAGAAAAAAAATGAAAGAAATGGGCATGCTTAGCCTTGAGAAAAGAAGACTAATGGGAGATACGATAGCCCTTTCGAATACTAGAAAGGTAGTCATACAGAGGGGCAGTGGATGGGATCTGTTCTTGATTGTCACAGAGTGCAGGACATGTAATAATGGACCCAAGTTACAATAAGACAGATGTAGGCAGAATATCAGAAAAAAAAATTCTTAACTATCAGCAGTACAACAATGGAACCAATAATTACTTGGTTGGAAGGTGGTGAGTGCTCCAACGCTGGAGGCATTCAAGAAACAATTGGACCAACATCTGTCAGATTTGCTTTGATTTGGATTCCTGCATTCCAACTGAATTATTTTATGATTCTATGAAATATAGTGGTGATTACATAAGTATTTAAGCACTGCTTTCTTGATGTTGTGCACAAAGTGCTGGTATGACATGGGTAACCCCTGTGATTCTGATATTAGCCCAGTTTGGCATAGAGATGAAAGAAGTGCATGTTTAAAATATAATGTTCCCCAGAGTTTGGGACACCAGGATCTCAAAAAAACTTGGGACAGACTGGGGGCGCTCTCTCTCTCTCTCTCTCTCTCTCTCTCTCTCTCTCTCTCTCTCTCTCTCTCTCTCTCACACACACACACACACACACACACACACACACACACACACACACACACACACACACACACACACACACACACACACACACACACACACACACACACACACACACACACACACACACACACACACACACCAATTTTACACTCCTGGAAATATTAAAAATGAATTAAAGAAGTTTTATATTTAAAAAGGCCAATAAAATCAATACTATAAACATTTTTAAAAACAGCACAGCACAACAATCCATTTAAGAAACCCCTCTCAGGTGGCCAATCACTAGGGGAAAGCCTACCTGAAGAGAAATGTCTTTGCCAGCTTGTGGAAAGACAGCAAGGATAGAGCCAGCCTAGCCTCCCATGGGAGGGAGTTCCAGAATCTAGGAACAGCGACAGAGAAGACCCTCTCCCATGTCCCCACCAAACATACCTGTGAAGGTGGTGAGACTGAGAGAAAGGCCTTCCCTGATTACTGTATCTTAATTTCCGGGTAGACTCATTGAGGGAAATGGGGTCTTTTAAATAGCTTGGATCCAAGCTGTTTAGCGCTTTATAGGTTAAAGTCTGCACTTTGAATAACCTTTTGAATTATTCATAGACTGGCCCTAGATTCAGTTTTTAGCCCTTTGTTAGGAAATGTCAGCTCATATGTGATATGTGCTTAGCTTGCTTCATTTATTTCAAATTAAATGGCAAAATAATATAACATTCATTTTATAATAATATGAGCAGTTTAATGACTAAACTATTATCAGCTGTACAATAGACCTGAAAGTCAGAGCATTTTCACATTTTATGTATCATGGATGCAGCCGGGTTTTTGTTTTGTTTTTTAATTTGTGGAATTAGAATGCCTGTATTCAGAACTCTGTTGTGACCTTCCTTTTATTTCACTTTAGTTTTGAGTCCTTGAGCATCTGTTAAAGTATCCATATCAAATGCACATCTACTCTTTGGTTACCATCCCATTCCTCTTAAATTAAAATCAAGGAAAAGGTTTTTCAGAACATTTGTGGATCTTCAAGAAATGGCAGATAATGCCAGGACTATGTTGTGGAAAAAAAGAACTACACTTCTCTTCAAATAGACGGAACCCAGGGAAAGTCTAGCTCCTAGTCACTTGGTTACTTGAAGCTCACTTAGTAGGCTATGCAGTCTGATTGGAAAAACAAAGGTGAGGCTAAGAAAATGAGGTTCTTGCACCAACACAATCCTTTACGAGTGCAGAGAGCAGCCAACTTCATACCCTCATACACTATGCCCCTAAACGTGTACTATGGAAGATATGTTGTTATCTACCTACTATGGAAGACTTGATGTTATCTGCCCAAGTGCTCTTGATGTTATCCATCATTGGGCAAAATTATCGAATATCTTATTAATTGTATTGTGCTTCTGACATGAACAAAGAAGGAAAGATCTGTCTTACCACATGAGCAGAGTATACTGCACTTGCATCACTCTCTCATTGTCTCTGCCCCTTCCTTGAGCACAACTCTGTAAAAAAAAACCTTTGCCTTGGAAATGATCAGTCATGCATACATTTAAGTAGCTCTAGCACCTGATTGTCCAGAAGTACAGAATCACATGCACAGACACTTAACAACAGCTTGTCTTGTACCTCTTTGGGGTTCATTTTTAAAGAAAGAAAGAAAGAAAGAAAGAAAATGGATCCTCATGTTTGTGTGGATATTGTGCTGCAGAACTTGCTAGTGACCACACATAATGCCATGATTGCCCAGTGCCAGTTGCAGCTTTTCAAAGAGGTGTTGAAGATGGCTTGTGAAGGAATGTTTTCTTCTCTGTGTCTCTCAGCACTTTGGCTACACCTGTAAAGAGTTGATTTGTGCTCGGCACTGAAAGCTGATGAGGCATGGAGTATGGTCTGTCCTACTCCATCTTTTGGCTGGACAAGTTCTGCACAGCATTGGTGGGTGCAACCCAGAGTAGCAACAGAATGGTGGAACATCAAGGTGCTTACTTTGTGAGATAACAGCATGTGGTTGCTGAACTTTTGGGCAACAAAAAATTATTTATTTATTTATTTATTTATTTTATATCCCGCCTATCTAGTCAACTCAGGACCACTCTAGGCGGCTAACAATCAACAGACAATAAAAATAAACATATATAAAACAGCATAAATAATAAGAACCTTACAAGAATAGAAAACCAGTGAAGAGGAAAAGAAGAGGAACATCAGGAATTGTCTGGTGGGAAGGCCTGCCGGAACATCCATGTCTTTAATTGGTTCTTAAAGATACCCAGAGGCGAGGAGCTACCGCCGAGAAGGCCCAATTTCTTGCCTTTTCTTTCCGGGCCTCCCTCGGCGTTAGGCTCCTCAGCCTCACCTCCTGGCTCACACGAGTGACACAGGTAGATCTTGGTGGGAGTAGGTGTTCCGCCAGATATCGAGGCCCTAAACCGTTTAGGGCTTTATAGGTAAGCGTCAACCTTTTTGAAGTCGATGCGGAATCGGATGGGCAGCCAATGCAATGCAGCCAGAGTGGGCGAAATATGTTGGAATTTTTTCACTCCACTGAGTAATCTGGCCAGCGCATTCTGCACCACCTATAGTTTCCACAGCAGCCTCAAAGGAAGCCCCACGTAGAGCACATTGCAGTGGTCTAATCTTGAGATTACAAGCTCATGTACCAAGGTGGTGAGCGCCCCCACATCAAGGTAGGGCCGCAGTTGGGCTATCTGCCTGAGATGAAAAAGGCGGTGCGGACTACAGACGCCACCTGTGATTCCATGGTGAGCGGCGGGTCCAGATAGATCCCCAAGCTGCGGACCCCATCCTTGGCGAGCAGAGTCACCCCCCCCCAAAAGAGAGGGAGTTTCCCAGATCCCCAACTGTACCTCCGTCTTGTCCGGGTTCAGCCTCAGCCCGTTCTCCTGCATCCATTGCAGTACGGCCTCCAGGCAGCGCTGAAGGCACAGGGCGGCATCTCTTGCGGTTGGCAAGAAGGAGATGTAGAGCTGAGTGTCATCCGCATACTGATGACACAAGGCTCCACTCCCCCTGATGCCCCACCCAGCGGCCTCATGTAGATGTTAAATAGCATTGGGGAGATAATCGACCCCTGCAGAACCCCACAATTGAGGCTCCACGGGGCCGAGACACTCTCCCCAAGCTGCAATCTCTGGGGATGATCCTCCAAGAAGGAACGGAGCCAGGCCAATGCCAGGCCACCTATTCCCATCTCGGAGAGCCTCCCCAGGAGGATACCGTGGTCAATGGTATCAAAGGCCGCTGAGATGTCAAGGAGGACCAGCAGAGACATTTTGCCCCTGTCGGCTTCCCTCAGTAGGTCATCACACAGGGCGACCAATGCCGTTTCTGTACCATGGCGTGGCCTGAAGCCCGACTGAAATGGATCCAGGGCATCTGTTTCATCCAGGAGCGCTTGAAGCTGATAGGCCACCACCCTCTCGACTACCTTGCTTAAGAAAGAAACGTTGGCGACGGGTCTATAATTGCCAATTTCATCCGCCGCCAAACTAGGTTTCTTCCTAATGGGCCTAATGAGTGTGTCCTTCAGGGCAGCTGGAAATCTTTCCTCAAGGAGAGACCCATTAATTATTACCGTGGCCCATTCCGTTGTTACAGGCCTGGCTGCTTTGATTAGCCAGGCCGGGCAAGAGTCCAAAGAGGAGGTGGTGGCACTGCAGCGATCAATCGCCCTGGCCACAGAGTCAGGCGTGACATGCTGAAAAGAGTCAAATGTCACCGGGCAGGATGGAGCGCTGGACATCTCAGCTCGACTCACTGTATTCAAAAAAGGAGAGAGGTCCTGGCGGATGGCCTCCACTTTTGTTTTAAAAAATGTTGCAAATTGGTCCGATGAAAAACTAGGGGGAGGCCCATCACCCAGACCAATTCCAGATAGGTCGCGTACTATACGGAATAACTCCGCCTGCTGATTGGACGCCTCGCTTATCCGGTTAGCGAAGTATGATCTACTGGCAGCCTTTACCTTGCCAAGTAGCGACCTTGACAGCTATCCAGATAAAATCCGTCCTTTCTCCATTTGCGCTCTAGCCGTCTCCTGACCCGCTTCAGCGCCCGGAGATCCTGATTAAACCAGGGCGCCGGGCGGTCTCTGTGGCGGAGAGGGCGTTTAGGAGCGATCGTGTCTACAGCCCTAGCCGCGGCGGCGAACCAGCCGTCAACCAGAGCCTCGACAGGAGCGCCAGCCAGGTCAGCCGTAGCACCACGAGGGCGGACCATGATGATAGGTCCCTGCTCCCTGCGAGGGGGGAGAGCCATTTTAAGGGTGCATTTTATTAGGTGGTGGTCCGACCATGACAAGGGTACCGACTCAAGGTCAGTCACCATCGGACTACTCTTGCTCCCATTCGTGGAAAAAACCAGGTCAAGTGTGTGGCCACCCACATGGGTGGGGCCGTTGACATGTTGGGACATGTTCAAGAAGGCCATGGTCTCCAGGAACTCAAGAGCTGGCCCGGAAGTCTCTGCCCTCGCATGCATGTTGAAATCCCCCAAAACCAATATCTTCGGGGAACCCAACAGTTCCGTGGAGACAAAGTCCACCAGCTCCGGTAGGGAAATGGCTGGGTCGCGGGGAGCACGGTAGCCCAGCAAGATCCCAATACCATCCCTGGCCCGAATCGACACGTGGAGGGCCTCAAGACCCGGCTTTACCACTGAGGAACGCCTAGCCACCTCCAAGCTGGATTTGTGGACAATGGCTACTCCCCCCCCCCCCGACCCTCCAGTCTACCCTGGCGTTGGACAGCATAACCGGGCGGACAGATGAGTGCTAGAGGGGGACCCCCCTCTCCGCCAATCCATGTTTTGGTTATGCAGGCCAGGTCTGCATCCTGCTCCAAGATAAGGTCATGAATTACTTGGGCCTTGTTGGATACAGACCTGGCATTCAACAACACCAGGCGTAGAGTGGAGGGACGACTGGTCTGGCTACCTTGATTCTGGGGGTTGGTCACTGTCTCAGAACAGTGCACAGCTCTTAAACATCTGTCCATCGTTCTTCTACCACGAGCAGGGACGGTGCGAACGCCATATCTCCCCCTATCCTTTTAAAAATATTGATCTTTTGAGATCCCGAGCTACAGAGAGAAAGAGTAGACTGCTATGAGACATTAAGCATAGAGGAACATGCAGCAATTGCCATCTGGTGATTTTTCAGTCCCCTTTGGACCCAGCGGGTCCATAAAATGACTTCCAGATTTGGCATTGGGTTATCTCAACTTCAGAAATTGTGACAAAGGTATGTCTTGCCATCAAGTTCATGCTTCTGCCTAACACCATACAGCTTGGGGAGTACCATTGCGTATGTTTGACTTTCTGAAGTTTCTTTTTATATGCCTACTTCATCATCTCCAGAGGCACAAAACCTCTCTTCAACATTTTCCAATTATGAACAGTGGAAAGAAGAATTGTGCCACCCTCACTGTATTCTTTGGAATCATCTTCTGGAAAGGGAGGCAGAGATTATCTTATGGAGTCTTTGACAGGAGGTTCTGTGGTGTGGTATCAGAATAGGCAACTGTGGTCCTTCAGATATTAAAGTGCAACTCTAAGAAACCTTAGCCATCACAGTCGGTAGTGGGGGACCCTGGAAGTTGCTATCCAGAGCAACATACCCTCTAATTTTCAGCCCTGCTGGGCTGGGCTCCATATCTCTCTCTTTCAACCTCTCCCCTGCATGTGCACATGACTCTACCACCTGCACATGCTGAGAACCAAAGGGCTGCGCGGAGAAGGAGGAAAGCTGCGCAGACAGAGGCGGAGTTGCATGCTTGCAGCTGTGCACCTTACAGGGATCCATAATCCAGAGACATCTGAAGGACCACAACAGGCCAGCCAGATGTATAGAGAAGGATATAGATTATCTCATTAGTTTTAAAGCAGATTGTCTAATATTTTCTCCTAACATATTTGTAAGAATTGTAGCATACATGCCAGTCTTTACAGAGCAAATAATATCTTTTAGAATTCTGGTACCAGGTAGTGTAGCTTAGTTTAATGTTGAATGAACTGCATTTGAGCCATTCAGTTCAAATGGAAAGTAGCTGTGAGACATTGGAGCCTGCTATAACTGTAAAGAGTGCATGAAGTGTAAATTGATTTGGAGTAAGGGCTATGTTCAGGCAGATTATAGTAACGTAGTGCCAACATCTGTTAAAAGAGAGTGTATCATTTTAAGCATGCATTTATATGCACCATAAAGATGAGAGTGGGCTGATATCTCTAAGAACAGAAACCACAGAGATAACTTACAAAGGAATTTGCAGAGAGTTCTAACTGCCTTGTGGTTTTAAAGGTGGAGTTGGAAAGGAAGAGCAAAATATGATGGGTAGGTTCACATTATTCATGGAAAATAAGGATAAGCTGGTCAGAGAATGAATTCATAGGATGTTGAAACATGGATGTTATATGAATGTTACTCAGTATCTTTGGTGATTAAAGTTGAAGGAGGAATGAAAATCACAAGGGACCTGCGTTTACTATTTTCTTTGTGTGTTTGTAATGTCCAATGCAGAACTTTGATATTCCTCCTTGCAATCAGATTTGCAAAGTCCTGGTATATTTCAGTGTGTCATAAACAAGTGTAACAAGGAGAAACTCATGTTACTTAAACTTTCTGTTCCCCAAATGTATTGGGCCTCTGTGCCGTAAATAGCTGACTCTTACTGTATGAAATCTAATGAATTGTATGAAAGTTACATTTCAACAACTTTGCTAAGGATGTAAAAGTGATGCTGGGGGATGATTGAAAACTATATATTTATTTCACTATCACTTTTGTT
Organism: Pogona vitticeps; assembly: GCF_051106095.1. Classification (NCBI taxonomy): domain Eukaryota; kingdom Metazoa; phylum Chordata; class Lepidosauria; order Squamata; family Agamidae; genus Pogona; species Pogona vitticeps. The sequence continues at coordinate 248,651,601 of NC_135783.1, forward strand.
ATTTTGGCAAGCATCTCTGTTTTTGACAAACCTTTGTCTGAAGGGAATTTTTTCTTCTTTCCCCTTTATGGACCAAGAATAAGGACCAAATCACAGGTCAGACACAACTCTGCAGAAGTCCCCAGAAGTTCATTTTAAAGCTGTAGGAAACTGTGAACATGTCTTTTTGCTTCTCAACATTTTGATAATACTCCTAGGTGCTTGGGGATTTGGATTGGATGTATTACATACCTGTTGTATGGCTGTTGTCCAATCATAAAGATGGGAAAATATTACAACTAGATGAGGAAACCAATACAGTACTGGATAAAATAATGATCATATATGATTGTGTGCTGAGAATATAAATTTTCATTCAGTAGTGGCTTTATAAGCATGTTACTGCTTTGGAAAAATCTTGGGAGTAACATCAATTGGTAATTGCTATAATACTAAATAACTTTAGAAGAATGTGGAAAACAAAAGAGTTTGAAAATAAAATCTTTAGTGGTCTGTTGGGAATTGCTCAAGGTGTGAGAAGAGATATTGGCCAGTAAAAATGTAATTTCATATTGCCGAGGCAAAATTAGCTTCTTTTCTAATGGGACAAAGTCATTTCCTTAAAGAGAAATATTATTTATTGTTCATATGGGTAGCTTTGCATGATTAAAGGTTATTTTGGGGTACATACAAATAATACATAATATAACTAAGTCATGTGTACCCCAAAACTGCCAGAGGAAGCCCTTAATATGTGGCAATGACATCATCCTTATTGAACACACTTAGCTGTGTAACAAAATTTCAACCATTATTTTTTTAAATTACATTGAATAGATATGTTATACACAAATATACAGTAGGATCACTGTATCCACAGGACCAGTATATGCAATTTCACTTAGCCACGATTGACCACAGTCCAAAAACATGCAATAAAAATACAGTACAGTATCTGCAAATGTTAATCAATTAAATGGTGTGCACTGTTTTGAGTAATGTAATAAAATCTTGTGTAGCGGAAGAGGACATCGAGGACACTAATAATCTCTTTCCCCACATTGTATAAGCTACCCTTTCCCAGTATTCAGATCAAATATTGTGATACTACAGTGTTTGTGTTCAATCATTACAGTATTTAATTTAATACTGTATGTAATGGGCAAGGGCAGTGTATGCGCAAGGGCAGTGACACTGGCAAATCAGATGTGCCAAAGAGAAGTCATAAAGCTTGGGTGACAGCTATCTTGTTTATGGAATGTTTCCATCCCAGAAGTGAAAAAATACTTGGAACAAGGATTGCCATTATAATGCGCTCTACGTGGGGCTGCCTTTGAGGCTGCTGCGGAAACTTCAGGTGGTTCAGAATGCAGCGGCTAGATTACTTAGTGGAGTGAAAAAATGCCAGCATATTTCTCCCACTCTGGCCACATTGCATTGGCTGCCCATCTGCTTCTGCATCGACTTCAAAGTGTTGATGCTTACGTACAAAACCCTAAACGGTTTAGGGCCTCGATACCTGGCGGAACACCTGCTCCCACCAAGATCTACCCGTGTCACTCGTGCAAGCCAGGAGGTGAGGCTGAGGAGCCTAACGCCGAGGGAGGCCCGGAAGGAAAAGACAAGAAACCGGGCCTTCTCGGCGGTGGCTCCTCGCCTCTGGAACAACCTACCTCCTGAGATCCGTGTGGCTCCCTCGCTGGGCATCTTTAAAAATCAACTTAAAACATGGATGTTTCGGCAGACCTTCCCTCCAGTCAATACCTGATACCCTCTTTCTCCCTTCTATTTGTCTAGTCTATTATGTCTGTTTCTTTGTAAAATTGTTTTATATTTATTTACTGTTCTATTTTATGCTGTTAGCCGCCTAGAGTGGTCTTAACCGACCAGATAGGCGGGATATAAATAAATAAATGAAGAAGAAGAAGAAGAAGAAGAAGAAGAGGAGGAGGAGGAGGAGGAGGAGGAGGAGGAGGAGGAGATTATTAGTTCTTTGGATGCACAGGTGGACACCCACCAGAGGAGATGGGGTAGGGAAGCTGGGGCACTCACAGAACAACTGTGCATTTTAAACTGCCAAACTGGTGTTTCATGCCCATCTCTAGTTGCCATAGAAAGCCCTATTAAGAATAGACAGTGCACCTGGCCATTCTGAATCTGTTTGCTATCAGTTTGAATATACATCCTCATTGCTTCAGACACTAGACTAAGGCATCGGTGTGTCATAGCAACACACACCTGCCTGATATTTGATTGCATTCGATTAGCAACTCATGCAAACTAGAGATGGGCACAAATCAAAAAATGGTGATTTGTCATGATTCATAATTTGCTAAAGTTGACAAATCATGAATTTATGAATTTTTCAGACAAATTGATGTATCATTTAGCTTTAGAACATATAAAATACACCCCCATGCACCTATAGACACCAAACTCACTGAGAAGCTTCCGATGACTTTCCTCAACAAGCCCTGTAGGTTTGGTGAAGATTGGGTTTTGGATGTCCTAGTTTTACACCCACAAAGTGGGTCCCCCCCAGGAAGCCCACAGAGGCAGCTGGCATTGTTTGCCACCATACACAGAGGTAGTTGGAAGAGACGTTCTTTAGTTTGCCACCAAGCACAGAGGTGATGGCATTGAGGTAGCTTGGTTTGCCACCAGGCATGGAGGCATTTGGAATAGGTGTACTTAAGTTTTACACTAGGATCAGAGGCATTGGATTGAGACTGGCATTGACATACTTTAGTTTGCCTTCTGGCACAGAGGTGTTTGAGGGGTTGGTGACTGGCTGGTTTATAAGTTTCTTCTTCTTCCCCCTGGATTAGTGGGGTGGGACATTGAGGTAGGTAGGCAGGCTTCTTTCCTGTCCTGATGGCATAGTGGGTGAAATCAACCACATGGAACCAGGATGTGGAAGAGAGTGGGAATAGGCACCTAATGTACCAATGTGATTCCCCTGGATTGACGCGTTGGGACATTGAGGCAGGCAGGCTTCTTTCTTCCATTGGTGGCACCGAGTTCAGTTTCTGCCCTAAGTGGGACAGAAAGAGGCATTTTCAATTTCTGCCTTGAGTGGGACAGAAAGAGGCAGAGATATGGTATGGTGGACCTGGGGGAACTTAGGCAGACAGGCAGGCAGGCAGGCGGGCGGGCGGGCATTGTGGTGGCAGAGAGACTGTCATTCAATACTTCCTCTTGAGGAACTCATCAACAGTCTTCCTCCCCATCACCCAAGCAGCCATGTCCTGCGCCTGCAGCAGAACAGACCTGTCATCTGGTGGTAGGACAAGGGCCTCCCCCTGCAGCCCTGTCACTGATGCACTGCCACTTCTCAGGTCCTCTGGCTGCCACCAGTGGGTTGTGAGTGACAGGTACCCCTGGTGACCTCCACTCCACAGGTCAGCTGTGAAGTGCACAATGGTTTTCTGTGAAAGGGGTGTGTGCCACAATGGCACCGGGAGTTAACATATTCTAACTAGTTCTTCCCTCATTTCTTTTTTCTTTCTTTTTATCTTCATTAAGAAAAAGATAGGGAACCAGAACTTCTGAGTATTTGTTTTCCAGTTTTAAAAAATGTTTCCCCCTAATCACAAATGAGAATGCAGGCAACATAATTGGCAAACAGATCTATTAAGTGTGCTTGCTGAGAATGTTTATGTTTTATTTTTGAAAAATATGCTGAGGATATTGATAGTACAGTTTGTGTAATTTGCAGAGGCTAGTCAAGACATTATTGGTGGGTGTGTAAGTCTGGGGATGTCCTCTCACAGATGATAAATTTTAAAATGCCTGTTCTGTGCCATCTGGTGTATTTTCTGATGAGTGTGAACTTGACAGAAATAAGACAGAGGGATCTTTGAAAAGAGAACTCACCTTATTTTTCACATGAGTTCTCTGAAAGCTCCTATCTAGACCATTGTCACTGGATATAAAATTAATTATCACAGTCTCTATGAAGTGTAGAAATGCTCTATGCTTGCAGAGGGACAATGGAATGATTGAACAAAGAGGAGAAAATGAAGGGCAGATGAAGCCACCCCAATCCAGATGGTTGGTTAAACAACTTGAAAAACATCTATGACTGTGGTGCAGCTCTAAAATTTCTATTATTTCCCTATTCTGTTCTGCTATTTCTCTAGCCTCTTTGGGTTAGAGGTGACTCTCCCTTCCCCTTTCCCATCTCCCTTAATTCCACCTTTCCATTGTCATCCTGTAGGCATAGAATATCTCAAAAATTGGCAGAGACTTTTGTGCTTTGCCCAGGCACTCCCCTTAGGCTGCAGAACATCTGTTTGAGAACATTTCACTTTAGAAATAAATACTTGCAGTCTAGGATTGTGTCATAAAAGCAGCAGCCATCTCAGGAAGTGCCAGCAGTAATCCAAGAGCCAAGCTTTGTGTTTTTTACCCTTGTTGCAGAGTGGGGTGCTATTTTCAAGATTGTATTTTTGATTGTATCAGGAGAAAAAAATCTGCTGATGCTTGGTTTAGCAAATCTGCTATGGTTCCTTCTGGAGGTATCACTAGTGGCCATAGGCAAACAGAGGAAGAGTGATTTTGAAGCATCACAGCACCCCATTTTACAGTGGTATTCATTCGCTTTTATTGTGAGATAATGTTCAAGATCAAGAATGAGAAGCTTTTTGTTTGTGAGTAGCCATAAGCTGGAAGGCTCTTCCCCAACAAGCGGAAGACATATCCTAAGGATGAAATCACATCCTCCAAGCAAGAACAATCTTGAGATTGTGAAGATGCACATTCTGAAAAGAGCTTTATTCATGAGCTTTAAAATAGTAGCCTAAAGATTGATGATGTTGTATTTATATTGTAACTGTTGATTTCCACTGAATTTCAGTTGGCTATAGTAAGTGCATGCCATCTGATATATTTGTGTGTATAGGGAGGAACGCTGTGAGTTACATAGTTGAACTATTATTAATTGGAGTGTTCAGTAGTGACTGTGTCTTGTCTAGCATGGTTGGAGTGTGGAGGACAGTGGACAGAGTGGAGATTCCTTTTGTTAAAATCAGATGTCTTTTTCAAGTTAAGAAGGATATACAAGAATCATACATTTCTAGTACTGTACTCTGGTTGTTTTACAAAATCCATAAATTGCTGTGAATAATACAGCAGGTTGTAGAAAATAATGCTAAAATATATAGATGTTCGAACTGAAGCATAAAAGACATACATACTTGGCCAATATATGGCACTACCAAGGATTTGTTTTCTTCTAGACTTGTGTTTCTCAACCTCTCTCTCTCTGTGTGTGTGTGTGTGTGTGTGTGTGTGTGTGTGTGTGTGTGTGTGTGTGTGTGTGTGTGTGTGTGTGTGTGTGTGTGTGTGTGTGTGTGTGTGTGTGTGTGTGTGTGTGTGTGTGTGTGTGTGTGTGAGAGAGAGAGAGAGAGAGAGAGAGAGAGAGAGAGAGAGAGAGTGTTTTCAGGAGGGGATTCCCACATGTTACCTTATCTGTGTTGTAGCCCTTATTAAATGCTGTAATTTTTTCCATGAAATTTCAGAGCAGAATATTAAAATCAGTGTGTATGTGTTTATATGAGAAACAGGCCCGCTGGTGGGAGAAGGAAGCCTCTACTTTGGGAGAAGGAATGACTTTACCATTGAAAATGCCATTTTATGTAAATGTGTGGGCATGTTGCAGGTTACTAGTCTATTATAAAAGGGGGTTACAACTTGAAAAAAGGTTGGGAATTACTGTTCTGGACTGAACCGTATGTCAGGAATTCAGTACTCTACTGCGTGCATGCGCATGTGCGCATACACTTTTAAAAAGGGGTATGTGTCCATTTTGTGGAAATACAAATGTTGTCAGTTGAAGTTTATTTTGTGAAAAGCATTATCTCCTGAAAGACTTGTTTTCTGTGTCTGAAAGATGTTCCTATACTCTGCTAGTGTTCCGATAGCTTCTTAGCTCACTTTGGCTATAGGAGAAAAATGGGTGAAATGACTACCTAGAGAGCCATAGAAGGCAAAAGAGTCAAATAAGACCTCATGCTGTTGTTGTTTAGTCGTTAAGTTGTGTCCTACTCTTCGTGACCCCATGGACCTCAAACATACCACATTTGATATGTGAATGAGACAGACCTTGAATCACGACTGCTTCATATATCATTTGACTCTTGTCTACAGTGGCTAGATAACATAGCACTATAAATGTGAAGTGCATAGAAATATTTCAAACCTTTGAATAATAGAATCATAGAAAAGTGAAATTGGAAGGGGTCTACAAGGCCATCAAATCCAACCCCTGCTCAATTCAGGAATACAGTCAAAGCATATCTGCCAGGTGATTATCTAAGTTTTTCTTGAACACCTCCAGTGTTGGAGCACTCACCAACTCCTGAGGTAACTGGTTCCACTGTTGTACTTCCTGATATTCAACCGAAATCTGGCTTCCTTTAACTTGAGCCCATTGTTGTGTGTCCTGCACTCTGGGATGATCGAGAACAGATCTTGCCCCTCCTCTGTATGACAGCCTTTCAAATATTTGAAAAGTGCTATCATATCACCCCTCAGTCTTCTTTTCTCAAGGCTAAAGATGCCCAGTTCTTTCAGCCTTTCCTCATCAGGTTTGGTTTCCTGCCCTCTGATCATCCTTGTTGTCCTCCTCTGAACTTGTTCCAATTTGTTAGCATCTTTCTTGAAGTGTGTTGTCCAGAACTCAGTACAATACTCAAGGTGAGGCCTAACTAGTCTTGAATAGAGGGGGACTAGTACCTTGCGGGATTTGGAAACTAGACTTCTATTAATACAGCCTAAAATAGCATTAGCCTTTTTTGTAACCACATCATACTGTTGGCTCATATTTAGCTTGTGATCTATGACAATTCCAAGATCCTTCTTGCTCGTAGTTTTGCTGAGCCAGTTATCCCCCATCTTGTAACTGTGCAATTGGTTTCTTTTTCCGAGGTGCAGAACTTTGCATTTATCCCTGTTGGATTTCATTCTGTTGCTTTTGGCCCAGTGCTCCATCCTATCAAGGTCATTTTGAATTTTGTTTCTGTCTTCTAGGGTATTAGCTATTCCACCCAATTTGGTATCATCTGCAAATTTAACAAGCATTCCCTGCACTCCTTCATCCAAGTCATTAATAAAAATATTGAAGAGCACCGGGCCCAGGACTGAGCCTTGGGGTACCCCACTTGTGACCCAGTTAGAGAAGGACCCATTAAACATCACCCTCTGAATACGATTCTGTAGCCAATTGTGTATCCACCTGACACTTGATCTATCCAGCCCACACCTAGTTAGCTTGCTAATCAGGATATTATGGGGCACTTTCTCAAAAGCTTTGCTGAAGTCAAGATATACTATGTCTACAGCATTCCCTCTGTCTATCAGGGAGGTAATCTGATTTTAAAAAAACAACATCAAATTAGTTTGGCAGGATTTGTTATTGACAAATCCGTGTTTGCTTCTAGTTATTACTGCATTGTTTTTCTAGGTGCTCGCACAATGACCGCTTTATGATCTGTTCCAGAATTTTGCCTAGGATTATTGTCAGGCTGGCCGGCCTGTAGTTCCCAGGTTCTTCTTTTTGCCGTTTTTGAAGATAGGGACAATATTAGCTTTCCTCCAGTCCTCTGGCACCTCACCCGTTTCCCATGATTTAAAAAAAAATGTACAGTGGTGCCCCACATAACGGGTGTCCCGTTTAACGACGAATCCGCATAGCGATTAAGTTTTTGCGAAAGCGATCGCATTGCAATGTTTTAAATGGTAAAATATCGCTTTGCGATGATCGGTAAGCTGTTTCGCTTACCGATTTTTACATAGCGATGTTTTTAGAACAGCTGATTGGTGGTTCCAGAATGGCCGCCGGGTAAAAAAATGTCCACCCGCTGTGTTTTCACGCCCATTCCTTGCTTACCGGGCAGCGAAAATGGCAGTCGTATGGAGGATTTTCGCATAACGGTTTTAGCCCATGTTTTAATGCATTCCTATGGGCTTTTTTGTTCCGTATAGCGACGAATCCACATAGCGATGATTTTTCTGGAATGGATTATCATCGCTATGCGGGGCACCACTGTACAGCAGTTCTGAGAGTTCTTCAGCCAGTTCCTTCAGTACTCTCGGATGCAGTTCATCTGGCCCTGGAGATTTGAACTCATTCAAAGTGGTACGGTATTCCTTGACTATTTGTTTATCTATCTCCAGCTGCATTCCTGCCCCCCCCTTGCCCTTCCAATTTGTTTGGAAGTTCATAGTCTGTTTTATGGAAGAAGACGGAAATGAAATAGGAATTGAGCACCTCTGCCTTTTCTTTGTCCTCTGTTATCATTTTTCCATCTCTATTGTGGAGCTGTGCCACTATGTCTTTTGTTTGTCTTTTGCTGCTCACATACCTGAAGAATGCTTTTTTATTGCTTTTAGTGTCTCTAGCTAACCTCAGCTCATTCTCAGCTTTTGCCCTCCTAATGCCATCCCTGCATTTCCTTGCTACCTGTCTGTACTCTTTCTTGGTAGCCTGGCCTTCTTTCCATTTCCTGTACATGTCTTTTTTGGTTTTTAGGTCCTCCTTGAGCTTTTTGTGAAGCCACACTGGCTATTTTTTTACTGTCTCCCTACTTTTTTCTTTTTGGAATTGTTTGTAGTTGTGCCTTTAGAATTTCCCACTCTTCTTGGGCTCCTTTTCTTGTTAGGATCTCCTGCCATGGGACTTTACTTATCCTTGTCCTGAGATTATTAAAATTGGCTTTTTAAAAATTCAGCAGACTTGTGTGGCTACACTCTGCTTTCGTTTCCTTTGAAATCAAGAATTCTAGAAGGATATGGTACTCTCGCCTAGAGTTCCCCTTACTGTCACTTCCCCCAACAAGTCATCTTTGTTGGTCAGAATCAAGTCAAGGATAGCAAATCCTCTAGTTTCTTTCTCCACTTATTGTAGGAGGAAATTATCAGCCACACAAGCCAGGAATTTCTTGGAAGGGTTGTGACAGAGTTAGCGGAATTTTACCAGGATTTTTCCCAGGTGGTGATAACCGGCAGAGTTCCCAGTGAAATGCAGACACAGGCAGCAAACTCTCTTGTAGCAGAAATACTTGGTTTATATGCAGAATATTTACAGATATATACAGCTTCAGTCCTTATTCTATACACGGCAGTTTCACAGTCACAGAGCCTTAAATCAGTGTCATAGTCCAGTAAATAGTCATATACCATATAATCAGTCCATTCAGCCAGAGTTCCACTCTCCAAGCACGTAGGTACGGCTTCCTCTGAACTCTCAGGCCTGGCTCCACGGCTACAGCACTTCACGACGACAGCAACCCATCAACAACCCAACAGCAACCCACACTGGTGTATGCTAGGTCTCCAGCTATATACCAATCCTGGTATGTTCTAGTAAATTCTTACTCAGCTGCATTGACTCTATAGCTCTGATCCTTACAACTACTTATATGCTGGTACAAACTGCATTTAACAATTTCAGGTTTATCCAAACCCTGTCAATCTCCTCCAAATTGTTAAAAGCTAATATATGCACTTTAAATTGTTTTACATTGTTACACTGCTACATATTACAGTTACAGTACACTTCACACATTTTTCTTTTGCATTTCACACACTTACATCACTTCATACATTTCATTGCATTTTCATTTCATTCTCAGCATTGTATATGCCTTTTCATACACTTTGAGCCTTTTCCGAGAATTTATCTCCTTCTCCAATGCTTTGTTACATTTATCCTTGCCCAGACTTAGGCAACTTACATTTATTCTTATTTTTCACAGGCTCTTCTATATTCACACAGTTAAATGTTTCTGGCTTATACCTCTCAGGTTGTCTGTGTTCCCTTGCAGATCTCCTCGGTAGCTCTCTCTCCTCCTCAGGAGTTTCCTTTTTCTCAGGTGTAGATGGGGCTTCACTATCTGACTGCAGCTCTTCTTTTATTCCCTGTTCTGGGTGTGAGCTCTCCTCCTCACTGTCTTCACTCTCATGCATGTCATGTGTGTGGATGATTGTTTCAGGTGGCAAACTTATTTTATCCCAGTAGGCATGCTCATTAAATGTTGCACTAGTGCTAATTACAACTTTATTGGTATTGGGTACAGCAAACCTAAATGTTTTCCTGTTCTGCTGGCACCCTAGAAAGTACATTAGTTTTGCCTTCCTCTCACCCTTCCTCCTGGTCTCTTTGGGTATGTGCACCCATGCAGGTGACCCAAACACACACAAGAATTTTAAATTTGGCTTTCTTCCCGTCCAGATAGTGTAAGCTATGTTGTTAATGCCACTATGCCAAAGTATGTTTAAATAAAAGTTTGCGCATAGAATCGCTTCATCCCAGTAGTGGTCTGGTAACTTACTCCCTCTCAGCATGGCCTGTGCCATATTTTGGAGTGTTTGGCCTCTCCTCTCTATGAAGGCATTCTGTGTAGGAGTGTAAGGTGCAGATTTCCTGTGACTTATACCATGCTGTTTCAATATGGCCTGAAATTTAGCATTGGTGAATTCTGTACCATTATCAGTTTGAATCTGCTTCACCTTTTTGCCTGTTTTTCTCTCCACAAATTTCAACCATCTCTCAAATTCTATATATGTTTGCCCCTTGTCCTTCATTAAATAACAGAATCCAAACCTTGACTTTTGGTCCTGAATTGAGAGAATGTATTTTGCTCCTCCCAAAGATGCTCTTTTGGGGCCTATTACATCTATTGACACTAAATCTAGAATGTTGCCAACTTCTATGTTACTATGCTTCTTTACAGGAGCACATTTACTTTTTGCTTCTTGACAGGCTTGGCAATTAATGTATTTCTCACATTGCCTTAAATTCACTCCATTTGCAATCTCAATTGTTTTACGTACTGCCTTATAATTTGCATGTCCCAACCTCAAATGCCACAAATGTATGCATTCATTATGAGGTTTTATATTCTCATACACATTGTTTGCCTTAGCACTACCTAGCCTATATAGGTTGTTTCTTACATAACATGTTAGCTTTTCATTCTTTTCACCATTTATAACACACTTGTTTCTATAGAATGTGCTAACAAACCCCTCTTTTGCTAATTGGCTAACTGACAATAAATTGTGTTTTAACTTTGGCACATATAACACCTCTATTGGCACCTTTAAACATGGTAATTTTACTTTACCTTTACCCATGACTTTTGCACTCACTCCATCAGCCAATATTACTTGCTGTTCAAACACAGCTTTAAAATTGGATATCAGCTTTTTATCTCTGCACATGTTAGCTGTTGCCCCTGAGTCTACTACCCATTCTGCTTCTTCGTGGTGGTTGTTGTAAATAGTCTCTGTTAGGTTTGTTGCAACTTTCTCACGTCGTGGCTGTTTTCTTTTCTTCTTTTTAAATTTACATTCTTTGATAAGATGCTGTCTGGACCCACAGGAAAAACATCTCCTCCCAGGCTGGATATTTGCAGCTGTGACCTCCTCCTCCCCAATTACACTTGGCTTGTTGCTCACAGAGGTTTTGGAGTCACGCAGTTCCTGGTTGTCTTTCCTTTTCTGCTCCTCCTCCAGAAGTTTACTGGTCACATTTAGCACTGTTAGTTCAGCTTGTGGTAGTACCTCCATGTTCGCTACAAGCTGGTCATATGACTCATCAAGTGAAGAGAGAATTATAAATGCTTCCTGAATTTCAGTAAATGTGATATTTTTCTCTCTCAAGTCCATAAACATTGCCTTCATGTGCTCTAAATGCTGCAGCATGCTCCCACCAGGTTGCAATCTGGTACGGAATAGCCTTCTTGCTGTTTGTATCTGGCTACCCACGCTGACTCGTACGAAGAGTTCCCTCAGGTCCTCCCATGCCTTTCTTGCTGAAGTCTGGCCTCTTATGTGGACTAGGAGACGATCTTCTAGAGTCAGACCGATGATTGCAAGTGCTTTGTCATTCTTTCTCTGTGTTCTATGATTCAGCACAGCTGGTGGCTTCACTACAATATCCCATAGTGCTTCCTTCTGGAGTAATAACTGGACTCTCTGCTGCCAGGTGGAGGAGTTATCTCCATTCAACTTACTGATAGACAGTCCTGACATTAGCAGCTCACTTGCCATTTTTCACACAGTGCAGGACAAAGCTGTTCTACTCACTTTCTGCTACTTGGACACCTCTGGGCACTTCCTTCTGGATATTTCTGGTCAGCAAACTCACTGGTATCTTCCTGGGCATATTCCTTGGCATATTCCTGGGCCCATAACCATTGACAGAGTTAGCAGAATTTTACCAGGATTTTTCCCAGGTGGTGATAACCGGCAGAGTTCCCAGTGAAGTGCAGACACGGGCAGCAAACTCTCTTGTAGCAGAAATACTTGGTTTATATGTAGAATATTTACAGATATATACAGTTTCAGTCCTTATTCTATACACGGCAGTTTCACAGTCACAGATCCTTAAATCAGTGTCATAGTCCAGTAAATAGTCATATACCATATAATCAGTCCGTTCAGCCAGAGTTCCACTCTCCAAGCACGTAGGTACGGCTTCCTCTGAACTCTCAGGCTTGGCTCCACGGCTACAGCACTTCACGACAACAGTAACACACACTGGTGTATGCTAGGTCTCCAGCTATATACCAATCCTGGTATGTTCTAGTAAATTCTTACTCAGCTGCATTGACTCTATAGCTCTGATCCTTACAACTACTTATATGCTGGTACAAACTGCATTTAACAATTTCAGGTTTATCCAAACCCTGTCAGGTTGGCTATACCTTCAGAATTTACTTCCAAACATAGAAATGGATAATTGAAATCTCCCATCACTCCTACGTCGTGTCTCTTTGAAAACCCTGCAATTTGTTTTTCAAAAGTTTCATCCGCTTCCTGTCTTTGATTGGGCAGTTGGTAGTAGACTCCAACTACCAAGTTTCTTTGTGTGTGTGTGTGTGTGTGTGTGTTTTTGCCCCAACTAGATTGATCCAGATGCTTTTGATGGGACAGCCACTCTCCTCCTCCTGTATTTCTGTGGAGGAATGTGTGGTTTTGACATACACTGCAACTCCACCTCCCTTTTTATTCTCTCTTTTTGATCAGTTTATATCCCTCAATTGCTGTATTCCAGTCGTGGGAGTCATCCCACCAAGTTTCAGTTATTCCCATCAAATCATACTTATCCTCCTGAATTAAAATTTCCAGTTCTTCTTGTTTGTTTCCCATACTCCTGTTATTCATATACAGTCACCGGAGGGTGTGTGATTTGTGGCCTGTTTGTCTTTGTACCTTTTTATGAATATTATTATGAATATTATTATGATTATTGTTATGATTTTTAGTGTGATTTTTATTGTTAATGTTATTATTGTTGCCCTTTTGATCAGTTTGGTTGATTCCTCTTATTGTGTATAAGGCTTCATCTATCCTTAACTCTGTGCTTGCGTCTCGCTCCCCCTTCCAATTCAGTTTAAAGCCCTCCTGATGAAATTCTTCATGCTGTGGGCAAAGACATTCTTCCCAGTCCTTGTTAGATGCAAGCTGTCTCTTGCTAGCAGTCCTTCTTCCAGGAAGCTTAGCCCATAGTCTCAAAAACCAAATCCTTCTCGTCAACACCACCTTTGCATTTATTTATTTATTTATTTATTTATTTATTTATTTATTTATTTATTTATTTATTTATTTATTTATTTATTTATTTAATTGCATTTATATGCCGCCCATCTAGACATAGTCTACTCTGGGCGGCTCACAACTTAGAAGATAAAAACAATTTAAAATATACAGTTTTACATTAAAAAACAAAATGATATAAAATATAATATAAATTTACGATTTTAACAGTTAATTTAAAGCAAAGAGTCCCAAGATGGCAAGAATAAAAGAAGAAAAATAAGAATGACTTAATTGACTGAAGGGAAGGCCTGTTTGAATAGCCAAGTTTTCAGCTGGCTTTTGAAAATGCCCAGCAAGGGTGCCAGCCGAATTTCAGTGGGGAGGATGTTCCACAGCCTCCCCACTGAAAGTCATTCATCCAAAGGATCTTCCTTTCTCTTTTGATTCCTCTTCCGAGCACCGGTAGGATGGAAGAAAAAACTATCTGGGCCCCAGAATCCTTGAGTTTCCTTCCTGGAGCTTCAAAGTCAGACAAGATTTCTCAGTAGCTCCTCTTGGCTCTGTCGTTTGTCCCACATGGACAAGTAGAAAGGGATATGTATCTGTAGGTTTTATAAGTACTGGCAATCCTTCCTTCACATCTCTTACCCATCCTCCAGGGAGACAGCGTACCCGTTGAGTCCACGGATCCTCCTGTCAAATTTTGGTCTCAATTCCACGTAGCAGTCCCCTACTACAACTACTCTCGTCTTCTTCTTTTTGCAGGGTGTGGGTTTAGCAACGGTATTCTGCTGTGCTTCAGCCCTACTCATGTCCTCCTGTGGGGTCTCCTCTGCATCCTGTCTGACAGATTCTTCTTCAAGTAACTGAAAGTGGTTTTGTCGTTCCACTGGGAAAGAGTGTCTTCTCCTTCTTTTGCTCCTAACTGTGATTCTTTTCCATGGTGGTTCCTCCTCCCTTGTGGGATAGTTTTGCTAGAATGGTGTAATGGAATGTTGCCCTTGCCTCAAGTAATACAGTTGTTCTGGATTTGGTGTTATTTTCCTATTAATGAATAAGTGCCTAGCAGTATAGTATGCACACTGTGAAAATTTAAGAGTCCTTGGAAACTATTAAGTAATGGGTATTTATGTGTCATTGTACAGACTGGCTTGGTGATAGTTTTGTGTCAACATATCTTCTTGTTAGTACTTTCCTGCCAAAATAATATAGCTTGTCATGAATTAGTTACCAGGTACTGTAGTCCAGTGTTCCCCAACGTTTTTATTAGTGGGGACCGGGGGAGTTTCTGAGGGAGGTGGGGCGGCCCTTCGTGCTTGCCCTCTTCGATGCACGCGCGCAGTGGTTGGATAGTGCGCGCCATAGGTGCGTGTGCGTTCCCTCACTGCTTCATGCATATGCAGGAGTGCCTGCACACCCGCGCACCCACCCCACTCCTACGCGCAGGCGCATGCTTGAAGGGGTGAGAAAGTGTGTGCTGCCGGCGGCGGAAGCCTGCGAGTCTGTTTTTTTTCACCTGGCTTTTGCCAACTCCCCCCATCCCCGCCGCCGCCGCTGCTGCCGGGACGAGAGCACCCGGAGCACCCGGGCCGTGCTCTCCCTCCTGGCTCTTGGCAACACCCCCCCCGCCGCCGCTGCCGGGACGAGAGCACCCGGAGCACCCGGGCCGTGCTCTCCCTCCCGGCTCTTGGCAACACCCCCCCCGCCACTGCCGCTGCTGGGACGAGAGCACCCGGAGCACCCGGGCCGTGCTCTCCCTCCCGGCTCTTGGCAACCCCCCCCCGCCACTGCTGCTGGGATGAGAGCACCCGGAGCACCCGGGCCGTGCTCTCCCTCCTGGCTCTTGGCAACACCTCCACCGCTGCCGCTGCCGGGACGAGAGCACCCGGAGCACCCGGGCCGTGCTCTCCCTCCCAGCTCTTGGCAACCCCCCCCCCGCCGCCGCTGCCGGGACGAGAGCACCCGGGCCGTGCTCTCCCTCCCAGCTCTTGGCAGCCCTGGTCGCCGCAGCCACCAGGCCAGGCCACCAAGACAGACCTCTCCCTGCCCCCATGCACAACCTCCCCTCCCCGCAGCTGCTTTGCACCCGCGGGGGCTTGCGGGAAAGGGTGAGGGAGGAATCACACCGGTGCGCACGCACAAAGCAGCTGTGGGGAGGGAAGTGCATGTGGGGGTGGGTGGGGGAGGTCTGTCTTGGCGGCCCGGTCGGACTCAAGCCAGGGACCGGCAATGGGCTGCAGACCAGTCGTTGATGACCTCCGCTGTAGTCTATCCACTATGGGACTGATAGAGCTGACATTGTAATTTGCTAAACTATGTCACATTTTAGCAATTAATTTCTAATCTTAGAGTAAAAATGGGAAATTCATTAGAAGAGCAGGTTACTTAAAACTACAGATGTCGCTAACATATTGCCACTCTTCAGTTTCACATAATGATTGGCATTGCAATGCAGAAGTGATTTAAACAATTAAGGTTAGCTGTCTTTGGGCTATTTTGCGGGAACAAATATTGTGGAAATTTACCTAAAATGGAAGTACTCATTTCAGTGTTGTGCTCCTTACTGAGCTGCACATATCGGCAGAAAACAGGGCTGCAAATAGTCTGCTCAAATAATTACTCCTATTGAGAGCTGGGAAGGATTAAATTAACTTCCATCCTCTGCTCCCTCTCCTGAACAGTTAATCAGGACTGTCATACAGTCTGATACTCCTCTCCTAGCAGCTAAATTGAGGAAGGAACAACATGCACAGCTGAGCACTGATGTGTACATCTTCTCAGCTGTGCAGTCTAAATGCAGCCAGAACCTTGTACTTGAAAAATATCTTAATGGGCATGTGTGTTAGATGTTATAGTAGGCCAAAATTGTGTGGGAGTTCTGGGCTACCTTGGATGAGCAGGGTGATGATACTTGGAGTAGGAGCTATTAGGCAAACTAGGGACCCAATGCATCAGAGAAGTAGCAGGCGAACCCTGGATTACTTGTCTGACTTTTCAGCGGTAAACAATGCAAAACAGCCAGCTTCTCCTATCTTCTCATAACATGATGTATCTTGGACTGAAGACCCATAGTTTGTTTGGCCACTCCTGTTGCAATCAGGCAGTAGACGCGAAGAATGCTGACTTCCTCAGAAGAAGTTGGGATTTTACTGAATTAGATTTTACGGCATGTCATCATGGTTACTTTAACAGTCGTTCTACCTTTCATCTTGCTTTGTTTGCTTGTTTTGCTTGTCAAAGTTGG
Organism: Pogona vitticeps; assembly: GCF_051106095.1. Classification (NCBI taxonomy): domain Eukaryota; kingdom Metazoa; phylum Chordata; class Lepidosauria; order Squamata; family Agamidae; genus Pogona; species Pogona vitticeps. Next base: position 248,668,372 of record NC_135783.1, read on the forward strand.
ATTTCCAGATAGCCATCCCTTTGTACCAATGAGTAGTCATAACCAGCCTGAAATCAGAACTACAAAGCTGAGGTGTGCATGTACATTGTGTTGAATCTAAAAACAGTTTTTAGGGAGCAACATCTGTCTCTGTGCAACAGAAGTAGTAGAGTTGTGCAACATCTTAAAGGCAAATTTGTATTATGGTATAAGAATATAGGGTTATTCTACGTTTACAAGTATATACATAGAACAAAAGAGCATAGAACAAAAATGAAAATAGTGAGTTCAAAGGGCAGAAACAATTTAAAAAGTAAAATAAACTAGACTGGCCATTTTTATCTCATTACAAATATTAATTAGCTTTCCAGTTCCAGGTTGTTTACTTTAAGACATCATAAGCAATATCCTGTGACTAGGCAGTATGTTTAATACATGTAAATTTAAGCTGAAATGTGAACTATCACAGGAAGTGTTTTTTACCACTTCAATTCCCTCTAATTTCATTATTTACATTTTTCCCAAGCCGGTGTGTGCATGTGCGCGTGCGCGCGCGCGCGCACACACACACACACTCACACACACACACACACACACACACACACACCCCTGATAAATTAACACATCTAACATCTGGTGAAGCTGTCTTGTTCAGAAAAGCTTATATCAAAATAAATTAGCCATTCTTTGAAGTATCACGATACAGTGGGGTCTCGACTTACGAACGGCTCGACATACGAACGTTTCGACTTACGAACCGCTCTCACAGGAATATATGGACTCGACTTACGAACTTAGATTCGAGTTACGAACTCTTTTTTTTCCTTTTTTAAAAAGCTAAGTCATCTTAGGTTAAAAGGAAAAAAGAAAAAAAATCCCCCTCTAGTGGCAGAAGGCGGAGTAGCAGCTTCCCATTAGTTTCTATGGACGAAAAGAGCAGATACGGATTAAATGGTTTTCAATGCGTTCCTATGGGAAATGCAGATTCGACTTAACAACTTTTCGACCTGAGAACTGCCTTCCAATACGGATTAAGTTCGTAAGTCGAGACCCCACTGTATTCTTCTGTTGTGTTTGCTGAGGATTGTGGTTAAAACAAAAGTTTAAATGTCTGAGCCGGACTGTTGGTCCAGCTGTCCTAGTTCGGTAGCGATTCTCTGGATCTTTTTCCTAGATACAGTATGCTGGCTAAGCTCTCCTTAATGGAAGATTTCGAAAGTTAAACTTAAGCCATCTGAAAGAAAAGAATATATTCTACCACAGAGCTTCTTGCATCAGTACCATAATTCTAAGATATTTGCAAAGCACTGTGATGATAACTGCTGAAAAGTCAGTTCAAGGACTTCACACAGGTGGTGTTCAGTGTGTCATCTTGTGAATCAGAAAACTGAAACTGTTGATTATGGGAGACTATAGGAAAGCAATCCTTGTTTAAGTACAGGTGTTGTGCTTGTTGGCTTTTTGAATTAGCCGCATAGCTCTTTTCTTTCCTTGGTTTATTTAGCCTTTGGATTTATTCATGTGCTTCTGCAGCTATTACTAAGTTTAATATGATAATGGATATCATAGAATTATCCTGTAGAATAATTGAGTTGGGAGAGGTCTATAAGGCGATCAATCCCCTGTTCAATGAAGGAAACCAAATTAAAGCAGATTTGACAGATAGTAGTCCAACTGTTCATTGAATGCCTTCAACACTGAAATTAAATATCCCAGATTTATCTAATCCAGAGGTGGGAAATGTGTGTCCCATGGGCTGCATGTGGTCTGCTAAGCCATTTTTGGTGCAGACCCAGGACTCTTGTCATCCCCAAATAATTTTTTTAAAAAAAAAATATCACCATCAAAAATTAATCTTAAACCACCAGTTTAAAGAAAGATTCAGTATATTAGAAAGTTGAATCAACATTTAACGGAGGGACTTCCCCATCATTAAATGCTCTAAAAGGCAGGTAAATCACCTGATTAACCAAGGAAGTTTTCAACCTCCTATCAAACTTCCTTGACTGAGACTTCTTTCTTCCTTCATTGGATATGGTCAGCTCCTTTTCTCTTTCTTGGTCTTACTGATTCTGTGCATCAGGAAATTACAGGGCTGGGATTCTCTGATACTACTGTGGCTGACATTTCTAATGTAGTAGGTGCAAATACTGACAAATTTAAAATACATTTTAAAATAATCTTAGGAATTTGTGAATGTATTTGATTTCATAAATCATTAATGGTTTGGTTATCAGAATGAACAACATTCTGTGAAATGGAATGGAATGAAACAAATTATTTTTAAAAGTTGCGTACATCCTTTGTTTATTAGTTTTAGATTTAAGTATGTTTGAGGCTTAAGTATGTTATGAATTTGAATAATTTAATTGAAGGAAAATATTTAAAATCTGTCTTATGTTTTTTAAAAAATAATTATGCAAATTAGTCTCTTTGGCCACACTCCTTTGGGAGAGTGTGATCTGATCCTTGGGCTGCTAGCCAGTCTGAAAAGTGGATCTTGGCCTCACTGAGGTTGCTTGCTCCAATCTAAGCTCATGTCACTTGAGCGTGCCTTGTGCTTGTATAGGTACCTAGACCATACCAGAAAGAATTGGGGTCTTTGTTTTTAACAGAAAGCAGCTATAGTGCTGAAACTGGTGTGGGAAAATGGCACTTCCCCCTGTGTATTGAACCTTACTCATCTTGGGAGACAAGTGCCTCAAGACATGAGAGAGCCTGCCTATATAATTCTTTCATTCATTAGCCAAGAAGATGATCCTTTTTGTGTTTCTAGTATGCCCCCCCCCAAAAAAAGGGGCTGGGGGTCCAGTGCTTTCTAGTCTGTAGTTCGAGCTGTAATGCCTCTTGAGTCATCCATTGCAGGGAAGTTGTTTTGATATTTAAGGAAACTTTAGAGCATTCACAGCTATCACTCATTATTTTGGGCTGAATCATCCCCTGGGGGAGATCAGGTGTTTTTTGTGCTGCTATACTTCATGAGACCTCCCTCCTATGCTGTCAGTTCTGTCCCCTACCCCACCCCAACATTTGAGAAGTAGTCTCCTGACAACAGAGAATGAGGTCATGTTGGTGGAAAGGGATGGCATGGGATTGTTTACTATTTATTTAAAATATTTTACCCCACCTTTCTCCTTAAAAGAACCCAAGCCACAACATTTAAAGGACAATGTTTAAAAGCTAAGAACAGTAAATATATAAATATTTTTAAAAGGATTAAGCAAATATATTAAAATGGTAAATAAAATCAATGCTAAGAACACATTTTAAGGCAACAAAGCACCACAATCTAGTTATGACCCTCAACTCCAGTTTGTTAAACTAGGGTTGTGTCCTAGAGCAGTAGCCCCCAACCTTTTCTGAATTGCAGATCAGTTGAGGGGCAGAGATAGTGCACGTGTGGGCGGGGTGCGCATGTGCAGGGAGTCGGGGTACATTTGTAGAGTGGAGGGGCACACTTGTGCGCATGCACGGAGAGGCGGGGTGCTCACACGCATGTGCAGAGGGGAGGGCATGCTCAGAGAAGGGAGGGGCATGCTCACGCACATGCACAGAGGGGCAGGGTGCAAATGCGGGTGGGCGGGGCACTCGTGCATGTGGGTGGCAGGCAGGGGGGAGATCTGTCTCTGTGGCCTGGTCCTGTCACGGACTAGCATGGATCACTGACCAGGGCTTGGGGACCCTTGTCCTAGAGGGAGGAAGTTGTTTGAAAGATTATTGGAGTGATAATTGGATTTGTTGAGTGACACTCACAAAACCTTTCTTTTCTCTCCCGTTTGTTATTTGCAGTGGCTACAGACAGAGTATGCTGATTACTCCTTCACTCATGAAGCCTCCGTCCATGGACACAGACTTTCCCAAGAAAGTTTCTTGGGACAGAAGAATGTGCTTCTACTGGTCTACATGCTATGTAAGCATATCTGATTTCTGTCCCTCTCAATTTTCTACTTGACCTGGTTGCTGGTCAGTTTCTCTGATAGGCAGCACATTTGAAATGGTAGGTTGGTCAGTAGAAGGCTTTCCACTCTTTCAGATATAGCAATTTATATATTTGTCTGAGTCACACTATTAATCAAACATGTTGATTTTTTTTTGTTTTAAGTGCCAGGATATGTACTCATAATCGTTTAATAGCGTAATTAATCTTTACCATACCAGTATACACAAATTAATCTCATAAAAGTTAATTTTTCATTTTTCTCATCCATCTATATGTGTGTGATTTTATTCTTCATTACTGACTGTGAATACAAAATTAGGGATGCAAGTTACCTTAAGTTAGTTTATTCAAGATAAAAGGATATGGTACATTATATGAGGTGCTCCTTCCATCTTCTTTTTAAAATAATTGCAGGCCATCTGTAATGTCAATGCATTTGTACATTTCTAAGTTCTTGGACTGCTCGTATTCAAAACAGGAATAAGCTATCTCTTCTTCCAACTTACAGTATTACATGTTGTTTTGATTTACCTTTTGCTGCCTATGTATCAGGAACACCAGATCATTTTTCAGCTATGAATGGAATTATGCCTACTTTAATTTTCACATTACATTTAGAAGTACAATCGTTAGTGATCTAAAGCACATTATATTTGCCAAGATGAAAAGTTTACCCTACTTCAAAGCTTTTTTTTTGTACTATTAAACATGAATCACTTGTGGTTCTTATTTTCTGTAAGATACCACTACTAGAAATACTACATTAAGGCATAATACACAGTAGGCATTAAATTACAGTCATGTGTTTCTGGAGCAGGTTAGCAAAAGGTACCTAATACTTAGTGTCCAGAATCCTGTTAGATGTTTATGTATGCAGGGCAGTAATCACAGAGGTTGCTGCAGTTAATTGCTGATGGGCCAATCATAAGTCAGTTACTAATTACACACCTGGTATGTGCCTGAAATACGTGAATGTTTTTAGGTAATAATCAGCAAAGATTGTTCTTCACAGGAATTATTCCATTTTATTATACAGTAAATACATTTATTTGATATTAAGAGTGTGCATGTAATAGCACAGAGTACTCTAGGTCAATACAGACCTAGAGACAAAACCCTCCTATATTTCTAAACAGCTCATTTTAGATGCCTTATAACAAAATTGTTTACACTCAAGACCCTTCCCCTTGTTAATTTTTCCTCACAGGGTATTTCCATTTGTGGTTAACTGTTCTCAGAGTTAAGCAAACATCAGTGCATGTTGCCATGAAAATCCCCCTGATTTCATGTTACTGTATTGCATTGCCACATGCCTCTGAACTACTAGTAACTTTTTCTTTGTCTTTTACCATAAAGAGGTCAAGAAAAGCCAGTTTACACAGGCCTGTTTAAACTCCGTATGAACTTGGCCTCTTCAGGTCTCCACAAGCATGGTAATTACCGGGGCTCCTTTATTTCTTTCCCACAAACACACCCAGTACCTTGTCAGTTAGCCACAGTTAGTTGCAGCAGCTACTGCAGTGCTTCTTGAGCATGTGTAAATATGCAGTAGGATTTTGGCTTGTATGTTTGTAAGGACATGCAGGAGCTCTTAAGGGGAATATACTTATTTTTATTGATGGACTTCATGTTGGTGGTGCTGTGGAGACCCCCCAGATTACTGTTTCTGAGGGACTTTAACATCCATGCTAAGGTGGAGATGTCTGGGATGCCATTGGAATTCATGGATTCCATGACATCCTTGGATCTATCTCAACGTCTTATCAGCCCTGCTTATATAGCAGGACACACTTTAGACCTGGATGGGGAGCTTATGAACTGAGGGTGACAGGAATTACGTCTACCACCTTGTCATGGTCAGATCATTACTTGTTGAAATTTGGACTTTCATTAGTGGTTCCGCCACATGGGGAGATGGGATCTGTTAAATGGATCCTCCCTTGGAGGCTACTGAATGCAGTTGGTTTTTAGGGTGCCTTGGGAGGGTTTCTGACTGACCTGATTGGTGAACCTGTTGAAGCCTGGGTCAACAGATGGTATTCAGGAATTCGCATATTATTATCCAACCAATACCACATATTGTTCTCTGGATATGTACTTGACAACTGTTGGTATATGTTTCTGTTCCAAGGCTTTTGGCCTCTGTCTTCTCTTCTGTTGTAAGTCCAATGTGGGTACCTCAGGCCTATGATTCTGACCATGATTCTTCTTTTGCATCAGTTGATGGTGTGGTATTGTTTGGAACTGAGAAGCTTGACTAAAATATGCTGATCTACTCAGCTGTACAATGTTTTGAAAGAGGTTCTCTGCAGGCACAAAAACCCATTTGTGTGAGTTCACAGACAGATAATGGAAGAACTGCAGTTACAAGTACACAACTTTTCCTTGCCATCTTCTTTCATGGGAGGAAGCAGTACTGTGTAGAGAGAGAATGAAAGGAGTCATGAGAAAGGTTGACTGGAACAGCTTAAGAGGTTTGTTGTTCACATAGCAGCTTAATAGTTCAGGCAGGTGACTCACAACTTCATTATTAGGAGTCAGTGGTGAATTGCTTGAATCTAGGATTGTGCCATTTTCTTTTGCTTTTTTTACCCTGTATACCAGAATTCTTCAAGAATTACCCAGGGAGAAATCTGGAGGTTCTAGGTCACAAACACACACCTGCTGACATCTTTTCATTTCACAGACCTGGAGAAAATCTAAGGCCTCCTTCTAGGCCTTCTTTCTTGTTGCATTGTTTCCTGGGGGAGGTAGTCCTGTTGCCCTTTCTGTAGATGGTGATTCCTGAAGGCCCTCTCCCCCCCCCCGCCCCAAAGCACTTCAGCAGGAAATAATGCCTAGAAGAAGGTCATAGCCTTTCTCCAGGTTAGTAAAATGAAGGTGTCTGCAGGTGGGTGCTTGTGGGCTGAAACTTCCATGATTCTTCCTATGGAATTCTTGGAGAATTTTGGCATTTGAATTGGGGGGAAAAAGATTCCTACTTAAATTACTCTAAGCATGAATAAAATAAAGCATGTTTTAACCATACCTTTTATTATTATAGTAATAAAACATACCTTGACTAATATTTTGGCTCCATGGGGTTGTTTTGTCTTAGTTTATGTTGTTACCTTTTGCCAGAATATTGAGTGAGTGTTAAGGATATATTGTTGGGAAGTGGAAAATAAGATAGATCAAATCTGACAAAAACAATGCCGCTAATTGAGATGAGTTATAAATCCTCTTCAGATTACTGTTGAGATTTGTTATTGAACCTTGGTGGACCTTGAATTTGCAGGAAGGTTGAAGAATGCTAAGGTGATGCAAACACTAGATACTGTCACCCTGGAAGGAACCGGTCAAGAAACTGTTCCTTTTCCGGCTCCTAGCAAATGAAGAGCTAATGCTCTTTATAGATGTGCAGTTTGCACCTGTGAAGAGCAGCAGAGCTGTCCACAAGGAAGTATCCCAATTTGTTATGTTAAGCAGCAGGACAGTCAATTCATTCATTAGATCCACTGGCTCGGAATCCTCCTGCATCCTGCTTCGAACTGAATCTCTTTCAGCTTCAGGTCAGCTGCAAATAGATCTGAGAATGGCTATGTTTTATTCAGAAGGCTCAAGGCCTCCCTGCTCATAAATTTGCTCATGAGTAGGCATTTCCTTCAAAGTACTTTCAGGAAGCAGACAGAAAGCCCTCTATCCAGCTAACTTTGTTTTCTCAGTATCCATTCTGATGTCATAGACTGGTGTAGATGTGATGTTCCTCTTTAAAAAGGGACTTGCAGCCAGCCTGGAAGAGCAATTATGTGTGATCTAATGGAAAAAACACTAGCTTTTCCCAAGAAACATTCCAGGTGAAAAGGGACACATAAAGTCTGTTGTTACGTCTGGGTGTACTCCAGGGCAAAATTTGGAGTGCATTAACAAAATTCATGAGTAGAAACAATATGGAGTATGGACCCTGACTGCACTGTTGCTGTTGCCAATCTCAGGGGGAAAAGGGGAAGCAGGAGAGAAACAGCTGACTATTAACTGTGAAGAAATGTACAGGATTAGTTTCAAAAAATGATCTGGACTGACTTCTTCATGTGCCATCATCCTGTATGTTTATGGCAGCTGTGGCTGGAAGTGAACAGGGCTGAATGAAAGTCACAGCTGCTATGTGCTTTAAAGATATTGAGAATAGGCCCTTTAACGCTGAAACTAAATTAAATTCTTCAAAAAAAAAACCTCTCCAGTTTATAAATGTGGGATATTGTGCTTCTGTATCTATGATGGATTGCTCCCTTGTCGTGGTGAAGGGGCTTGAGTAACTCAGAGAAGCTATGGGCTATGCCGTGCAGGAACACCCAAGACGGACAGGATATAGTGGAGAGTTCCGACTAAACACAATCCACCTGGAGTAGGAAATGGCAATGCCACTCCAGTATCTTTGCCAAGAACGCCCCATGATCAGAAACAAAAGGCTAAAAGATATGACGCTGGAAGATGGGCCCCTCAGGTCGAAAGGCGTCCAACATGCTACTGAGGAAGAGTGGAGGACAAGTACAAGTAGCTCCAGAGCTAATGAAGTGGTTGTGCCAAAGCAGAAAGGACGCTCAGCTGTGGACATGCCTGGAAGTGAAAGGAAAGTCCAATGCTGCAAAGAAAAATACTGCATAGGAACCTGGAATGTAAGATCTATGAACCTCGGGAAGCTGGAGGTGGTCAAACAGGAGATGGCAAGAATAAACATCGACATCCTGGGCATCAGTGAACTAAAATGGACAGGAATGGGCAAATTCAGCTCAGATGATTAACACATCTACTATTGTGGGCAAGAATCCCGTAGAAGGAATGGAGTAGCCTTCATAGTCAACAAAAGAGTGGGAAAAGCTGTAATGGGATACAATCTCAAAAAGGATGGAATGATGTCAATACGAATCCAAGGCAGACCTTTCAACATCACAATAATCCAAGTTTATGCACCAATCACCATTGCTGAAGGGGCTGAAATAGACCAATTCTATGAAGACTTAGAACACCTTCTAGAACTGACACCAAAGAAAGATATTCTCATTCTAGGGGACTGGAATGGTAAAGTCAGGAGTCAAGAGATAAAAGGAACAAGAGGGAAGTTTGGCCTTGGAGTTCAGAACAAAGCAGGGCAAAGGCTAATAGAGTTTTGTCAAGAGAACAAGCTGGTCATCACAAACACTCTTTTCCAACAACACAAGAGGTGACTCTATACATGGAAATCACCAGATTCGGAAGTTCCCGCTGCTCAGCTGGGGAAAAATGCCGGCTAGGGCTTTGCGAGGACTGCGGGGGAGGGCAAAGCAATTTTCCCCCATAGGCAACATCACAATGCGATCGCAAAAGCGATCGCAAAAAAGCCATCGCTATGTAGATTCGTTTTTAAACGGGGCGCCCGTTAAGCGAGGCACCACTGTACATAACTGACCAGAAAGTACAGTATTGCTGGGAAAAGTTGGAGGGGGCAGTAGGAAAAGAGGAAGACCTAACATGGGATGGCTGTATGTCTGCTGTATGTGAAATCTGTTTCTCTAGATGCAAAAGTGTAGCATGTATATTGTAAGGCAAGTTTGAATTTCTTTGTCTAGCATGAATGTGTGAGGGTTCAAATTTTACCTCCTCTGGTTTCAACAGAAACACTGGGGACCCTCGCTTTGGAAAATCATAACTATGTTTTATTGGAACATGTCACAGCAAGTCTGTATGCCCAAACTCAACTTCTGCATTGTCTCTCATCACCAACGGGTCCCACGAGGGCATCCAAACATCTTTATTAAAGGGGTTACAGTTTGAGTCATTCCAAGGTCCCTTCGCAAACGGGTTACTGCTTTCCATCTCAACAGCTCCTGGCTCAGGGTTTAATAACGGGGTGGTCTCTTCATCTCACCCCTCCGACTCATAAGGGTCTTCCTCTCCTCGAAGAGGGGCCCACAGCCCATCAGGTGTCCCCTCCTCTGGGCTTCCTCCAGACGCCATAACCTGCGTTCCTTTTCTTCCCTTTCTACCGCCTCCTTCTCTTCCCTGATGGGCCTGCGCCACCCTCTGGCTTCCGACTCACCCCAGTAGGAAGGACACGGTGACAGCCCCCTCCTCCATCTGTAATCAGCTTCTTCCTTAGGGACCCGCACCTTCTCCCATTTTCCTGTCCATGGGTCCTCTACCCATATCATTTCCCAACCTCCTGGTATTACGTCCACCTCCCCTTTTATATCTCCCATTCCCGCCTTACAACGGACCTCCCTCTTTCTTCTCTTCCCACCAACTCATTCCCCGTCTGAGTGGCTACCGTTGTCTTTGACAATTCCCGGGTATCAACTCCCCGCTGTATAGTCTCAACGGGTGGTGTAGGCGGGTCTGTCTGCGCCTCTTGTTCTTTTTTGAGGGAGGATGACACTCCGCGAGAGCGTCTACCCTCTCGCCTCGCATCTCACAGAATGTCAGACCACGTGCTGTTATCCTTTGCTCTAGCTGACTTTGTACAGATGCATTGGCCAGTGTTTCATGGCAGCACTGTGCATGCAGTTTTGCTGAGTGACAGGCTCATTAAAATAGATTCGTGAAAGTCTCTTGGTGACATCTTAGAAACGTCAGGTTGTATATTCATTATGATAGTAGCTGTTATTCCCTTCTGAATTTCAGATTTACTCTTATAATATTCCTCATAAATATGATTTACAGATTGCCAAAAATATCATTCCAAAGTTGGCCATGGCGAATTGCCTACTAAATTGTGTAGCTTTGTACTCACACATAACTATTTCACCCTTGGCAATAACATATATCTCTAGATCAGTGGCATAGATTTGTTCACACACTTGGCTCCATTGTATGGTAACATGTTTATGGCTGACCTAGTACAAAGCTTCCTTAGTATTGTAAACAGAAACCTCAGTGACATCTGTATCATCTGGACAGACTTCAGTAACTTTCATACTGGACCAGTCCACATAATAAGTACATTTTCTTGATGCTATGATTTGATTGCAAAATTGGACATATCAGTATTACATTATACGAGTATTAATAATGCTGATAATGTAATATACCATCTGTTACACAAACCTCCAGTTTCCATCCAGGACATACCATCAAGTCCATTGCCAGTATACACTGGTCAGCCATGACATTCAAACCACTGATGGGTGAAGTGAATAGCATTGATTATATTGTCACAATGAAACCTGTCAAGAGGTGGGATATATTAGGGAGCAAATGAACAGTTCTTTGATTGCATGTGTTGGAAGTAGGAAATATAGACAAGCAAAAAGATCTAAGTGACTTTGACAAGGGCCATATAGTAATGGCTAGATGACTAGGTCAGAGCATCTACAAAATGGCAAGTCTTGTGGAGTGTTCCCAGTATACAGTGGTTAGAGCCTACCAAAAGTGGTGCAAGGAAAGACAACTGGTGAACCAGTATCAGGGTTGCGGTTGCCTAAGGCTCATTGATGCACGTGGGGAGTGGAGGCTAGCCATCTGGTCCGATCATGTAGAACAGCTAATGTGGCTCAAATTGCTGAGAAACCTAATTCTGGCCATGGGAGAAAGGTGTCAGAACACACAGTGCTTCAGTGGTGAGCATCAGAACTGGACCATGGAGAAATAGATCAGGTGGATGGCCGTGTGTGTGTGTGCATTGTTTACCTGGAGAAGATATGGCTGCAGGATGCACTCTGGGAAGAAGGCTGGCTGGCAGGGGCAGCGGTATTCTGGGCAATGTTCTGCTTGGAAAACTTGGGTTCTGACATTCAGGTGGATGTTACTTTGACACATGCCACCTACCTAGATGTTGTTGCAAACCACATTCACTCCTTCATGGAAATGGTGTTTCCTGGTGGCAGTGGCTTCTTTCAGCAGGATAATGCACCCTTCCACACTGCAAAAATTACTCAGGAATGGTTTGAGGAACATAACAAAGAGTATAAGATGTGTTGCCTTAGCCTCCCAATTCTCCTGATCTCAATCTGATGGAGCACCAATGGGATGTGCTGGAGCACCAAATCCAATCCATGGAGGCCCAGTCTCACAACGTCCAGGTGCCAGACACTACAGGATGCGTCCAGAGTTCTTGTGGAGTCAATGCCTTGACACATCAGAGTTGTTTAGGCAGCACAAGGGGGCCCTACAGGCAGATGGCTTTAATGGTGTGGCTGATCAGTGTAGTCTGGCACTTGCTTTCCACTGTAACCAGCCAATGCATGTGGAAAGTCTATTTGTAGGATATGAGTGAATTAGTGCTCTCTCACACATATTCTTAGCTATCTTCAGCCAAACACTCAACATTTATGTGCTTGAAAGCTCTGCCTCATAGTGACTCCTAATCCTATGACAACTGTGAGGGGTCACAGAATATGGGAGCAATGCTAATACGTAATCTCAAGCCCTGTTGACTATACAGTGGACCCTTGACTTACAGACGGCTTGACTTACAGACTTTTTGAGTTACAGACTTCTCTGGCCGCAAAATTTAGGTTTGACTTGCAGACTGAGATTTGACTTACAGACCAGAAAAAAACCAAAATGGAACAAAAACGGCCTGTTACGGGATTAATCGGTTTTCAATGCACTGTAGGTCAATGGAGACTTGACTTACAGACTTTTTGACTTGAGAACCGCCTTCCAATATGGATTAAGTTCTCAAGTCAAGACCCCACTGTAGCTATAATAATCAGTCACTGATAGCCTTCTGTTTCGATTTATTTTTATCCTTTCTTTTTATTTGATTTTTTAAAATCAAGTTCAATTTTGTTTCCACATAGTTTTCTGTGGTTCCTTTTAGCATACATTTTCCATTGAAAAGCAGAAAGAACTTCTCCATACTGTACTCAAATTCAAATCTTTCACATGTTCTCCTCTCTCACCTTCCTTCAGCTTGCCAGAGACAGGTACCATGGTTACCATGGTTAGCATACTTTTAACAGGGTCATGGGGATAATTTCCAGACATGGAGGCCAGAATCCTGTTACTTATGCCTGCTGATATAAGTACATTAGTATACATTTCAACTATAAATTCTAGTAGTTAAGGAGATAGCACAGACATATGCTGTCACATGTCAGTCGTTGACAACAGCAAATGGCCTATGCAAGTTTCTAGTGGCAATTTGCTGCTGAAGTTTAAGCCAATGAATAACCCTGGCATAATTTTTCAAGCTGGACTCCAGCCATTGTGTATTAGTCTCCTGCAAGGATAATGATAAGACATATAAGAGCATATTGAAGATTACCAAATTTATTGTGGCATGGCCTTCCTTACTTTATTACAGTATGTGAAGTGCATCATCTTACTGCATGTGAGTTTTGCTTAGCTGGAAAAAAAATAAACCGTTCAATTGTGAATAAAAATATTCTAGTAATTTCTGCAGAATCTTATCTAATCATTGCCTTTAAAAGAACATATTTCTAGTTACTTCAGAAACTTAATCATTGATAAACATAGTGGGAATTTTTAGGGAAAAGCTCTATTCTTCCTAAAATACTAGTGCTTCTAGTCCATTGCCATTTGGTACAGTGTTGACAGTACTATAATCCTGAACTGCAAGTACTTTGGCAACCTACTACTATACTGCACAACACTGGGAATTTTTATTCCTCTTTCCTTGTGAAAAGGCTGCACCAGTGTATGTGTAACTATGCAAATACATAGGGATGTGAGGGTCCACTATTCTTCACCTCCCCCGTCCCAAATAAAGCTGTAGACGCATTTGAACAAAACAATTTGTCTTCTTTATTTAACTGAGGTAAAGGGATAGAAATGTCAATCAACTTGGGAATGAACTTCTCCTGCTGAAGTAACGGATCATACAGGGGCACCCAATCTTCGTCAAACGGGTTACTTGACTTTGACGCCCATGGACCAGCCTGAACCCGTGAGGGTTCTTTGGGTTCAAAGTCCTCTCGTTCGGTCGTCAATAACGGGATCGTCTCCTCGAGCCCTGCGTATCCCCAGGGTATGGGGTTGTCTGACCCGGGGTGCTCCCAGGGTCCGGGCAGTACCCCAGTCTCCTCAGCTCCTCCAGATGCCATCTGGTCTTCTCCTCTTTCTCTCGCTCTATTCTTTTCCTCTCTTCCACTAACTTTCAGCGCCACTCTCGGGTCTCTCTTTCTCCCCAATAAGAGGGTCGGACCCTAGCCTCATTCCTCCTTCTTTCCTCCGCTTCTTGCCTGGTGAGGCACACCTGTTCCCACTTGCCTGACCAGGGGTCTTGGATGGACACCCATTCCCATCCACCTTCTTCCCCCTCTCGTCTGTGTCTGACCTCCCCCACAGCTCCCTCCTCCGGCTCCTTAGCTCCTCTTCCCGCCCAAACCAGTGGAGTCTGGGTAGCTCTATTTAACCCTTTCAGTCCCCATTCCAAGTCCACGGTGTCCACGGACTGGTGTAACATCCGGGGTGGGAACGGCTTGGGAGCTGTCTGAGTGCCCATGGAGGCTTTAGGGCGAGATGGCACTCCCATCATCACCTCACGACCCGGGGTACGGGTGTCACAAGGGATCATTGTGAATATTTGGGAATAATGCATTTTGGAAACAAAACTATGAAGAACAGTTTCTAAACTGTTGCAGCGGTGGGATAACTATATATTACTCAACAGTCATCATGATCACTCTAGTGCTTGTCTTTAAGAGTCCTCCCAAATATCTCTCTTGTTGGAAGCACTGATATATTTAGACTTGTGCAGCACAGATTCTACAAAAACTTGCAAAACTTGGACATAATAATACTCGGCGCCACAAGGTTTCTCTCCGACACCTCCACACACAAGGCCCAATGGTTCCTTCACTCACAGGGGATTGTTCCCGTTTCCATGTCAAGCTATGCAGTAATAATCAATTTCCTGGCCAAAGGTCTGTTTAGAGCGCCCATAGCTGTTAGCTCGCCCTAAAGTCTCATTGTTCTGTTTACTACTCCTGTTATTAAATCTTGGATCCATGCCCCTACTTCTTTTAATGACTGGCATTGGGTAGGCCAGTGGTCCTCAACCTTTTTCAAACCGCAGACCACTTCAGTGGGGTGGGTAAGGCAGGCGGCATTTGTGTGTGCATGGGCAGAGTATGTGTGTGTCCGTGCGTCCGTGGGGCATCCGTGTGTGCATGTGGGGGGCCATGCATGTCTGTTCTGTCTCCACAGCCCAGTCCTGTCAAGGCCATGGACCAGTACTGGGCCATGGACTGGTTAGGGACCCCTGTAGGGTAGCCTACAGCCAAATCAGGATTCACACTGGATTGGTTGGTGGGTAAAATTGTGTCTGTAGCTGTTGAGGACCCCAGTCAGAGGATTTAACCCTCTGCTTAGAGGACTGGATTAGATCCAGAGTTGTGGTGTCCTTGAACTGCTTAATGCCACTGTCTATAAGAGGTCTCCTGGGGTTAAGTTTCTCTCTGTGTGAGTCATTATCGTGTCTTTCGACATGCTGAATAGTGACGTCAGAATCCTTCCCTTTGCAATACACTCTGCCGATTCTAGTAGTTTAAATAAGGGTTTAAAATTCATACTTCTTCTTCTTTTGGATGTTTGTTTCCAAGCTTCCTTTATGTTTGCATGTTTGGGCTTGGCCTTCACGGAGGGTAGGGCAGATGCCTTTCCACTGATCTTTGAGTGATCCTTTCCTGGAGGATGACGCTTTGCACTTGAAAAGTCTGTTGCAGACAAAGGGTTTAGAGAATCTGCTGTAGGTGGTGCAGCGGCAATAAGATTTCTCTGCACATCTGTCTGAGATCCTACACATGGAAGTAACTGTTCTAGTGAAAGCTTGTCAATTCTATCAATAGTTTTTGGAGACAAATTATAATAGTTCATCTTATCAGATACACACCATGGATATTCAGCCTGACTCTGGCTTAACAGGTCTACTGAATTCTTCACAAGATGCATCTTATTTTCCATCAAGTGACCTGCTATAGTGGTCACAGATTGATTTAATGCATTTAATATATCTCTAATTTATGATTTTTAAATATACCTGCATTCTACAGCTACTTGGTTCCTTTGTTGGAGTTGCTTTATTACAGCCCAAGGAGACTAGCTTACAAGATCGAGAAGAATCATGCTCCCCTGTTACTGATATAGTGTTTTTAATTTCCAGCATATTGACATTTGGCTCCTGTTCTCTAAGGATTCCAGACTCATTTGGCAACATCAGACCATTGGGACCCAAAACCAGATCCAATGCAAAAACTGACAGTCTTAACGTGCCAAAATCTACATTTGCTCTGCTATTTAGCAGGCTACCTATTGACTGGCTACTTTCCAGTATCTGGCCATTTATCAAAAGGCTGTCAGATAAGTCAATATGAGAAGAAACAGAATTCTCTGTGTTGTTTACTAAGGGTTTCGGAGAACTAACAAAGTCAGTTATCTTGACTTACTTCAGTTTCCTTGGAGCCGCAAGGTAGATTTTATCACAATATTTAGCACGATATGTGCTAAAGTTCCTAAGGGGGAATAGAAGGCTTGGAATCACTATGGTCACATTCCCAGGCCTGCAATGTTTTAGGGAGCCGATTACCTCCACCTTTCCTACCGGCTCCCAAGTCCAAGACAGGTGTAATTGATATTGGGGTGTTACACTGGACCTGCCTTAGCACTGGTGGAGATAAGGTAAGATCGAGGATTTCCATTTCATATAAAATGTAAAATATAAATATCCACTGAGGATGGCAACAGTCAGCAACCCCCAAAAGGCCTTACCAAATGTAATCAGCAATTCCTCAGTTGAAAGTTCTCAATCAGCTGCAGATCCACAGATGGTGTAGGATTTAGTTGAGTTTAAACAAAGCAAGATAACTCAGATCTTAGATGTAAACAACCCTCAAAGACTGCTGTCAGCTACTGGCAGAGCTCCACAAAAGTCCAAGGTCAATTTTCTCATACAATAAGGAAAAATTAATATCTAGCAAAAATGGGAGTCTTCATTCTCTCCTCCTCTGGCATGCCAGCTCAATATCCTATAAATAATAAAGTTTTCAACTTGTCATATGAGTGGAATTGGGAAAGACACAGAAAGTCAGTATGAATAGTGGATGGAGAGTTCAATTTAAAAGGGAAGCTCTGGGTCGGAATTCAGTTTATCGGGCGATAGGCCAGTCACTGTCGCTGTAGATAGTGAGGTATACATATGAAAAATGTGTGGGGAAGTTGTGTGAGGTGTCAGTACAACTATTTTGTTATCAGGGAAGAACAGATGAAGTAGCTACAGGGCCCAGTCCTCTGTATGTGATGTCTGGAAACAACTTGCTTCATTGCTGCTAATGTGCTTCCATTACAGAAGGTGAGTGTTGTGCCTGGTGATCCTCCTCAGACCCACTAGCCATGCCCGGGATTGTGGTGTTCCGTCGTCGCTGGTCTGTAGGCAGTGATGACCTTGTCTTGCCAGCCATCTTTCTTTTCCTCCTTCATACCACCTGGTAAGTGGAAATTTGTAGCTGAGGAAAAAACCTGCAGTGTCTCCCAGACAAAAGCTTGGGCAATGAGTTGTTTGTGCTTTGTTTTGCTCCTTACATTTCCAGATATTGGTAATATAATGCCCCTCTAAAAAGTATAGTTCAAAATCCTTGAGTTTTGTATTGCATTCTATTCATATTATTTATTAAATCTATTTCTGAATGGCCCCTCTGTTTGATGAATGAATGCTCAGTTCAGTTTACAATAAAACTGTAAACAAAATAAAACGCAACAAATTCAAACTAAAACAGAACTGATAAAGTATATGACATTACAATGAAACAGAGTGACCTTCTGAAATCAAAGTGTAGCCTTGATAGCAGAACCTTGTCAGCACAGGATAGTTCCATTTCAAGGCCAAAACAGGAGACCCATCCTAACCTGCCAGGGAAGGATTTCACACAGAATAGCTACCACACAAAAAGTCCTGTTCCGACTCAACCTATCCAGTAGCTTAGACATGTTATAGAGCCTCAGTGAAGAACAAAATTATGTATGAACACACATGGAAGGAGATGGGCTTTCAAATATCCAGGACCAGAAACTATTTTTCATAAATATAGAATAGCAGATTGAATTGGCTTTAGAGGCAGATTGAAAGCCTCTGTTAAGGGCTCAAATGTTTTTGTATAATGTTTTTAACCCACCTTTCTCCTTAAAAGGACCCAAGGTAGCCTACATCATTAAAAGACAATATTAAAACCAACAACAATGAGTATGCAAAAATACTGTACTCACTCTCTCTCTCTCTCTCTCTCTCTCTCTCTCTCTCTCTCTCTCTCTCTCTCTATATATATATATATATATATATATATATAGAGAGAGAGAGAGAGAGAGAGAGAGATACACACACACATACATATACATATGCATATATATATACACACACATATATATATACATATACATATATACATATATATACACACATATACATATACATACACACATATACATATATACATATATATATACACACATATACATATACATACACACATATACATATATACATATATATACACACATATACATATACATACACACATATGCATATACATATACATACGCACGCACGCACGCACGCACACATACATACATACATACATACATACATACATACATACATACATACATACATACATACATACATACATACATACATACATACATACATACATACATACATACAAAAGCAACACCAAAACACATTCAAAGCAGTAAGGTACAACAATGCATTTAAAAACCCCACTCAAGCAGCCAGTCATTCAGGGAAAGCTTACCTGAAGAGAAAGTCTTAGCATGTCCATCCTTAGCCTGGAAGGACAGCAAAGATGGGACCAACCTAGCCTCCTGTGGGGTGGGGAGTTCCAAAGTCTGGGAGCAGCAATAGAGAAGGCCCTCTTCTGTGTGCCCACCAAATGCACCTGTGAAAGTGATGGGATAGAAAGAAAGGTTTCTTATGATGACCTTAATACTCAAGCAGGCTCATAAAGGGAGAAGTGGTCCTTGAGATAGCTTGGTGCCTAGCCAGTTAAGGCTTTATAGTTTAGAATCAACACCTTGAATTCGGCCTGGAAATAGATCAGCCTTGGGAGGGCGGTTATGTGTTAGGAATGTTAAATAAACATTAAAGATACATGACACAGGAGAAGAGATGGGTATGCATTGGGATTTAACAGGATGAAAGGAGTCAGTGCAAGTACCACAGTGTTGATGCGTTCCTGGCAGTCCCAATGCTCTTAAGAGGTGGGCTTCTACAAACTTTAACAATTTCTAAACAGTAGTAAAAAGAAGTAGCACAAATGCCTTTTTATGGTGTTGCCGGGTCTGAAACTGCATTTTTAGAATTTAGTTGTTCACAGAGAACTTCAGTAGTATGCGTGTGTCTACTGCATGTATACTGCATGTATTTAGAATGTGAGTTGCTGGACATCTTCTGAGTGGGCAAGCACAATTAAGGCAGCTTGGAAATTCGTGGTTGATAAATTTTACAATTTTATAATTGCCTTTCATAATGTAGGCATGTTCTCATCTGTCATTTGTATATTATTGTGTTGGCAAGCATGGCAAGTACCAAGTTGGCATGGGTGTATCATAACTGAAAAGTTTGTGCCTACTATATTTTCCGCCCTCTGGTGGATTCTGGGAGTACATGCAGGTTTTTACTTTTCTTTCCATTTCTAGACCTCCTGAGGACAATGGCAAAGTACTGTAGATGGAACTGTTGAAAAGGACTGCAGCTTCTGATTTTTCTGTTGTTGCAGAGGAACACAGAGTGTGTTCTGGGATGCCATCCAGAAGTCTGTGTGTGGGTGGAAAATAACTTTGCTAGCTAACCATCAGCATTTTATGATCAGAGCAGTATCTAAATGTATACCACAAATAAATGGATAACATTTATGAAACACAGCTGTGCCGTTAGCTAAATATGTTATTTACCTGTAATCTCAGAAACCCGTAGTCATGTGTGATATAACATTTGTGGTTAACTGGAAGGTCAGCCAAACTTCATCAGTGGTAACAAAACAAGCGTTTTGAGAAAAAATATTGAAAGAGCAATACAATAGTACCTTGGAGGTCAACTGGCTTAGTATGTAGTAGGCTTTGATGGTGAACATTCCATCTCGTAATACACTTGTAATTCTGATTCCATGAATGGCTCTTTATTCACACAGTGTGTAATGTAAACATCCATGAGAATGTAGACACTTTGCTTCCCAGTGCTACCAAGACACAAGAAACTGTCTCCTTTCTTTGAAGTCTGTTTAGTTGTTAATATACTATCTGAAGGTTTATTGTATGTGGCTTCTATATGGCAGGTTTATAATCCTTTCTGTGGTGCTCTTTGGACTGGCGTACAATCCCAATGAGACCTGCTCTCTCAACCTGGTGGACCACGGCAGAGGCTATCTGGGAATTCTGCTCAGCTGCATGATAGCAGAAGTTGCAATCATCTGGCTCAGCATGCGTGGCAGCATCCTGTACACAGAACCCCGAGATTCCATGCAATATGTACTATACGTCAGATTGGGTAAGAAGCGGTGACTAGGAGACTTCTTAAATAGTTGACCTTGATACAGCCATCTGTCACACACTCGAACTATTCTCCCTTCAGTACATTGTTAAATAGATTCAGACACTAGAACTTAATGCTTCAGGTGTTCCTCCAAAATCTGACCACCAAGCTCCTTCAGAATGTAAGGTAAAAAAAAAAGTTATTCCAACATTATTGTTGTCTTGAAAATCCTATTATGCAAGGGCATTTTAACTGGTGACATTACGGATACTTTCTAATCTGGATATATATCCTTTGAAAGCTGTTAAATAGAGAGGGGTGTGTGGTATATAACTGTAGTCATTGCTTCACTTATTTGCATTTCCCACATCTGTAAAAGTTCTTATTTTTACCAAATGCTCCTGTAGCAGGCCACTCTCAAGCCTCTGCCCATCCAGGCTTCTAAGAGTGGTCACTACTTCTCACCAAAAACTGCTGCCACCAACCTATCCTTTAACATTCACAAGGACAAGTATTTCTTTCAAACAAAATAAAGTGTTTATTGATTACACAAAATAAAAGGAGTAAATCACAGGTATAAAATCAATTAGTCAATCACTGTTTATAAGACACTAGCTCACACAGACTTTTCCCTCACTGACAGGCTCTTTCTCGCTCTTTCTCACTCTCTATCAATCTCTCTAATCACTCATCTTCCAAACTCAATCTCCTCTCATCTCACACATCACACACCTTATATAACCCAGTTCCTCCCACTTCTCCACCACCCTCCGTCCTCTCATTGGCTGAGGTTCCCCTGCCCAGCTGTGATGGACAGGTGAGAGCAGAGCTGTATGCCACAGCTCCCATGAAACCAATATAAATTTGCTCTGTATGAAAACCTCTGTGAATTTTTGAATTTTTAAAAAATATTTGGATTTTTGCTACTTTATCACCTTGTTGAGTGCAATAGTAACTTTTACATCACGTCACTTAACACATTCTGATTTGTGTGTATGCTTTACAGTGGACCCTTGGCTTACAGATGGCTTGACTTACAGATGGCTTGACTTACAGACTTCTCTGGCCACAAAATTTAGGTTTGACTTGCAGACTGAGATTTGACTTACAGACCAGAAAAAAACCAAAATGGAACAAAAACAGCCTGTTACGGGATTAATCGGTTTTCAATGCACTGTAGGTCAATGGAGACTTGACCTACAGACTTTTTGACTTGAGAACCGCCTTCCAATACGGATTAAGTTCTCTAGTCAAGACTCCACTGTACTCTTATTGAGATAGAGGTATAAATTTCAGTATATTATCATATTTTTCCATGTATAAGATATCCCCATGTATAAGACACACACACACACCCCACTTTTCAAACCCAAAATTTCTTTCTTTGCAAGAAAGTGGAGGGGGAAAGCGATTCCTTGCAAATGTTTTTCCCCTCCATGTTTTGCATTTTCTTTGCAAAACATGGAGGGGGAAAGCAGGGATCAAAGTGCTTTCTTTGCAGAATGTGGATGGGAAAAGCAGGAATTAAAGTGCTTTCTTTGCAAAACATGGAGGGGAAAAGCAGGGATCAAAGTGCTTTCTTTGCAGAATGTGGATGGGAAAAGCAGGAATTAAAGTGCTTTCTTTGCAAAACATGGAGGGGGAAAGCAGGGATCAAAGTGCTTTCTTTGCAGAATGTGGATGGGAAAAGCAGGAATTAAAGTGCTTTCTTTGCAAAACATGGAGGGGAAAAGCAGGGATCAAAGTGCTTTGATCCCTCCTCTGTTACTTCCGTGTATAAAATGACCCTCAATATTTCCTTTAGTTATTTTAGGAAAAAGTGTCATTTTATACACGGAAAAATACGGAACTTTGCAATGTATATTCACTTTGCTATCTTTGAGAAAGGCAGACGTAACACGTTATACCGTATTTTTCGCTCCATAAGACGCACCTTTCCATAAGACGCACCAATTTTTAGGAGAAGAAAACAGGAAAATATAATCTGTTTTCTTCGCTCCATAAGACGCACAGACTTTCCACCCCCCTGTTTTGTGGAAAAAAAGTGCGTCTTATGGTGCGAAAAATACGGTAATTCACTTCCAATGTCTGCCCCGATAACGTCATCTATAGCAATCCAATACATGTTCAAATATGCACACAATGTTACCCGGTGGTTCCCAGCCTTGAGTCCCCAGATGTTCTTGAACTAAATTCCCAGAAGCCTTCACCTCTAGCTGTGCTGGCCAGGATTTCTGGGAGTTGTAGCTAAAGAACATATGGGGACCCAAGATTGGGAACCACCGACCTATCCCAAACCCACTTGCCAGAATACTTGTGTTCTTCTCCCCTTGCTTTGCATATGTGCCTGGGGTTTTCAACAGCCAATCTCAAATATTCTCCCTCTCCTTCTACCACATGATGGTACATTATGTAGATATGAAATACTTCAAAACCTCTCTTCTATTCATATGTCTAGGGAATCTTCTCTGTCTTTCAGCCAACACCGCAGTTGTTTCTTTGAACATCTCAGTTGCATATTGCCAGAAGATATGGGCATTTCTGCCCAATAATGTTTTTGGTACCTTCCATTCATTACACATTAAAACGTTTGTCTTCTTCCTAAGTGCATGTTTGTTATGGTTGACATCTTGTTCTGAAACATACTTTTCACAGAATTAGATTTGATTGATTGAATTTAATTGGAAAGATTTTTCATAAAGAAAATACATCAAACCAGTAGTTAGACTTGGAACACTGTTGCAGGTTAATTTCTTGCTGACCATTCTTGTTTAATCACTTCTTTCATGCGATATGTTTCATGCACAGGAAGTTATTATACCTTTTCTGGGTGTTAGGATCCAGGCATTAAAAAAGAATAAGTATAAGGATAGCTTTATTACGGTCAAGGACCAGCAAGACCAGAACAATATAAAATACTGTAAATACATACAGTTGTAATTTCTTAAAACTAAGCAGAATTATACATTTTTCATTAAAAACGTGATAAAACAACCCCTTTTTCAAATTAATGACATCATAATCAGCTAAGCTGACTGTATACTTTAAAATAAGTGAAACCTTGGCCAGTGTTATAACAGCATTATATTGTCTGTCTTAGATTGCAATCTGAACATCTGGTTGCAGGCATTAAGAAAGGAAATAATGCCTTTTCTTCTGTTTTCTTTGAACATATTTGAGACTTCCTCAAGAAGTTTTAAAATTAAAATTGAGTTGAAATGGAGGTTGGCACTGAAAAACAAGCAAAGTTCAAGTGCCATTCTACAGAAGGATGGGGAACTGCTTTCCATGCATTCAGAATTTAAATTTCTCTTCTGATAAGTGTCTGCCTCCCATGCTGCCTTGGAAGTTGCTTTTGCATTTCCATTCTTTCTGAAGACTGTGTATGTATTTGTTTGTCTGTCTGTCCATCTGTGTGGGGGGGTATTGTTGTTCAGAAATGACATTGGGTGAGGTGTTCTAGTGGTATTAGACTGCAGGAACATGATAAGGGGCTTGGAGAATGGGTTTCGGTACCTCAGGCCAGCTGGCATGCACTGATCAGCCACAACATTAAAGACATCTGCCTAATATTGTGTGGGTCCCCTTCTGCTGCCCAAACCGCTCTGATGTGTCAAGGGGCATGTCCTGTGGTATCTGGCACCAAGACTTTAGCAGTAGTTCCTGTAAGTCCTGGAAGTTGTGAGGTAGGGCCTCCATGGGATTTGGTGTCCTAGTACATCCCATAGAGTGGATTGAACTGTGGCGAATTTGGAGCCCAAGGCAACAGCTTTAACTTTTTGTTGCATTCCACAAACCATTCCTGAGCAATTTTTGCAGTGTGGAAGGGTGCATTATCCTGCTGAAAGAAGCCACTGCCACCAGGAAACACCATTTCCATGAAGGAGTGAATGTGGTTTGCAGTCTTTTTCTATTGCTCCATGGTCCAGTTGTGATGCTCAGGTCCCCATTTTAGGCACTTTCAGTGGTGGACAAAGGTCATCATGGGCACACTGACTGGTCTGCGACTATGGAACCCTATACACAGCAAACTGCGATGCACTGTGTGTTCTGACACCTTTCTCTCACAGCCAGCATTGGGTTTTTCAGCAACTTGAGACATTAGCTGTTCTATGTGATCGGACCAGATGGCTAGCCTTTGCTGTTCGTGTGCATCAATGAGCTTTGGGGACCTGTGACCCTGATGCCAGCTCACCAGTTGTCCTTCCTTGCACCACTTTTGTTAAGTACTAACCACTGCAAAGAGGCATTAACCAAAGAGGCATTAAATAACATCAAGTGCCTGCCTGTCTTGGAAGAGTTAGACAGCGAACCAACTTTAGCAGAAATAAAGGCAGCTTTGGATTCCCTCGCCTCCAGCAAGGCACCTGGGAAGGATAACATCCCTGCTGAAGTGCAGTAAAACAGAGGTCATCAACTGCAGAGCCGCGGCCCAGTGCCAGTCCATTGCCTGAGCCGGACCGGGCCTTGGAGATAGCCCCCCCCCCGCATGCACTCCCCTCCCAACACCTGCTTTGCACACGTGCGTGCCAGCGCCGGCATGAGCACTCCCCTACCCCTTCACGCATGCACACGTGCAAAGGGGTGGGCGTGTGTGCAGGCGCTCCTGCACATGCACGAAGGTGTGGGCAAGCACTCATGCTGACATGCATGCGCCCAAGAGGCTCAGCCGGTCCGCGGTCCCAAAATGGTTGGGGACTGCTGCTGTAAAGACATCATCACCACTGAGCTGTAGGAAATCTTTTGTCTTTGCTGGAGGGAAGGTGGAGTACCACAGGACATGAAGGATGCAAACATCATCACATTGTATAAGAACAAAGGAGACAGGGACAACTGCAATAACTACTGTGGCATCTCTCTTCTCAGCGTTGTAGGGAAGCTGCTTGCCCATGTTGTGCTGAAAAGACTCCAGGTCCTTGCAGACAGAGTCTATCCAGAATCACAGTGTGGATTTCGGGCTAATAGATCCACTATTGATACGGTATTCTCCCTCCGACAGTTGCAGGAGAAATGTAGGGAACAACAACAGCCACTCTTTGTGGACTTCATAGATCTCACAAAGGCCTTTGATTTGGTTAGCAGGGACGGCCTTTTTAAAATCTTTCCCAAGGTTGGATGTCCACCTTGACTCCTTAACATCATCAGGTCCTTTCATGAGGGAATAAAGGTCACTGTAGTTTTTGATGGCTCAACATCAGATCCCTTTGACCACCAAAGCAGAGTGAAACAGGGCTGTGTCCTTGCGCCGAGCCTGTTTGGGATCTTTTTTGCTGAAGCACACCTTTGGAACTGCAACAGAAGGTGTCTATCTCCGGACTAGATCAGATGGAAAGCTCTTTAATCTCTCTAGATTGAGAGAGAAGACCAAAGTCTGGCTGAAATGCATGCGGGACTTCCTCTTTGCCGATGATGCAGCTGTTGTTGCCCACTCTGCTGAAGACTTCCAACAACTTATGAATTGTTTTAGTAAGGCCTGCCAAGATTTTGGACTAACAATCAGTCTGAAGAAAACACAAGTCACGGGCCAGGGCATGGACTCACCTGCTTCTGTTACCATCTCCACACAAGAACTGGGGGTTGTTCATGACTTTGTGTACCTTGGCTCAACAATCTCTGACACTCTCTCCCTAGATGTCAAGCTGGATAAATGCATTGGCAAAGCAGCTACCATGTTCTCTAGACTCACAAAGAGAATATGGCTTAATAAGAAGTTGACGGCATATACCGAGGTCAAGGTCTATAGAGCCTATGTCCTGAGTATACTCCTGTACTGCAGTGAGTCCTGGACCCTTTATGCACAGCAGGAGAAGAAGTTGAACATGTTCCATGTGCATTGTCTCCGACACATTTTTGGTATCACCTGGCAGGGCAAAGTTCCAAATAGAGTAGTCCTAGAAGGAGTTGGAATTTTTAGCATGTATACATTATTGAAACAGTGATGTCTACGTTGGCTTGGGCATGTTGTGAGAATGGCTGATGGTCGGATTCCAAAGGATCTCCTGTATGGAGAATTAGTACAGGGAAATCGCCCCAGAGGGAGACCACAACTGCGATACCAGGATATCTGCAAACGGGATCTGAAGGCCTTAGGAATGGACCTCAACAGATGGGAAACCTTGACATCTAAGCATTCAGTCTGCTTTGTCACTCTCGAATTGGCCTTCTCAGTTACACTAGATGCTGTCCCAAGTCCTTCATACAGAGCATGTTACCATAGTCTCTTGAGACTGAGGGATGCCTAACCAAAACAAAACAAAACAAAAAAAAAACCACTGCATACCAGGAACGCCCCACAGGACCTGCCATTTTGGAAATTCTCTGACCTAGTCATCTAGCCATCACTATGTATGGCCCTTGTTAAAGTCACTCAAATCCTTTTGCTTGTCTTTATTTCCTGCTTCCTACATGTGAAATTCTGTTCATTTGCTACCTAATATATCCCACCCCTTGACAGGTGCCATTGTAATGATATAATCAGTGTTATTCACCTCACCTGTCGGTGGCTTTAATGTCATGGCTGATCAGTGTATATGCTTCAGTTGCACAATGGCTCACATGATTGCTTCGCATCATGGTAATCCCAAGATTGACTCTCTGATTTGTTCAGACAGCCCGAAAACCCACAACAACCATCTCTGATTTATGTTCATCTAGTATGCAAGTTAGGATGGTAGCATCTTATGGATAGTAGGCAACCTGTTCTGTGCCACGTCCAAACTTGCAGAACTTTAACCAGTAAAATTGTGGCTGTTTCAAACAAGCTGACATGCGTGTACAGCTATTGCCCCCAAATCCCTATTTAATGCTGCTAGTACAAATTCTCCTATTGTTGTGAAGTTAGATTCACGTTTCTGCATTTGAGTGATGCAGTGGAGGTGCTCTGATTCCCTTGGGGAAAAAAGGATTTGTTAAATTCAGAAATTAATGTAGAGGTAGGGAATAGAGTTGTGTCTAACATTGCTATTGATATGACACATGCACTTCAACATGTATGACTATGGAACACATGCAGCTAGAGGGCTCAAATGGTAAGGGATCTGAGAGGAACCTGTTGGTGAAGTGGGGCATCAATGGAAACTGAAATGTTCCCAAAGGCCTTTGTTGAACTGTGTGAGATGGGAGTGTCATCTATCTATGATAATTTGCAACTATATAATTACAACTGGAGATATATCTAAAGGCGAATGGAGCCCTTTGTAGAAAAATGTGGCTTTCAGTTTCAGCAGTGTTGCTTCTAGGGAAAATGTTAAAATAAATTAACTTGTCGCTTTTTAAACTTCTAAAACAATTCTCTAAAGTGCTGCAGGCATCTGGTGGGGAGAGACTAAAATGTGGTACTTGTCATGAGCATTATTTGAAATGTGTATGCCTGTATTACAGCAGTGTCGGTAGCTTTTCTAGAAGCTTCATTGTGGTCTTACAGACTGAAACTTTGCTGAAAACCAATAAATAGGCTTGACCTAAGAATATAGTATAATGTTAAAAAAGAAAATCAACAAAAAGTCTTCTGCCATCTTAAAGACTAGCAAGTTTTATTTGATATTACTTTTGGGGGACTGGAGCCCACTTCATCTGATGTAGAAAGTATGGGGTAATGGGAATTATACCTGTACACATGCTGTGGTGAGAGAACGTAGGAGAAATGCAAAAATTGCTGATGATCTTAGCCATGGCTGTTCAAAGACATTTAACAGTCATAGAAAGGAAGATGGGATTTGTGATGTTTGTTTTCTAAATTACATACATAGGATGTAATGTGCCTTTCTTCTTTAAGTATCATTTTGTTAAAATGATTAAAGTGTAAATATAGAGCAATATTAGGAAATTTTCTTTATATTTTAAATAAGAAAAAAACATCCTAAAATTAATTTTTGAATCTTTTAGCCAAAAAAAGGTTGATGCGTGTGTTATCTGTTGATTGGAAAGTGCTAGTACTGCTAGTAGTAAAATAAATTAGTTTGCCAAAAAAAAACTATAGATAAGAAATACTGTGATGCTACTGACATCAATATAGCTGTCTCTGATAGCCCTCAAAACAACGTATTATTTTGTTACAATAATGCTGCTGTTGTGTACTGTGTTCTTATTGTTTCAGCCATCTTGGTGATTGAGTTTATCTATGCTATTGTGGGCATTGTTTGGTTAACTCAGTACTACAGCTCCTGCAATGATGTTACTGCCAAGAGTGTCACTTTGGGTATGTACTTGGAAGTTTTTGCTTGAATTCATTTTCTGTGTGCATAGTTGTTTCCACTTCTAATGCTTGGAATACCTGTAGAGACTTAATCCCTTTGAAGACATCAACAATGCATAAATAATTAATGCCCTTCCATCCAATTAAATATGTTTTAAGTAATCTGTGCATGCAAAAACCTTGGTGCTGTCATCTGTTTTATACAAAAATTGCCTTCACTTTTGTTGGTAAAGATCAAGATTGTTGCTGCAGGAATATAATGTACTGGCCAAAAGAGTCATATCTGCCATTTATGGACCAGACATATGAATCTTCACTCTGTTTCATCAGGAATGGTCGTCTGCAACTGGGTCGTCATTCTGAGTGTCTGCATCACTGTCCTATGCGTCTTTGACCCAACAGGCCGGACCTTTGTCAAACTGCGAGCCACAAAGAGGAGACAACGTAACTTGAGGACATATAATTTGAGGCAAGGAACTTGTCAAATACCACTTCAGAGATTGGCTGAATTGTGTATCTTTTATCTATTTTCATTCCTTAATTTTTTTCCAAAGTTGAATTTTGTTTCTGTAATATGGCCAATAACACATATAGACTGTTCTTCTTTTCTACTCTATTGCTGTCACTCTATACAGCCACCCAGGACAGTTTGGAAAGCAGGTTATGATGTGCCTTGTAATAGGTAGCTCTTTGTGTCACTCCCATGCTTTCTTGGGACTCCCATTAAACCTTGCCCCTCTCCCAGGCACCATCAGGAACAGTTTCTTTCTTCTTGAAATACCAATACAGTGGCAGTGGGGGCCATATGGAGGCAAGAAAAGCTTTTTAAATTACTGTTTTTGGACTGCTGCTCCCAGGGTTCTGTTCAGAGGAATTATTGGTGATTTTTGTATAAAACAAACAAAAATCCCATCTTTAGTAGATGTAGTCTCTTAATCCATAGAAAAGGAAAGGACATGATGTTTAGAAGTGCAAAGTTTTGAGTACTTGATTGTACTTGACGAAAGAGATCTTGAAACAAGTTCCCTTTTTATTTTAAAAGAATAGCACAATATTGAAATCTACATACTTCAATGTTTGAGTTCTGTCTCATTTGGCAGATTCTATTGTTTCAGCCGTCATCTTCAGATCTTAACAATATATTGTATAACATTTGGATCTATATTTAATTACTGAGATTTTTACTGGACAAAAATAAACTATAGTCTGGGGATCAGTAACATAAAATTGTGTCAAGTTCGTGTTTAATGTTTATTTTCACATAATGAGTCATTTTTGTGGACATTGCTCCTATTAATCAGTAAGTACAATGGGAGGTATTTCAGAAAATTTCTATGAATGTTAAAAGTATTAGTGGTGCACTGCACTGGATTTACTGTTTAATCCACTGCATATCTACTCAGAAGCCAGGTCCATTGACTCTGTATGACTTGCTCCTGTTAAGTTTGTATAGGATTACAGCTTTAGTTTATGTTGCCAGAACCTCATGTTTTTAAAAATTACAAAATGAAATCAAGTTGAAACATATCAAAGTATTAATAGAGCAAAAATAAAAGCATATTTACTATGACACTTTTGAAACTTAACAGGTTTATTTTACTTGAGCTTTTGAGGGTTATAGTCCAGTTCCTTAACAGTTAAATCACACTTTTTATATATGTAGAGTGTAAAGGGTAGAGAAGCTGGGATCAAGTGAGGCGCAAAAGTGTCTGGAAATTATTTTCAAAATGACAGTAGCACCATTAATTCTAGCAATGAACATTCAAAGTACTGGTTATATAGACATCCTTATCAGCAATCAGCTTGACTATCAGTTGGTATCAGGCTGTTTCTTTAAAGTGTCGATGGAGATAGTTTACAGAAAGTTGTGCTGAAGCCAGAATTATGTCACAAAAAGAATTTACTGCTTGTTGATATCAGGGATGTGTATGATGAAAAATACAACATTTTAAAAAAAGAATGTCTTTTTTGTTTCTGTTTTTAGCATGCCGGTCCTTTTGTTTAATGTGAAAGACAAAGCCTCTTTTAGATTGTTCTCCTTCATATTGTCTGATACCCCCCAAACCCTAAAGAACCCTCAAAGACTACTAAAAAAACAGAGACAGCGCAGCAGAGAATCAGTCTATTCTCTATGTAGACAACAATACATGAGAAGGAAAATCATCAAAACACCTCACGATATATACCTTTAACAGAATGAATATTAATGAAATAACAGTTTTTTAAAAAAATAAATCAAATAGGGAAACCAATCCCCTTATACAACTCCCAAGGAAGGACTATCAGGCAAAAGGAACACTTCTCACTGCACCTGGGTGAGTCCCCATCTGCACCAGGACCTTCTGACTGGCTGCTGACAGCCCTTGTTGGTCACACCACCATGTATCTGCAATAGCTCTTGCTATTGAATTAAGTATTTATCAAGCGATTGTGGAAACAAAGGATGGAAAAAAGAGGGAACTCAAAGAAAAAAGACTTTTTGTGGATTCTTCTTTTGTTAATACAAATCATTCATCTTTTAGAAGTTGTTTTGGGAATCAGTGAAGGAACATTAGAATGAAAAAAAGAGCCTCTTCCAAGTCGTTTTTCTTTCATGTAAGCATGAAAGGCCAAGAATCCTTAGTTTTTATTTAATCCTTTTGATGCATAGTGGCATATAAAAATGTAACAATTATGCTCCATGTATCTGAATAATTGATTTGTAATCCACAAAAACTCACACTGAAATATATCTGTGAAAGTGCAATGAAACCTTTGCTTTTATTTTTCTTACACGTGTTGAAATAGAAGTAGCTGTGTTAGTCTTAGTACTCATAGTGAAGTTTTAACTGCTTTTCATTGGCTCATAATGTCTGCCCTCTCTGTACAGTGGTGCCTCGCACAATGAGTGCCTCACACAATGATGAATTCACACAACGATGCCTTTTTCTGTTAAATCTGCTGCCTCACACAGCGATGTTTCCTATGGGGGATTTTCACACAACGATCTCCCTTTTCGCTCCTGTAAAAGTGTCTTACAATGTTTGGACGCTGTTTTAAATGATTGCAATGGTTAGTCCACCTCCTGAAACCTATGCAAACTGATTTTGGTGTTGTTCTGACACTTCGTTAATTTATGATGATTTTTTGTTTTTTCCATTGGAAACCATTAGACAGACCATCCAATGGTTTCCAATGGAGAAAATTCAAAAAATCATCATAAATTAACGAAGTGTCAGAACAACACCAAAATCAGTTTGCATAGGTTTCAGGAGGTGGACTAACCATTGCAATCATTTAAAACAGCGTCCAAACATTGTAAGACACTTTTACAGGAGCGAAAAAGGACTTCGCAAAGGCATTGAAATGTATTGAGTCGGCTTCAATACATTCCAATATAGGAAACATTGTTTCACTCAATGATGTTTCCTATGGGGATTTTCACTGAACGATGGCAATCCGTTCCAATTGGAACGGATTAACCGGTTTTCAATGCATTCCTATGAGAAATGGTGTTTCACAGAACGATGTTTCACACAACGTTGATTTTTTTGGAACCAATTAACATCATTGTGTGAGGCACCACTGTACTTTATTTTCATTCCCCACCCAGTAATACTATTTCTTGTTATTAATGATGAGTGAATTCCCCACCATTTGTCGTATTTAGCTTATCCAAGCTGTCTTGATCAAACCTTTTGGAAAATTGTATATGTATTGTCATTATACCAACTGTTCTTGAAGAAAACTTGCAAAGTTGGCATTTACATGTATCCTTCCCAAAAATAATTATGGTTCAAGGTATATGGCTAGCATAAGGAGTTGGCTGTAAATAATTCAAGCATTGTGTGCCTCATTCTTAAGGGCCAGACACTCTTGAGCCTGGTTTTGACTGTTACTTGTTCCTGAGCTACAAGATAAGTTTGCTTAGGAAAGCAGGTGACTTGTGAACTGGCTGGCGGTGATCCTATTAAAAATAATATGTGAATGTCAGAGTTACGTATGCAGTTCCTAATATCTGGAGGGGAGCCTGAGTTTGTCCATATAAATCCTCTGGTTCTGAACTTCAGTGGTGTCATTACTGGTTATGAAAATGTTGAGGGGTTAGAGTCAGAGACTTTGTTATATTTTTGCATCCATAATTGCGGGTGCTTCTCAGTGCTGCGTACCTTGCACCATCTTTCCAGAATCATATCTGAATTTCTTTAAAATATCTGTAGGGTGTATCTTATTTGTAATGTCTGCAAATCCCTTGATAATAGTTGTATGAGATTTGAATGCAGATATAGTTCAGAGCTGTTCACAATTATTCCATGTTATAATCAGTTTCTGTTGTAAATATTCTAGGTGTTAATGCTGCCTTTGTCAGTCTGCTGGCTTTCTTTTTATTTCCAATTGGGTGCTATGAGCCTGATTATCTACAGTAAATGCTACTTTTCTGTTTATTATAGGCACCGCTTGGAGGAAGGACAGGCTAGCAGCTGGACCCGAAGGCTGAAAGTTTTTCTTTGCTGCACACGAACAAAAGATTCCCAGTCAGTAAGTAGCCATTATCTTTCCACCAAAGAGCAAATACCATGGCCAGCCAATGACAATCAGGTGTTCTAAGACTGTAGCAGTAAGTATAACATAGAAAATCAGTTTCAGGAAATATTTCATAGAACTCTGTGGTCTGGTAAACTTACATATCTTCTGATCTCATGCTTAAGAGACTTGGAATGGTTCCTAATGTCCAGTCATGCTTGCTGCATAGAGGCTCATTGTCCTGTTGCCCCTTTTTTGAGACTTTTCTACACTTAGGTGGTGGACCTGCAGTGCAAGCTGATCATGCCCTGTTACTAAGATAAGGTTATCAATCTCTTAACCATAGTAAAGTGGCTGAGATTTTTACATTTCCAGTGGACCAGAGAGGGAAGTTTTTCCCCCTCAGCATTTATATTCTGTTTAATTATGAAAAGCTAGAAAGGAATTCCTAACAGATCAAGTGACATTTCTGTTTAATACCATGGGAATTGAATATCACAGTAGTTATGAATGAGATAACCTTGTGTAGATAGTTCTGGGGAGCCATAGCCTATTTGGGACTCCAAGGAATGGTATTTAATACATTTAATATACAGCATTTTTTGCCCCATAAGACGCACTCCCCCCCCAAAAAAAGTGGGAGGAAAAGTGTGTGCGTCTTATGGAGCGAATACTGTAAAAATCCCTCTAGTGGTCAGTCTGATAATTACATCTTTTTTACAACGCTGATGTGGAAGGACACTGCCTCAAGCTGCTGGGACTAGGTAAAATGGTGGTGGCTTAACAGACCCCCCCCCCCGAACCCATTCCACTGTCATACGCAGCTGGGTTCTGTACTCATTAGTAGTGCTGGTACTACAGGGCATCCGTAGCAGCCCTGTAGGACGAGCGCCGCTTACTGGACAGCCAGATCATGTGACCAGCCAGATGCCGGGGGAAGCAGAGAGAGAGAGGAGAGCACTGCAGAGGAAGGGAGAAGACTCGTCCAGGTACAGTGGTACCTCGCTAGACGACAACCTCTGAAAACGACGAATCCGCATGACGATAAGGTTTTGCGATTGCTATAGCGATTCACAAAACAGTGATTCTAGTGGGCGATTTTTGCTGGACAATGATTTGGTCCGTGCTTCGCGGACCGTTTTTTTGCAAGACAACGATTTTTTACAGCTGATCGGCGGCTTTGAAAAATCGCTTCCCTATGTGTTCAGGACTGATGCTTCGCAGGACAGCCATTTTAACTGCTGATCGGCGCTTCACAAAATGGCTGCCCTATGGGCGATCTTCGCAAAACGACGATTTTTCCCCATTGGAACGCATTAAACGGGTTTCAGTGCATTCCAATGGAGAAAAGGTTTTCACAAGACCATGATTTCGCTAAACAGCGATTTCAATGGGATGGATTGTCGTCGTCATGCAGGGCACCACTGTACACAGATACTGTAATACAGAGGAATTCCTGGCTGGTGACATTAAGGTGCCCATATGGATGACAGTATCAATTAAGGGGCACAACATGGATGACAGTATCATTAAAAATGAGGTGTGTCTCATGGTAAGGTGTGCCTTACGGAGCGAAAAATATGGTATATTTAATATATTTAATAATGTATAGTCATATGAAAAAAATGCGCTTTATTTGAATTCTATGGTTTTATGTATCAGGACATAATAAAAATCATCTGCTCCTTAGCTAGTCTGAAAATTAGCTAAACACAACCTCAGGTGAACAACAACATATGACATATTATACTGTGTCATGATTTATTTTATAAAAATAAAGCCAAAATGGAGAAGCCATTTGTGAAAAAAAAAAACAAGCATACTCTTATTGTTTCCATAGAAATTAGGAGGCTAAGTAGCAGTCAGGTACTGCTAACCAAATGGCTCTCAGTAAGCCAAAGTTTTCGTAGTTTGCTGGTCTGGGGCATTCAGGTGTGTGTTAATACAGTGCCAAGGAAGAGACACATTAGCAATTATTGTAGAGAAGCAATCGTTGCTGTCTATCAGTCTGGGAAGCATGACAGCACAGCTTCAGTTTGCAAAGTTAGGTAAAGGTAAAGGTTCCCCTTGACATTTAGTCCAGTCATGTCTGACTCTTGGGGGTGGTGCTCATCCCCATTTCCAAGCTGTGGAGCCAACGCTTGTCCATAGACAGTTTCCGTGGCCACGTGGCCAGCGCGACTAAACACGGAACACTGTTACCTTCCCACCATGGGGTACCTATTTAACTACGTGCATTTCCATGCTTTCGAACTGCTAGGTTAGCAGAATTTTGTTGCATCTGGACAAATACAGGACTTCTGGAACACTTTCCTTTGGATAGACAAAACCAAAGTGAAGATGTTTGGCACAGCACCACATTTGGTGAAAACCAAACACAGCATATCACATAAAACACCTCATATCAACTGTCAAGCATGGTGGTGGAGGAGTGATGAATAGGGATTGTTTTTCAGCCACAGAACCTGGACACCTTGCTGTCATTGAGTCGACCATGAACTCCTCTTTATACCAAAGTATTCTAGAGTCAAATCTAGAGCCATCTAGATTTCTGGAGCCATCTGTCCGATAGCTAAAGCTTGGCCAAAATTGGGTCATCCAAGAGGACAGGGATCCCAAGTATACTAGCAAATCTACAACAGGATGGCTGAAAAATAAAAGAATCAAAGTGTTGCAATGGCCCAGGCAAAGTCCAGACCTCAACCCAACTGAAATCCTGTAACGGGACCTTGAGGTAGCTGTGCATAAACAAATGTCCACAAACCTCAATGAAGTAATATTGTAAACAAGAGTAGGCGAAAAGCTCTCCACAGCAATGTGAGAGACTGATACAGAAATCATTTTCAAACAGAAAACAGTCACTTCAAGTTATTGCTGCTAAAGGTGGTTCTACAAGCTGTGGAAACATAAGGTCCATTTTGGCTTTAGTTTTGTAAAATATCATGGCACAGAGTTTATGTGTTGTTGTCATCTGAGGTTGTGTTTTAGCTAATTTTCAGACCTGCTAAGGACCAAATGATTTTTATTAAGTCCTGATACATAAAACCACAGAATTTGAAGTGGATGTACTCCTTTTTTAACATGATTTTATTTATACAAATTGGTTCATGCCTACTGTGTTTGGTGCAGATAAAATGGGAGTGCTATTGGTGTCCCTATAGCAAGGATGGGCAACTTTGAGGAGCCTGGTAGTCAAATTTATATTCTCAATACCCCAATGCCTAGAATTTTTTTTTTAATGGGAGGGAAATCAAAACCAGAAGTGACCAGACCTTCACTTCCATCTTTGATTGTTGTTTGGAATGGCTTTTGGGACTTGAGATACCTTGTAGCAACCATGACAGTCCTAAAAAGTGTGGCCCTCTCAAACTGCTACAGGAGCTTTCCCTTGCTGTGAGCTTCCCAGAATTATCTGACTGGCAGTTGGTAGCATTAGAAAATAGACATATGTGGTCTTTTGGCATATGTGACACATGAAGATATCTTGGATAGAATCTCAGCTCTGAGTTCAAATTTTCATTTAGCCTTGAAGCTTAATCAGTGTGATTGTTTATGCAACAAAATAAAGTAAAACTTCATTAGCACTTTCAGCTTCTCGGAGGAAGAGTAGGAAATAAGCGTGACTGATAAATCTAGCGAAGTTGTGTGTTTAGATGGAGCCAGAAATGATATATGAAAAATAAATCAGAGTGTTAATTATATCAGAGAGGGAATTTTGAAAATGTGTATTGAAAAAGAAGTTTTCAGGACCAGCCTATTGACAAGGTGCAGCTCTTTATCTTTTCCCTGTGACAGATTTATGTCCCATTTCTTCCTCTTTGGATTTTTCAGGATGCTTACTCTGAAATCGCATATCTTTTTGCTGAGTTTTTCCGAGACCTTGACATCGTCCCATCTGATATCATAGCAGGTCTGGTGCTTCTTCGTCAGCGGCAAAGAGCAAAACGCAATGCAGTACTAGATGAAGTAAGTATGCAAATGCATTCTGTGCTTTTTCTCTACAAAAACATTTAAAATAATTGTAAATTAATCTGACCTAGAGTCAAGCACTATTTTAGTTTTCAGGTTCAGTTATGGACCTGGAAAACTAAAATCTTTGTCCACATTAGTAATCTTTAGCCCAGCTACAGCTAAGATATGGGTCAGTCATCCTCTAGTGATATATAATAGTTTTAATAATAAAAACAAACAAACAAAAAACCAGTGTAGTTTCCCACACTCTGAAATTTTCCAGTAATTCATTACCACTGCTATTTTCACAAACACATCGGAATAGAGAAGAAATCGGGTTTTTTTAGAACTAATGTCCTAAAGAATAGTGTCAAAAGTGTCATTGCATTATGTTATGAGGTAGATCTGGAGGTATGCCATTTAAGTAAAATCTTTTTAAATGTATTGATCTACAGGCAGGACCATGGTTAAAAGCCAGCAGCTGTACTCTGCAATTTAAGAGAGGGCAGAACTTTAACTCAGGTCTTGGGAGTATCAGTGCAGGGACACAACAGGGATTACTAACTACAAGATTCGTGATCACAACTTCTATTATGATAGCCATGATAGCCTGTTGTATCAGCACCAATAAGGAGTATTTTTAAAATACCTCTAAAACAAACATACATATTATTGCATTTCATATGCATCTATGCGTTAGGTTCTGTGGTGTTCTAAAAGAAAAAAAAAGAAAGAAAGATTTTATGAACTCTTGCAAATAATAATCCATTTCACCAGGTACACCTGAAGTGGATTCTCATAATAAATTAGTTATTCTTTAAGCAGCTAGAAATCTGGTGTTCAATTTCTTAAGGCCTAAAGTAGATATGGGAGTACGTATTTGTATACCAATATCCCCACACAGCTGGAGTTGACGAGGGCCGACCTCACTCATCCTTCCAGTCTCTCCCTCCCTCTGCTCTCTTCCCCTTCACCTGACCTAACTCCCTGGAGTGGCCAGGCAAACAGGAAGAGAGTGGACCTTCGGGAGTGATGACCAAGGCTGCACGCTTGAGTGGATGGGCCGGCCGCAGAGGCTGGATCTTCATTAAGTCCAGCTGTGCGGCGATATTCATATGTTAATACCCCTATCTCTAGCCCAGAATGTAGAGAAGTTATAAAGCAGGTTAAAGATTGTGACATTTTGGCAGGATGTATTAAGAATAATTCAGTTTCAGTTTACAGTGTCTGAGATACAATCAAAATGATGCAATTGAATTAGCTTATTGTAATATGTGTTTTGATTTATAGGCAAACAATGATATCCTTGCCTTCTTGTCAGGGATGCCAGTAACCAGGAACACCAAATATTTGGACTTAAAAAACTCAGTAAGTTATCACGTTCTAATGGTAATTGGGCCATTAAATTTTATACTGTACACCAGCTCAGCAGACCAAAGAAAGCAGTTGTGTCATCTTTTTTTCATGCAGATTTCTAAGCTAATCATAGAAATAGAAAAGATAATATTTAGCTCATAAATACACCCATATATTTTTCTGGCAAATTGCAACTATATCCTTGTTATCCCTTCTCTCAATCTATTCTTGTCCTACCCACTTGTGCCTCCAAATCTGTCTAGCTATTTAGAATTAGAACTAGAAGAAGCAAGGATATCTTAGTGTTAAATTTTCTAGTAGTCCAGTATGGAGTCTTCATTGTCCTAGGAAGAAAGAGAATAAAACATTTAGTCACCAAAGCACTACACTGTATTTCTAATCTGGAAATGGCTTTGCATGATTATATGTATGGTACCATGCAAATCAGCCTTTTCTCTTTTCCTCTAAATTTCCGGGTTATTTCCAGTACCTGATGGTATTCTGACATCTACAGATAACTTTGCATGTGAGTAAGGTATTGGACCAACAAACTCCTGTTAGATATCTCTCCTTTTTACCTAGTTTACACAAGGGAAGAGTAGCTCTGCTGGCATACGTAGATCACTCAGAAGAGCAGATGTTTGTCAGGGTGAGCAGTTAAATTGAGTATTACAAGTTTTTTGTGCATATCATCAGTCTCATTTTGAGGAGGGGAGCATGATGATTCCTTGGACATAGCATGCAAGTTGACAATTAATCTGTAATATGTGCTGGAATCCTTTCATTGGTGTAGGTTAATTTTTTGTCTTATATTCTTAAACAACATACCTGAAAAAGGAAGTGAAAATGTGCTTTTGGCCTAAGAAGAATCATTGAACAGTTGTGAGGCTGAAACTCCTTGGTCCTTTTTGCCCATTGGACTAAATTATGGTTTAAAATGGTCAGAGTGAAATTTGGTGTGCTTAAGTTCATATGCTTCCTGTTCTCACTCTTCTCGCTGACATAGTTTCTAAGAGTGGGAACTTTCACTCCCACTTTTGAATTAACCACAATTCTTTATTATTTTCTGTACATGGTAGAACTCTAGTCAATATATAAACTAGGTCAGGATACATGGATGTTTATGATCCTGGCTTGCTAGCAGTCCACAGTGTAAATTATCTGCAATTCCGCTGAACTGCAGCTATTTCAAAATCCGAAATGAAATTTTCCAGTCTGTTCAGTGGCTGTGTCAGAATGTGGGTTGTACATCAGGCTGAAATATGCTCCTGTAATAGCAATAATTATGGTACTATTTCATGGTCACTGTGATTCCCACATATGGGTTCTGCGCCTGTGCTAAGCAGTAGTCAGAATATTCGAGGGATCAGAATGTTCTAGGTTTAAGCCTTGTCCTCCTTACCTTTATTGCACATGCACAGATACTCCCCAGTGATCCTCCCTCAAGATGGCTAGGGTGTAGAGCTTTAATCAAAAATTCTTTATTGTTATTTATTTAGAAAGTGTTGAGCGTGACAGAGAGACAACTCTAATTATGACATCAGAACACTGGAATTTTCTTTTCTTTTTTCCAGCAAGAGATGCTGCGATACAAAGAGGTTTGTTACTATATGCTCTTTGCATTGGCTGCTTATGGCTGGCCCATGTACTTGATGAGAAAGCCTGCTTGTGGACTCTGTCGATTGGCCAGATCCTGCTCGTAAGTGTTCATGCAGGCTCTGTTTGTTGTTTTCTGCTTTCTTTTATTTCCTTTTATTTCTTGCTCTCTGTCTCTCTCTCTCTTGTCTCATGCATTCCTCCTGTATTGCCCCTCCCCTCTTTTTTAGTATATTTCCTTCATTTGTTTGTTTGTTTGTTTACAAGATTTTTTTTAGCCATGCCATTACCAGTGGTCTCTGAGCGGCATACAACAATATTAAAACTTTAAAAACATTAAAACCATGAAAAATAGGCAATATTATATTAATACAGTGGTGCCTCAATTTACGACCGTCCTGAAATACAGTGGTGCCTCGCTTAACGAGCGCACCGTATAACGACGAAATCGCATAGCGATTAGGTTTTTGCGATCGCAAATGCGATCGCATACCGCCTCCCCTCACTTACCGAGAGCGCGAAAATGGCTGCCGGCTATGGAGCAATTTCACTGAACGGTGAGTTTTGGAGCCTATTGGAACGCATTAAACTAAGTTTAATGCCTTCCAATGGCTTTCCCCGTTTCGTACAGCGATGTTTCGCCATAGCGAAGGTTAATCCATTCCAGATTAACCTCGCTATGCGAGGCACCACTGTACAACCATTTTGAGTTGCGACCAGCTCCGACCGCAAAATTTAGCTTCGACTTGCATCCGGAGCTTTGAGTTGTGATCAAAAGAGGCAGGGGGAAAAGGCGGGGAATTCAAATTAGAGGGCTAACTGTTGGTCGGCGAAGAGCTTCTTTGTAGCTCTTTCGCCCCAACGGTTAGAGTGTGCGTTGGAGGAGGCTTTGGACTGCCTGGTGCTCCTCTCTGCTTGTGAATAAGTACATTTACTTTGTTTTGCAGCATGGGTTTGGGTGGGGGGTTTATGTTTCTGTGCTATGTGTGGGGGGTGTTTTTGTGGGGGGGGTTTTCCAGCCCCATTGCATTCCAGTGGAACGGACTGTGGGTGTGTGGGTGTGGTTTTGCTTTGTTTTTCAGCTCCATCGTGTGGGAGTGTTTTGTTTTGGGTTTTTGTTTTTTTGGCTTTGTTTTTCAGCCCCATCGCGTTCTGATGGGGCTGGCCATGGTTTTTGTTTATTTGTTTTGTTTGGTTTTGGTGGGGGTTTTTCCTGCTGGAACAGATTAATCCCGTCCCAATGCATTCCTATGGGAAATGGTGCTTTGACTTACGACCATTCCGAGTTACGTTCATCTTCTGGAACGGATTATGGTCGTAAATCAAGGCACCACTGTACCCTATACTAAAAACAATCATTAAAACTTTAATATTGATAAATCCTGCTGCTCCAAGGGCCAGCCATATACTATTTAATTAAAATGCTGGCTAAATAGAAAGGTCTTTGCATGGTGCCAAAAAGCCAAGAGTGTTGGAGCCAGGCGGATCTCTATAGGGAGGGTGTTCCAAAGTTGGGGGGCTACAGCTGAGAAGCCCTATTTTGGCATGTCATCCCCCTTTATTACCTTTTCCTGTCTTCTTCATTGTACCTTTCCCCCTTTTTAATCATCTCATTTTAAAAATATTCTTTGCTTAAACAAGGCAAGGAATTCTTATTGAAGTAGCTTGGGCTCATTTCACTTTAAACATGTTTGGAAAAGTATTTTTATTTCTATCCATATTTTACCTACTCTACACTTCTCACTTTTTGTTTTGAAAAAGGGTCCCATGAAAACCAAAGCAGCCCTGTGCCAGGCTGAAAATGAGACAGGATAGTTAGTAATGTTTGGTAGAATCTTGTGGGGACCCAGCTGGCCTTGTTTATGGCCAAAATATTTTGAGGGAGCTCCTTTTGCCCACTCCTGCTGTAAAGGAAGTGCCCAGATTCGAGAATTTGGAAATCAGGCAAATAAATAACTTTGATATACAGTGGTGCCTCGCATAGCGATGTTAATTCGTTCCAAAAAAACACATCGCTATGTGAAACCATCGCTATGCGAAACACCATTTCCCATAGGAATGCATTGGAAACCGGTTAATCCGTTCCAATTGGAACGGATTGACGTCGTTAAGCGAAAAAACCCATAGGAAACATCGCTAAGCGAAACAATGTTTCCTCCATTGGAATGTATTGAAGCTGACTCAATACATTTCAATGGCTTTGCAAAGTCAATTTTTGCAATTTTAAATGTGTCATACAAGGGGCAAAAATGGTTTTAAATGCTTGGATTAGCTTCTGCACCCTCTAAAACGGATGCAAAAGTTAATTTGGCTTTGATCTGACTTTTCGTTAATTAATGGTGAATTTTTCCCCCCAACTTTTGACAGCTGTCAAAATCTGACAGCTCCATTATTTCCTATGGGGGAAGAAAAAATTTAAAAAAAAAATGAAGACTCAGCAACTGTTCTAAATGCTTGGATTCGTTAGAGGACCCCCTAAGTCGTGTGCAAACCTGATTTGGCTTTGATCTGAACTTTCGTTAATTTATGGCGAATTGTTTTCTCCCCCATAGGAAAGCATGGTGCTGTCAGATTTTGACAGGTCCATTGGTTCCTATGGGCCGAAAAAAAAAATTAACCATAAATTAACGAAAAGTCAGATCAAAGCCAAATCAGGTTTGCACATGACTTAGGGGGTCCTCTAACGAATCCAAGCATTTAGAACCATTTTTGACCCTTCTAAGACACTTTTTTAATTGAAAAAAAAACATTGTTAAGTGAAGCAGGGGACCTAAAATCGCATTCGTTATGCGAAGCATGGTCCCCAACTTCGCTAAGCGAAAATCGCCCATAGGAAACATCGTTATACGGGGCATATTATTTTCTAAAAAAGCACATCGTTATGCGAATTCATCGCTAAACGAGGCAATCGTTAAGCGAGGCACCACTGTACAATCCTAGAATATTTGCAGAATGGAAATTTAGAACTTAAAATCAGTGTAAACTATCAGATCCTGAAACTGAGCAACAAGATGGTACGTGCTGCGTTGGCATACACCCAAACATCACTTGTTAAGCTTAATGTTTTAATGTTGCCTAAAAATTCTAACAATAAGGAATGCAGTCAAGCCACTAAACAAATGAAGGGTGCTCCCATGGACTCTGTTTAAAATTATTGATAAGTGATCTGGGACAACTTGATAGAATTATAACTTTTTGAATGACCGAATGTTCCTCTTAAGTTGCCATGTTAATTGTTGCTATTACAAATCAAGTAAAATTTATTAAAATCAAGGAAAAGAGACCCCCACCACCATTAAAAGAGACCCCCACCACCATTACAATCCATGAACCATTGAAACCATTACCATAAATCAAACAATATTATAATCTTGTTCAGAAGTGGTGTCTTCACTTTCGTAAGTGCTATGAGAGTGGGAAATGGGCACAACCCTTAAGAGGAGTACCTTCCACAATTAGGGGACCGTGCAGAGAAGAAACTGTCTCTTGTGGGCCTCTGCAGCTATTGCCAATTGTCAAGAGGATGTTGTTATGTACCTGAACAGGTACATAACAACATTGATAGTGCTTTACATTTTTTACATAGCCATGCTTCCAGTTGTTTAGGGCTTTGAGGGTTTAAACCAGTGCTTTGAATTTGATCCAGTAAGCACATAGCAATTAGTACTGTGGTGCCTCGTATAACGAGTGCACCGTTGAACGATGAATCTGCATTGCGATGCGGATTTCCCCATCACTAATGCGAGGGCATGCTCGCATTACGATGGGGGAACAGCTGTTCAGCGGTTCCAAAATGGCCGCTGGAACACAAAAAATGGGTGCCGGTACACCCAAGATGGCCGCCGGGACTCTCAAAATGGCCTCCGGAACACAAAAAATGGCCGCCGGTACACCCAAGATGGCCGCCGGAACACAAAAAATGGCACCAGTACACCCAAAATGTCCACCGGGACGCTCAAAATGGCCACCGGTACACCCAAGATGGCTGCCGGAACAAGGGAAAACATCGGAGAACGGTGAGTTTTGGGCCCATTTGAAACGCATTAAACTTTGTTTAATGAGTTCCAATGGGTTTTTTGGATCTGTTTTATGATGTTTTCCCATAGCGAAGGTTAATCCGGAACGGATTAACCTCGCTATGCGGGGCACCACTGTATATGTCTTTCAGTATGGGGGTTATAAGATCTCAGTACCATGCACCACTTGTCAGCCTTGCTGCCACATACTGTGCTGACTGAAGGTCCCAAATCCTCTTCAAGGATAGCCCCACATAGTGTACATTGCAGGAGTCAAGATGTGATGTAACTAAAG
Source organism: Pogona vitticeps (assembly GCF_051106095.1). Lineage (NCBI taxonomy): Eukaryota > Metazoa > Chordata > Lepidosauria > Squamata > Agamidae > Pogona > Pogona vitticeps. The sequence goes on from NC_135783.1 coordinate 248,712,661, forward strand.
TATAAATAACTGTAGCCAGGTCAATTCAGGAAAGGTTGCAGCTGGCATGCTGAATGCCATTGTGCAAGGGCACTTCTTGTTACTACTTCCACCTCCAAATCCACGGGCCGTATAGAATCAAGGAATACCTCCAGACTATGAACCTGGCTTGTCAGGAGGAACACAATTCCTTTTAGAACAGATTGAATCTCAGTCCCCAAGATTAATTTTCTACTGATTGATAAAGTCACTGTTCCATTGGCAACTGTCATTCTTCCACGTCCAAGGGCAGCTCTTCTCTTTCTAGCACCACCCCCCCCCCCCCCGTGGACCAATGGGATGCACCTTGGGTCAGTCTAGAGGTAGACTTTCTATGCACCCGAAGCTACTTGTAAGCAGGAAAGCTAGCTTATCAGGCAAAAGTCCCAAAGGGGTATTGGTAAGAAAATGCCCAATCTTGTGGGCTTCTTTCCATTCATGTGTCTCAGTGACTGATATGTTTCACTATGCTTAAAGTGCATCTAAGCATAGCTTCTATTGGCAACAGAAGCACCAGACTCAAAGGGAAAATACTCATAAGGAGAAAACTTTTTCCCAGTAGGAAAGATTTTACTGGTGAATATGTATGTTGAACATCCAGAAACTCGCATGGGGATTTTGCCATTTCTCATACTGATGACTGCTAACCCAAATGAATTAGTCAGCATGAGCTGTTTGGTAGTCAGCATGTCAAAACAAAAGCTGTTGGACAAATAAACAAGAATGCAGCAAATTAATTGTAAAGCCATGTGTAATAGAGATCTTGATGAAAAGGAAAATGGTGTCTTAAAATGGTCTGTTATCTAGAGGATGCAGATGAATAACTTATAGCGAATACAAGAAAATTTAACCCACTGTTAAAACATTTGCTACTGTACAACACTGTGGCTGGCTTTGTACCATTGTGTAGTTGGTAATGATCCTAGTTAATGGTGAGGTTTATTACTGTTAAGGGAGGGTACTGCTCATGTTTTTTTTTTTCATTGCTTTTTAGTTCTTAATTTCAGGACGAATAAGGTTTGTTGTTTAGTTGTTATGTCCGACTCTTTGTGACCCCATGGAATATGGTTAACATGTACTTAATCATCTTAACAGTGTAGTCATACTGATAATGCATTTGTTTCCACAGTGTCAATAGAACAGTTTTTCTTTGTGGTTTAAATTCTCTTTAGATAATATCAGACTTCTTTTTTTAAAAAAATGCCTGATTTTTAAGAAACTTAGATCTGTCTAAAGCTTCTTACTTAACAGTAGACAAGCCCAAAACTACAAGTACACTAAAACATGAGTAAATATTAAAAACAAAATAAGGCATGTCAAAAGACATACCTTATTTAAAGCTTAAATTCTGAAAATATTGAGGAAACAGCAGCAAGACAGTTTATTTGAAGTATTTTTAAAAACTTAATAGGAGACTCAGGAGTAAATGTCTTCGCTTGCCCCACATTATTGAAACAGATAAATTTAAGAGATATAAATGTTGTCTTCAAAGTTGATTAAACTCTGGTGGGGCAGTAAAAAACACTAACTGACAGTTTATCTTCCTCATCTGTATTAATGATGTGATAGTGCAATTTCTTCCATTTTCATATGTAATAAACTTTGTGATTGTTTAAGGGTCAGCTGGTAAAACTTCAGATTACATTGGATTAACTTGGTGTCTTCTTAGTTGTCCTTTCAAAATCTTTACATTTTAAAGCATTTGACCCAATCATATGTGTATTTTAATGTACAATATTGGTTACTTTCATAATATTGCTTTCATAGTATACAATGTTATCAAAATCCTCTAATAAAATACCTCATAAAAGTAATTCTGGTTTCAAATCTATATAATTTTGAGGCAATTTAACTGATCAATTTGCTATTTTTTATCAATAATAACTAAGATTCCTAACACATAATAAATGGTTATCTAAAGCATTTTATATAGATTTTTTTAAATAAATATTTGTTTAGCCATTTGTATCTCCACATTTTCTGTCATGTCTATATCAATATCATATCTGATATATGTTAATTAAGTACTAATCGTTTTGCCTCTTATATGTAGCTTCAGTTTACCTTAAGAGCCACCATATTATGTCTTAACCCTGATTAGTAATCCCTTATTTCAGTTTGATTCCCTTTTCTAATATATAAGGTATGTCTCCTTACAATTCCAGAAGCTAGGTATATACATATTTTCCACATTGAAGGCCACCTTAGTGCTTTTTTCCCCCCTTTTATATCTTTCTAAGTAACCGCCCAGAGTAGAATTTTGGTCTAGGTGGGTCGGATAGAAATCTAATAAATAAATAAATACATAAGTATCTTATTTGTCTTTCTCCATTTCTTATTCCTATCTCTTTATTCAAGTTTTATTTGTTTGTTTGTTTGTTTGTTTGTTTATTTACAGTGGTGCCTCACTTAACGATGTTAATTGGCTCCCAAAAAAACATCGCTATGGGAAAACATAGCTAAGCGAAACACCATTTCCCATAGGAATGCATTGAAAAGCGGTTAATCCGTTCTAATGGGAACGGATTACCATCCTTAAGCGAAAATTGACATAGGAAACATCACTAAGCAAAACAATGTTTCCCCCATTGAAATGCATTGAAGCCTATTCAGTGCATTCCAATGGTTTTGCGATGTCCATTTTCACTATTTTTAAAGTGTCTTAAAATGTTCAAAAACTGTTTTAAATGCTTGGAATAGTTAGTGCACCTTGTAAAACCTTTGCAAACTTAATATGGCTTTGTTCTGAGTCTTCGTTAATTTTTGGTGAATTTTTTTTCTCCCTCATTGGAATGCATTGAACTGTAGGTTTGATAGCTGTCAAACCTGCAGTTCAATGCATTTCAGTGGGGGGGGGGAAATTCACCAAAAATTAACGAAGAGTCAGAACAAAGCCAAATTAAGTTTGCAAAGGTTTTACAAGGTGCACTAACTATTCCAAGCATTTAAAATAGTTTTTGAACATTTTAAGACACTTTTAAATTAGCGAAAACGGAACATCGCGAAGCGAAACAGGGGACCTAAACTGTCATCGCTAAGCAAGGCAAGGTCCCAAACATTACTATGCGAAATTTCCCCATAGGGAACATCGCTAAACGGAGCGCAAAATCGCTCCAAAAACCTCATCGCTAAGCAAATACATTGTTAAACGAGGCAATCGCTAAGCGAGGCACCACTGTATTTCTTTATTTATTTAACTTATATGCTGCCCACATTACCCGAAGGTCTCTGGGCAGCTCACAGCATTTAAAATACAATAAAAAGGCAAAATAAAAGGGCAAAATAATTAAAATGTAATTAAAAATTTGGGGATTTGGATAACAAAAAATATAAGGCAACTAGTCTATAGGAACTATTAAAAAGTATTTAGTTCTATAAAGGAAAAAAATAAAAAAATGGAAAAGATTAAATCTAAAATTATTGGGAAGAATTGCAATAGTCAAAGCTCATATCCTACCAAAACTTCTATTTCTATTTCAAAATATCCCTCTACAATTGGAAATGAAAAAGATAAAACAATGGTAAAGCAAATTGGAAAAATTTATTGCAGGGAAAGGTAAATTCCTGAGATTTATAAACACAGTTAAGTATGGCCCAAGTAGAAATGGAGGGCTAGCAATACCATATTTACTAAAATATTATGAAGCTTTTCAAATGGCTTAAGTAATCAAATTTATACAAGATTGCAAGATTCTTGAATGGGCAATAATGGAGAGAGGAGAACAAGGAAAGTCATTGGACGTATATTTATATAAATAAATAATCTTGACAAATGAAAAGCAAATATGGAATCGTTTTACTAAAGAATTATTCCGGATATGGAGGAAATATATGATAATCCTCATTCCCCATATATCTCCATTATGTCCTATATTAGAACACCCTGAATTTAAATTTCAAGATAAATACACACAACTTAAAGAATAGAAAGAGAGAGGAATGTATAGAATAAGAGACTTGTTTATACAAGGAAAACCTATTATAATCGGACAGCTCCAGGAGAAAACTGGGTACAGTGGTGCCTCGTATTACGAGCGCACCGTATAACGACGAATCCGCATAGCGATCCCTTTTCCGGGATCGCTAATGCGGAGGCATAGCGTCGGCCCCAATGGGCAAAACTCGCTTACCGATCTTCCATGTGGGGGGCCCGTTGGAAGGAGCCGCCGCCACCGAGAGAGTGATGAGGGCCCGTGCTGGCCGGGGAGAAAAGCAGGCGGCGAGACAGGCAGGCGGAGGGAGGGAAGTGGCGCGCGCTCGTGCGTCCGCCTCCCTTCTTCGTCCTCCTCCCCCCACACTTTCCCTCTTCCTCCTCCTCCCTCTTCTGCCGCCGCTGGGGAGGAACGCAGGCAGGCAGGCAGGCAGATGGAGGAAAGGAAGTGGCGCGCTCTCGTGCGTCCGCCTCCCTTCTTCGTCCTCCTCCCCACACACTTTCCCTCTTCCTCCTCCTCCCTCTTCTGCCGCCACTGGGGAGGAACGCAGGCAGGCAGGCAGGCAGATGGAGGAAAGGAAGTGGCGCGCGCTCGTGCGTCCGCCTCCCTTCTTCGTCCTCCTCCTCCTCTTGCCCTCAGGCGATCGGCTGTTGCCGGATGCCCGAAATGGCCGCACGCGTTTTTGCGCCCTCCCCTCACTTACCGAGGGCGCGAAAATGGCTGCCGGACCCCGGGAGCATCGCTGAATGGTGAGTTTTGGGCCGATTTGGAACGCATTAAACATCGTTTAATGCGTTCCAATGGCTTTTTTTGTCCCGTTCAGCGATGTTTCGCTATAGCGAAGGTTAATCTGGAACGGATTAACCCTCCTATGCGAGGCACCACTGTATATAGCAACTAATTGGTATCAGATAACCCAAATCAGAAACTCAACTGCATAAAACACTGGGCTCAAATAGACCATTAGCAGAAACAGATAAATATTGTATAGAGATAGGGAATAAAAGGAAAACAGGGTTAATTTCAGCAATTTATAAAAGTATTATAAATAAACAATTTGGAGACAATATGGGATCCAAAATAGTTTGGGAGACAAACTTAAAAATTGACATATTAGAAAACACATGGAAAAGAATATGGACCTCTCAACCTTATAAATCAGTTTTATCTCAAGCTAAAGAAACAGTGTTAAAAGTGGTGCACAGATGGCGCTTATACCCTGTAAAATTAAATAGAATAAATAAAGGAATATCAGACATGTGTTGGAGGAAGTACAGGAATAAAGGAACTTTAGAACATATGTGGTTAACGTGCAAAAGAGGGGCAATTTTCTGGTCTGAGGTAACTAAGTAGTTGGAAAGTATAACAAAATTTAAAAAATCTCAAATGAAACTTTGCTACTTTTTTCATTATTTATGGGAGGGAACGAAAACATTGTGAATAAAGAACTAATTGCAATTATATTAGGAACCTGTAATGAAATTGACCAACACTGGAAGGACGCTCAGGACTTGTCATTGCAAAGATTTCAAAATAGAATATGGAGACTGGGTCTGATCGAAAAACTGTCCTATCATATTAAACTCTATAGAGGTGAAATAAAACAAGATACATTGTTGGCCTCTGGTGCAGGAGACCAATTGGAAAATGAACTGAAATGCTGGTTAGTTTGAATAACTGTGGGGTTAGAAGTAGAACATATATAAATGTTTAAATATTACAGTGGTGCCTCCCTTGACAAAGATAATCCGTTCCAGCAAAATCGCTGTAGAACGAAATCCTTGTCAAGAGAAATAAAAAAGCCCATTGAAATGCATTAAAACCCGGTTAATGTGTTCCAATGGGCTAAATACCTCAGCGTCCAGCGAAGATCCTCCATAGGGCGGCCATTTTCTGCTCCCTGTCTTGTGAAGAATCCGTTTTAAAGCACAGCGGGGAGCCATTTTACACAGCGGGTGGCCCTTTTGAAAACCCGACAATCAGCTGTTTTTGATCGTCAGGAAGCGACTGTTGGGATTATTGGGACTGTGTGTGACTGAAAGGAGGGCCTGCAACTCCGGGGAAAAGCGCGCCAGGAGAAAAGCCGCACCGCAGTTTGTGCGTGCCGCAGTTTTGGCGAAGGCGGGTGGTTTTAAAACCTGACCAGTATTGCCTAGCTTCAACATTTCTTCCCTTTTTCACCTCTCCCCCTTTGCTGCCCCTTGTTTTAGTGAGGGCTTTGGCATTGCGTTGGGAAAGGCTCGGATTCGCTCTCTCCTACAGTCGTTTTTACCTCTTCCCCCCCCCCCCCCACGTCTTGGAGAGCTTTAATTCATAGCCTTTTCATTTGCCTTGCTTGTTGGTGTTCGCTTGCCGCGGCGACGGCATTCTACTCCCTATTTCTACTGCCTATTTGTGCTGAGTCATTTTGGTCTCCCCCCCCTCCACACTTCTGGGAGCTCTTTACTCTATAGCCCTTGCCTGTTGGCATTGACTGGCTGCGGCGGCGGCTCCTCTGCCATTTAACTCTTGCTGTTATGGTTGTCTGTTGGTTCCCCCCCCCCCCTTGCTTGCCTCCCTTGCTGCGGAGGCAGCGAATTCCCCCCCCCCCATTGTTGTGACAAATGGCCCCAGTCTCTCTCGCTTACTGTCTGTTGCCACGTGGGCAGCTAAAACTAGGTAGCTGTAGGGCAGGGAAGTCATTTAGGGAATCAGTTATCGTAAAGTGAATTTTCCCTATCTAAACATTGTTTTGCGATCGTAAAAACCTCATCATACAGCGGATTCATCATACAACAAGGTAATCATTAAGCAGGGCACCACTGTATTAGTATACTATAGGTAAGAAAATTATTGGAAGTGTAATAGGTAATTATTACTTTTTTCTTTTTTGTTATGTGACTAGAGGATTGTAACTTATTAATAATAATTAACTTTTTAAAAAAGAATATATAAAAGTACTGAGGTCCAAAAATCCACTTTTCTGCCTAGTATTTGTGGTAGCGGAGTAAGAACATAAGAAGAGCCCTGCTGGATCAGGCCAAGGGCCATGTAGTCTAGCTTCCTGTATCTCACAGTGGCCCCACCAGATGCTTCTTGACAAATGAAAAAGACAGTTATATACCTGTCTTCTGATACCTCTCCCCTGCATCTGGCAGTTTGAAGTACCTTCCTTTTAAGCATGCATGGTCACTATTCCCTAAAGTCTCAGTGACAGTCACGTCCCTAACCAGGTCATGGGTACTACACAATATTAAATCCAGAGTCACCTGTCCTCTGGTGGACTCCGTGACAAGTTGCTCCAGGGCACAGTCATTTAGCATGTCAAGAAACCCGATCTGTCTTTCTTAACCCATTCAATATGAAGATAATTGAAGTCCCCCATGATTACAATCCTGTCCCTCCTGGACACCTCTCTGATTTGTCTCCTCATTTCAAGATCCCCCTCAAGTTTGTGATCTGGAGGACGAGAGCACCTCCCCCCCCGCCCCCTCTATCACATTGCTCACTGTGCTCTAAGCCACAGTGATTCTATGATGGACTAAGACCCACCGTCCATCTCCATTCTGCTCAGTTCTACCCCTTCTTTGACATAGATGGCCACCCCACTTCCAACACGGCCCTCCCTATCCCTCCTATAGCGTTTATAGCCTGGGATTGTGGTATCCCACTGGTTCTCTGGATTCCAACAGGATTCCATTATGGTCACTATATCAATGTTATCCCTAGCCACCAAATGTTCCAGCTCTCCCATCTTTAGGGATACAAATAATGGAAAGCAGATAGTGGCATGTTAGTCCTTGATTATTCTGTGATTCCCTCATGCAATCATGAACAGTTTTCTATCTTTTTCCTTGGTCTAAAGCATGTTGAATATAAAACATCCAGTCATTCTTTTCTCTGCTAGACGTAGGTGGAGGAATTTCTGTTTTGATTGAAGTTGCTGTGCTGTATTCTGAGAGGGTTATGATTTTCTCCATTACCACTCCTCTCATTTAACCTCCACTCTATCCAGAGCTATTAGCCATGCAAGACAAATGGTATTAGGTACCTCCTACATTGAAGCAAAGAATTCATAGCGGGGAAAGGAAGGAGGAAGATACTGGGAGACCTGATTGCTGATAGGTACATTGGAAATGCCAAGTTAGATCTTGCTGAAGACCTACCTAGTCTAGTGTTTTGTTCCCTCTGTGCCAGCTGGTTGCCACTGGGAAGACAACAAGTGGGCCATGAATGGCTTCCACTCAAGTTCCCCACCAAGATGTTTCTGAAAGCATATTGCCTCTGATTCTGGAGACAGCATGGATAGCTCAGTGGGTTAGGTCTCTGGTTGCGGAGCCAAAAGGCGAGAGTTCGATTCCCTACTGTGCCTCCTTGACAGGGACTAGACTTGATGTTCAATAGGTCCCTCCCAGCTCTGCAGTTCTGAGATATTGTTTTCACTACTATAGGACTCTCATTACTCGTACCCATTGTCAGCTTTATATTACACAAAATCTTCCCCTTTTTGTATTTGTTTTGGCCTGTACTGAAGAATGACATGATTTTAAAAAAATAAATATCTGTAAAATCATGGTAGTTCAGAAATGATTACTTTGTATGTTTCAGTCTCTCATGTCTGCAATGCACAGATTACCACCTCCATTTCTTGGTCTGCATAATCATAGTCATATTTTATAAAACTCTTATCTCTAACCAGAATTGTGTTCAAACCTACTTCAAACTGTGTAACATACAGCACTGATGGTACCGGTCTGTCATGGGTTTGGAGGGAAAGTTCCATCCTATGGGGAGTGGAAGGCGGGACATCAGGGGGAGGAGCTGTACTGTATAAATATTTGGAGCTTGTGTGGAGAAGCTGGAGTGGGAGTCTGTGTGTCAGACTGAGTACAACTGTGTGTCAGTTTGTACATACCTGATAGGTTCAGGTTTCTTTATAGGTAGCCAGAACTGATAGGTTCAGGGTCTGTGCTTTACTTTAAAGTGTTCTGTGTGAACCAAACTATTATATGTATATGATTGAGACTAAGCCATGTTACAGTATCTTATTTACTTGATCTTTTTATTTACCCTGTTTGTTATTTAAATAAACCTTGTTCATTTATTTGTCAAAATCCATTCCTGGTCTGTGTGACTCCTTATAGGGAATGGTTGGTGGCAGCTTAGTTAAAGTGTGGCATACCCCGGTAGGTCTGGGGTTGTCACATTGATTGGTGTCCAGCGTGTGGGATACGACTGGTCCAGTGGTCCAGCAAAACCTTGGCAAGTGTGCCCAGAGCAAGGGGGGTCTAGTCAGGGAAAATCTGAGGGCGCGTAGGTAATCTTCTAGGCTTACCTCACGGGGAGGTACGCTAGTGGAAGAACGTGCCAACTGAGATTAGGGAACTAGATTAGGGAGCTCTGAGGCAACCCGTTTTGGCGGGAAAGAGCTGAGGCAAAGCTGTGTGAAGTAACAGTGATCTAGCCTGTCTGCTGAGAGGCCTAGCAGAGGGGGTGGATTCTGCCTGGCAACAGTTGCAAGTTAGTGCTGAAGGAACAGCAGCAATCTATAGAAGGCTGTTTCTGAGGCAAAAGGAAAAAAGTCGTTGCTTTATTTTGAGGCTTGACTTTTGAAGGCAGTCTGTTCTGGGGGGGGGATTATGCCCTTGACTCGAAGCCAAATGGCAGAAACGGGAGAACTGACCCCAGAACTCAGAAAAATGCTCCGAGCCCAACTGCATGAACTGAGGGTGAGGGAACTGGCGTTTGAAAGGGAAGTGAAACAGAGACTGTTGGAAGTAGACAAAATGGTGTTTGAGCTGAAGAAGATGGAAATAATGAGTAGAAATAGGAATAACAATAATGGTGAAGGGAAGCCCTCAGACATGAAACCACCAAGACCTCAGATTTTGGAGGGAAAACCAAAACCAGATGAGAAAGACTCCAAGTACAGCAGAAAATGTTATTTCTGTCAGGGAAAGGGCCACCTAATCTCAGAGTGTGAGAAATGGAAGCAGCTAAAGGGAAATTTGCCTCATGATTTGAGTGGAACCAAGCCAAAAGCTGTGTTCTGTGTCCAGACAGAGCAAAGCTCCTTGCCACTGAGGGAGCCTGTTGCCATGGCTACTCAATCTGGAACAGATACATCTGCTGATCAGGCTGGGGAAAATGGTCCTCTTGTGGAGGTCAAGCGCTGCTTACTAGTGAGAACAGATTCACAATTGTTTGAGACCGCAGGGGTGGACGTAGGAATACTTGACCATCAGTATAGGGGGCTGAGGGATACTTGTTCCCAGGTGACCCTGTGCCATCCAGACATTATTCCTAGGGAGTATATAATCCCAAATGAGAGCATGAAGGTGGCAGGGATTGAGGGACAGGTGATCTCACTGCCAGTAGCTGAGGTACCTGTGAGCTTTCAAGGCTGGAGGGGAGTTTGGCGGCTAGCGATTTCATCGACTCTGCCAGCAGCCGTGCTCGTGGGAAATGACCTGGCTGAACATGTGAAACGGGTGCTAGTGATTACACGTTCACAAGCTACCACGGGGACAGTTCAGGGGGGTACTGTCGAGCCCGAGACGGAAGCAGATGAGGGTAGTTCCGAAGCTGTGGTGGAAACCTTAACCACAGACAGCAAATTTGGCCAAGAGCAAAAGGCAGACGCCACTCTCCAAAAGTGTTTTGAACAGGTGACAGACACCCAACTAACACCTGAAACCACAGCGAGATTTCGTGAGAAAAAGGGAATTTTATATAGAGAGACCCTGATGAATATCTCAAAAGGGGGAGATGGGATCAGAAGTCAGCTAGTGGTACCTGAAAAGTATCGCCCCATGATCTTACAAAGGGGGCACTCTGACATGTTTGCTGCGCACTTAGGGGTGAACAAAACACAGCAGAGAATCACACAGAATTTTTACTGGCCTGAAATAGGGAAGCAGATCAAGGAGTTCTGTAAACAATGTGATGTGTGTCAGAGGCAGGGGAATAACCGTGACAGGACCAAAGCGAAGTTGTGCCCTTTGCCTGTGATTGACACCCCGTTCAAATGTATAGGAGTGGATATTGTGGGACCTTTGCCCAAGGCCACAAAGAGGGGAAACCGGTTCATTCTCACCATTGTGGACCATGCCACGAGGTACCCCGAAGCCATTCCCTTGACTAACATCGAAACTAACACAGTGGCAGATGCCTTGGTGGGGTATATGTCCAGGATGGGATTTGCCTCAGAAATAATCACAGATTTGGGCACATCGTTTACCTCAAAGCTCATGAAACGGTTATGGCAAATCTGTGGAATTAAACACAAGGAAACCACTGCCTATCACCCCGAAAGTAATGGGTTAACGGAGAAGTTCAATGGGACTTTGATGCGCATGATTAGGGCTTACTTGGCAGAGAATCCAAACAATTGGGACCAGAAGCTGCAATCCCTTTTGTTTGCTTATCGATCAGTGCCCCAAGCCAGTACCGGGTTCAGTCCGTTTGAACTTTTGTTTGGGAGAAGGGTGAAAGGGCCACTTGATTTAATCAAACAAAATTGGGAGCAGATCACCCAGGATGACCCACAAGACGTTGTGACATATATAGACTCTTTAATGAATGACCTGAAGAGAAACCTAGAGCTAGCAGCAGAGAACCTGCAAGCTCAGAAGGTCAGACAGAAAACCTAGTATGACCAGAAAGCCAGGGAGAGGCACTTTAACCCAGGGGAGGAAGTGCTGTGGCTTAGGCCCTGCAAAGAGAACAAACTGCAGCTCAAATGGGCAGGACCATACAGGGGCATTTCCAAGATGTCAGATCTAAACTACCTTATAGAGCAGGAGGAACACCAAGCAAGGAGGGTGGTACATGTAAATGCCCTAAAACCTTACTACAGAGGGGAACAGAGGGTTTTATTTGCAATAAAAGCAGCTGAGAGTGAGGAAGCTGAATTACCCTTCTGGGAGGGTAGAGGGGAAGTAAAATACAACCCAGATGAGGTAAAGATCAGTCCTGCACTCACCCAAGACCAGCAGCAAGAACTAAAAGTGCTGCTCACCAAATATCAAAAGGTGTTTTCAAATAAGCCGGGGATAGTGAAGGGAGTGATGCATCGGATCCATACAGGGGATGCAACCCCACAAGCAGTATCCCCATACCGAGTGACAGGACCCTATAGGGACAAGGTGCGGAAGGAGCTGGACGAGATGCTTAGGGAGAACATAATCGTCCCCTCTTCTAGTCCTTGGTCCTCTCCGATAGTCCTGGTGGACAAGCCTGATGGGAGCATTAGGTTTTGTGTAGATTACCGGAAATTAAACCGCGTAACCACTCCTGATGCCTACCCAATGCCCAGGCTAGACAACCTGATTGAAACCATAGGGGGTTGTCGGTTCATTTCATCATTGGACCTAGTAAAGGGATACTGGCAATTAAGGATTGATCCCAGGGATCAAGAAAAGACCGCATTTTGCAGCCCTTTTGGTCTCTATGAGTTTAGAGTCCTGAGTTTTGGTCTCAGAAATGCACCAGCCACATTCCAAAGGCTGATGGACCAGACCTTAGCAGGGCTCAGTGACTTTACTGTGGCCTACATTGACGATATAGGGATCTTCAGCAATACCTGGGAAGATCACCTGAAACACCTGGAGATAGTGCTGCAAAGGTTAAGTGCAGCAGGGCTAACAGTAAAGGCAAGCAAGTGTCAGCTGGGTAGCCCAGAAATAAAATACTTGGGTCACATAGTAGGGGGAGGAGTGATCAAACCCCTAGAGGCCAAGATAGAAGCCGTTCGTGATTGGCCCAGACCCAACACCAAGAAAAAAGTCAAATCATTTCTTGGGTTGGTGGGCTACTACAGAAAGTTCATCCCGAGGTTTAGCGAGATGGTGACTCCGCTGACCGATCTGACGCGGAAGAAGACTGATGACCGCATCCCGTGGACCAGCGACTGTGAGGAGGCGTTCCGGAGGTTGAAGGAGGCGCTCATCAATTATCCAGTGCTGCGTGCTCCAAACTTCGACCGGGAGTTCATCATCTACACCGATGCGTCTAACAGCGGGGTAGGAGCAGTTCTTTGCCAGGAGGATGAAAATGGTGACCAGCATCCAGTGTCCTACCTGAGTAGGAAACTCCAGAAAGGTGAGAGACATTTGGCAACCGTGGAAAAGGAGTGCCTGGCCATAGTATACGCGATTCAGAAGGCCAAACCTTCCATCTGGGGAAGACATTTTGTTCTGTGCACTGACCACTCACCACTGCAGTGGTTAAAGACAATGAAAACCCACAATAGTAAACTTATGAGGTGGGCTTTAAACCTGCAAGATTATGACTTTGAAGTGAAGGTGGTCAGAGGGTCAATGAACTGTGTTGCTGACGCATTATCAAGAAGACCCGAAGTATGAAGACGGCGAAGAAACATGGACTATGTATATTTTGGTGACCAAAAGTTAAATGTATTTGTTTATTAAACATGCCTGGTTTGTATTAATAAAGGTGACTTAATGTATTGTAAATGTTAATGTTTAAATGCCTAATTGATATGTTTAACCTAGAGTGTAAGTATGGGATTGTATGTTATTGTATAACTGTTTTTGTGTGTTTTGATCCTGGTTGTTTTTTTGGAGAAAAGCACTTTAGCTTTTCCCCTACAAAACAACTTATAAAGAGGGGAGGTGTAACATACAGCACTGATGGTACCGGTCTGTCATGGGTTTGGAGGGAAAGTTCCATCCTATGGGGAGTGGAAGGCGGGACATCAGGGGGAGGAGCTGTACTGTATAAATATTTGGAGCTTGTGTGGAGAAGCTGGAGTGGGAGTCTGTGTGTCAGACTGAGTACAACTGTGTGTCAGTTTGTACATACCTGATAGGTTCAGGTTTCTTTATAGGTAGCCAGAACTGATAGGTTCAGGGTCTGTGCTTTACTTTAAAGTGTTCTGTGTGAACCAAACTATTATATGTATATGATTGAGACTAAGCCACGTTACAGTATCTTATTTACTTGATCTTTTTATTTACCCTGTTTGTTATTTAAATAAACCTTGTTCGTTTATTTGTCAAAATCCATTCCTGGTCTGTGTGACTCCTTATAGGGAATGGTTGGTGGCAGCTTAGTTAAAGGGTGGTATACTCCAGTAGGTCTGGGGTTGTCACAAACTGTAGCTTAAAATTATGATTTTGAGGAATTTCTAGTTTGTGAATAGCAAATTGTGAATATGCAGAATAAAAAAGGATAGAATTTGAGCATGAAATAGAGAAAGAAAGCCATGAGAACTTTGGGATATTCTGAACCGTGGTTTATAGAATTGGGCTTTTAATACTGGTTCAGAGGTAGTATATCAATAGCAGGGAAATCATGTCCCTGCAAGTAAGCAAAGGTATAATTATTGACATTATCATCTTAACAGCTGTGAAAGTACTCCAAGACTAGAATGATGTGTCCTGTTCGCCATGTGTTAGAATTTTCTCTTGCTGTTTTATTATTCATTCTTTCTTTTTGGTCATTTTTATCTTTTCCCTTCCACTTGGTATTTACTTAAGGATTTGTTTTTAAAGATGCTGCTGCCTCTGCCCCACTCGGCCCCGCTATGCCCCTGGTGTTACTATTGAGGAAGATAATTGTTGTGGCTGTAATGCTATCGCTATCCGTCGCCATTTTCTTGACGAAAATATGACGTCTGTGGACATTGTGTACACTTCATGTCATGATGCGGTAAGGATTTTAGGAGTATATCTATGACGATTCTCAGTCATCTAACTGAGGTTATGGGGAAACTGAGTCATGACAACTAGAGGTCTTTCTTATTACGTTGAAGCGTTTTGCAATTCATCCAAGTAGCTTCTTTAATCTGAAGAGAGTTGGTAGGAGACCCCTGATTGATCTTCTACATTGTTTTCACTTCCCCCTGTTCGGAATGGCCTCGTTAGATGGACAATAGATGAGGGGAGCGAGTGAAAATCCCACCTCTGCAGTCCTACACCCGTTGTCATGGATCATTAACAGTCGTTGACAGTGGTCTTTCTGCTATGAGGTCCTCATCTTTCTGGGGAGATGAAATGGCAGCATGATAAATAGGAGACAGTTTGTATCTAAGGCCTCTTCCCCCCCCCCCAGCTGAGTGAGGGATTTTCTATATGCACATATATGGCCTCCCTGACCCCTCTCTCAAACCACCTATCTTCTTGGTCCAAAATGGGTACATCTTGGTCATCCAATGAGTGTCTTTTGTCCTTCACATGAAGGAACGCTGCTGATTGTGGTCCTGAGCTGTTGCCCCTCCTGTGCTGGACCAGCACAGAATTGTAGGAGCTGTGCTGGACAGCATCTCAGAGATATTTCAGAGCTGTATGCTGAACTGATAAATCTGGTAGAAATATTTGAAGTTTTTCCAACAAACCTGGAGTTACTATTAGTGGTGTTTGGGTTCAACCATAAGTGAATGTAGTACAGTTTTAGGGTGCAACTAGACAGTGAAGTCACTGCAGGCTGGATCAGGATTAACAGGGTTACTTGAAAGCGCAGTCTGAGATTTAGAACAATCCTTGCATCCACACAGAAGGATTTGGTAGTTTCAGGGCAGGAAGCTACACTGCATTTCAAAGTGACACTATTTTGCCTGTTCCTCCCTCTGAGCCTCAATGTCCCCACATCCTCTCTTGTTTCCCCCCCTCCATGGGGAGCGGAGAAAAGCTGTATATATTGGTAAGTGATATATCACTTCATTGCTTTATTTTATTTATATGCTGCCTTTCTCCCCATAGGGGCCCAAGTGACTTACAACAATTAAAATTACACAATAATACGTTTAAAATGCCATACAAAAATGATATATTAAAAAACAATTACACGCTGATCAAAATGTTAAAAATTGTTTGAAAACATATATAAACTACAAAAAATAGGGCATCCCCTAGACATTTATTGCTTAAAAGCTTACCTGAAAAGTATGATCTTTGCCTGAAGATGAAAGGACAAGAGGGAGGGAGCCTCTCTGGCTTTTCAGGGCAGAGCATTCTAAAGCCTGGGAGCAGTCATTGAGAAGTCCCTTTCACTTTGACGGCAGTCCTCTCTTTGGTTTGCTGCCAAAGTAAAACAGTGCTGGATTGTAAAGAAAAATGTGGGGAGGTCACCCTCTGCATCCTCTTCTGTCACTCCCTCTATGGGGAGCAAGGAAAAGCTGGAATAATTGGGGATTTTGTTGGTGACACATCACTTCATTGGTTCACTGCCCAAGTGACACAGGACTGAATTGCTGGAGAAGACACCTACCAGCACCACTTTAGTTCAATACCAACCGTCATACATGCTGGAGACCAAAATCAAATGGAAGAATCGTAGCTGTGCTAAAAATCCAGTAGCCCTTGCCAGAAACCCAAAAAGGTATAGATAAGCATAAATGAGGTTTGTGTTTGGAAAATGGAGCAAACCAAAGCAGTCCAAAATGTGAGATAAAGCACCATCTGATTGCACCCTTCCTCACCTGTGTGGACTGATTTGAAAATTGACTTCCTTATTCTTATGTTGGAAGTGGGAAAGATTTTCGATTCAAGTAAGACTGAATATTTTAACATGACACTGTATTACCTTCAGGTATATGAAACTCCCTTCTATGTGGCTGTAGATCATGAGAAGAAGAAAGTAGTGATCAGTATTCGAGGAACTTTGTCTCCTAAGGTAATATTTTGTTCTACTAAGTTTACTCATGATGTGTTCCTTTTTATGCTTTGTTCCTAGAAATCTGCATAGGAACAAGCACGTCGTCAAAATTTGTAACATTGACTCAGCCTTCTATCTTAATAGACATTTTTTCTCCCCTCCAGGATGCACTGACTGATCTGACTGGGGATGCTGAGCGCCTCCCAGTGGAAGGTCATCATGGAACCTGGCTTGGGCACAAGGTATTTATAATATTCTTTAGATCAGTGGTCCCCAACCTTTTTGGGGCTGCGGACCAGTGGGGGGGAGCAAGCTCTGTGCATGGTGGGGCGTGTCACGCTCGCATGATGAGCATGGCACACCCACCACATGTGCAGATCCATATCTGCAGCCCAATTCCAACAAGTTCATGGACCGGCACCGTGCTGCGGACTGGGGGTTGACAACCCCTGCTTTAGATGATAGTTGGATGATCTGTAGTTTCAACCTTCTTTCCTTCAATTTCTCTTGAAAAGTAAATTATTTCAAACTATTTTTTGATCCTTCCCGGAAAGGCACAGAACAACTGCAACTTGTTGCTACTGGAAAAGTTTAAAAGTTGCTATTGATTCAGATTGTTGACCAAATTTTTAAAATGAGAAGTTTAAGAACTAGCTGCAAGGGAATGAAACAGAACTAATGCAGAACTGAATCCACTGGCAGTTTTAAGTAGTCAGTGTTCATATCATCTGTTGCACTGAGAAATACATTTATGATTTGGACACAACATCTCTATGCCAGGCAACGCAATTCCAAAACACGATTGCAAAACACTATGCTTGTACAGTAGTATGAATTGATATAATGATAATTACTAATTGAAGCATGAGGAAATTCACCTTAAATTCATTTAAAAGTAGTAAATTATTCCTGTGAAATTATATGTCACATAGTGATACAAGTGGATATGTGGGAAGAGAAAATGAGACAATTTTTGTATATAGTATTTGGGAATCCTGGAAGAATAAAAGTTTAAATTCTGAAAACTAATAGAATTGACAAATATTAGTACAGTGGTGCCCCGTATAGCGAGGTTAATCCGTTCCGTTCCGGATTAACCCTCGCTATACGGAATCATCGCTAAACGGGTAGGGGAAAGGTATTGGAACGCATTAAACTTCGTTTAATGCGTTCCAATACCTTTGTTACTTACCCGTTCAGCGAGGATTCCAGGTGCTGGCAGCCATTTTCGCGCCTTCGCTAAGCGAGGGCAGGGCGCGAAAACTGCTGCCGGCAGCTATTTCCGGGCTTCCGGCGTCCATTTTGGAACCACCGATCAGCTGTTCGGCGGCTCCAAAATGGCCGCCGCAATACCCGATCTTCGCAATGCGGGTTTTCCCCATTGCGAAGATCGGGTATGTTTCCGTATAGCGATCCCGAAAAAGGGATCGCTATACGGAAACATCGTTATACGGTGCACTCGTTAAGCGAGGCACCACTGTACTGATTTAGGTGTATAGCTAAAATTGCTAATAGTTGTGTTTAGCTATATAAAGGAAAATTTCAACATAAGAGATAGGGAATGAGTAATAACTCTCCTGCTAATAGTCAGGATTTAAACATCTAGTGGAAAAAACACAGTGGAGGTATTGGAGAAAGTATTAATGTGAGGGGCATGGACGTACACTTTTTATTTTGAAATTGGTTGATATAGAATACAGGAAGGAGGAGAATTAGGATTTGTCCCCTGTAGGAAAAATAGAATAAATTTGGGTGAGGAGTCATTCTGCCATGACAAATGCTCTGCATCATGCCATGGTGCTTGGTAAGGCAAGACGGCTGTGAATGTGATGCCTGCTGGTAACACCATCTGCAGACACTGGGAACTTGACTGCAGAACATTTGATTGACAATAGTGGAGTGGCTGATCATAGGGAAACTAACTATTTTATTTAGGACAC
This sequence comes from Pogona vitticeps, assembly GCF_051106095.1. Lineage (NCBI taxonomy): Eukaryota > Metazoa > Chordata > Lepidosauria > Squamata > Agamidae > Pogona > Pogona vitticeps. The sequence continues at coordinate 248,731,148 of NC_135783.1, forward strand.
CATTTGAAAAGAGGCAGAAGATAAAGGCAAAAAGAGTGGGAGGAGTGAGGAGGATGAGACTGTAAGAGATAGGGGAAAGAGGAGGAGTTGGGAGGGAAGCAGAATGAAATGGAACAATAGTTGTGGGCAGAGGACAAGCAGGAGGGCATTTTGGAAGGAAAGGGCTGTTTCAAAATAAATGTTGGACCAGGAATTCTTTGATTCAAAAAGGATATCTTTTGCATCAGGCCCAATCTTACAGTTCCTGGTTTAAAAAAAAAAAACCAAAAAAGCCGAAGTACGTTCAGCAAGTCTGCCAAACTCTGCTTTAGAGTGAATAAGTTTGTTTGAAATGATTATGTACAAACAACTACAAACTAGCATTTTAAATGCCATCTGTTACAAGCATTTGTACACATACTCACTGAGATTCCTCCACCACCACCCCCTTTGGAATGTGGCAGCAGTATGTCAGCCAGTGCATTCCTGTGCCTTGATAATTGATTCCATCTGGTAACTGTACTCTAGTATCAGCTTGTAGCCATCTCCACCATTTCTCTTTGGCCTATGGCAAGCCCTTCTGTCACTACTTAACTGTTTCTAGAATATATAGCAGGGATTTAGATATTTTCATCATTCTCTTTAACTTGTGGAATTTACAGAATATATGTTTCACATTCATTTATAAACTTCCAGGTAAATAATATTTAGGAACGTTACCTTCCCCTCCCCCTAGTCTTAACGTTAGTGGTAGAGAAGTCATGGGATGAATGTGTTACTCAACAAGTCTAAATACAGTGTGTGATAATAGACACCATGGAAATAAAATGAACTCACTGGTGTAATTTCTTTTGCACTAATGTATTTCCGCACAGCCAAATCTCCTTCAATAATCATTCTAGATGGGTCAGGGTGGAGCAGAGTTGTTTCTGCCCCACTGATGCTGGTGGGAGTCACCGTGCTGCCAGCAGACTGCAATGCACCCCATGGAAACCTCTATATCTATAAGGTCTGCTCCCAGCAGTATTCCTACAAGTAGTGGGTCCAAACAAGAGCATTGTTTGATAAAGGATTGATAAAAACCTTCCCCCAAGAGACTCTATTTGGGCTTCTGACTGCCTACATGGATCTGATTGTGCCTCCATTGTTTGTAATGCTGGGGTAATTCCAAAATATGATGACACACCAGACTGTTCTCACCTACCCACAGCTAGTGCAGTTTGCTGGCACTATGGAAGTGCAGACCATTGCTGGTCCTCTACCTAGCTCCTCCTTCCACACTACTTCGGAATCTTCTGCTTGTCTTCAGTAGAGGCGGAAAAGTTTGGAGGGCCTTAATCACTTGCAGTGATACATATATTTCAGTGTACTGATGTAGCTTGCTCAGCTGTGCTAAAATTCACCTTTTCCTTCTTGCTCCTTCCTTCTAGGGGATGGTGTTGTCTGCTGAATACATCAAGAAGAAACTAGAGCAGGAGATGGTACTCTCTCAGGCCTTTGGCCGTGATTTGGTGAGTCTTTGCTCTTATGCAACTCAGAGGGGCTGTAAGTAAATATTTCCACCCTGTTCACTCTGGAATATTTTGTCTTACTCAGAAACAAGGCCAGGATCTTGTTTGGTCAAATTGCTCGTGCAATTACCATAATGCAAATAGTTTAACTTTTATAGAGCTCACACAAGGAAGTACCCAAGACCTCCTCCTGTGCATTTACAAATAATCTAGCTGTAACAGGGACTTCTGCTTGCATAAGAATAAAGCTTGTATAAGCAATTGATCCCACTTTAATGGGTAGATGGGATTTTCTACTCGGTCAGTGTCAAATGGGATTCTAGCCACTGTCAGTATCTTACCGCTCCTAGCAGTGGTAGTTGCTCTTGGCTACCACTTGAACAATCTGCTATTGTTTTTTCCTGAACAACAGTTACTGGAAGCAGTAGTGATCCAAATTAAGTAATGAAGTTGGGAAATAGAAAAGATGGTGGACTCTCAGGAGGCTAAAAAAAAGAAACTGGGCTACTATTCTGCTAAGAATTATTTTCCTCATTTATAGCTCATGTCAACCTTATAATAAAATAGAAACTAGTTTCTGGTGGCGGTTGTGGGTTTTTCGGGCTCTTTGGCCATGTTCTGAAGGTTGTTCTTCCTAACGTTTCACCAGTCTCTGTGGCCAGCATCTTCAGAGGACAGCACTCTCTCCATTAGCACTAGTTTCTATTTCCTCTTAAATATTCTATGGAATAGATTGTAATATATACTGTTCCATTACATCTGCCATTCTTTTGTAGCAACTATATATTTTGCCTATTTTCCAGATTCTGTAGGAAAAGACATTTCTTGACAACATGCTTGGAGAATTCCATTCTTGCAAATTCCAGTATGAAATAACCTTGGATTAACACCTTTTAGCTTAATGTGCTAATTAGAGTTTAGTTTTACTCTGGATTTCACACTTCTGTTAATGCTGCAGTGCAACACTTGGGATTTTGGATATGCCAATATACACATTTAAATATCATCTACCTAACATATGTTTAAAAAAAATTATTTAAAGTCATATACTGAACTGTATTTACTTACAGAAATTATACACCAGGCTAATGTAGAAACAGTTAAAAGTGATGTGGACTGGAAGTACAAAGATCCCTCCATTCATTCTTTACTTTGCCATTTACATCTTTGCAGGGAACTAACATGTGTAGCTTTTGTCCTTCTTTTGCATAAGACTGTGTTCTGAATTGGTCATGCCATCCTGTAGACTGCAGCTCCAGATTGCTGTAATAACATAGGACCTCAAGATTTTCTATAGTTTGTAATTTCTTTGTAACAGAGGCTTTAGGATGCTTAAAGAATTTCACATAGCACAGTCCCAACTGTCCTGAAAGACCTATCAGGATTATTCCTTATATTGTAATTGGGGAGGGGAGCAGAGAAGAAGACCTGTCTCATGCCCATGTAGTGAGTTTATGGCAAAGAGGAGAGTCAAACTGAATGTTCTGTTTTGCAACTCTTAACATCTGGTGTTGTGCAGCACCAGATGTTATAGAGATACAGTAGATTTCTGTGTATGCCCTTTAAAAATACTATACAGTCTTTTTTAAAATTAAGGATCAAAGGGTCACAGGTAGGAGCAAAAGGAGAGGAATGAATTATAGTGAGAGAATCCACAGGTGGTAAACTGTTATTGACCAGGATCATTTTGTATTGTAATTGTGTCCTATACGAACTGTTAATAGACTGTAAGGAAGTCAAGATACAAACATTACCTCTCTGTTTTTCCCATCTTCTCTTCAAGAAATAATTCCTGAGCTGCAGGGAACCTTATTCTAATTATTGTTAGGGAAGATAAGAAGTCTACTTCAAAGATAAAAGTAGGAAATCGGGGATATGTCCTTTATTTTGTTTTGTCCTGTCAGTGGGAGTGTCACTTGTCTGTAGTTTTTCTCACTGGACATTCCCACCAACGGGGGGGGGGGGGGGACAACTTGTACTGATTATCCCCTGTAAGTCCTTTGTACTCTTATTCATGTGTCGCAGAAAGCAGGAGGCCCTCTAGAATACTTTGGGCAGGGAGAGGGTAGAATTCGCAAAAACTCCTTCTTCTCCTTTTGCTGGCACAGTCTGCCTTTTGATTTTGAAGAAGCAGCTTTACAGTTTACAGAGGCTTGGTCAGGATCCATGTTTATGTCCACTAGTGATTTTTGATTAGAGAAGATAGTACTCACCTGCAAAATTTAGGGAGGGTGATGCTCCCCCCACTTGGTTTGTAAGTCACCCCTGCCCTGATCCCTACAGAGCATTGACCGTAGTGATTGGATGATGGCTTTTGGAGTTCTAGTATTAGCTAGTCAGTGACAATGCATGTAGAAGCCTTCGCGAATACATGCAGAAGATGTTTATGTCTGTATTTCGTAAGTGGGGCAGAGATCATTTATGTTTTATTTTAACCAAAATGGAGAGGGTTTGAGAGGAATTGGCAAATCCTACAGATATCTAATTGGCTTTTGTTTTGTAGGGCAGAGGAACAAAACATTATGGCCTAATTGTGGTGGGACATTCCTTAGGAGCAGGCACAGCTGCCATCCTGTCTTTTCTCCTCCGTCCACAGTACCCAACTTTAAAGTGCTATGCCTACTCTCCCCCAGGTGGCCTTTTAAGGTAGGTATTTGTCTTTTCCCAGGAAGTAGAATTAACTTCAAGGGAGTTAGTTCTCCTTGTTGTCTTAATCATAAAACTAAAATTAGCAAACCTACAACACTATTTTTTATTTCTGACAGTGGCCAGCATCCTGTTGCATGTCTCTGACTGCACAGCAGGTGTGCCATCCTATTCCAATTTAATGGTGTAACTTTGGATCATTATGCTGGGTCACATACACCCAAAATCAAAGAAAGAACTCTTTAATTAACTATGAGCCAAGTGTTTTAATTAAGAATGTTAGGGTTCTGTTTTGTGTCTTCTGCTTTCCTCCCCAGAGCTGTCTGATAGCCCAGTAAGATTTGCCTAATTATTGGAGTTTGGGGTATGTTTTCACCAGCCCATACATCATAGATATGTTTGCTTCTAATAAAATGAATAGATGCTGACCTCTATAGTGCTAGGTTCAGAGTTACTCAGCATATGCTGTCCTCTTCATATCCTTCTTAGGAGCTCAAACGTGACAAGTCAGATGTCTACAGAGAAACTCAAAATGTCTGCTAGAAGGAAAACAGACACTGCATTCTTGGGATTTAGTTATGAGACAAATGTCAATATTGTGTGGTCTGGTAGGCCCTAATCATTTTTGTGTTAGGCTACATTTTCAGGCTGGGATACTAAGAAAATCTGTTATTGGAAGATTTTTAATCAGTCATACATTTATTTCTAAACTAGGGGTCTGTAGTATCTCAATAGCAGACTGATACTGTCAGATAAAGAAATGAATGAGGAGGACGGTTAAAAGGCAATACCTGAAATTCTCAGGATGCTTAGCTTTTCTGGAATATCAGTTTTCAGTGTAGAAATAGAGAGTAGTTCCCTCAGTCACAGTCGAGAAATTATCGCCCATAGAGAGAGAGTTGTTTCTGCTAAAACATGATAACAGACTAAAGGGCAAAGTTCAACATACCATTGGTGATAAGAATTGTATATCTGGACTAAAAATCACAGGAGAATTATTTATCAAGACTAACCCTGAAAGGAATTAACTTTTTGAGGTCCCTTTCCAATTGTACTTCTTGGGATGTCATGTGTTTGTTTGTTTGTTTGTTTCTTTGATTGATTGATTGATTGATTGATTGATTGATTGATTGATTGATTGATTGATTGATTGATTGATTGATTGATACCCCGCACCATCTGGCAACCAGGCCACTCTGGGCAGATAACAAGACAAACAACATAATATTAAAACACAATAAAAATAAGATAATACAAACATTCAACAGATACAGTAACTAGTAGGATAAATTAAAACAGATGGCTATAAAGATGGTAGAAAGGATGATGACAGAATGGCAAAAAGGATGATAAAAGGGAAGCAGAGATAGCAGCAACTTAATGCTCAGGGAAAGCCTAACAGAAGAGCCAGGTTTTCAGTGGTTGTTTAAACCTGTCCAACAAGGGTGCCAGGCGTATTTCTATTGGGGGGGGGACCACCGAGAAGGCCCAGCTTCCTAAACCATTTAGGGCTTTGAATGTTATTGTAACCTTGAAGTTGATGTGGAAATGAATTGGTAGTCAATGAAGGGTGGCCAGAATGGGTGAGATGTGCTCAAATTTCTTCACCCCAGTTATTAATCTGGCCGCCGAATTCTGAACTAGTTGTAGTCTCCACAGCAACCTCAAGGGTAGCCCCATCTAGAGAATACTGCAGTAGTCTATTCTTGAGATTACGAGTGCATGAATCAAAGTCGTGAGTGCCCCCGCATCTAGATAGGGCAATCTTCTGAAGATGGAAATGGGCTGCCTGTACCACAGATATCACCTGAGTTTCTGTGGTGAGATCTGGGTCCAGACAGACGCCCAAGCTGCAAACCAGAATTGATCAGAATTATGGTCACATAGTTTGGAATGCTGAACAGAGACCTGCCTCATTTAACTGTTCAGTGCATGCAATATACTGTCAATTAAGCATTCTGGCATTTTTGTCTTCTTCATTATCTGATAATGCCTCCATCTTGGAAATGAATGAGATTTTCTTCCCTTTCTGCTATTTTCAAATGCATTCTGCACTTTGGCCATATGAAATAGATGAAGGATACATTGATGATGCATCATGTTTAGGTTTCTGCATTTGGGGTGGTATGATATACCAGATGGCCGGAATGAATGAATGAATGAATGAATGAATGAATGAATGAATGAATGAATGAATAAATAAATAAATAAATAAATAAATAAATAAATAAATAAATAAATAAATAACTTTAGAATAGGAGGATTGGATGGATTTAGAGCAGTGGTTCCCAGCCTTGGGTCCCAAATGTTCTTGGACTAAGACCCCCAGAAGCCTTCACCTCTACCTGTGCTGCCCAGGATTTCTGATAGGTGTAATCCAAGAACATCTGAGAATCCAAAGTTGGTAACAAATGTTGTTTAAACTTTAGGCATCTGTGAACTGAATATTTTGAATCAAAAGAATTTGTTGCATAATAAGTGCTCCTTTATCCTAATGAAATTGCAGCGATTTCTTCTTGCTTCTGTTTTCCTTCCAGTGAGGATGCCATGGAATACTCCAAAGAGTTTGTGACCGCAGTGGTGCTGGGCAAAGATCTAGTCCCCAGGCAAGTCAAGAAATCTGGGATTCTTTGTCTCAGTGTTTATTTTGTTTTATATTGAAATTATGGCTTTCTTGTCTTTAAAATTCACATTTGTCTAGTTTTCCCATTTACCAATCTTCATTGGCTATTATTTGTCCCTCTTTTGCTAACTGTGTGTAATGCTGTTTTTTTTTTTTTTTTTAACCTGGACACATGCAATGATGTATCACATCTTAGCATATCGGCATATCCTTCCCCTATCTCTCAGTTGCCTGTATTACTGAAAAACGTTAATATTTTGGTTCCACAGTTGTGTCCATTGGGGCATCTGTTATATATGTGCCATCTCCTTGGTTACTTGCACTGTCATTTATGCATTTGTACTCTCTCCCAGGTCATCTCTTCCTGAGCCATCTTACACCTGTGAATTGTCTCCTGGCCATATCTTCTGTGTCATCTCCCATCTATCCACTGTATCTTGATCTATGAGTGTTCTCACCTCACTCCTGTCTAGCATCTTTGTTATTATGTGAGCTGTGCCATCTTACATTTGTGTACTGTGTATTGTTGTTGTTTTTTTAGTTTCTATTGTTATCCTTCTTGTGCGCTGCTTCATTTAACGTAACCTCATCCTGTGTGTATTGTTCCTGGCTTTTTAAAATTTTATTTTATTGTCTTTCATCTTTTTACAATCTCATCCTAGCTAATAAACAGCTGTTACAAATTGCAATATTTTTAGTTCATAGCTCATAGTATTTTTAATTCATAAAAACTAGAGGGCCCCAAAAGTCAGTCTGAGGTAGGAGTATGTCATTTGAGTATTCAGAAGAATGAGAAATACTGTAAGAAAATTAGGAAATTGCCAGAGGGCAACTTTCATTGCAGAATGCAATTTTACAGGTAGACTCTGTGCAACGGCACAATTTCTCTTAGTAGTTTATAAACTACCACTGCTAAAACTACCCAGCTAAAGCTGTCCTCAGCACATAGGGTGTTGAGGACAGTGACACTACTTGTCCATGACTACATAGTAACAGGTTAATATTAACACCTAGGTACTTCATTTGCCCCTTGAAGTACTTTTTTTTTTTGTTATTTAGGCATATCTCTGGCTTGTGTGTATTAAATAATTAGAAGAGTGGGGCTTTTCACTTTTGTATCACTTCTGTTTTTCCCTTCCTTTCATAGGGGATCTAAAATCTCTGAAATATTTTTAGTGACATAAATTATGATATCCTACCTCTTCCTTTTTGTCAGTGATCCTTCATGTCCCTATAGACCATACTGTTCGTCTGCATTTTTAGTATAATATTTGATCTAGACCATTATTAGCTTACTTGTGAACTCTTGTTCGATCATCCGCATTTGGATCTGCTTATATTTTTTAGTGGGTTATGAGTTCCCGTCAGTGTTGATATATATTCTTGTGTCCTGGGTAAATACTCTCCAATTCTGATCTATTTGCATTTCTGTTCATGACACTCATAACACTGCATTGTTGCATCTGTTGCTCTGTCACTCAGGATTGGCCTTTCACAACTGGAAGGATTTCGCAGGCAGCTCCTTGATGTTCTACAGAGAAGTACCAAACCAAAGGTGAGGTTCTGAGTCTAGCAGAAATTAAATGATTCATAAAAGAAAGAAAATGTGGTGATGAAATTTGCAAGACTAAGCCGCCCCTCTAGGCTCCAGTGATGGCTACTAGACCTCTGAAGGCTGTCACCCCAACTGTTTAAAGATTCAATGTAAACAACTCCCAGCACATACTAGCGTGAACATTCCTCATCTCTTTCCTATGTAGCATGATATTATTTCTGCCTTTCGCATAATGGCACTTAGCCTCAGAGTCTTTTTTCCCCTTTTCTTCCCTTGAACAGTGGAGAATTATTGTGGGTGCAACCAAATGCATACCTAAGTCTGAGCTCCCTGAAGAGCCTGAAGCAAACTCAGTGCCCAGCAACCGCCTCTGGACCCACCCCAGTGACTTAACTATTGCTCTGTCAGCCAGCACACCACTCTATCCTCCTGGTCGCATCATTCATGTGGTTCATAATCATCCTGCTGAGCAATGTTGGTAGGTGAAGATGGAAATAATATTGAGCAAATTTCCATTAGCTCATTATTTATGGGCTTGCTTAAAGAAAATTGTTTTAAAAGTTCTTTCTTCACTTGTAATGTTGCTAAGTTTTTTACTGCTGCTACACATATTTACTTATTTGATTGGGTTGTTAGTTATTTGACTTCCACTTGCAGTGTAGAGATTTAAGGTAGATCACAAAATTATTAAAACAGACATAACTGAGCACATAGGCCAGAATCCTACTGTGGAAATGTGGAGCAGAAAGGCAGTTGCACACGTGGTTTTCCTATGGTTGAGTAGTAGTTGCGAAATCATGCACAACAGATGATTGATGGAAACTGCTTGTACAATTTTGTATGTGGAGTTTTTCTCAACAGGATTCTGATCATAGAAAACTGTAATATTAAGAAGCAATTGAAGATAATACTAATATTTAAAAGGCTGTTTTTAAAAAAAGAGTTTTAAAGCACTTTGCAGACATGAGAAAGCAGTAAATTGTACATCAGTGTTCTTTTCTGAGCTGCCTAATTCAGCTGCTGAAAACTTGCCCTACTAGAAAGGTTCCTACCTTTCTAATATGGCCAAAGAACAGTGGGTGAGGAGGCAGATTGACCTTCTGTGGGAGGGCATTTCATAACCACCAGGAAGGAAGGCTTTCCCTGCAGATCGTAAAAGCCAGGGAGGCTCAGGTGAACATGTGTTTCTCCTTAGGAATTGTAGTTTGGTTTTACCCAAACAAATGCTCACTCTACAAACACTGCTTTATTAGAAAGATTGGTTAAATTGTTTGCGGAGAAAACAGTTTTTATTAGTATCTTATCAGTAAAGAACTTCTGGATGCCTGGTTTACTGAATGAATGTGTAGGATATCATTTAATATTGCAAACTAGAAAAGTCTGTAGGATTTGGTTGTTTAATTAGCAATGCAACTGATCATTAGAAGATTCTCCAGGTATTTTGAGTGGCATAGCTAACTTGGGAATATAGCCTTGCTTAGCACATAATTGTTGGAATTATGTCGGCTCAAGTTCGCACACATTTTATCTTTAATTAAAAGTTTCCAATTTGTTGCCCACCCCAAAGGTTCTGAGGGTCCCATAATAATCCCTTTCAATCTGTGAATGCTTTGGGGGGACTCAGGATGGGGCAAGAAGCCTTTAATATCTGACAATCACCACTGGGACAACACTGTGCACAAAGGTACGCCAACAGGAATCTGGCCAATGTCATAATAGTATCTAAAGAAACTGATGGATTTGTTCCCTCTGGAATGTTGGTTCTTTGTAAAGTATTTATTAGAGGAATGTCTGTAATAGGAATGAGATGGATAGTAGAAGATCCCTGCTTGAATCTGTTTGCTGCTGCTCTCTGTGTATGCCACACTGTGGGCTAAATTCCATGTTAGACACAACTAGAGTAGACCTGAATTCCATGGACCTTAGGTAAGTGTTGACTAGCAAGTCCCAGTAATTTCAGTATGTGTAGCTGGGACTAGCATTACTGTGACATCAGTTAATTAAAACTGAAAGTTAATTTGTGATATGCGTGTAAATTAGTACCTCAGTTATTCTACCTGGCTCCTTTTTAAGGAGGTGGAATATGAATGAATGAATAGGAACTAAAGTTGAAATGTGATTTGCTCAGGAGCACTAGAGTTTTGCTTGATGATGTGGAACTTTTTCTTCCTAATCATTCCTTCAATGTGTTCCTATGCATCTTTCCTCGAGCTTTCATCCATCCCTCTTGATTTTAAATGACTCTTAGCTCTTGTGACATCTTTTCCAGCTGCTGTGATCAGGAAGATCCCACATACTTTGCCATTTGGGGAGACAACAAAGCATTTAATGAAGTGATCATTTCCCCAGCAATGCTGCATGAGCATCTTCCATATGTGGTAATGGAGGGTCTCAACAAGGTAATAATAGGTATCTAACTTTCAGGTAATGGGAAGGTTAGAAGAAGGGTAAAAAGAATCATGTTGAGTATCTTCATGTTTATAATTTTGATCATCAAATAAGAGTGCAGGAAAAGATAATGGAAATTCTATGGCTCGCAGATGTAAAAAAGGGAGAGACATAAGATAGCAAAGGGACTGCATATTTATTTTCATGTTCATATTCACATTTTTCTTTCTCTGTGTGTTCTTCCTGCAGTCCAGAGGAATGTTGCATGGAAAGTTGTATTTGCAAAATAATATTGAAATTCAAACAAATGGTAATATATCCTTTCCATAAAACTAGACTGTTATCTAGAAATCCAATGTATACCCATTTAGAATTTTGTGTGGATGTACAATATTTGACCTTCGACTTTCTTTCTTGAAACACAAGACACTCCCCTCCCCTCTGTGCTTATCAGATACTCTGTATCTCCACAGTATTTGCAGTGGTTTGTACTGCAGAAGTGGAGAGGAGAACAGCTGTCATTTGACAAACAAATCCAAGCCCTATTAAGTATATTGAGAAAATCATTTTTTTTTCTAGAGTACAAACATAGATTTAGTCTTATACTGGGGCAAGAGCTTAGAGTACAAGCACTGGAATATGGCCATAACCAGGGATGAGAGTGTCATTTGCCACCTTCTTCTTTCTACCCATCCATTGAATCAGTAGAACTTACAGAGGAGTTGACTCACCAAACCACTGATTTAATGGGCTGACTTTAGTTGTGACTTACTGTACTTACTATGCTAAGCAACACGATTTCAACCACTGTTGTGAGAGATCTCTGTTGTAATGCAACAGAAGTATTTTGCGGTGGCTTGATCTGGAATAGTTAGCTGGATAGCTCAGTGGGTTAGGTATCTGGCGGTGCAGCCAGGGGTTGAGAATTCAATTCCCAAGTGCATCTCAGAGGAACCAGCCAGTGTGGCTTCTGGCAAGCCATACATGATAAATAGCTATATTTAAAACATAACCTCTGCATTATTACACACTTCGCTGAATGTTTTACCAATGTTAAGATCAATACTGTTGATGGCTCATAGCGTACTTGTGCTGTTTACTTTTTGTGTGGGCACTTACCTGATATTCAGTTAAAGAAAGTTAAAGGGTTTAGGTTAGAAAATTAAAGAGTTTAGCATAGTAACTCAGCACGTCTTATTTACTCATTTACTTTGCATAGGTCTTGGAGAATTACAACAAGGGCAAAACAGCTTTGCTTTCAGCAGCCAAAGTGATGGTGAGTCCTACCGAAGTGGACCTCAATCCAGAATTGATCTTCCAGAATCAGCCCCTGCCTAGTAGACCTTCTGTGCAGATTGGAATTGGAGACATAACAGTGGACAGAAGGAACAGCAGCACTAAGTAAGGATATGGCTCTGATTTTCTAGAAAGATCTGCCAAAGGTCGCTGGTGGCCTTATTCCTTCCTGCTGTGTGATAACTGCTGTTGTGTTGGTGAGTGTTGTGATACTATGACCAAGGAGCCATGTCTGTGGTGTGCTTTTCTGTGGCTTTTTCCAGGAGATTGTCGTGTAGCTTTCTGTGTATCTCATATTTTTGTATTCTCATTTTGCAGGAGCAAGGCTCAATCTGAAATCAGTTTGGAAGGATTTTATGACACCAAGCTTCTGTCCCCCGTGCAGAAGGATTCTTTGGAGATCCTGCTTCTAGATACCAAGGAGCGCCTTTCTGTAGAACTGCAGGACCGGCGTGCTCCTCTTGCTACAATGGAGAGCCTGTCTGATAATGAATCCATCTACAGCTTTGATTCAAGGCGTTCCTCTGGTTTCCGTAGCATCCGTGGCTCACCCAGTCTCCATGCAGTCATGGAAAAAGATGAGACTCACTGTTTTTATATTGATCCAGCAATCCCTGAGGAGAACCCCTCCCTCAGCTCACGGACAGAGCTGCTTGCTGCTGACAGCCTCTCCAAACACTCTCAGGAGACTCAGGCTCCTGAGACAGGGCACAACAGTGCAGTCACTACTCCTCAGCGGCAATACAGTGATGAAGGGGCTGGCAGTGACACTGACCATGTTTCCTTCACTCCTCATGAGGAACTGACCCTTCAAAATGGAAGACTCAGTGATGACCCCAGCCCCCAAGTGTTGGAGTTTGCTGAATTTATAGATAGCCTCTTTAACTTGGACAGCAAAAGCAGCTCCTTTCAGGACATCTACTGCATGATGGTATCAGACAGCACCAGTGATTTTGCTGAGATGCCCACGTCGGTCAGTGATCAGGAGATCCTGCTAAGAGCACAGTATGAGCCCAACTTAGTCCCAAAGCCCCCCAGGTTATTTGCAGGCTCAACAGATCCCTCCTCAGGCATATCAGTTTCTCCTTCTTTCCCTCTGAGTTCTTCTGGAGAGCTTATGGACATCACTCCTACAGGCATGAGTAGCCAGGAATGCCTGGCCAGTGACAAAATTCGGACTTCCACTCCCACTGGAAATATGACCAGCCCTGCCAAACAAGAAGAACTTGTGATCTCGGCCCTCTAGTATAGGAAGAGGGGCCCCAAATATCCAGTTCTATAAAGTGAATCAGAAGATAACACTTGTAGGAGTTGGTCACTGGGCGGGTGAGAATTGGGAAAGATGGATAGGGGAAGGTGGTGTTCCTTCATAAGTGGTATAGTAATGGCACCACAAAGGATGTTAGAATGAAGGATGCCATACCTTTGGTCATGTTGTTCAGTTAGAGAGAAAATCACTGCCTAATATAGCCTGCTGCTTTTGAGGGCCTTGTTCATAGAAAAGAGATGGTTGGTTTCCCTACCTCAGCATATTTGTTCAACAAGAGGGCAGGTTGTATGCCTTTCCTGCTGAACTAGGAAGTTACTGCCCGCAGGCTAGAGCACCAGAGTTACAGAAGCTGAGGGGCCAAATAATGTTTCTATAATCATGGCCAAATCAAGGAAATTGTGACTTTGGGCCCTGTTGCACTAGTATGTCATATCTGACCCAAGCACCTATTCATCCTTGTCATCTGATTTATTGTTATTTCTGATTTGACACACTCCTGTTTAATAGCCATTATAGCTGTGTTCTGGAGGAATGCAGCCAGTCTTCTCCCAACTTTGACTGGGTACAGTGAGAATTGGGATGGGGCTGTGTATATTGCTCCCCTAATTAGCTCTGTGTTCAGTGATAACTAGACTTCTTCTGAGAAGAAAGAACCTACATGTACCAGAGAATTGAAGGTCATTCCCACATTTCCTCACCCACTGGAGGGGTGAGAGATTCCTTGAGTCTCACAGCATTGCACAGCTTCCAAAACACTATGAGCAATCTTACAATCTTGCTCTCTTGATATAATTTTCAGCTCTGCCTGCATGCATTGATTTGTTTAAACTAGCTCTTGCAATTCAAGAAGCTTGCTAATGCCTTCATTATTCTCCAACTGCTTGTGACTGAAGTTGGTTTGTCCCCATTCATATTGCATTTATCTGCTGTATCATGGCAGACCAGTACTGGTCTGTCCCTGAGTTCCAAGACAAGATGAACTTTTACTGCACGTTGAAGTCTTATGTATGTTTACAGTGTTTGGGGAGTTATTTATTGAAGAAATGGGAAATCCTTGTCTGAGTGAGAAGAATGTTCTCTCAGCCCCTTTAAATCCCTCTCTCAAAATGGGGGCACAAAGTAACAGTAGGCTAGGCAGGACGTATTACTCCAAATTCTTAATAGAAAATAAGAATAGATGACATGATTAATCCTCTGTGAATGCATCTCTTTATCCACCTGAACGTCAGGGGCTTATCCACACCACCCAGCTGTGTGGGCATCAGCTCATGAAATTGCAGTTTGCCATGTATCCTGCAATCTGATGCTGATCAGTAGATTTTCAGTAGTCATGACAGTATGGTGGTACTGTGTAAAATTGCAGGGATTTTCTACTGGTGAACGTAGGAGTGTAAACATAATGAGACCCTCAAGTCATATATTGTACTAAAATACATCACACACCTTTAATGTGGAAAAAGTAATACATGCCTGTTCAGCATGCAGTCCCCGTTTTATATACACAGCTTACTAGCTATGCATTGCAGCTCATCAGGTACTTCCTTCATAAATTCTCTGGCTTTGCAGCCTCAGCTCCTTAAACAGGCTGCCAGAATAGAGGAAGCTTGGTATCTGGTGAACTCCAATAAACAACTAGTGTTTTGCCTGTGTGGCTTGGAGCCTGCATGTTGTGGAGATCTGCAGGAGAAGGGGTAGGTTTCTGCCCCTTTTAGGAACTAATATTGCCATTCTATGCATGTTGACCCAGATCCAAGTCCCACTGTATTCAGGGAAGGGCTTATTCACAGGAAGTTGCTGAGAATGGCGACCTTATTTCTGTTACTCAAGGAAGCTTGATAGAATTAATTTGTTTTCTTGCATATCTCAACATTTATTTCCACATAGAAGTATGTTTCCTTTCCTGTGCTTCTGTGTAAACATGCATGGAACTGGACTGTAAACACACACATGTGAAACTGTACATTCGCATTGTGTTCATGTAAACGATCATACGGTATGCAGGGTTTTAGCAAGTTGAAGCCTATTAATTTAAATGCTGGCAATCAACATGGCAGCATAAGAGTTAACTCTTTTTTCTACCTTGAAATGATAATGCATTAGAAAAGCAAGATGTTTTAATTTATAAAATTGTAGTTTTCCAATTGTTAGTTTTATTTTTTAGAATTTAACCAATATGGTTCAGTAGCTCAGCTGTTTTCAAGTTCCTGTTTTCAGCAGCTTCATAGCGAGCAAGAATTACTTCCAGCTTCTGAATATCATTTTGAAATGTCTTAAGTTTTGCTCAAAACTGATGGCTGTTTTTATGGTAACTACAAAAGCAAGTTTTATTTTATTTTGTTTTTGATTCCCTTTGGTGGCTCTAAATCTTTGGTGACTCTAAATCTGTTAGCCAGAACTAGGTTGATAAAAT
Source organism: Pogona vitticeps (assembly GCF_051106095.1). Taxonomy (NCBI): domain Eukaryota; kingdom Metazoa; phylum Chordata; class Lepidosauria; order Squamata; family Agamidae; genus Pogona; species Pogona vitticeps. The sequence goes on from NC_135783.1 coordinate 248,746,826, forward strand.
ATCCTTCTTCACTAAAGGAAGAGTTAGAAAATGTGAGTGGCTGCAGATAATTTCAGATATTAATTTTGAAGAAAGCACATAATGAAGTGCAGATTTTATGATGAAATTGGGGGAGGTGCAGGGATTTCAGGGACTTGCAGCTGGTTAGGCTTACCAAATGGCGCCTTCTGCTCGATGGTCTGGCACAACCAAAGCAGTCCATTCATTGTGCAAGAACACATCCTTGTGCATTCAGACATCAACCAGTGTTAACACTAAGCACCTAGAGAGCGCTTTAAACTTCAAAGCACTTTACAAATAAATTGAATGAATCTTCCTGATTCTTGTGGGTTGTGGGAATGTCTGGGAGAAGGTGTGGGGGTGTGTATGTGTGTGCATAAAATCTATCTACTGTATTTGTGGGTGCAGCTGATGCTGTCTCCAAAAATCTACCAAGACTAAATGAAGGCAGTTTCTGGTCTGATGAGATTACATTAGGCTTGGAAAGCAGAGTTCAAAGATGACAACGTTATTGATGCAGCTTTGCTTGACAAAGGTCTTATTTTGTTATCTCAATGGTGGTCAGACTGTGAATGATGGATCAAGCTATTGCACTACAGTGCCATGCCCAAGCTGAGCACCATTTTATTGTCATTTCATGTATTTTGCTTGTTTTATTATGTTTCTTTTTAAAACTGTTTGAATGTGGCCAACCAGTGTCTCCTGCTCTTTCAAAAGATTGTGACCTTGCTAGCTGAGCTGCATATGATGGGCATTTCCATTCTTTTTTCTGAATTTCCCTGTTAAACATACAATGTCATGGTAAAATTGAACACTTCTGGGTTGGGACATGAAACTACTGTAAGAATAGTATGCAATGCACTTGGGTGTGAGTGCAGTGAAAGCCAGAATTTGTGGCGATAGCTTTCATGTGGTTTTAAACACATTATGAATCCTTTTTTCCTTTTCAATTAGTTTTTAGACAGTACATCACAATTCAATTAAAACTCTCTCTATATGTATGATCTATCAACTAAACAAACAAAACATTCCTAAACAAAAACATTCCTTCTTTCATTCCTTTCATTGTTTCATCTGTTGGCACCATTTCATTGGCTCAGCTGTTTAGGTTTTTTCATCCAAAAGGGGTGAGGGAAAGGAGTAGACAAAAGGTTGGGTATCCCTCTACCTGTTAGCTGAGACTGGGATATTATGTAACATGTGCTAGATTAAAACTGCACATATATGGCACCACCAATAAAGTCTTATGTGGGCGACTCTGTGAAGCTGTTTTAGTCTTGGTCATTTTTTGATCTATAAAAGTCTTAATAGGGTCTGCTTTGGTCATGGCTCTCCAGTATACTAAACAAAGGTTTTCTATCCAAGATCCTTTGTAACTGGAGATACCAAATTCTGGACCCAACTGTACATGTGGCACTGCAGTAGACTGATCAAAGGCTCTAAAATAAAACCTTTTTGTTGATCATCTGGATAGATCCCCAGCTTGACAGTATCAACCATCCTGCTTTCTTCTTTGAAACGTCATTAGGTATTCCATAGTTACTATGCTAATAATAAAGCATCTTTTTTATTAAGGGCTTGAGCCTGATACAAAATCTGATTAGTCTGCAGCTACTCTTGCAGTCTGTCCAGATTGTGCCTTGTTCCCAGCTGAAACAAAATCAATATTACATTTCAGTTTACTTGTTCCCTTTATGCTTCACTACACTACATTACAATCTTTTTAGCACCGAACTTAGTTTTCAAAGTATGCTTTTTCCAGGCCATTTTTTAATATTTCAGATGAAGTAGGCTGGCATTTTTACTTTTCCAGGGAATAGAATCTCCTGTGATCTTATGATGTGTGACATGGACCTAGGAGACATCCTCATTAAGTACTGTATATTGTGGCCAGTTCTTACAACCATTTCTTTTAAAATTGCCTAAATACATAAATAATTCTGTTTCTAATACCAGAAGATGCAAAGTATTGTTAGAACCCTAAGTTCTGAGTATGGCTATAGACTGGAACTCTTTCAGACAAATAAACAACATTCTAAAGTTTTACAAAAGCAGATTGGAGGCTTTCTTGCAGGACTAGTCTGAAATGGTTCAAACTGTTTCAAAACCCAAATGACTACCAAGATCAACATATACATGGGGGTTTATCAATTTTATAATCACAGACAAATATAATCTCTTACCTTTTAAAAATCTTTTTAAAATCTTTAATATTTTCTTCGTCATTTCTTATTGTCAAGAATAGCTCACATAAGTATTGCTCCGAAGCAAACAAATCTAAAGAATTAGTTTCCTCACAAAATGCATATCTACAACTGGCAGCAAAATTGACTCATTAAAAGGATCCATTATTTAGTCAACTACCTTGAAAGTCCAGATCTTCAGAGATGCCAACACATACCTGTGCTGTACCATGTGTGTGTGTTCTGTGCTGTCAAGTTAGAGCTGACTTAGTTATAAGGTTCTTAATAGGACTTTCAAGATAAGTGAGATATTTAAAGAGTGGTTTTACCAGTTCCACTCCCTAGTGAGTTTACATAGCCAGTGGGGATACACTCCTGTTGTCCAGAGCCTACAGTAGACCACTTTATCCACAACACCAAACTGAGAATTCTCACTTTACCCCTAGCAAACTGGAATTATTTATTTGTCCTCTTGGGATTCTGCATCGTCACTGAACAATTAATCACACAAGTGACCCTTTCTCTACAGCTGGGCTGGCTGTCACTCTCCACATCCAGAGCAGTCATACACCCAGTCACACATTGGATGTCAAGATAAAAAGAGTAACTGCTTGTATGATCATTTGTCTCCTTATATGTGCTATTTTGTTTGACAGGTTTTGGCCAGTATGTTTAAATGTATAACTGCAAGCTCTGTCTAGAATTCCCACATTACAGCCCTGGTGCAGTTTTCTTTGAAAGTAGCAAAGCCAACTAATGGTTTTCAGGACAAATAAACCTCCAACTGATTTCTGCCGCAGCAACTTCTAGAGCAGTTTCCTGCCCCAGTCAGGTACTTGTTCTATTTGTTCTAGATATAGGCCATTTTTCTCTCCTTGATCCTGATGCTTCAGTTCTCTATTAAGTGTGAGCATACTCTTTGTTATATAACTTTTTGTTTGATACAAGATGGTTCAACCAATCTCTCATACCTCTAGAAGAAATTGGAGACTAGACACTGGCTGGAGTGATACTGAAAATATAAATGCAGTAAAGACAAAAAGCATTAGCATTTCTTCAGGCTCCTGGACATTGGCCACACTGATGAGACTCAGATGTTGAATATCCTACCACAGCTCAAAGTGCTATGCGAGCACTCGGACTGTATTATCGGTACTTAAATTGCATGGTTTGTCATGTGTTTGCCCAGTTTGGCTGTATAGTGGGTATAGTGCTATTACACAGAAGATGCAGTTGAGCACTACAACACACAGTATCATTATTATTTATGTTGATATCAGCATATCAGAGGTGCCTGCTGGCAGACACTATCTTGGATAAAAGTGTCTTATCAGAATTGTAACACATAATATGCACATGCTTCCCTGTTCTAAATTGCTACAGTTCTAGAAAACAGTTGTTTTTACAAGAAATTCATATCCCACTTTAGATTATCACCTTTTGTTGAATGATACCCATCAATCTTTCATTATTGGCCAGATGTTCTTCATGACTCCACTTTTCTGAACCCCAAGCATGATGGGATGGGGTATTGTCTTTCATAGTTCTTTAAATTAGCCTGAACTTTCTGTTGGTACTTCTGTAATGTTAACTGCCTACTTAGCTTCTAGATTCATACATGGGTGTAACAAGCCAGGTCACCTTCTCCTTATGCCCACATATGCTCAGTTTCCTTATGTGGATGGGAGACACTTATGTAGAGTCAGTATTGTAAAGCACGCAGTTTTGTCACTGAATTTTGGGCTCTTGTCTATATGAGAAGCATTACCTCCCCCCTCCCTTTGGTTATTCTGTAAGGTTTGTGTACAGAAAGTTCCTTTCCTTTCTTTAAACAGCTGTTACAACTCCTCTGTGTATGAAACCACCATTGCTTTTGTGCTTCATTCTTTTTTTATCTCTTCTGCTGGGGCAGGAGCCAGGTATTTACCAGTGGATTCCTGCTTTTTGCTGGTTCAGTCAAATTGATCTTCTCTCTACTAGAGACAGTATTCACCTATTTCATCTGATTTTGTAGTCCTCAAATTTCTATTCATGTATTCTGGACAGCCTTTGTATGCAATCACTAGAGAGGCAGCACAGAGTTCATAGACTAGTCACTTACAAAATCACCTGTTTGCCCTCTTCAGGAATGCTGTCTGTTAGATCCCTGCTCTTACTTGCCCCAGCATGAATGATTTTGGGAACTCTGAGCACTCTACTTGTGCCATTCTCATGTGAATTTTTATACTTATGTATGAAAGATATTTACTAATATTGCTGTAAAAAAAGATAAAAATTATTATAGCATATTATATAAATATATATGTATATAGAAGTTCCATATATTGTATCTTTCAGTCTATGAGATGGTTGTTGAAACATGATTGGGCAAGGTATTACTAGTCCAGTCCCTCTATCCCAGGGGTAAATTACCCCAAATTGGGTAAAAGTGAAAATTCTGGGGGTAATGAGCAGAGTGCTACCCCCCTCCCTCCCACCCACCCACCCCCACCCTCTGCAGCCAAAGCTCAAATTGTACTTCCTTTGTTGCAGCAGGGCACTTCTAAATGCTCCGTTCTTTCAGTAGATCGGGAGATAAGCCTCCCTAATTGGTTACAGCTGGGGATTGGCCCCGGGCAATCAATCAATCCGGCGCTTCTGAATGACTGCTTCCTCCGGAAATGACTGCAAACAAGCAGAAGGATAGAGAGGATCAAGGAGCAAGCAAGGGAAAGGAGGGAAGAAAGGTGCGAGAGACCGAGGGCTTCATCAAGCTTATTTAAATGTACAAAATGAAGGGAGAAAATGGAGGGAAGGTGGGTGGGTGTATGTGTGAGAGAGGGAGTGAGAGAGACTTGACTCAAAACTCTGAAAATGAACAGGCAAGCAAAACTTTGAATTAAGGTGGGGGGAAAGGGTGGCTTTTTAAGGTGCTGTCTAGGTTTATCATTGCTTTCTTCCAAGAAGCAGGCTTTGAATCTCGTGGCTGCTGTCCCCATCTGCAGTGATCATGGAGCCCAAGAAAGTAAAATCTGTCACTGCCTCCATATCTTCCCCTTCTATTTGCCAGGAGGTGATGGGACCAGTGGCCATGATCTTAGTTTTTTTGATGTTGAGCTTCAGACCATTTTTTGCACTCTCCTCTTTTGAGCATAACCTTGCTAGCGTGTGAAATGAGTGCAATTGTATGGTAGTTGGAGCATTCTTTGTCACCTCCCTTCTTTGGGATTGGGATGTAGACTGATCTTTTCCAGTCCTCTGGCCACTGCTGAGTTTTCCACTGATGATGATTAAAAAAGCACACTGGTCCTTTGATATTGGGCTGTGGCACCAGGGTGGGTGACATGACCTTTAGCCTGGTTTGTTCTTTTTGCACACCACACATAGAATGATTAAAGAGGTAGGGAAGCCCCCCCCCCCAATTCTGCGTTGGCTATCTCTAGCAAGCATGTCATTGCTAGCACCACTCTGGTGATGATTAAATCCTCTGCAAGCTAGCAAAAAATTAATGCAACTTGCTAGGAACGTTGGACACCTTACTACTCCCTATACCACACCATGGCTGGAGTGCAATGTGTTCCAGCAAAAATAGTGCACATCTTTATTAAATTTGGTGCATCCTGCTAGTTCGGTACACAGCCTGTGTAGATTCAATAATATTTTTAATTCAAATAATGTATGGTTTCCTTTCGAATCAAGGGGGTAATGTCAGCGTACATAAATTTGGGGTGGGGGGTGGGTAAAAGGTAAAAAAGTTCCCTGACCCCTGCTCTATCCTGATAGTTCTGAAGAATGGTTTGGCCTGTGTAATAGTAGCTATAGTTCAACTGCTCAAAAAGAGGGTCAAAGAATATACTGTAAATAACTATTATGATGTGTCAAGCAAATGATACATGGGACCCAGAAAAAATCTGTGGTTAACTTGGTACCACAAGGTTAAGAAGACAGGCACCAGGCAACCGAACAGCCAAGATGGTATTAATTGGAAGACTATTCGATCACCCAAGTGATTGCTATGCAAACAGAATGTGACAAGACTGGTTCTGATTCACAAATATCCAAAACTTAGTAGGACTGATGCTTGAGAACTTTGGCTTCCAAACAAACAGCCTGATCCATTGATTTCAGTGGCCATTATGTGCCCCTAACATTAGGATTGAGAATGTTGTATTCTCCAGAGGTTGCTTGACTGCAAGTTCAATCAGCCCTATCCTGCATTGCCAGTGGTGGGAGATTGGATAGTTGCAGTCCAGCAGCAGGAGTGCTTATTTCCCATACCTGACATAGCTCAATATGAATGCACTAAAAATAACAGGAGCAAAGGATATTAATTCACAGCTGATGAGTTATATGAGTGGGTCAAGAGACTACAAATAACATTGCTTTTAATGATGAAGGATTAAGTAAGAATATGGCAGGAATGCAGCAAGTTAATTTATCTTTCTCCATTGTCTGCAGAGTATGAGCCAAACCAACAGGTTTTAAATTACAAGGAAGGAGATTTTGACTAAACTTTAGGAAGAACTGCGATGAGCTGTTCTGAGAGCCAGTGCAGTATAGTGGACAAAGTATTGAACTAAGATTCAGGAGATTTTATTCAAATCCTTGCTCAGCAATGGAAATCCATTAGTGGGGGGTGGAAATAGTAAACCACTCCTTAAATATCTCACATACCTTGAAACCCTATTAAAGTCACCAGAACTCAGACACAACTTGATTGCACCTAACGTATATATCAGCTATTTCAGACAGTACAATGCAACAAACACTGCTTTGGAAGGTGCTGATAGCTATTTATCAGAAATAATAATGAATTTCTGGCATTGACAGGAGGTCAGACTATATTATTCTGACTCTGATTCTGTAATCAAAGACACTATTCAGAGAACTGAAAACATATGTAATGGTTGAGATCGAAGCAGAAGATCAATCTTTCAGAAGAAATGTGAGTGTTACAAGAAGGCTACAGTAAAAAAAAAAGCTGAAATCTAGTTGTAAGTTGCAACTGTAGTAGAATCAGTTGGGATTTGGTGAGTCCAACACCTAGGTATATCATCGTTTCAAGGGGTCCACTGTGGTTGCAAGTTACTACTGGCTTTCAGCAAATAATACACTACATTTATATAACATAAGATTGTCCTTTAAAAATGAGAGAGAAGAGATCACAGACTTCCTAGAAAATATGCATAAGATAAATGAGTGCCTTCACAAATCTCTTTGAAAGCAGTTGAGGTAACAAGGATGATGTATTAACTAGCATTATCTACACAAACATCTATACAAATTATTTTTAAAATGAATGAAAATGAACCCAACTTGTGAAAATGAAGGCTGTAATCTTAGACATACAGTATCTTTAATTCCACTGAATTAAATAGCATTTACATCTGAATTCTCATGTATAAGATTGCAAAGTAAATGAACAAAAAACACAAAAATTAGAATTTAAGAAGAGGCTAAAAATGGTAAAAACAAGTGGAAAAGCACAGTAATTTACAAGATTTAAGAAATACAAGAACAGGAAGATGGCAGCTTTACACGTTGTGGGACAGAAAACGGAATACTGATTATCATCAATATAATGCTTGAAATTCAGATAGTAATATGTCATGATTAGAGATGGTTACGTTGTATTTGTCTCCTGGGGAAGATGAATACGAAGCTTACCACTACAGGTGGCCAGTCTGATTGGACCCTCCCCTTGAACCAGGTATCCACTTACCGCTTGTGGTGTGTGTGGCCATCCTTTGTGCCATGCCAGCTGCAGAAGTAGCAGAGCTGGGGCTTCTCTTCCTCCCTGCACTGCTGACCAATCCAGTGAGGGGGCAGGATGACAAGCCTCCCTGCTCAGCTGCTAATGGGTCAGCAGAGCAGGGAGGTGAGGTAGCTCCAGCCAGGCTACTTCAGTGATTGGTGCAGCACAAAGGATGATGGCTGTGCGTGCTGCATTGCAAATGGTAAGTGGACACCCAGTTTGGGGGGAGGATCCAGTCGGACTGGCCACCTGTGTTGGCAAGCTTTGTATTGGTCTCCCCCAAGAGACGAATACGAAGCTCCCATCTGTAAAACTGAACATGGCTTGAAAAATGTCAAATGTGTGACCTCTAAGAGCATTTTACCTATGTCAGGGACTGAGAAAAGGCCTTAGAACATGTATGCCAGGTAACCACATTAAGTGTCATCTGCCATGAGCCGTGCATATGTGTGTGTACACTTGATTGGCACTACGTGAATGAACACAGAGATTGGGTGAAATGGTCATATATATTTGTATACGTATTTGTTTTTCTGGCTTGCACCAGATGGAATTGGGGTTGTGGCAGTGGTATGCCAGTTCCTAGGTCTTTGAGTAGACCCTTCACACCAAAGAAAACATGAGAGGTTTTACTACAGGCCTGAAAGTTAAAGTGAACCATAAATAAGGGGAAATTGTTTTTAAACAGCTACGGGAAAGCGAAAATGACTGCATAGAGTCCAAGGAGTTGCCTAGGATGTCAGACAACAGCATTGGCAAAAATCTGTATAGGCAGTAGAACAAGCAAATGCAGTTACTGACATAGAGTGATTATGGCATTCATGTTTTAGTAAGTAAATTTTCACAGAAAGACATTGTAAAAATACAGTATGACCATGATACCCACAGGATCAGGATCAGTTTCACTTATCTGCTGCCTGAAATTAAAGAACCCCACCCCCAAATACAGTGGTGCCTCACAAGATAATTTTAATTCATTCCACGGTTAATGTTCTCTTGCGATAAATTCATCTTGCAAAACACGTTTTCCCATAGGAATGCATTGAAATCTAATTAATGCATTCCTATGGGCAAAAAAAGTCAGAACAAAGTCAATTTTGGTTTACAAAGAGTTTATTAAGTGCTGTTTAAAGCCATACATATTGTGCAAATGATTTCAAAAATTTCAAGCAAAAAAACTAACTTTTTAAACATAGAAAAACATTTAAAAATCAGCAAACATGAGGCAGAAACAAAAAAATGGAAAACATTCATCTTGCGAAGCATGGCTATAGGAACATTTGTCTTGCGAGTCATCAACCCCCCCCCCTCCATTGCCAAAACCATTTGTCTTGCGTGTTTTTTGTCCTGTGAGGCATTTGTCTTGCGAGGCACCACTGTCTTTTCAATATGTACTACCAGAATTGGCCACTAGAGGTAACCAAAGACTATGCAATAGATAGTGTTTAATACCTGCACTTTTGGAACTGATCCCCCATGGATATCGTGATTCTACTGTAATCTATTCTTCAGTTTTTGTTTTTAGCTTAAAAACACATTAAAACCTGACAGATACAAGTTCACCAAACATAGTCACATAATAAATACCACACCAGGAACCAGGGGTGAATCTACTATAAAACTAATGAAACTTAATGTTCTTCTTCGTGGCCTCTGAATCACACCCTGGGTGATTCACGCCTGCGCGAAACATCATTTGAAGATTTTAGTGATTCTGCGGTAGCAATGAACACATTAGACTATGCCCGTCCCACCAGTATAAGTATCTTGGTGCCAAGTACTTTTTCCCTTTCCCCTCGCTCGGCCTCCAGCCACAGCACCCCCTTTCAGTCATCAGTTTTTTTCCTCATTATTTTCTCCTATTCATGGCCCCTTTGGGCCCGTTTAAGCACTGCGTTGTCTGTGATAATAAGATCCAACTTTCCGACAGACACACTAAGTGCCTTTTCTGTTTAGGATAGCAACATCAAACTTCCTCCTGTACTCACTGCAAAAATTTTAAGCGTGGAGTTCTTTGCTCTTGCCTCTCGAGGCTAAAACTCCGACTTTGGGAACAATCCTTACAACCAGTTCAAATGGCCCAACCTCCGTGTAGGGCCACTTCCTAAACCAAAGTAATGGAAAAAGTTGTTACTGAATCATTGAAACAATGTCCATCAGCTACACCAGCTCATTCCGATTCTCCATCTGCATCATCTAAGACCTTGAAGATACACAAATCAAAACCCTCCATACCGAAGTCCTCAACTTCGAAAACAACCTCTAAATATCAGAGACCTACTGAAGCTGCTCCAGCTCCAGAGCCTGTTCCTCCTAAACGAGCTAAACAGTCTAAGCCTACAGACATCTCACTACAACCACAACTCTCTGAATCAATTTCAGTCAGCTCTCCCTCAGATGATGACAGACTTCCATCTCATCAACCCTGTTCTTAGTCTCCAGAATGGAATGAGAGTTGACCGACTAATGTCCTCTCCTCCTAGTCCACAACCTTCCATTCCTTCCAGCAATCTAGTCATTCCATCTCCCGAGGATTCCCATTCTGAATGGCTTGACACCATTCCATATTTGATGCCCTCGAATCGCCCACCAATGCCTAACCAGAACCGTCAACATCAACAATCTCGACAGCTGGCTTCATCGCATGTGGTTCAAACCAATGCTTAGCATGTGCATCGAGTTGCCATTTGCCCCAACCAGTGCTCTGTTCGACAAACTGCAGCAACTAGTTGACCATGTGTTTTACCAGTGCGATAATACCATGTAGTAGTCGGCCTATCTCTCGACAACCATCCGTGTCGAAGTGGCCACATCACCGAGAGGTGGCTATACCTCATCCTGCTCCCCACTTGGTATTAAAAAAAAAATCTCAGATAGTCGAGCAGATTTTATCCACACGTGAGGCTTTTGCAGCCCCAGCCTTCTGATAGTTTCCTACTACAATAGATGACGGAAAGCACTCTTTGCGCTTGGCATCGCCAGCGTCAATTTATTCTACTGCTATGCTATGCCATTGCATCAGCAACCTCCATTTTGACATCACAGAGACACAGGCTCTGATATTGATGATCATCAATATTAATCCTGGTCCATGGACACACGCTTCATTCCGTTACATCAACACAGTTACGTTCTCTGGTAAATCCAACTCATCAACCCCGGCATCATTATGACACCAAGGTCCATTCTTACCAATCAAGGTCTGTTGACGCTCAACCACCATCTTTTAATGTCAACAATCCTCAACATCAACAGATGTCAATGGACATGCCGCCTCTATCTTTTTCAACTCATAAACGGCAATACTACAAAACTCAGCCTCTTGAAACCGAAGTCAATCGACAGCCCGTCGACTCCAGACGCGACCTCGATGGCTCTGATCATGGATCTCAGCCACAGACTCCATTGGTATTGCTTGCCTCTCCAGAGTCAGACATTGTCAATACTGACCCATTGTCACTGGCAGAGGATTTCCAGACCTATGCCCCACTTATGATTTGCATGGCTAAATCCCTTGATCTGCAAATTTATCGACCATCAACAGAACCAGCCAATCTATATGATACAATCTCTAAAAAGACAACCACTCTGGTACACATATCAATGTTGCATCTCTCCTTAGTACTGTGCAGAAATCCTGGACAAAACCAGCTTCCTCCCATACTATGTCGAAGCAGATTGATAACCTCTATAGAATTCATGACCCAGGAGCCATTTTCCTCCAGAAACAACCAGCTCCAAATTCTATAATTGTTGAAGCCTCTCAATCAAGATCTCAACGCCAACAATCTCTCATACCACCAAATAAAGACAGCCGACGAATAGACTCCATGGGTAGATGGCTTTACTCTTCCGCAGCCTTCACCATGGAAGTCATTAATTATCAAAGAGCCATGGGAGCCTACCAACACTTCTTCTGGGACAACATGTCCACCTTTATTGAATCCCTGCCAGAGGATAAAAAGATACTAGTTCAAAGCTTCCAACAAGAAGGTCTCTCCATTGCTAAACAACAGATGCTTCCCACCCGCCACACTGTAGACACTACAGCCAAGCCCATGGCCACTTCAATAGCCCTATGCCATTTTTCCTGGCTCAGAACAGCCGGCTTAGCCGAACATGCTTGGGCACGTCTCAAAGACCTCCCCTTCGATGGAGCAGGTCTTTTTCATGCTGAAACTGACGATATACTAGAGAACGTACAAAAGAAATGTTCAGCAGCCAGATGTTGGGGAGTTTACCCTTCCTACCAACAATGTTCTCAGCAAAATCAATGGAAACAACCCTATAACTTGTACCAGAGGTTCCAACAAGACCCTCCACAACAAACCTCTTACAATCCATACTTCAAAACCAAAGAGCCAAAACCCGGCAACAGCCTGCCACTAGGCGGAATGACTGGAAACCCAAACACCATGTTTGACATTCCTCTAACCAAGATTGCCACCCGCCCCACCAACCCTGCCCTCTGGAAACACTTACCTGCATGGGAATCCATCACTACAGATTCCTGTGTACTCTCCATCATCAAAAACAGCTCACAGCCTTACACATCGCTGGTCAAGACAATGGTGTAGCAGACTTGCTCAGCTGCACAAATGCCCAAGCTCCCAAGTGGGAACTAGACCAATCAGTATTCCGCCAACTATGCCAGAAATGGGGCACACCGACTCTCGGTCTCTTTGCCTCCCAAGTGAATCAGAAATGCCAACTGTATTGCTCCCGAGCAGAAATAGGAAAACATTCCCAAGGAGATGCGTTTGTCAGCCAATAGCCCACGATTCTTACCTATTTCTGCTGTTCCCTCTCCTCCACAAAGTTGTCATCCGTCTACGACAAGACAAAACCAATGCCATCATTATAGCCCCTTGTTGGCCAAGACAGCCTTGGTTCCCAGTTCTCCACAGTCGCTCATCAGACATCCACTATCTCCCCCGCCTGCCACACCTTCTCACACAGAACAACTCCCAAGTCCTACACCCGGACTTATCTGTTCTGCACCTGGCAGCATGGAGGATTCTCCCTTATTAATGAATGTTTTTCATCATGCCAAAAAAAACCATCCACAAGGAAAGCCTACCTGTACAAATGGAAGAAATGTTAACCCTTTACCAAATATTCCTCATCATCCTCCATCAATCCATCACTTTCCACTGTTCTCCACTTCCTCCTGCATCTCGAATCCAAGGGCCTCTCCATCTCATCCTTGAGAGTCTACCTTTCAGCAATAATATCATACCAACCTCCAAATTCTCCAGCAGCAAACTTCTTCAAACATCCAACAATGAAACATTTTCTGAAAGGTCTCTCTCATATCTACCTTGATACTCGACCCGAAAAACCCAGAACAACCATTAGATACTGGCCGTGAAAGCCTTCGCGAATATAGAGATTTATTTATTTATTTATTTATTTATTTATTTATTTATTTATTTATTTATTTATTTATTTATTTATTTATTTATTTATTTATAATAACAACTGATTTTTTATTTATTTTCTTTTTATTTATTTATTTATTCATCTTTTATGTGTTAAAAAATAAAGAGATTTGAGAAGATTGGAATTTTTTTTAACAAAGCTTTTCTTTTGGAAAATCTGATGCAGCCCAGCCTCACCCAGCCTCTGCCTCCACGGGCCCCCCAGATAAATTGAGTTTGAGACTCCTGGGATAGACTTTAAAAGTCAAATATCGCCATCAGATCACCACCAACAGTCCTGATCCTGCTGCCTTTATTGGGTTGACATATTCAGAACTAATTGTTTCAGAAGTAAGGGCACAATGCTTTCTATTTTAAATGTTTGCAGATCTTGCATGGCTCTTATTGCTTCGTGTCTATGACTTTCTTGGATTAAGGAGGTACTACAGCACCTACGGATAATTTGCAAACAAAAATGCACTTCTTTAACCCACTGCAGTGATATCAGATGGTGATTGCAGCCCTCAATCTACTTGACTGTGGCAGATATTTTGATGGAATGACAGCACAACCTCATATCTATTCTAAGTCTCATGGAAATACAATCAGTGGACATATAGGGCCTCGGATTTCTTAAAGCAAAGTGGGGAATCTTTGGGCTTTCTGGAAAATGAAATCCAAAATGTCTGTAGGGTCAATCCTTTCCCACCTATGCCCTAGAGTCAAGTCTCTGACATGCTTGGCAGATGAGTCTGAGAGATCCACACAACTCCTCCAGCACCTCTTTCATCTATTTACCATTCATCTTTATTGATTCACATTTATAACCTCTGTTGGGCAAGTATATATTTGTACACAAAATGTGGCAAGCCTGTACTTGCTTACAGATGGGTTATTTGCTCGGGGTTGGATTTTTAATTGTAAACTCCTTCGTTCACCTCAGACATAAGGTTGCTTCCTAGTTTGATTTCTATTTGAATAATCTAGAATAATCTTAGAACTGCAGAGCAAGAAGAGACCCTATGGATCAAGAACTCCAGCCCTATCAAGGCGGCACAGTGGGAAATTGGAATTTGTACATACACAGGCACCATAATCTCAGGCTACAGTATATCTGCAACAGTAGTCCTTGTGATTCAGTTCGCCATACGGTATTACCATTTGCTCCCAAATTATTCATTGCACAGTTGTAATACATCTGTGCAAACAATAATACAGTATTACTGAAGGTGATTAGGAGGTCCTCTTCAGTATTTTGGCAATCCATTCAGTCCTCTAAGACAATGGCCAATGCCCCTTCTAATTTCTCAGAAAAAGAAGGGAACCATCTGAAGCAGAAAGGACATCCCCACCCCCCACAAGACCCTAACAAAGAGAGACAGAAACTGGGGAAAGCAGTGTTTCATCCAAAGCCCTTTTCTTGGGGGGGGGGGCTTCTGGGCTTTCACCTCTCCACCCATACCATACTCTCCCTGCCACTTACACCTAAACATTTAAGGCTAGACTTGCAGCTAGGAAGGCCAAGCAATGTGGTAGTTCTTGTTGTTCCAAAGGAAGGGAAACAACAGGGCAGTATTAAGATGGAAGGGCACACTCTTTTATGGGGAACTGCTGACGCAGTTAGCTGACATTTGAGCTGCTCCCACTAATGGTTCTGTAAGTATGTAAATGACTGGGAGTAGGGACACATTCATAGTAGACCCACCTCTTAAAGGCTCTTGAAGTTACTGTATACTTCATTCTTCCCAAAACTCGTCTATTGGTATTGAAACCTGTGTCCGCTCGATCAATCCAATGATAGCTTTTACCAACAGCACATATTTTAAAACCCTACAAAAATATAATAAACATCATGCAAAAGCTAAAACGATACAATTCCTGTAACCTGAATGTTATCCTAATGGCACTAAGCCATTGTATATATTTACACACACTTAAGTTTTAAGCAGCATAAATGTAAAGAGATGGTTAATATTAAGGTTATATAATGGTGAATAGCTGATGGCATTGTGTATGAAAAGGCATTGCACAGCCATTCTA
The DNA here is from genome assembly GCF_051106095.1 of Pogona vitticeps. Classification (NCBI taxonomy): domain Eukaryota; kingdom Metazoa; phylum Chordata; class Lepidosauria; order Squamata; family Agamidae; genus Pogona; species Pogona vitticeps. The sequence goes on from NC_135783.1 coordinate 248,762,203, forward strand.
TCTTTTTTTTTAATGGTGGTAGAAAAGATGGATGAAACTTGAGTTAAGAGATTGGAGTATTAGAAATGGAAGATAAGGTTGTCTGGACCTCCCTAAAATTATGTGAATGAAGCAGGAAAATTGCACAATAAAATTCATGCTGGAAACATCCTGTGCATTACAAACAGTTTTTGAGCATTGCAAACAAAATTCGTAACAGCCAATCCCAAATTCACATAGGATCAGAAGTACTTCTATTCTTCCCAATACTTAAAGGTAATGACATGAAAGGCTACGATAAAAATCTCAGCCTATGCCATACTTTCATTTGTTTTCATTGCAGTATTTTAGTTGAACCCATATGAAGGATATAGGAAAATCCCTGCTGGTTGTGATCAAAAGTTGTGCATCCTATTTGCAGCATAGCCAACTTATGAGATGCCTCTTGAAATACTACAACAGGATGTGACAGGAACAACTTTCCCAGATGTTTGTTTCCCAGACAAGTGCACTTCTTTGGAACGTAAAAAAATGATGTCAACAGCTGAAACTCATTCCATGTGCTGCAAACCCCAGAAATGTTTTGCTCAGATTGTTTACCATTTGAAGGTAAATATCACTATTACAGGAAAAAGTCAATGGAGTAACAACTAATAAATATTGACACTAAACTTTCTTACAAGCAGGTGGCGCTCTTGCCTTGTGCTACAGCTCTTAATCATACTGTATCACATTTGTTTTGTGCTTGAGCTATTTCCTGCAGTTGTGAATTCCAGTGTGCTAATGGCATCAGAAATATGGCTATGGCAATGTTGATTGCAACATTTCTGAGTGAATCAATGTATAGAGAACTCAAACAAGTATCTTGAGAAGTGTGCCTACATTCTGACCAAAAGTAGAGGACGGGCGGAGGGGGGGGGAGACACAGGAGTCCTAAAATTAAACCACACGATCCATCTCTTCTACTGCGCTATCACCCAGCTTTATGCATCTAGACTGAAGAAGAGTCCTAGAAAATGCAAATGCTTGCACACTTGAAGGGCAACTGGGTTGGTCTTAATAAAGGTGTATTACTCAACTATCTCATGGCCCAGCACTGCTACTTTTCCTTTGTTCATTTTTTTAAATGAATGGGCATGTAATTAGGGCTGGTTCAGAATACAGTGTGCGCTTAGACTTTCAGTCCATTTTTGATAAAGGCCACCATGAGAAGTTCCTCAGCAAACCTACAGGACATGGGATAAAATGAAAAATCCTATTGTGAAAAATTATTAAGGAGCAAAAAAACAGGGTATGGGGACTAAACATACAGCTCTTGCAATTCTGACAAATGAACCTCTATGAGTTGCCTTGTATTAGGATCAGTGATTTTAAACTTGTTTGTAATTGATTCGGACTTACAGGTGGAAAATAAGGTGAAATGGGCTAGGCAGTGAGACCCATCAAACTATTCAGGATGAGAAAGCAGAGAGGTGGTGCAAATAAGTCTCTCCAGACTGGTTAAAATGGCAAATGCAGAACTATATAAAGTGTAAGATGGTGTACATTGAGACAAAAATAGCTTCACATATCCACTGACTGATAAGGAAAAGGCTCTTGGAAATACTTCAGTGGAAATACTACCTCAATGACAGGCAGCTGTGGAAAAGGTAAGTTTAAAAAAAATCAGAAAAGAATAAAAAGGAAACCTAAAATTCCACACTGGCATTATATAAGCCCACAGGTTAAATGCACATTGAATACTTTATACAATTCCAATCCGTGCATCTGAGAAAAAGAATACTTCGCAGCAATCTCCTTTCGATTCCATCTGTCAGAGAATTGCTCCAACCTTGCCCTCAAAAGTAGTAGCCCTAGAGGTGGATCAAAAAGGTTCAGATTAGACCTGGATCAAGGCTAGGCTGGTACACTATTCCCCATATGTCATGTGATTGCTGGAAATAGCTCACACTGGATCATGCCATAACCAGTCTAAAACGCAATATATTTCCCAGCATGATCAGTGAACTAAAATGGAAGGGAACGGGTGAATTCAGTTCAGATGATTATCATATCTACTACTGTGCTCAAGAATCCTGTAGAAGAAATGGAGTAGTCCTCATAGTCAACAAAAGAGTGAGAAAAGCTGTACTGAGATACAATCTCAAAAATGATAGAATGATTTCACTGATGCCCAAGATGTCAATGTTTATTCTTCCCATCTCCTGTTTGACCACATCTAGTTTACCAAGGTTCATAGATCTTACATTCCAGGTTCCTATGCAGTATTTTTCTTTGCAGCATCAGACTTTCCTTTCACTTCAAGGCATGTCCGCAGCTGAGCGTCCTTTCGGCTTTGGCCCAACCACTTCATCAGCGGTGGAGCTACTTGTACTTGTCCTCCGCTCTTCCTCAGTAGCATGTTGGATGCCTTCCAATCTGAGGTGCTCATCTTCCAACGTTATATCTTTTAGCCTTTTGTTTCTGTTCATGGAGTTTTCGTGGCAAAGATACTGGAGTGTCTTTTCAGTTCCTGCTCCAGGTGGATCATGTTTAGTCAGAATTCTCCACTATGACCTGTCCGTCTTGGGTGTCCCTGCACGACATAGCCCATAGCTTCTCTGAATTACTCAAGCCCCTTCGCCATGACAAGGCAGGAATCCATGAAGGGGTGGGTGTTCATAAGTCATATTTTGAATTCTCTTATCTGTACCAACCATCTCCTGGCTACGATTTCTGCAGGGCCCCCATTTGCTTCCATTCATTTAAGCTACGTGTGGCCTTCCTGGAGTTGCTAGACTACAACTCCCTTAAGCTAGTGTGAAGAATGCTGAGTGTTCATGTCAAACTGTGCCTGGAAGGCTCCATTATCCAAGTCTAATTTATTTCTTTCACTTCATGGACGCACTCTTTAATGCAGTGAGGTGCTTTGAGCATATCAGCTTAACCTACCTTGCAGAGTTGTTGTGAGATAAAAGATTACCCATACATACCACTCAAGAGGACCGGACTCGATGGGGTTATAGGCTCCTTTCAACTCCATTCTTCTATGAATGTTTGTTTGTTTGTTTTTGGTACTTATATACTACGCTATTCATGCACAATACTATTCTGAGTGTTTTACATAAAACAGCAAGATAAACAGAACCTCAAGCACAGCATAAAACCTTAAGAATACCTTTCTTATGATTATGCAAATAAATAAATAAGCCACTCAGTCAGTTATCCACTGACAGCAAGGTTTTGAGTCTTCTAGAACTCTTTATCAGGTAGGGTTAAAAACTCCAGGTCAGGGGATGGAAAAAGTTTGACAATACTTTCTAGCAAAGTCTGCACTTTGGTTTTGAATTTAACACAGAGATTATACAGATATGCTTGGATCATCCTCAGAAACAAGATGAATTGGAGGTTGCACCTAGGCCCTGTGAGGCAAAGAAATGACAGCTGTTTTTTTAAAAATAAAATGTAGGACCAATATTCTGTTCAATATTTTATGGGCAGTGTGCTATTTGTGGAAGCTGCCTATGGAATCAGAAGAGATGCCAGCCTTGCACCTGATTTTGTAAGCATCAGTACCTCACTGCAGGAAGTTCTACAACTGGAACTCTGCATCCCTAAAAACTGAACAGGATTTTGGCCTTGCTGTACAACTTCAAAGGCAAAGCTTTCAGCACAGTGTGTGATTTTCATTTATTATAGTGGAAATCTCAGTGAAGCACTTCTACCTGAAAATGGGAGAAGAAAAATGGCTAAAATATTAAAGTTTATCCATGTGCTGGATTATTGTACTTATTTTCTTACCATCAAGAGTTCAGAGATTCATGATAATATTTAAACAATCCACATTTAGGTACAGTGGTGCCTCGCATAACGTTTTTAATTGGTTCCAAAAAAAAAAACCTTATGCGAAAAAAACTTTATGCGAAACACCATTTCCCATAGAGATGCATTGGAAACCGGTTAATCCGTTCCAATAGGCACGGATTGCCGTCCTTAAGCGAAAAAACCCATAGGAAACATCGTTAAACGATACAATGTATCCTCCATTGGAATGTATTGTAGCTGACTCAATAGGTTTCAATGGCTTTGCGAAGTCAATTTTTGCAAAATTAAGTGTGTCATAAAAGGGTCAAAAACGGTTTTAAATGCTTGGATTAGCTTCTGCACCCTCTAAAACGGATGCAAAAGTTAATTTGGCTTTGATCTGACTTTTCGTTAATTAATGGTGAATTTTTTCCCCCCAACTTTTGACAGCTGTCAAAATCTGACAGCTCCATTATTTCCTATGGGGGAAGAAAAAATTCACAAAAAATTAATGAAGACTCAGCAACTGTTCTAAATTCTTGGGTTCGTTAGAGCACTGTTCCCCAACCTTGGGCCTCCAGATGTTTTTGGACTCCAACTCCCAGAAGCCTTCACCACCACCTCTGCTGGCCAGGATTTCTGGGAGTTGAAGTCCAAGAACATCTGGAGGCCCAAGGTTGAGGACCACTGCGTTAGAGGACCCCCTAAGTTGTGTGCAAACCTGATTTGGCTTTGATCTGAACTTTCGTTAATTTTTTGTAAATTGTTTTCTCCCCCATAGGAAAGCATGGAGCTGTCAGATTTTGACAGGTCCATTGGTTCCTATGGGCCAAAAAACAAAAATTCACAAAAAATTAACGAAACGTCAGATCAAAGCCAAATCAGGTTTGCACATGACTTAAGGGGTCCTCTAACGAATCCAAGCATTTAGAACCGTTTTGGACCCTTCTAAGACACTTTTTAAATTGAAAACAAAAAAAAACGTTAAGCGAAGCAGGGGACCTAAAACCAAAAACGTTAAGCGAAGCATGGTCCCAAAAACGCTATGCGAAAATCGCCCATAGGGAAAAACGTTATACGAAGCACAATCTGCCTCTGAAAAAATAAACGTTAAGCGAAAAAAACGTTAAACGAAGCAAACGTTAAGCGAGGCACCACTGTACTCTTGTAAGAAAATATGTACAATGCTACTGTGCTCAGTCACTAGGAAAACACCTGCTGGCTCATCCTTTGCCACCAGTTTGTGTTATTTGGCACTAGGTAAATAATCCAATGTGCCAAGCTATCGCTATGTTAGTTTTCTGCTGAGGAACTAGCAGATCACGTAGCATCTTAAAGGACTAACATATGTTCTTTTGGATTTGATAGAATGGATTATAGTCCATAATGTAGGTGCTACAACACATTCTTTAGTCCGCAAAATGCTGCAAGATTCATTTCTTATTAATATGGTGTAAGTGGCTCAGTCAACCTCAAGATGATAGCCAGTTCCCAGGGAAAAGTATATAGTTTTGCAGAATGAACCTTGAGGAGAAAGATTTATTCTTTTACTTTCCACATTTTCAGTCTATCTCTCACCGATCAGGTAGACTTGTTGCCACTATTGCTTGTGGAGAGAGCAATTTAGATTGGAAATTACATGATTGGTGTTGCAATCGCAACTGTTAGAATCAACAAAAGTCAATGACCTAGGAGTGAATGACCTGGGAGTTTAGAATACTGCTCCTTGTATCAAGCAAAACAAAAACAAAAGAGTTTGGGAACTTTAAAGTTCAAGTCATACACCTTGTACTCACACAAAGCTACTTCACCTCTGGCAATAACCTGTATCTCCAGATCAATTGCATTGCTATGAGCACACATTTAACCCCACAGATTGCAAACATGTTCATGCCTGGCATGAAGCTATGCTTTATCATCTCCTTTGTACAAAGCCTCTCCTCTGACTGAAATTCATGGATGACATCTTTATTATCTTGACTGATGGCCAAGAATCACTTTAAAAATCCCATCAGAACTTTTATCCTACTCCTGGATAGTTCAATGGTTTAAGAGGTTGGGAATTTGATTCCTCACTGTGCCTCCATGGAGAACAGCCAGTCTGTGTGGCCTTGGGTGAGCTGCATAGTCTCAGGATGCCCCCAGAAGAAGGGAATGGTAAACCATTTCTGTGTATTCTCTATCTGGAAAACCCTGAAAAGGGTTAACATAAGTCAGAATTGATTTGCTGGCACAAGGTGGTGGTTGTTAATCATCATCATCTGAGTCTAGATCAGTCTACATAAATATTCTTTCTGGATACCACCATCAGCTACACAGTCCAATCTAAGGACCATATTCAGCTTCCACCCCTGAAACACCACTATCACTGGAATGACACATTGCAGATAAACCACTCTAAGCGTTTTAATCACAGGATGAAAATGGAACTGCTCCCTCATGGGCAAGAACAATGCCAGCTGGCCCATGTCATCATAGCTGGGAAGCCTCTTAGCCGTGGCCACCCAGCAACATGGTTTTTGACCAGGGGTCAGCTTCGGCAGCTCCGCTTTGGCCGTATGTGGAGCAGGCAACCATTTCTACACTGCAAGGCTTGCATGTCCAGTGGGCAGCTGGATGGTGGTGGCCAGAGAGTGCATGTGGGCAGCATCAACATCAGCGAGGGGGTCTCCCTGGCCATCAAAGATCCCCCATGGCCACCCCTGCTGCTGTCGCCATGCTGCCTGGTTGTCATCATCCAGCTGCTCACAGGACAAGCAAGCCATGTGGAAGGGGAAGGGCATGCTCACCCAGCTGAAACCCTACTGTGCTTTAAAATAATGCCTAATGTGTACTATTTTAAAGGGCAGTAAGGCATGTATCATGTGAAGCAACACTGGCTTGAGGCAAGTGTACAACCCTGGCCAAAATCCAACCAAGCCCACTCACATAAACATACCTGCTCAGATCCATGAAACAGAGACTCAGAATTCATGAAATTACAGCAAGCTTAAAGTAAAATACCCACACACTAAGATCAAACAAACAAATTAACAGGGCAAGATAGATACCCCGAAACAACCTACTACAAGGCAAAGCTGAAAAAGTGCAGGCTACCACTAGTAATCACCTACAGGTCCCAACTGAGACTGCTTGAACATTTTACAGCCACCATTGCACAAGAATGGGTCCCTCGCCCAGACTCTTGACAGCCTTCTAATTTTTAACAACTTTGATACACAAGTGACTTTTCTGTCCATTGGGTGATAACTCCTGCCCAGCCCCAAAAGTACCCCTACTGCTGGATCAAAAGGGTCCAGTTTTTTTGGTGCAGATCACGGACAGGCTGGAGCACTACTGGCCATATGTTTTATGATTGCCAGGAAACCACTTGCACCAGATGATGTCAAAAGTGGTCCAAAATGTGAGCTACTGTATAGAGTATGCCCATGTGATCATACACTAACTCTGTTTTCACCAGGGGGAGCACTATTTCCTTTTGTGGGTTGATGCAGGAAAAGTAAGTGTTCCTTCTCTCCATAGGTTTCATGCACGCCAGAGGACGTGATGGAGAAATGACAACCACAGGAGATGAGAATAAGAGGGTGACAATTACATTGCATGGTATTGTTATCATCTCCAGTACTGAACAAAGTCCTGATTGCACAGACATCCTGTTATCAGTAATTAAACGGTTGTCAGGAAGTGTGGTAAGTGATGATGTTAGAGTTATGTCAAGAAAAAAAAGTTTTTGTTAATAGCTGCACTCAAAACTGTAGCTGAGTCTGGGGTACTTATACATTTAAGGTGTGACCAGATTGGCATTTAGCCTGCTGTTTGGTCTGCTTTTGTCAAGAAAGAGGTCACAACCGAAACTAACAGATTCAAATTATTTGCTAAACATTAGGAAGAACTGTCTGTCAATAAAAACTGTTTGTAGTAGAATCAACTACTTTAAATATTGGTCAACTTTCCTTCATTGGAAGCTTTCAGACATGAACATTTTTAGGGATGCTTGAGTTGCGACTTACCTGCATCAGCAAAGAGTTGGACTTTATGATTGTGAGTGTATCTGAAGAACTATGTCAAATGTAGCAAATATTTTGCTGCTCTTTTTAGATTGGCTTATGAGAAGTATGGCCATAATACAGGCATTTACATTCCCCGCCATGACTGACATGCTTGCTTTTTTTTTTTTTTGTATGTCAGATAGACATGGTGAAGAATGAAATTTCAAAATGAAAAATCAAATGAAGTCATTTGAAGCATTTAAAAACTTTATAATGTACTATGGGTCATATGACAGCACAATCCCCTGCATGGCTACTGAGCAGCGAGCTGTGTTGAAATCAAGGGTACTTACTCCCAGATAAGTATGCAAACATAGGTGCATGTTTTTGTGTGTGTGTTTTTTAAAATCATTCCTAAATAAGCGTGGATACAATTCCAGCCTAAAACATGTATCTTGGAAACATGAGAACACCAGCAGATAGCTGACGAAGCACCACCAGAGAGGGGAAGGGAATCTGGAAGCACCATGGAAGTTAGAAATGTATGAGTCTTCTGTGAGGATTATGTCTGAAATCTTTAATACTAGAAGTGCTAAACATAATAGAAGAATAAGCTAAGGAGGAATAAGCATTACTTGCTGAATATTCCCAACAAAACTGTACCAATGGAAAAAGAACATGAGGCCATCTCTTATGCTTTGGTGATATATTCTTATAGCCCTGATCTCTATTGTGAAGACTACACTTCCTAAATTCAAGAAAACTAAAGATTTTGGCTCACAGTCCTTCATAAAGAGAATAGAAAGCAGCTGCTGCACTCCCGATTTCTTGATTTGTAGGAACATCTGGATAGGCAGAATTTGATTCAGGTCTTAAACTGGAATGGAATAAACAAACAAAAACAATATTTTGCTTCTTCCCCGGTTGCCTGAAGTGAGTCTCTGTAAAGGACAAAGGGAGGGAAAGAGTAAAGAATAACAATTGTCCTAAGCTAAAGCGGGGAGGGTGAGAGAGGTTGGAAAAGGCTGTAGAGCTTTGCTTTCCAACACTGAAAGAATAGCCCTATTACTTTCCCCAAACCTCAACCCCCTCCCTTTCTCTCAACCCCTCCCTGGAGAAGAATTGGTCACTGCACAGCTGTGAAAGAGAGAAAAATATATTTATATATATATATATAAGAGAATCTACCCCTTCTGAATTGATTTGTGGAGCTGAACAAAACTTCATTGTGCACTTTATCTGCCCAAAAGAGAATGGGCCCCACAGTCTTTGCCTGGCAGGGGCTCTGCTGTTGGTTAACTGTGGTCAGATAACTGTAACTTCATTTAGATACTGTACTCTCTCTGTGTGTGCGCGTGTGTGTGTGTTTGTGTGTGCACGCATGCGCACAATGATTATCAATTGTGGGCACATCTGGGGATAAACACAAACACCAATCCTCCTGCTGCCCTCCTGAGAAAGAAAAGGGGAGAAAATTGATAAGCTTAAGAGGATGCAGGGTCTCCAGCAATTCGTTTCAGATTTCTTATTCCCCACCCCCACCACCCTTTATTGCAATATGTCTAAACATAACAGAATTACAAACATATACTATTAAGGAGATGCCTCTTCAAAAATATGGATGGAAGAAGATTTGAATTCTGATAACAGCAGTGAAATGAAGCTGATTTACACAGAGGCAAGTTTTGTCACTTCTTCTTGTTCAATACGCTAGCAGGGACACAGTCCAAGTTCTTGAATATCTGCAGAACAGTAAAGTCCCTCTGGTTTTGATGGAGGCTTCTTAGACAGAGAAGGGAGGAGATTTAACAATTAAGGAAATAAAGCCTCTCTATTTTTATAATTTCTACCTCTTTGCTATACAAAAGTACAAGTTCTGTGGCAATTGTTAAGTGAATTAGAATTTCCTTTATGGAAATCTCACAATAATTAAATGATATTTCCTTTCTTTGGATGATCTCCTTCTAAAATACAAAGTTACTTTTGAGTGATTCTTTAACAGCCAATAGAGTACACACAATCTTCTATATAAATTTGTTTGCTCCTATAATGGCTAAAATAAATACACCGCATGATTTTTCAGTGTTCTTCCATATACTAAGGAGGTATGAGCTTGGATTCCGTCCCCCCCCTGCCCAATATGAGTAGCATGTATTAAGAAAAGAAACTGCCATGCTTTGGCTTACATCCCAATCTGCTTAGGGTCCTCCATCAAGGAAAATATCAGAGAATGACACCCCATTGTTTGTGTTCAGTTGAGTAATATGCAAGGTCATTATTTATTTAGTTGGAGCATCAACTCCTGTTAACCAAAATTCTCAAAGTTACTGCAAAAATGGAATCATGCTCCCTTCTATGTTGTCCCTTCCATGTAGTCATCTGATTTGGAGAAAGGCATCTTCCAGCTGCGTAGTGGGATCTTGTACCATTTCTCCTTGGGACCCTTGGTGCTTACTTTTACATATATGTGTCTAAGTACAGGGGGCTACTGAACATGCAAGGAACTACTGCCAACCAAATACAGGCAGTAAAATTTATAACATCTTGTTATTAAGTCCTTTCCATACAACTCCTCCCTCTCCCCACAAACACCTTTGAAAAAGAGCTCTTTAATCTCAGCAGTCTTTCCAGAGGTGTGGTGATCATGTGAACAGAGGGGAAAAGGTCCACCTCCTTTCACATCATCACATGTCTGTTTAAAAAGAGTGCCTTCCAACGTAATAATTTCTGGGACATGGGTAGGTGGTGGAAGAAGGAGTGGATGCTCACATGTTGCTGCAAAACAGGGTGGATTTGATAATAGTTAAAATTTTTAAAAAATCAGTTTATGATTTAAATAAAATATTTTTAGAATTTAAATTGTGATTAAAATCAATTTGATTTTTAAAAATTTTTGTTTTTTTATTCAATCTGCTGCAAAAACAACAAAGAGTCCTGTGGCACCGTATTGACATCCTATCTGGCAAAAGCTTTTATGAACTGGAGCCCATTATATCAGACGCATACAGACATGTATCTGATGAAGTAGGCTGCAGCCCATGGAAGCTTATGCTGAATAAATAAATACATTTTTGGTCTTTAAGTTACCACCAGATTCTTTGTTCTTTCTGTTTAAAGAATGTGATTCTTACCCTCTTATTGCCATACACATTTTGGAGAGCAAAGAAATGGTGGGCAGATTGCCTCATTAAAGTGGTAAGACCTATTTCAGAGTGCAATGAAAGAGGGCTGTTCTATAATGCTTCAAACGGTAGGAGGAAATACAGTTTAGGTTTTCTGAGCAGAAATTCTTAAAGTTCTCAGTATAATCAACCCTTCAGAGAGTGACTATGTTAGAAGACACCTAAGACTGCATATGTAGGATCTCGTAACAGTTAAATTATTAACATATATAATTCGGAGTGAGCACTAATGTTTACAAATTCCCTTGAGGGATCAGACCATAGCACATGTAGATGAGGCATTATTTCCTGCACGTGTGGGATGCTCCACTGAAAGCTTGTCAGTGGTTCACCAGTTGAACGTGATCTACCTTCTGCCTGCCCATGTTGGCTTGAATGTCAGTTGCTAGTTTGCTTATATATGTGGTGGCAAGAAATGGAAAAACATATGCTTATCATCAATGGCCAAGAAGTGATTTTTTAAAAAGTAATTAATGTCCCCTCATACAGTAAGCTAGAATACAGCAGTCACATAATGAGAGGGGGGAAATCAGTACATATTGTTACAGTTGATTGTTCAAGATAAAATAGATGTGAAAATAAATTTACAAAGAGGGTCTTGGCTGAAAAACTTAGAGAATGGTTTGCGTGCAGGCCTCTATCATTAGGCTGAGCTGCTCCACTCAAATTCAGAATAAAGCCATTCAATCTCTGGCATCAAGAAAGGAGAAAAAGAAATAGGTATAATCTCTGCAGGTACACTTTCATAAGAACAGAAACAGGACATATGCGAGGTGCTTGATTTTCTAACTGTTAGTGCAACTGTTAAAAAAAAAGAGAAAGAATTTTCTTAAAGGGAAGGGAGAGGGAAGGACACCATCCCCGAGATTATGTCTTCAAAATCTACACTCTCTAGCCTAAGGCACTTCATGGATAAAGACCCCCTGCCTTTAATAACTATATGCCCATAAGGTGGAATCAATGATAGGACAGTGGGACAACTATTCAGTGTTTCAGTTATCAAATTTTATACTATGGACCTAATGGTCTTGCAACAGGTGAGGTGGGGACACTCCCTCCCTTTAGATTTCCAAGCACTTTGTTTCAGTTGTCAAGGGCAAAAAATAATCTTCTTCCCCTACCCGTCGCATGCCTCACGGCTCCTTCTACCTTTCTGATACTGTTGGGCGAGGGGTGGTGGGGGGATGGGGGTGGGGAATAAAGGAAATGTTGCTGACCTGGAGAGAGAAATGGAACATGTGCAACTTGACATCCACACTTCAATGATAGCCCCGTCATGACGGCTAAAGAAATAAAATGGCGTTTGCGTCTTCTGCCTTGACAAGTGACACTTTTATTTGGGAACAAGTTCTGTTTTGTTGTGCCAGAGGAGAATCCATTTTAGAAGTAAAAAAAAATCATTACATAAGCGTTTGTAACCCTACCTGCCAATGCCCTGACTCCTCTAAATATAACATACTCTACACATATATTTTTTTTGGGGGGGGGGAGAGAAAACGAGAGCCGAGGAGTGAGGGCACCGAGGTCTCGACTCTACCTATCTTCGAGGAAAGGCAGCTGCAGTGACAGGAGTCCTTTCCATGGAGGGCCAGCTCAGTTCGACTGCTCCCAGTACCGCCGGTGGTTGTCTCTCGGTGGCCTTAGAATAGGGCTTCAGCCCCCAGCTGCACCTGTTGGATTAAGAAGACAATTGGCAGCCTTTGATAGTCAGCGAGCCGCCTTGGGCGCTTCTGCTTTTAGGGTTAGAACGGCGGGGAATCAAGCCCCGCCAGACCTCAGGCTCTTGTCAGGGGCGGCGGCGGGGGAGCGGGCAAGAAGCCCTAACCCGCGCCAGGCAGGCGACTCACCGGGGCGGCGACGACCGGGCACCACACACGCGCCCGCGGACCCCCCCCCCTCCCGCCTTTCTGGCCTCGTCCTCCCGGCCGACCTTGGTGCGGTGCCGGCGCCGGCCAGCAGAGTGCAGTTGCGGCGGAGTTGCCGGTCCGAGGCGGAGGCCCAGGAGGCGGGGAGGAGAAAGGGAGGGCGTGAGGGGAGAGAGAGAGAGGGGCTGAGTGAGGCGTCTGCTGAGCCCGAGCAACACAGCAACCGCAGCCCGAGGGGAGAGCCGAGCGGCGTGGTGGAGGCCGACACGAAGCACCCGCCGGGAAGAGTTGGGGAGGCGCCTCACCCCCTCACCCCCCTCCCGGGCAAAGCGCGCCCTCTCTTTTCTGCTGCTTACGAGGAAGACGGGGGTGAGCGAGGGGTGGAAAGGCGCGCCCCAGTTCGCCTCGGCCGGAGCGGGTCAGCCGGGGCCAGAGACCGTCCGAGAGACCCGGCTTCGGGGGTGCGCGCCGCCGGGGTTGCGCGGCTCGAAGCACCCTGGGCAGGGGGGGGGGAATGCCCCCTTGCGGGCTCGGCGACTAGCCCGTCCGCTTGGTGCATGGCACAGCTATGGAGGTGGTGGACGAGACGGAGGCTCTGCAGCGCTTCTTCGAAGGTAGGCGAGCGCCGAGCCGCTGCACGCTTGCCCCGGGGAAGGAGCGCGAAGCCCTAGCTCCCGCTTGCCCGTCGCCGCCCGCCGGTCGCTCCTCGGGCTGGCAGCCCCGCTTTTCGGAGGTCGCCGTTGGGGGCCCGGGGGTGGGGTGGGCAGAGTCAGAGCGGATCTCCCTGCCTTCCACATTCGCGGTGTTGGGGATGAGCGGGCGGGGGTCTAGTCGGCCCCGAGGAAGAAGGGATGCCGGGGCGCGAGGGGAGAAAGGGGAGAAGGGGGTCTTTAGAAAAACTAGTAAAGTGTCCCAAAAGTAGGGAGGGTTTAGCAAGAATTTCGAAAACGTTGCGTAGTTTTTGGAAAGCCCCCGGGGTGCGGGGAGATCCCGGGCGCAATAGGGGCGAAGCGAACATGCCACCGAAGACTTGCTGAGGATTTCCCCGTTTTGCCTCTCGGGATGAGGATCGCACTCCCTTTCCGCCTCAACGCAGGTCAAAGGACTCGGTTTTTATTCTTCTCCGCCACCGTTATCGCCTCAAAAGGCAGAGGAGTTGCTTCCTTTCATTTTTCCTTCCTTTCTTTCCTTCCAGCAGCGGTACGTAGTTACTTTCCCCACCCATTCAGAGCCAACCTTGCGTTAGATAGAGTAAATATTCGTCCACTTAACCCACACGTGTTGCAAAGGGCTTTTTAAGATACCGAGCGCTGCGATCTTGCAAAAATGCTTCGTCCTCTGTCCATATTGTCGGCCGTCTTGTGCTCTCAAAGTGACGGAGAAACGGGCTTTCCCTTCCATTTGAGGGAATTGTGCCCACAGGTATGAAAACTCCTGCAACACGGGCCGCACACACAGAAGTCAGTGGCAAATGTTGATAAACATAAAACTGGAATGTGACTTTTATGTGGTGATTGTATGATTTGTTCTCACTGATTTTCGGACCAAGGAGGCTTCCCTACCAAAGCCTTCAGCACATCCAGCTTTTACTAGCCTGGGATCCGTTCTCACCTTCCCTTTCCTTCCTATTTTCACTTCCATTTCTGTCTCTTCTGTCCCTTGCATTCTGTATTATACTTCTACAAAGGAGTTTAATTGCTAGTACAGTACTTGTTTGGAGAGCCAGTTTTGGCAAAGAAGCATCACACTGGCTGTCCGGACACTCTCCAAAATGAAAAGGTAGAACACCATCACTCTTGCCTGTACAGTATTACCTTTCCAGCTGCCAGAGTTTATCTTGGCCTGAACCTGGCATGTCCTTGACCCCTTTGCTAAAATGTTCCTTTGAATCTGAGATTTTGTGTCCCACGCTATGCTAGGTAGTTTTTCCTAGACCACAAGTAAGTTATTAATTAATTAATTAATTAACAGTAAAGAACTTCTTCCCTAACTAATTATAGCAATCTTTACTCCTTTCCTGTGTTCTATGCTGGTTGAACATTGAGATTCTTTGGGCAATTCTCTGGAGCACGCCTTGTGTTTATCACAATGCAGTCACATTGTGTGATGGGATAAATTACTTTTTATGTTATGGATTTCTCTGCTGTACGATCTTTGTCCACAGAAAATTTCAGATCTGTCTCTCTAATTCTTAAGCTCTCATATTCCTTGCATTGAACTAAACCTGTGTTTGCCACAAGGCATACACTTAGTGGGGAGTTACAGCTCATTTTGATTTTCTGATGTGCAGAAAAAAGTACTTACATTTCACACGTTTTGAAAATATTTTTGTTTGTACAGTAAAAAAAAACCTTAATTGTGTGCCTTACGTTTCTAGAGGATTATCCACATTAATCTGTTGCAGCAAAAATAGCAGTCTTGTCACACCTTGAAGATTTACAAATTCATTATGTCATAAGCTTTTCTGAACAAGAGTATTGCACCACAATATATTTGCTACTTTTAAAAGTGCCACAAAACTCCCCCATACACCTTTTAAAATATGCTATGGCTCTTACATTAAGGAAGGATAAAATACATGCTATACTACCCCACCACTCCATAACATTACGTTTTTTATCTGATTTTTCTGTTTTAATGGAAATGTGAGGAATTCCCATTGTGATTGGAGCTGCAGTGTTCTCCGTATTATTGTCACTATCTAAGTTGCCATCTTTTACCCTGGAGCTGCTCTTCACATAAGTGGATATATGTATATTATTTTAATTTTTCTCAGTGATAAAATATTACGCCCTTTTGTGTCTTTTTCCCCACCTGCCCATATTGTTGGTTTTTTCTCCTGGTTCTAGATCTCTTTCCTATCTCAGTATTTCTATCATCTCTTTTGTGACTATTCTTGTTTTTCTTCCTCTTTAGTGTTTAACATTGCTGTACGCCTATATGACAGCAACTTTTTATTTCTGACTTTAGGGTGGCAATGGGGAAATTATCTTAGGGGAGAGTAAACAACATTTAATCAAATGACATTTACTTCTAAGGAGAAATATATAGGATTCTGCTGGTATTCTACTGATAGTGGTTCCCCTCTTGTCACCCATTCAAATGGGCTGAAATCTTAACTTTATGTCTAGCCACATTTATGCATTGATCTTACTGCAAAAGTAGAGTGGAAAACAGGATTATCTTACATCATTAATTCTTAAGACCCACCCCATATATATCTGTTGCTGGCAGGCTGAGTAGTATTATAATCTTTCATGGTCTGAATTATACAGTACAGTATTAGTCATGTCCGAAATCTGACATTGCTGTACACTCTTGGAGCTTCTAAATCTAGAGTCTAAGGTTAGGTACACTTGTGCTTTCATGGTGTTACCAGCTTCTTCTTGCAGTGTTGATGTGGCAGATGGACTAGAATGGAGCTATATATGGAGATGGTAGTGAGCACAATAAAAGAATTGCCTTTGGAAGTATGTGGAAGAGAACTGATTTATCGACAAACTAACTCCAATCAATGTACTGAAGCCACAGCGCATGCTTCAGCAGACGTTTGTATTTATAACAAGCTAATATAGCCAGGTGGCTAGGGATTTAATTCAGGAGACCATTGTTCAGATTTCCCGTCACCTACAGCCACATTGGACCATCAGTAGTCTTATATTCATGGAGAACTTGGATGTACTGCTCATTTCGAATGCCCCCTTCTTTCTCTGTTAAGAAAGCTTAGTGTAGTTTGGAAAGATTAATGACTCAAGGAAACTGAGATCACTGGAAGATGACTTGATACACAGCAGTTCCAACTGAATGCAGCCTTCATCACCTTTTATCTTCTCATCATTTCTTGTAAAACCTCTTTTCATGGTGTGCACTAGCACACATGGGATGAAAAGTTATCAGACAGACCCCCAAGTAGCTTTGCTAAAGGATTTGTTCTATACTCCATGTAGTTCATATCTGCTGGATCCATTGTATGAAGTTAAGTTCCCAGTTTCCCTGTCTCTCTATATCTTTACTGTATCAGATCTTTCAAACTTTTTTCCATATACAGTATATGTCTGTCTGTCTATTGATACAGATTTTTCTAGGGCAGTGGTTCCCATCCTTGATGTTCTTGGAATGCAGTTTCCGGAGTTGCTGCCCAAGAACATTTGGATTATCCAGAGTTTGGAACCACTGTTCTAGGGATAATAGTGCCTGACTTTAAGAGGAGTCTGTGCTTTTAAGAACTGTGTAACAGAGATATTTGGCAGATGTGGGTTCCTATAAAAATCAAAACCCTAAATGCTGTGTTGATGCAAATCCCAATGGTGAAATTCATTGCTTGAAATATTCCTTGTAAAAAGAAATATTGAATGTGAGATATAGTCATCTCCATAATCTTACAATGTAATAATGCACAAGTTTACTTAGTTATCTAAGGCTTGTTGGGTTCTATAGGGCTTATTTCCAACTAAGTGGATATAGAAATAGAGAACTTTAGCCTTAGCATTGGATTAGCTTCCTTGACCTGATTGTTGTCAGAAAAATTGAGAATGATGGTTAGACCTCCCAAATTCTGTCCTTTAAGGAGGTCATTTTTGTGTTTTGCTTTAAAGCTACCAATCCATATCTGTTGCCAAACTGAAATCCTATTTTTTGCTTTGAGTGTTGCTGATAATAGAGATTATGAAAAGTAGGACATTTTTAGCCCTTGCAGGTTTCTGAGTTACATAATTTTTCTTTCAATGTGAATTCCATGAAGGCTTGGAGAATAACATCTTGTTTCCCAGGCATTGCATTTTTAAAATTATTATTATTGTTTGTTTTCAGTCAAGTCCTTGCTGTGTATTGATTCTGAATGAAAGGGAAATGTACAGCTAAAAAGGGGGGTGGGGGAGGAAAAAAAAGCTTATGGACAGGGAGTTGCTGATATGGATTATTTGTCCACTTTCATATCTTTCTTTCCCTAATCTCTCTTTGTGAGTTGTTTAGAGGACTGGCTTTTCAAAAAGAAAGTTAGCTTTAATGAGATAAGCATTGGCATCTATGTTTTTGGTGGTGAGTTTTCAGCAAGGACTTTTTATTTTGGGTCTGGAGATCTTGTTATCTGTTACTTGGATAAACAGTATGCATTAAAACAAATACATATAACATGAGCATATTCTTGTAAGTGGTGCCTGAATTGGTTTTTGTTTGCTTGTTTGTTTGTTTTTGGTCATGTCTATGTCATGAATATAAAGCTTACAATGGTTAGGATGTATATTTGTTTCAGAAATGATTTCTCTTCTGCCTTTGACTTTGTCTGTATTTCATTCACAAATGTCACACTCCAGACACAAAAACATTTCTTTTGTTGCTTGTAAAAACATTCTGAGTTGATTTTCAGGATGACTCTGCACTGCTGGACAGAGAGTTCCTTCCTAAAATTCAGCTCCTTTTAAAAATATCCCTCATGGATAACAAGCGTTGCTTGTATTGTTTTCACTCCTTAGGGTGAAAAAAAAAAGGTCATTCTAATCCAGCAGCTTGTCCCTTTCCACATTTTGGTCATGTTCAGATGGTTCACAGGGATGAAACACTACAGTGAACTTCTAGAATACTTCAGTATCCATTGTCCACTATTCAGACTTACTCCCATGTCATGCCTTTATCTGGTCCATCCCAGAAAGAATGAGTCACTTCTGGAATTCATGTGCTTTGCTCGCTGTGTAGAGAGATGAACACCCATACTGGAAGATTTGTGGTTATTAAAAGGGGATTTCTCCCCACTTAGACCAGTAGAACAACTTCCTTCGGTTTTTCCTGTAGGAACCAATTTCGTTTTTATCACAAAACTTGTGATTTTGTTAATTTGTTACTGTTTTTATATTTGTAAACAGCTCCAAGGTATGTAAACTTTCGAAACAAACACAGAAACAATCTTTGGGAGTACTGGATGGTTTCAAAATGTGACAACTAAATTGTTATCCCTGTGATTAGGAATGAACATTTGAATTAGCTATGTTACTATGGTGTTAACAGTCAAAAGCAAAAACAGTATTGTTTGAATTGGACTGAAGCAACAAACAAGGTTGATTATCCTTATCTCAGCAAGCAGAGCAAACAAAGATAAACAAATATATGTCTGTTTCCTTAAGAAAAATACATAGCTCACATATTGTCTCTTTTTCCTCCCTGGCACCTTCCTTGCTGAGAGAGGTAGTGACATTTGTGAGGTTTAAGGAGTTGCTGTACAGTACGGCCTTCCTGCAAGGGTGCTATAGTTGTGTCTATTGTCAGTCCTGCACTGAGCCAGACGTTGAGCTAGAATGACCTCCAAGCTATTTTCAAATCTCTGATTTTGCATGATCCAAACCACCTGTGCACTTTTGGCCCTGTTCGTGGCACTGCAGGCTGGATTCAGGAAAACAGAGCTCTTTCTTCCTATTCAGTTGTTTGGCTTCAGTGGAGATCAGGGTTTTCGACATCAACCGTAGATACAGGCCTTTACAGCCCTGCAAGCACATCTTCCTTCAGATAGATGCTCAGGTTAATGTCCTCAGTGGTTATTTGGCTGTGTAATACCACTCATAATCATTTATTTGAAATAGTTTGGCCCTGCTGCAAAGTATGATATGAAGGCATAATATATCTTTGTGTATCTGCGTTTTTGTGTGTGCGTGTCGTAAGATTTTTATTCGATGATCTAAGCCCACAATAAATTCAAAGATGTTGGAAGATAATGTAAAACATGCAATCTGTGAAAATATGAACATATGAACAACACAGCAGACAAGTAATATGGCCCCCAGATTAAAAAGGCTCAGTAGTAGAAATCCTCTTGTGTGAACTGGCTGATGTCATCATTTAGTGAAGCGAACATTTAAATTAAATGAATTTAAAGCTTCCTATCCCACCCACTCACACTGAAGCACAACTTTACACAAGGATTTCAGCTGCAAAAGTGGAACATCTGGGTGAATAAAAAGGTCCTTGCCTGGCATCACAAAAACGTTGGAGTCAGAACCTGCTGAGTTTCTGTAGGAAGAGGGTTCAGTGACTGGCGCACCACCGTTGAAAAAGGCCATCTTGTGAGACCTTGTCTTATCTTTCCGGTCTAACAAGACATCCTCTCAGAAAGGCAGTTTCTAACCAGCCAGGATCATAGGTGGGAGGAGATGGCCCTTAAGGTAGTTTGGCTTAAAGTTTTTGGGCAGATGTTGGGGATAGTTCTGCTGGTCTTTGTCTACATCTTTCATAATAGAATTGAAATCCGCAGCAACTAGAGGTTTCCCATCTCTGCTTAAGGGCATTAAAGGGTAGGACGAGAATCTTTTGTTGTGCTTGAAAGTGGACTGGGTGCAAGTGACTGTTCTTAAAATTGCCGTGAAGTATTCCATATAACTGGTCCATATAAGTAACAATCTGTTCTGTACAGCACTACTTAAAGTTTCTGAACTGTCTTATCCTTATAAAATCAGCAGTGCAAGGATGAGCATATGTGGCTTTCCAAATGTTGTTGGATTGTAAGGTAAAAGGTAAAGGTTCCCCTTGACAATTTTTGTCCAGTCGTGTTGGACTCTAGGGGGCGGTGCTCATCCCTGTTTCCAAGCCATAGAGCCAGCTTTTTGTCCGAAGACAATCTTCCGTGGTCACATGGCCAGTGTGACTTAGACACGGAACACTGTTACCTTCGCACCAAGGTGGTCCCTATTTATCTACTTGCATTTGCATGCTTTCGAACCGCTAGGTTGGCGGCCACTGGGACAAGCAACGGGCACTCACTCCGTCGCGTGGATTCGATCTTACAACTGCTTGGTCTTCTGACCCTGCAGCACAGGCTTCTGCGGTTTAGCCCGCAGCGCCACCACGTCCCTGGGTTGTAGCTCCCATTATTTCTCCTCAGTGGCTGTGCTCACTCACTAGAAAACTATTCCAGCAGCATTTTGAGGTCCACACATTCCTCACACCTCCAGTAATCTACATGAAATATTAACACAATGTAAGCAACTATATGCAAACTGTCCCTGTCTGCAAGTCCTGCCAGCCCTGGCTGGATTGACGGGGGCTTCCTCCTCCATCCTTTGATTCATGAACAATTAGATGACGGTTTGAACAGGGTGGGTGTTTGCTACAGAACTGTTCCGGCTAAACCCAGGCTAGTTCTCAGCACTGCCCAGGTGCCTGTAACTAACTTCACAGAGTCCAAGTATTTTTTCCCTCTTGGTTATGCTCACTGGGAGGAGATCCAGTCCAATTGTTTCTGGCAGGGTTGCTCCTCCCTGAACCGAGTTCGGGAGCCACAGCAGGGATGGGTGACATGCTCTTACTGAGGGCAGTGAGGTCTCTCAGGTCCCTGTCCTCACACCCTACTCACTCTTGGGTCTGGTGTGCTTTCTACCAATGTCTCTGCCAGCATCTTTTTTGTGTGGCAGTCGGCTCCCCAGAACTGGCTTCTTCAGTCTGGGTCTCCTCTCCCTATGTTGTTACTCTCCCCTGGATGAAGGACAAGGAAATGAAAGCTCCTACGTAGATATTGATCACTAGCCTTCATGAATCCTTGAAGGCTAGTGGTCTATACATACGGGCATTCATATATAGACATGGAAAGTATAAATTGAAAAATAGCAAAATACATAGATCTACAAGGCTATGGGAGAGTTCTGATTTATAAATAGAAAAACTTGTTTCCTAGCTGCTCCTTGGTGGGGGGCTGTTAGGATAGATATCTCTATCTTTGGAGAGTGGTTGACTATGTGTTTCCCAGTTTTATGAATACTAATTTCAGTAGACTTGAGTCTTTCGGATCTGTAAAACACTTGTAATATACAATCCATTTAAATCAAAATCATGTCCTTTCCCATCTTCCTTCAAGGTGACTACATTCAAAGGAGGATGAGTCTTCTTTGAATTTTTAACAGATTCAAGAAAGATTTTAGTAGATGCTCCTTGTGATGCAGAGATTAAGAAGACTGCACCTGCTAAAATCCCCTCTCTAATACAGCTGTAGGATCCTTAAAGAATTCACTACCTAATAATGAGTTATGTACCCACCAAAGACTAGATAGTACTATTGTGCTTTTATTATCCAATTTTTCCTCCTAATACTTAAAAGGCATTTTGAACTTGAATTGTTTCTGAGCATCAAAGGATTGTTACTGGTAAAGCGGCAGTATGGATTGCCATGGAATTTTATGTCTTCTTGATATGAAAAATGACAACAGCATGATAGTCTAGCACAGTGGCCTTCTTTCTGTTGCTCACTCACTGTTATGAAGTCTTGTTTGCAATACAGATATTTTCATTTCTGTGTTGAAAATGGAAGTTAAGACATTTCCGGAAGAGTAACTTCTGAAATAAAATGGTTGCACTGTACTTTTCTGTTTTGAGAAGTAAAGTTGAGATATCCCCGAGATTTAGGATCTATTTCAATTTCTGGAGGAATCTGTTCCTTCTGTTGAGAGCACATTGTTTTGCCCATGGCATCTTAAATCAGTTCCAGATTAATTAAACTTTGGCGATTATTTGCTGGCACAAAGGTTTTGATGAGAAGCAATTACAGTAGAAGAAAAGGAATGTTGAGAGCAGTAAAGAGTGGTGTGTTTAGGGCTTTCACAGAGAAGGCTGAGCAGTTAATTTTGGTCTGTCTGTGGTGTTCAGGGAGTGTTTACATAGACCATTTGTATTTTATATCAAAGAGAAGTGGGGAGTATGGGAAGGGGGTGGAGAGAGAGAAGCCTGACCCTTGGCTGGCATTCTTTGGAAACCCTACCTTCCTCTCTGCCTCACACTCACGTAAGGGAAACAGTTACAGCAGAGCTTAGCTATTTGGGATCTCGCTCACTCTCTTGGCTAATTTATGAGATAAGAGGTTGTTAAAGAATGTGTATCAGGAAAGATGTGCAGAATCACTTAAAAGGAAGAACAAATGCTGTATTGGGGGGAGTAGAGTTGGATGAGTAGCTTGGCAGGTGCTGGAGAACTTTAATAGGATGAAGGGAGGATAGTAGTGGTGGAAGGGATATTCGGGGGGGGGGGGAAGGAGAAAAAGAAAATCCGAAGTTTCTGAAACTATTTCAGCTAGGAGTGAACTAAAATGATTGAATACAAAAGAACTATGTCTCATTCTCAGCTCAACAGGTGAAACCGGAACTACTTCCTTTATAGCAATTGAATACCTTGCCCTTTCAATCTTTTTGCAGAGCGTAAAGGAGATAAAGCACCTGCATGTACATACAGCAGACTGTCTTATTTGGGTAATTTCCTGTAATTTCTATGTTGCTAGTTTTTTGTTTTTGTTTTTGCCAACAAGGCCAGGAGTTTCTGAAATAGATATATGTGCAAGATCAGTGTGTAAATAAGAGTGCTTGTTTAAAGAAGAACGTGGATGTACTAGTAGAGTCACATGGATACAGTACTTTAAATATAGTTATAATGTGTAGCGTGTTTGTTTAGCAAATGCAGCATCATTTGCTGGCCTTCCTAAATTCATTTTTACTAAAAAGTATGAGTCCTTCCAAATGAGAGTTTTATTCTGCAGGTGCTGCCTTATCTCAGTTTTGAAGTGTCAAAGAGGATTCAGAGAATTTGTAACCCTCCCATTTTTTCCATTAGTTGTTCCATTCTTTTTTTCTTACTGCTGGATAGCAGAATATAACTCGAGGAGGAAGATACAGAATAGTTGACTGTCTTTTGACTGCTAATGCTAGGAATCTTCTACCTGGAAGTCCCTTAGGGAATAAATCTAATTGTTAGTCTTAGCTGGGTTGGACATTGAATCAGTGGTACTTCCATAAGTGTTGATATAAATCACATCCACTCAGTGAGTCTATGCCAGCTGAAACTAATAATTGGATTTAAAAAACTGGATTATACAGAGCCATAACTAGCTATTTTGGCACCCACAGCTAGTGGCACTGCCTTCTACCCACCAAAATGGAGAAGGAGAATGTGCTTGATGCTTTTGAAAAAAAAAATTAAATAAGAAAGAAAGCGAACAGGGTGGGAGATGTTGCTGTTTATTTTCCTAAGGTTATCCAGTAAATATATCTCTACATTTTAGTGCCCTCTAAATGGTGATGTCCAAAGGTAAAGACCCAGTTGCTCCACCCAAGTTATCCCTATGGGATTGTAGTCCAAACCTATTTTGATACCTAAAAAATTCACTGAAACATATTGCTTTTGGAGCTTGTACTAATGTATGGATTTGGAACAAATGGTTTTCTGCTTTGTTGTGAAAGCTGCAAATTACTAGCTTGTGTTCCTGTGGGGCAGACCAGATACTTCCTGAAGTTAATACTTCCATCCTGGTCGAATCTCACACTAACTCCACATTTTAAATATGTTCATCACCCAGTTAAAAACTTTTGCTGAACTTAAATGTAAGCACTCTGGTTATGATCTTTTCTTTTCTTTCTTTTTTTGTTTTGTGCAATGGCCTTGGAATATATTGATACAAAGAAACATTCCAGACATATCCAGGCTTTCTGGATGTATCGATTGGAATTCTTATCCTTATCATCCTTATTTACTTCCAAGAGGCACATGCGCTCATTGAGATACCAATGTGTATCTATGAGGGTGAGGGTAGTAAAAAGATGGGTGGAAAAAATGATTATGGGCAATGCAGTGGAAAAATGAAGCAATCCCACAATTAAGTAGCAAACAACAACAACCTAGGGTTGGTAACTTTTTGAGATGATGGTGTTGATGATCTATATCAGTCATTTATGGTCCAAATTGTCTGTACCAGTCATGAATATCCTGAAGCTAAGCTTGGAACACTCTGTTTGAAAATTTATTTGTTACTGTTAAAAGCTAAAAACGGGAACATTAATTAAATGCTAATAACATTTAAAACTGAAATAGCTTAATTTGCTGCATTAAAACCACCAATTCATTAACTAAATACCATATACAGTATACTTGAGTATAAGCCGGCGGAAATATAAGCCGAGGCACCCGATTTTACCACAAAAAAGAAAACAAAAACAAACAAACAAGCAAACAAACAAAAAAACATAACACCTGGGACTTGAGTATAAGCTGCGGGTGGGAAATGCAGCAGCTACTGGTAAATTTCAAAAATGAAAATAGATACCAAAAAATTGCATTAATTGAGGCATCAGTAGGTTAAATGTTTTTGAAAATACTGCCCTTCTGAGCTGCGAGAAACACTTCACTGCCTGCAGAGAAAGAAGTCATGCTGGATGCTGCACTTATCTACTGCTCTACTGCTGCATAACAAGATGGAGGGAGGCGGAGGATGGAGGAGGAAGGTGGGAGGAGGAAGATGGGTACATAGAATATGCAGAAGGAGGAGATGGGAGTGTCCTGGGAGCGGAAATGCAGTCTACTTAACCCGGGTCATCAGACTACCCACAAAGGCTGCAGGCGCCTGTAGATGAGCGGGGGAGTCTGGAGAACACCTGCACTGCAGGGGAGAACATGTAATTTTGACATTGACTTTAGTATAAGCCAAGGAGGGGGTGCTTTTTCAGCAAAGAAGTGCTGAAAAACTAGGCTTATACTTGAATATATACAGTAATTAGTTTTAAAATAAACTATAGTTAATTGAATCATTAGTTTTGAAATAAAAAGTGGAATTTACAGTGAGAATGGCTTGTAGATTCTCACTGTTGAAACCTAGTGGAACATTTCCTATTGACTTCTTTGAAATGTGTTTTCATCACTTTAAAATAGCCTTCCCCAATAGGACACTTTTGTCCAGATGGACTACAAACTTTATAACTTGGCTATTAGCTGGGAGTGGTTGAGTCCAGCATGTCTAAAATGTGAGTGGCCGAAAAATGTTTTCAGTCCAAAAGTGTGAGATCTCATCTCCCCACCTCCTCACAGAAGAGACATGTGTACAACCCCAAACAAAAGGCTGGATTTATAAGCCATCCATTTCTTAGACTAGTTTTAAATACACATCTTTAGCAGGACATTATAGAAGCTGTCTTTGAAAATATTGTGTTTTAATATTTAACTGCCAATCTAGCAGTTTGAAAGCATTAAATGCGAGTAGATAAATAGGTACCACCATGGTGAGAAGGTAACGGCGTTCCGTATCTAGTCATGCTGGCTGCGTGACCACGGAAACTGTCTACGGACAAACGCTGGCTCTACGACTTGTAGACGGGGATGAGCACCGTGCCCTAGAGTTGGACACGACTGGACTAAATGTCAAGGGAAACCTTTACCTATCCTTTACCCCCAGCCTTATTTGCCAGAGAAATTTCCAAGAAAGTGAAGAGTAAGACAAACTTCAGTTGTATCCTTTAGTATCTTTATTTGTGTTTGAAAGTACCTCAGGACTCTGTTCTTGGAGTAAAAACTGCTTCTTTGGAAATTTCTCTGGAGATAAGTGTGCTTAGAGGAAGGGCTATGTAGCTCATCCCACCTTAATATTCTGCTGAAGGTTAGAGGCTGCTTTGGCTCCAAATATAAACTTATAAGTGGGTTCCTTGAACTAAATTGTTTATGAGAAAATGGAAATCAGTAGTTTTTAGTAGTTTAAATGTCCTGTCTAGGTGGTGACTATGATAGGAAATTGGTTGCTGTGGTTTGTGTAGACAAGCAGGACAATAGGTTTGACGAAGCTTCATTCTCAAATCCAAAGTAATACATTTGAAAGTGGCCTAAAATTAATGGCTCTTTATAGATCCAGTACTTGGTGGGTCATATGAATACTTCTTCCTCTGGAGCAGCGATGTAAAATTTCTGAAAATGTCCAATTTTTCCAGAAGAAAAAAACCCAGGGGAAATGTGTTTTCTTCTTCTTCTGGAAAATGGAAATTTTTAAAAGTTTTACATCTCTACTCCAGAGGCAGGGAGAGTGTGAAGCGTATAAATATATATGGTCTCAGCAGAGGCCACTACCATAGTCATGGTAATGACTATCAATGATTCAAGGAAATTGTAAGCCATTATTTTGAAGACATTGGATGGATTGATGCCATTTGGCTTGCTTGGGAAACAAAAGATGAGTTTAACGTTAATATAAAAGCAGCATGTTATTTCCCGAATGTATTCAAAGCATTGTCCAAAAGTACAAGGAACCTGGAGGTGCACCATCTATTGATTTGTTGGGATTTAACAAGGGATTCCCTTATAACTGTTTGGGGGAAAGGTCATGTGGTATGCAAATGTAAGATGCAATTTACCTGCCAGCTTAGCAGATACTGTAATGCTTAGCATGTATCATAACATGGTATAGACAAGTACAGTCAATGCTGGGAGATGTTTACATACACATTGCAGGGTGCTGTTATTTCCTGTGACCACAACTGGCTCAAGGTCATGATTCTGACCCACTCTCCTAGGAAACCGTTGTTACTAAGTAGAACTGAATTAAGTCATATGTCTTGTCAGCTCTCAGTACTGAATCTAGGATGTTATGAGATTGTCAGCCACCGTTATCAGCATGGAGTTGATTTAAATTGCGATTTAAATCACAATCTAAATCACTAGTTAGTAAGCATTTTGTTTTTTTTAAAAAATCTGATTTAATTTTTTTACTGATTTTTTAATTTAAATCAGAATTTTTTAAAAAATAAAATGTTTACTGACTAGTGATTTAAATTGCTATGATTTAAATCAAATTCACCCTGTCACCAATAATAATTGTGTAAAACTACACGATTGAGAGTCTAGCCTTCCATGTCCGCTGGCCTCCATTTTTTATTAAGCAAATGCACCAGGGCCTGTCATATCTATATGCAATGTAGGGCCTCCATTGCTGAGAAAAGGCATATATAGAACAGCCAATCCTTTTTAGGGCAGTGTCGCTTCCTTTATGATTCAGTGCCTTCTCCAATCTTAATGAAAGCCACTTTTTCTTCAGTTACTAAGAAGACCTGTTTCTTTTATGAACAGATGGGTTAACAGTTTCTTTCTGTGGTACACTGGTGGATAATTACTTTTCTACATGACCCTGGAGCTTAGATGTTTTCTCTCGTAGCCATGGCTTTCAATTTATTCCTCACAAAAAAAAATGAACAAAATTCACAGATAAAGTTTTTTGGGGTGGGTCATGTCTCTTTTATCCTCAGGGTGTGAGCCTGGACAACGTACGTTATTTTCTGACCCTCCAGGACGTGTGCTCATTTCATCTCTTCCTGCTCCTGAGGAGTGAACTCCTGAACAGATTCAATTCTTATCACAGGTATAGCCAACCCTAGCAGAAGTGCCAAAGGTGTCAGAAAGAGAGGAGATGCAGTCAGAAAGTATTGCGTCATGTATAGGGTTATGATCTTGCTTGAACATTCACGGCATGTTCCAGGAAGGCCATGTTGTGCTACTGAACCTCCTCCTGGAGTTCAGGTCTCTGGCTTTACCTGTTGAGAGCTTGATGGGTCCTGAAGGATGGTGTCTTGTTTCAGAACTGACTGGTGCTTGTGTCAGGCACGTAAGAGGCTTTCAAACAAAAGTACTTTGCTTAGTGGAGGAAGCCTGTGACAGAAGGGTCTTGGGGAAGCTGGTACAGTACAAACACATGACCGGCCCTTCTTGGTAATCCCCTTGCAAGCCCAAATCCCAATGTGTGCCTAATCGGAGTGAGATGCTGCGGAGAAGTGGCAGCCTCTCTGCCTGACAGCCACCTCCACGCTCCCCCTCCCAGCCTCTCGGAAAAGGAAGAGAAAACCCCAGAGGCAGCCACACTGAGATCCAGATGAGACAGCCAGAGCAGCAGAATGGGATGGTAGAGTGGCAAATTGAGGACGTGGCTGGAGCGTGACACCTTGAGTGTTTCTGCACTCAGGATGCGTTGGATCAGAACAGGTAAATACAACTAGTGAGATTACATGTCTTTGGTTGGGCGCTTGTACTGTCTGCACTCCCTCCCCCCCCCCCACTGCTTGGTATCTTTCTGTGGATTTCAGCTAATTTCCTTCATGTTCTCCCAGGAAGCAGCAGAGACCACAGTGAGGTGTGTGTGTGTGTGTTGTTGTTTAAGTTCCCACTCTGATTTGGAAAGAGGTTCCAAGCCAAGGCTTGAAGAGATGTGTATTAACCAAGTGTCCAGTATGGTTGTTCATCAAAATGACCTGCTGGCCCCTTCCATAGTTACAATGCTATTTGAGTCATTCAGTAATGCCACTACATTTTTAATTCAGAGGAAGAGACAGGAAGAAAAGGGAAGAGACAGAAACAAAAAGAAATGGATTCCTAGGAGGTGGTGAAAGTTGTGGTAGCAGATTGTGTCAGAGAAGGACAAGTTTAGGGAGAAGAAGGAGCATGAATCCCTTCGTGCACAATCTGCTTGACATTTCAGAATGAATAGGATGAAAGCTAGAGTCTAGAGTCTTTCTGTAGCTAGAGTCAAGGCTGGAAGCACAAGAGCTCTGAACAAAATGTCTAAAGGAACTCCTGGCTTTGACAAGTTCATCCCAGCTGATGGAACCTCTAGAAGTGGGAGAGGCTTTGCTGATGGAACTGAATATTGCAGAAGCTTGCAGAAGGGGGTGTTGAAGAGAT
The DNA here is from genome assembly GCF_051106095.1 of Pogona vitticeps. NCBI lineage: Eukaryota > Metazoa > Chordata > Lepidosauria > Squamata > Agamidae > Pogona > Pogona vitticeps. Next base: position 248,791,441 of record NC_135783.1, read on the forward strand.
TGGACTTGATGACCCCAGAAGGTCCCTTCCAACTCTGCAGTTCTAAGATGATGGTGCTTTTTTCCCATGGGGGGGCTGATAATATGACCAGTATGGCAGCAAATTATTGTGTATCTTGTAGTACATTGATTATTTAAATGTAAGAACAATTATTCTTGCAGTTCTTGAGCTGGGCAGTCAGTTCCAAGGAAATCAAGGTATCAATAAATTTTCCTTTCTGAGAGGGTCTTTTTTTTTCCTGATTGTGATTATTTCCTTCTGACATACTTGTTCAGTGCAGTTCAAAGTGGGAAAATTCCAGAAGGGATTCACTCTATGTCTGTTTTTCCCAGATAGCAATTTTGAAATGTCTTACTTTGAGGCAACCCTCTTTTTTTGTAAATGTTATTTGCCAAGAAATTACTATGTTTTACAGAAGGTTCTGAGGGCTTTTTCCTGGTTATGCCCTTTGGGTTACCATGGGATGCCGTTCAGATCTTCTGGGCCTCAGTGTGGCACAGAACAGGAAAAAATTGGGATGGCAGCTCCCAGAATCCTCCAGCCAGTATGAAACCCACCCACCCCGGATTCTGGCAGTTGTAGCCCCAAAAGTATGTTTTCCAAGCTGATGTGTTGAAATGTGTGAATTAGGATACATACGTACTACTCAATGTATACCACTTTAAAAAGATTGCTGGTGGAAAAGATGATTTACAGGGACGATGGCCCGCAATTATCAGTTTTTATTTTATGTATTCTATGTATATTGCTTCCTGCTCCCAAAATATCATGGGAGATATATAGTGTCCCATGATATTTTGGGAGCAATATCATGGGACCCTCCCCGTATGTTCACAAGAATTCTGTGAACTAGATAGAGAGTGATCTGGAACCTTCCAACAAAGTGCTTGCTTTCAAGAATCTAAACTCATCACAGACATCTGTTCAAATACAATTTAATTCTTCAAAAGGTTGGTTGTTGCCATCTCTTCCCCAGGTAAAGGATGCTGGCCATCCACTTGCTCTAAAAGAAAATGTGATTCATCAGACCAGGCATCCTTCTTCTACTGCTCCATGGTCCAGTTCTGATGCTCACATCCCCATTGTAAATGCTTTCGGCGGTGGGCAGGGGTCATCACGGGCACACTGACCAGCTGGTCTGTGGCGACATAGTTCTATACACAGCAAACTGTGATGCACTGTGTGCTTTGACATATTTCTGTCATGGCCAGCATTAAGTTTTTCAGCAATTTGAGCTACAGTACCTGTTCTGTGTGATCAGATGAGACAGGCTAGCCTTCGCTCCCCATGTGTATCAATGAGCTTTGGGTGTTTGTGACCCTGATGGCAGTTCAGTCATTGTCCTTCCTTGCGCCACTTTTGGTAGCAAGGAATACCTGGAACCACTGCGTACCAGGAACACTCTACAAGACTTGATGTTTTGGAGATGCTCAGACCCAGTTGGATAGTGCAGCTGTCCTTAGTGGGGGCCATATGGCCCCCGGGGGACCCTGGCACATTTGAAAGGTGCCATAGACTGGAAACAATTCTTCACACATCACCTCATGAGGTTTGTTACATGACTTATATAATCCTGATTTGGCCTATGTTTCTTTCATATTGTGTTTGTGCCCACAGCTCCCTCCCCCAAAATAACAGGTTGAAAATGTCCGGTCTAGCCATCACTTTTTGGCCCTTGTCAGGGTCACTATCTTTTCACTTGCCCATATTTCTTCTTCTAACCCATGAAATTTAGGAACTGACTGTTCACTTGCTGCCTAATAGATCCCACCTTTTGACAGGTGCCATTGTAACAATATAATCAATACTATTCACTTCACCTATTAATGTTCTTAATGCTGTCATTGATCAGTGTTCTTTACAGGTGATGTCCTGTTCTCACTCATTCTATGCAAATCTTTCCTTACCTTAGAGTGAAATCATAAGTGGAAGGATGCTTAGGAGTTGTTAAAGTAACCATGATGTTTTTTTTTGCTGATGCTTCCAAATAGTCTCTTCACCCACAATACATTATGTATAAGGTTGTCTGTTGCTATACAGCTACTTCTGTGCCTGCATATATATGAAGATAATGCAAGAATCTTTTTTAAAAAATGTATGGTTATTGGGAGGCTGTCATTCAACTCAGACATATGCTGAGCACTCCTTTGTTCTTGCACATAGTAGGAGGACATTGCTAATACTGTAATAATATGCAAGTAGCTTTTGCCTTTTTATGCCATGGAGAATCTTCTCATGGCATGTCTCCCTTCCTGCCTCCGTTTTTGTGAAACAATAATCGAAAATGATAGCTGTAAGGTAGAGATGAGAGGTCATGGAATTGAGACTCTTCCCTCTAAACTGAGGTTCTACACTACAAGTAGTCCATGTATCTCTTCACTTCGGAGCTGGCTATTTGCTACAGGGAGCTACTGAACACATAGACAAACACATAAGCATTGTATTCTCGATTTACCCTACCACTATCCCTGCTCTAGTCTTTAATAAGCATAAACACAATTGGAAACATCTGCTTTTTTTTCATTTTGCTTTCAGAATGGATACTTTTGAGTTTGTGTGGTTGTAGAGTACTCTGGGTAATTCGTTTGTCCCTTACAAAGATGCTGTTGATTGGCTAGGTTTTTGCCCTTGGACTTTGTGCTCTGTCTGATAAGAACCCCAATGAGCTAAATGAATCTGAGGAATTATTAACTTAGCGTGTGTGGTGCCAAAGAAAAGGAGCGGCTTTCCTGAGACACAAACAAGACCCTGATGGCACATTAATAGATTATTGCTAATGATTTTACAGAGTGTCATTTTACTTCCCTCCCCTGGCCAAATTATTTTCAACTTTTCAAGTGCTTAGGAAAAAAAAAGTAATAACCCTCCTTACCCTTTGTTTTTTTGTATCTGCTTCAGGGAAAAATGTTCGCAGTTATGTAATGTGGAAAGATCATTGACTAGATAGAAGAGATGAAAGCAGGTGCTGAGGAGGAAATCCTCTTATCATTGTCTGTAGCATTCATGTCTTCCACTAACTTAAGCAGCCATCCGTCCTTCTTTTTGTGCATCAAAATCTATGTGCTTGGAAAAAGTCCATCCAAGCCATCTTGCTTAGCCAGCCCTTTCATATTTTGACTGCAACATCACTCTCTGGCTAGGTGGGCTACCATCTAGATTCATGTAATTTCTTCCATTTACTTCATTCTACCCCTCCCTCAAGTTGGCTTTGATACTAAAGCATGCTTTTTTTCTTGCTGGTCTCTACTTCCTGGTGGGGATTGGACTATGTTTGTCTTGCTTCATAATGGTGGGGATGTAAGACTGTGACCTTCTTGCTTTATTTAGTAGTTTGTTCTGTTCTTTTTTATTTCTGCATCAGTTTGCAAACTCTGCCTGAAATACAACTTTAATTGTACAATGGCACGTACCCTAATTCCTATTTTGTTAAACATTTTTAGTGTGCTCGTAAATGTTTGTAAGTTGCTGTTCGATTAGCCAGTTTTTATTGTGCATTGACCTGTAGGAAAACCCAAGTTGTAGATAAGTAGGGGAGTCATTGGCTCCCTTGTGCTAATTGATTTTGCTAAATTTTATTTATTTATTTAATTTTAATTTTTATTTATTATTTAAATTATCCTTGATACTATCTCATATTGGGAAGAACTGACTTACTTGGAACAGCTTCTGCTGCAAATTTTGAAGAGTGAAGGTGTGTCCATTTCTGAGGAAGGGATCCCTGCTCTTAAGTGGAGTTGCAATATGATGCCTCATTTGCTGCTTATCTCACTGAACTTTGTCTGATATATTGTCATGACTTAAAATGTCAGGAAGGAAAACTTCAGAGTGGAACTTGGAGTCTGCAAGTCTGTAGCTATGAAGTACAAGTGCAAGTAATGCTGTGTTTTGTTTCCTTATTCTCCAGATGAGTGTGTGTGTGAGTCTATGACATGTTTTTGTTTTGGTTGCCCATAAAATCTGAATCGTCTCACCTGGATATTCTTGAATCATAGACAAAATAAATCCAGATGATTATATTTTTCACAAATGCCCCGTTAGTTTAGAATATGAAGAGCTGTACTGTTTTTCAGGGACTGGTAAAGATAAATGGCTGAATGGGGGCAAAATGAAAGAAAGCTAAGAGTAGAAAAATATGCTGATGATTTGCATTCTAATTGCTAGAAGCAAGTATCATAGGACTGAAAACACTTTTTGGGTTAGACTTAAGTGGTGAGGGTTTTTTTAGATTCACACAGAAAAACAATACTCATTCTAAATAATCCTATTAAAAGGTAGAGATTTAGCAAACTAACAAGTATCAAGAAGATGGTTATTTTAAGGAACATGTATAAAGCATAGATGCAAGACTTTTAATTACTATCTTCAGGAAACCCATCTTCCAGCCATCTCTTGCATTTTTTAAAAGAGAGTTCTGGTCTGCACCAGCTACTAAATTATTAAAGTTTTGGAAACGTGATGACAACAAATTTTGTTCTACTAGTAAATCTTCCTGTCACTTGCTTATCTTTTTGTGTGTACTGTATGTGTGTGTGTGCATGCACACAATAGACACACTCACAAACAGACAATGATATCTTGCAAATAGGAAGATATATATTTAGACCACACAGTAAAGAGCATTCTTTAGGGTCTAGTGAATATACAAGTCAAAAACATAAATATAGAATTTTATGTTAAAGCAATAACAAAGCAGCATAAATTATAACAACACAAAGAAAAATTGGTGGCGGGGCAAGAACTGTGGAATGTATAAGAAAACAACTACTAGCAAACGATCTGAATGTAAAAGCATTAAAACAATCTTAATATGCCTAAGAAAATAAAAACGGTCTTCTCCTGATACTGTACTGAATAGTCCACTTTGTAGGTGCTTCCTAGACAGGGTGGATAAAAAGCAATGATTTTTTAAAAATCAGTTTGATTTAAATTGTGATTTAAATTGTTGTTTAAGTCAAACCTTCTGTGCTACAAGGCCTCTTGTGGAGGAGTATTCCATCAAGGGGACGGGGTCTCCACTGAAAAGGCCCTTGTCTTGCAGCCATCCCGCTTTCTTCATGGCAAAGGGCTCCTGGAGGAGGGTAGCTCATATGCCCATGTTGGCCATTTTTACAGGCAGTAATCCAAATGGGATGTTACGATAGTGTGAATAACTCTTGTTATGGAAAGACTATCTCTGCCAAAGTAGATTTGTAGTTGGTACCTCCACCCCAGTTGATAAAAGGCACCCAGAGCCATTAGTCTAAATCCAGCTGGTAGACCCATTGAATCAGTTGCAAAAGAGTCGGTCAGCACCTGTGTAAATCCTGTTGGTTCAGTTATCTATTATAGTTGGGAGTATCAGTTGGATTCAGGCCCAGATTCAGTAGTACTGTATATCCCAAGTCCTAACTAAGCAAGTGATTCTTTTTAGTGGGTGAGTGGGATTTGTGCAGGTATTGTGGTCCCAGAATCCCCAACACCTGCATTGTGGGAACAAAAACCAGCCAGAAATGGAGAGCCCCATGCTTCTGGAGAGCTGCATCTGTTTGTCCATTTCATTGTTGCTTCATAACACATCTCATTTAGACCCAAACCAGCAATTTTTAAAAGATGGAATTGACCTTGTTGTCAGATCTGGTTTTGGGAAAAATTTGCAGGTGCAAACCATGGGGTGGGGGGAGAGTAGAAAATATGGTGATTTCAGTCCCCAGCCCCCCCCCCATGTCTACCCATCATTTCTTTAAGAAAAGTGTAACCCTCTCTGGAATAGACTGGATAGAATTTAACCAGACAGATGAACATGGTTTCTCTGTTTTGTTTGCATAGAGTTAAGAAATTGCTCAGTGTAGAATAAGGTGGATTACATTTATACTGTTTTTTTATAAAGTAATATGATGACTAGAGTGCTTTGTAATAGGGAATAACATTCTGCATTTGATGCAGTGCTGCTTTCAGGTTGGACTGATAAGTTTTGAAGGGAAGAATAGTTTAATGCCTTCTCAAAATATTGGAAAACTGTATATTATTGCCCAACGTTCCAGTTAGAAATTACACTTTTAAAAAAATAGATAGGGATAAAGCTGGGTTGTTCTTTTAAAGTTGTTTCCTGTTTTACCCAGCTTGCCAAAGTAGACCATGCGCTTTTGCAGCTCATTCAGCAATGTGTATTAATTTTAGGGTGCTTGGGATAACATTTGTTGGAGATTGAACAAATCGTTAGTCTAGATCTTAGAGAAGTAAGCCACTGTCGTGGGATTACAGTTTCCAGTATCTTCCAGCCAATAGGGTCAGTAGACCCAAAAAGTAATTTTTCCAAACTCTATGCAACTACTTTAAAAGCATACCTAGTGGACTGAAGATTTTACAGCTCTGTTTGAGTGACCGGCACATAGATAACAGTTGCATGCAGATAGGTAACCTGTGCAGTTGGTCATCTTTTTACCAACACTTCTGTTCTTCAGTTTTTTGGATCTGTGGGTTTCAATTTCATTGTTTTCCTGTTTGGCACTATGTAATTGCAAAACAGAAGGAAAAAAAGAATTAAAAACAAACAAACAAAAACAAATTACAGTACTCCTAATGTAGCACATACAGTTATTTAAAATTCTTTGGAAATATGTTCAAGGGGCATTTTCATTAGTGTGGGCTCTTTCCCTGAGAAGAAAAATATTGGATAAGAACTGGTTAATTAAGGAAATTGAGACTACTCACCATCATTCTTTATTATGGTCACAGACCAGCAAGGTTATAAGAAAACAGAACATACAGAAAGAACTCCTATATGGAGTGTATGAATCCTTCTTTCAAGGTGATTGCAACATTTTATCTCTAGTTCTCATAGCAATCAATAAAAATTTAGACACCTGGTCAGTAATATAACAAATCTATGGGGCTACCGTGCAGAGAGACACCTATTATTTCTGCGGTCATCATACATTCTGCAGTGAAAAATAACATATTCAACTGATTCGATTTCTCCCTTTCCACAAGGACAAGTTCGGTCATTAAACGGAATTTCCCTAAATCACCCATCTAGTATAGCTGATGATAATACATTAAAGCGAGCTAACATGAATGCTCTCCTATATTTTGGAATGGACAATGCATATAAGTATGGAGCAATGAAGAGTCCGTAGTTATCAATTTTATTATAGATCAGTGGAGAGAAGCGTTTATTAGCTGCAGTTCTTAAGTGCTGTAGTCTATTAGTTAAGGAAATTGAGAAGCATGAAAGGATGACTGTCCCTAGATGATAACTTTAAGATATCAGATGAACCTAAATTTAAGGAGTGCTTTACAGATGAAAAAGCAATGATGTATTTATCACCAGCATGGTTCAATTTTCTCATTTAAATCTGCATTGTTAGAGAAACTGGTTTCTTGCCAGATTCTGAACTGCACCTGTATCCACCAATGCAGAAGGTAGTGTGTAAAGTAGCAAAGTTGTATCAAGAATTATGTAAATGTAATAATCAGCTTCTGCTAGAAATAGTGAAGTTTCCTTGGCCAAGACTTGAAACTCAGACCTCAAATTTCTGCTTTTTGTGTGTGGTGTTGCATTAACACTGAGCAAACCGCTATGATCTATCATGAGGTGGAGGGCATTATTTTCCTTCAGTGTGCAGCTGGAAGGCTTATAAAGCCAGCAGTCTGACCAACCAGTTACTTGGGATTGTGAGCGGCATGGATAAAATCCCTATGCTTGTTCCTCCTCCAAACAGTCAGTGAGCGCTGTCATTGATTTTTCTGACAATGGTTGTCCATGCTGTGCATAGAGGAAGGGGAAACGGCATATACAGCTTCATTCAGACCTGTCCAGCTTGGGATACTCATGAGGAGGCTTGCACGCACGCACGCACGCGCGCGCGCACACACACACACACACACACACACACACACACACACAAGTGTTTGTACTGCCTCCACACATAACATTCAAGATGATTTTAAATATAGTTATTCAAGTATTTCATAGTTTGCTTACATTGCAACTATAAAAATTAGCATCCTCTTAAAATGTGCAGTACTTTTTAAGGAAGAAAATTCTATATTTGATCAGTACTATGTTTGGCATAAAGGTTAAAGCCCTGACGGTATCTTGTGCTCACACTACAGGGTACACAGACCTTGTGGTTTTTCACATGAGTTCAGACTATTCTTTCCAACCCAGCAGTAAACCTAGAAGGGAGAACACTGGGGCTCAGGAGGGTATGCGCTTTCCGAGTAACACGCATGCATGCAGAACTCATTACGCATTTGGTTCTCTTTTTGTGCCAGTTGCAGAAGGGGGATATTCACTGCCCCGTGGAGTGTGCCTGAGTCCCATTGTTCCTAACAGGGCAATCTCAAGGTTGTGTAACTTTAAACCCGGAGATCTCTGGAGCAGTCGCGGATTGTTCCACCTGCAGAGCAGTTAGGCTCCACAGTGGCTAATAGGATTCCGACCAGTGGATTTAAAATGTACAACTGTGGATTTAGGGGTAAAGAAGAACAAATATGGTGGAGGCAAGAAGGTTTTTCTTAAAAAAAAACAAACACCTTAGGAATGGCCTTTCTAAACCCGTGCTCTCATGTACTGTTGGTGTGTTTTCATAAGGTGTTGCAATACCTAACAGTTGCTGCCGTATTTATAAAAAACAGTCCTAATAGTAAAATAGTAAAACGTTTCTAATAGTAAAGGTTCAAGTTTTAATGGTAATGGTTGTTGTGGGTTTTCAGGGCTCTTTGGCCGTGTTCTGAAGGTTGTTCTTGCTAACGTTTCGCCAGTCTCTGTGGCCATGGGCATCTTCAGAGGACAGCGTTCTGTGCTCTGACAGAGTTTAATGGCAAGTTTAATTCAAGGCAGACCACTCCCCACCAAACCTCACTGAAACTGGTTAACAAATTTAATGCAATATTTAATGTAGGTTTCATCATTCAAATTCAGTGTAATAATGCATTTGCCATATTACTTTTTCTAGAATTACTTTATTCTATAGGTTAATATGCCGGTAGCCATCAGAGTCACTTGGCTAAAGAATGAAAACTTGATCTCCATAACGAGAAGAACTGTGCCATAACAAAGCTTTGCTAATAGGCAACATATTTCATTTGTGAGCATGGTTCGAACACAGTACCAAGACATCGGTTAAGTGTAGAAGCCCTGAATGTCAATTGAACATGCCTTCAAATGTTTTCTAGTTTTAATAGTCGTATTAGAAGCGTGCCATAGTTTGCTGCTCTAGCTGAATGGGTGTGGTTTGCCCTTGCTTTGCAACCGGCATCAAATCCTGGTTTTTAATCCCAGTTTCCAAGATAGACTCTTCATTTGTTAGATTTCTACCCTGCCTTTCTCCCCCAAAGAGGACTCAACATGGATCAAAATAAAAGAACTAAAGTACAAATTTAAAAACATGGAATATAATAATTTTTTAAAAACTTCAAAAGTGATGAAATATAAAAAGTTTTAAAATAGAGAAGAGAAGGTAGCACTTTCCTTAATTAAATTCTCCTATACAGAAACTGCATGAACATAAAGACTTTGTTCCTCCAGCAGAAGTGCAAGGTTGGTGGAATGGTATTCCTTGAAAGGCAGTTCCATAACCAGGGAGCAGCCACTGAGAAGTCCCACTGAGAAGGGAGGTGCAAAACTTTTGCTGGTTTGGATGAAACTTCAAGCCTTACAATTGCTGAGGAAGTATATGGGCAGGGGAGGATATCTGCAAGCACATGGGCCCTTTCAGGCTCATATACATAACTGGAAACCATCGTTTGGCATTATAGTTTGAACCACACTGTCATATGAATTGCAGTGTTCACTCAGAATTGTTTGCAGGTCCTAACTAGCACCTTCTTTTTGGGCAAGGGGTAATGAAAGGACATGATGCCATAGCTCCAGGAAAACAGGCATTGCTGAGCAATTGTTCCTTCAAATGAAACTCCTATTGCAAGAACAAGTGAGGTGCAACGTGTTTTTTGTTTTATTTTGTTTTTGCTCAACAGAAGCAAAATAGTTGAAGCTTGTCTCCTGATGCTGTGGGTGCCCCATCGCTGGAGGTTTTCAAGAAAATATTGGACAGCCATCTGTCCAGGATGGTATGAGGTTTGAGATGGTATGAGGTCTCCTGCCTTGGGCAGGGGGTTGGACTAAAAAATCTCTAAGGTCCCTTCCAACCCTATGACAGTTCTATGAATCTCTTTCAGTACTTGCTGCAGAACAGGTTACACAGTGAAGGAGAAGTAGTTGTGTACATGTATGTCAGTATCTCCCACAATCCATGATTGCAATGTGGTAGTGTGGCAGTATTGCAAAAGAAGCTGAATTTTGCTTCCTAATATTATTGGCAGATTTTAAAGAATTTGTCTGCTGCTAAATCTCTTGGAAGCATTCCATGTTGCTTTCATCCCATGCTGCCTTTAGCATCAGAACAAAGGTCTATAACTGATCTTCTCTAGCAACTTCTCTAGAAGGGCAGAAACAATTGCCACTTGCCCCAAACTATATTATTGATGCAGCAGTCCTTAATTCACTATAGGCTTTTTTTTTTAAAAAAAGGTTGGTTGACTTGTTACGTGCATCAGCCTTAAAAGAGGTTATTAAATCCACTCTGACTTAATAGCTCCCTCTTCCTCTGTTCTGTTTCAGCTTTTGTCCACTGCAATGGTTTTTGCTTGCTAGAAAAGACATTGAAGCACTGCTGTAACTCTTTGTTTAGCCAGTAGCAAAAATAGTTGTTTTCTGGAGACAAATGGATAATGCCCCTTTCTCCCATTGGAATCTAAACTTTAGGGGGATGATTAGAAGTGTGCTCAGAAGAAGAGAAGCTACTTCTTGTGATATGTGCTCTGTGAGTACTAGTGACAATTCCAGGACCATGGACAGCAATACTGTCATTCACAAGCTTCCCAAACATCCCCCCCTCTCTCTCTCTTTTTTTTTTTTTTGGCTAAGAAAGAACAACGGGAAGTGACACTCATATCATTTTTGTTCATTTCCCTGTTGCTATTTGTGTGTAAATATTGACATATTTACCCTAGGCAGCTTAAATATTTCTGTCTTCTGCCATAAACCTGTTTACTGAATGATCGTTTTGTTATTCTGTGGTGATTCTTATCAAAACTCTACATTTTGGATTATGTTTGAAGAGTTCAGTTCAGCCAGTGTACTTAAAACAAGCTGCTGTCTGGTACTGATGTTTGTGTTTAATCATTGCTTTTGTCTTCTAAAAAAATACGTGAAGGGAGAACAGTTCAAGATGGTGCTCTAAATGTATGCCTGCCTTTGTCTAATACGAAGAGGCTTCCAAAATTCAGGGTAGAGGTAGAGGAAAAGACCACCTCTTCTGCCATTGAATTGCAGGTCCTTGCCTATTATTTTTATTGCCTTCATCAATGTTCTCTCTAAGCTGCATGGGTGCACAGTGTAAGGCCAACCACACCCATTCAGCTAAACCAGCACAGTGCTGTATGACTGCCACACACCTGAAGGCACTGTTGCCACCCATTTGGTTCCAGTTGTGGCCAGAACCCCACACATGAGGGGCAAAAGGCCCCTGCCCATTGCTGGCAGAAAATTAGAGGGAACATTGAATATAATCCGGATTCTGAGGAAATATCAGCTGTGCACAATTCCAGAAGAATTTGGTCTATACTTTTGACATTCTATGATTATCGACCAACGTTATTCTGAGTTTCCCTAAGGATATATCTGTATATACTTATGTACCGATATACATATATACCAACCAAAACTCAGTTCACTATGAATCTTTCAGACATGACAAAGAATCCCAAATATTTTGTGTTTACCTATGTTAATGCAAGCTCCAATACAAGGAAAGTAAGTTCTACGTATACTTCCCATCTCTCCATTTGTCCTTCTCTTTGTTTGTGTTAAGTTATTTGTGCTTCAGAGCATGAGTTATATGAGATGAGAAGGAAATCTAGATGTAAGGATATGGATATGTAACTCTTACTGAAACCTTCTGTTTCCCCTAATAATGCACACCGGTCCTGCACACAGGTGTGTGATGATGGCTCTGCCTGAGTGGGCTGTCCACCTTTTCTGCAGGCCTCCTGGCAGCATTTCCCAAGACCTCGCTTCCAGGGCAGCCTGGAAGTGAAGACACTGGATGCTCATGTGGGGACAAGGAGAGGAGACTGCAGACTTGCAGACTCAAGAGAAGGGTGCAGGGGCTGTTGGTGGGCATGAAGATCCAGGTGGAATTGTCAGGAGGAGGGAATAGAAAGAAAGGAGGACTAGCTGGAGTCCACTGATCTTCTGTGCCCTGGAGGAGAAGGATGAGCCTTTTGCCCTTTGTGAACCCTGGACTATGGGAAGGACAATGTTTACCCAGGGCTAAGGGTTGGTGAATGAGGAGCTGCATCCCACTGTGCCAGGGCCAACATTAAGGTAGTGTGGACACCATCCAACTGCGGCACCCAGAAATTATGCTGGAGGCAACACCACCAACACCATTGGCTGATGTGCTTGGCTTGGAAGCAGGAGAAACAGCTGCAGGAGGAGGGCTGTTTTTATGCCCAGTGTATCAGCTGTCTCTGAGGAACGTTCAGTTGCTGGGGATAGTGATTTCAACTCAGCTCAATCTGGGAATTTCTAAGGATTTGTGACTGGTGAGCACAACTAAGGGCCAAGGCAAAGAATTGCTGGGAGCTGGGAACAGAGGACAAGGTTGGAGGGACCATTGTAACCTTTTTAGTGACAAAATGAAATTAGTTGCACCGGTTAACCAGCCTGCTGATTTAATGGAACCCATAGTGGAAGACTTGACCCCATCACCCCACAACCAGCAGGGAGCAGCAAGGATCACATGTGATGACAGGAGCAAGAGCTAAAGCCTGTATTGAGCCTATAGGAATCTTGTGTGCAAAAGTGTTGTGCCAATGGTGAAGTGACTTGTGTCCCTTTGAATAGGTAAATGCAGTGCTCTCCCACCTTTTTCAATCTTAATTAGAGCTCTGCTGATTGATTTCCATATTGAAAAATGAGTAACTTATTAGAGCCACTAATTTCCCACTAACCACGGATGCAAAAATGAGTACTTTGTTACAGGCACTAATTTTTTACAGTGGGGTCTTGACTTGAGAACTTAATCCGTATTGGAAGGCGGTTCTCAAGTCAAAAAGTTCTCAGGTCAAATCTGCATTTCCCATAGGAATGCATTGAAAACAATTTGATCCGTATCTGCTCTTTTCCGTCCATAGAAACTAATGGGAAGCTGCTATTCCGCCTTCAACCACTAGAGGGGGATATTTTGTTTTTTTTTTCTTAGGTCAAGAAAGGTTCAGGGAAGGCAGGGAAAATACAGTCCAGGCAGTCCAGTACCAGGCAGTCTGAAGACTGTCTCCCAATCCACTCTCTAAATGCTGGGAGGAGTGAGGAAGCAGACAGGCACCCTTTTCACTGGCCAACAGTTAACTGAAAGTTCAAATTTTGCACTTTCCCTGCCTCCCACGTGGGTTTTTTTCAGTTCTTAACTCAAATCTAAGTATGTAAGTCAAGTCAATATTTTCCTATGAGAGCGATTCTTAAGTCAAAATGTTCTTAACTCAAGCCGTTCTTAAGTCAAGACCCCACTGTATAGGGATAATAACATGACGGCACCGGCCCTTTGCCACTACTATTACCCACAAACCGCTGCTCAAAAGCCTGATGCTTCTAATCGTAGAGGTATTATGCTGGCCATCATGATGACCAGTGACATCCCTAGGCATGTGCCTTCCAAAAATTAACCCCATCCCCTCTAAATCTGGGGGTTTGTAGTATCTTAGTGCTGGCAGAACATTGTCTGAAGTATCAGGAACTAGCTTCATAAAGGGGTTGTACACCTCTGCTTAATAATGAGTCCAACTGCGTCAGTACAGTACTAAAGTATAGTTAAAGGCAATGAAAGAATTGTCAGAAAGAAAGCCTGGTGTACATATTTCCAAATGTAATTCCTGATTTGCAGGGCATGTTTTTTTATAGAGAATCAGGGTAACATCCTTTCAAATCTCCTACCTTAATGTGAGAATATCTTTACACCTTCTTTTAACCATACCTAAAGCATGGTAAGCAAAAGCTCTGGATTATAGGGTTATCTTCAGATCATCCCTTAGAAAGTAAAGTAGAAGGGGGGCATATCAGTGTTAGAGCTGATCCCCTAATAATTAATTCCTTGAAAGTGGAGCTCTGAAGTAAACTTAGAAATTTTGCAGTTAACATGAAACTGAGAGTAGCTGTGAACAGCAATGGGGATAGAGAAATAATCTGCAAAGGTTTTGGAAACTATATAAAGCTTGGTGGAGGAGATAAGCAATCAGTCAGTATTTTCATGTCTACTTCATTGTGCCACTGTCTTAGAGAATAGGCACAATGTATTCGTGAAGGCTTTCACGGCCGGGATCTAATGGTTGTTGTGGGTTTTTCGGGCTTCTTGGCTGTGTTCTGAAGGTGGTTCTTCCTAATGCTTCACCAGTCTCTGTGGCCATGGGCATCTTCAGAGGACAGCAAACTGTGCTCTTGTGTTGTTTGGCTAGGGCGTGGAGTATTTATGGCTGTGAGATGGGATGATTAGTGTATATTGTTGTGGGTGTATTGTTTTCTGTGGATGGGTGATTAGTGTGTTTTGTTGTGTGTGTATTGTTGTGATAACCACCTTCAGAACATGGCCAAGAAGCCCGAAAAACCCACAACAACCATTAGAATAGGCACACCTTTCTTCTTAGAGAACCTGATTGCAAACACTAGGGTTCTGTGAGCGGGAGGAACCTCTTGAGCAGACGGGCAAGAAGAGATTAAAGAGTGGTCCGTAAGAAGCTAATTAAATATGGCTTTGCACTAAATGGCAGGCAACATTGTGCATCAGAACTGCCAATTCTTCAACTAGTAAACACCTGCTCCTTATTGCTCTTTTTGTGACACCAGCTAAAAAACTGTTGTCTCATGTGATCGTAAAAACATTTTCTCTTCATAAAATGACTAAGAATAGTGCTGAATAGGAGGGGATGAAACTTTGGGGGAAACTAATATAACAGGTTGTGTACCCTGTGTGTACCACCATTTTGTTGGCTTGATTTGGTCAGTGAATCATTAACCTGAAGTTCTTGTTACAAATTGGTAACCATAAGTATTGCAAAACTGAAACTGGCGCCCTGAGGATTCAAGGATGCATATACATAAAAATTGACAGCATAAAATCCTGACGTTAAATATTCATTTAGTGATGTCTGTATCTCTGTGAAAGTACATTTTGGGAAGTTTACAGATGATGCAGAAATCTTCTTTCCTGTGTCAAGTTTTCTTGCTTGATAACTTATAGTAACACCTAAACTTGTGAAAATCTGAGGGTGGGGGCATGATTACCTTCTTCCATTGGCTTTCAGATTTCTGGTTAACTCAGTATCTCCTGCAGGAACAGGTGATATCTTTATAATAAATGTACCACCTGTAACTATTGTTACACTGCGAGAAGAACTGTGCCTTAAGATTAGTATCTCCAGACATCATTATGATGTGCCTTTTGCCACTCCTGTCAGCAGCAGCTAATGGTGTACAGATATGGCTGAAAAATATGATATCATGGCATATGGTGACACTACTACAGATTGTAAAGGAAACTGGGGGAACCCACTATAGAGATGTCATTTTCAGTAGCTATGTTTTCTGAAGTCATATGTACTTTTGCTATTAAGATGAAAAAAGAGTTCTTTTGTTCTTCACTTCTGCTCCAATGTTACATTCACTATTTGGTCATCTTAGAGATCTGTGACTTTCATTTTCAGTCAAGAAAACAGCTTGTAAGTTGTTATATTTCACATATTCCAGAAGGTCCTGTTCCTGTATGAGCTTTAAGCACATCACAGGTTAAGTCAGGTGCATTTCCCCCTTTTGCAGGAATGTATGGTGATTGTGCTGACTTAGAGTTGTTATTCTGTTTTGGAGCCTTTGATGAAACAGAAACCTCAAGCTACTTGTAATGTCGTCACTGGTGCTATGAGAGATTGATTTATAGTACACTTCGTTGTATAACTACATGTGGATATACGAGGGAATAAATTTCAAATTCCCATACTCTGGAAGAAATAACTCAGTGTAGTGAATTGAAAATGAACAAATGAGGAGACAGCAATGGCTTGGACTAATCTTTAAGAAATGGCAAATTCTTCCTTTCCATTTGTATGCTATATTTAATTTGCTTTAGTGTCCTCCTGTAGCCTTCCTCCAACACCATCAGAATCCTTATTTTATACTTAGAGAGGTGAGAATGAGATATAAAAGTTTATCGAGGGTCACAGAATTTGGTCAGCCCACTATTCAACCTTGTGTTGAAATCCTACTGGTTTCACTGAGGCTTCTATCTAGGCCAGTATGCTAAAGGCTAGCAGCCTGTGGAAGAATGAGGGTTGCCCCCTGGTCCTCCTGTGTTTAAGCCAGAACTTTAAGCCATAGTTTTTGTTGTCTCTCAGCAATATCCCTTCTGCAGCTAAACTGGATTAGAATCTAGACAATGTGCTGTAGTGAGGAGTCATGTACTGACAATGGAGAGTGCCACTGAATTAATTATTTAAAGTGTGTTATCTAATGACTCATTCTTCTTGTGTAATTTCCTTTCTTCTCTTATTATAGTAGCGTGCTTCCCTGAAAATAAGACAGGGTCTTATATTAATTTTTGCTCCAAAAAAATGCATTAGGACTTATTTTCAAGGGATGTTTTGTTTTACAGTCATGTCATCTTCTGGTTGCTGCACAGTGGTGGAGGGCGGGGTTTCACTTAACTGGGGCTTATTTTTGGGGTAAGGGCTAATATTATGAGCATCCTGAAAAATCATACTAGGGCTTATTTTCAGGTTAGGTCTTGTTTTCAGGGAAACAGTGTATTGCAACCCAGCTCTTCGTTACAGTTATGCTGTCTTCTTTTTTTCCAGCCATTCCAGCAGCATTTAGCAAGTTTTTCTTTTGGCAGTATTAATTGATTTGCAAACAGATAAAGATACTTGAACAGACCCAGAAAACTGTTCATAGGGTGTGTTAGTATGATAGTGGACTTATACTCAAATTTTCACAAGCTTTCATTAAAATCAGATCCAGGCAAGGGTGAAGAGCTGAAATGGGAGAACAGAAGCCACACTCTGCTATACAGTTTTTCACTGTTAATAGAGAATCGGATGTTTGACTACTACATAAAATGTTCTTTATATGCAGAATATATGCTTGTGGATGGAGAAAAATTAGTGATTTTTTAAAAAAATCAAATTGATTTAAACCACAATTTAAATCATGATTTAAATCAAAATTGTAAAAAAAGAACCTGATTTTTTTTTACCTTAATAGTGATTTAAATGAAATCCACTATGGTGCATCTTAGCAAGAGATACAGAGCATAGAGTTTCTGGTTGTCTGTTTTACTTCTAAGTCGAATTGGGAAGCCATATAAACAGCCAGGCTGCTGCTAGATTGGAGATTGATTTACTGAGCAGCTGAACTGCTGTATAACTGAAAACATCTAGGAATCCGCCTTTTGGCTGTAAGAAACTGTGTTGGTATGATACAGAGTAAAACTTTGAAGGGAGTACTATGAACCCACTAGAAATCTAACAGCAATCCAGCCATATACGAGTATGTGAACAGATAACTCCATTAACTGCAGATTTCATCAGCCATGGTGACTGGGTGTAACCACCCACATTTTTTTTCCAATGGTATCTGAGTTTCAAGGAGGAAATGAGGTCTGCAGGTTAAAATCTAGACAGCGCGGAATACTGTATGATCACAGCAACCAGAGTCATACTTAAGTGGATTCAAGGTCATACCCAAGTGGTTAGTCAGCAGTGGCAGACAGCAGCCTCTGAACAGCAAGCACCTTGGTTGGGAAAGGGGGGGGGGACATGAAGAGTTGGGCAATCTGTTTCTGACATGAGATTTCATTCTTGAGTTGAAACCCTTTGACCTCATGAAGGTCATCAATTCCCGATCAAAACAGAAACACAACCATGGGGTCCATGTGCAAAATCCAAAACTAATGGAGCCTGATAATTATATTGGACCACTAGGACATCCTAAGCATGTTGCTGAATGGCTGACATTCCTTTTGTCCGTAAAGATGGCAAAGGCAGTTGAGTTCCAACACTGTTCAACTGCTTCTTTAAGTTTGCAATGGAAACTGCAAACCCTAATTTAACTGTAGAGCCTGAAACTTCACTCTCTAGCAGCATTTTGGGATTTTTTCTCTTCCCCTCCACCCACCCACTTTCCAGCTGTCCGGTGTGCAATCTGATGAAGACTCTTGCAGGACATGAAAACTCCCCTTTTGATGATATTTTGCTGGTCCACCCCTTATTTAATATTCTAGTCGGTAGTTATGGCCAGAGGTGTCAGGGAAGAACAAAGCCCTCTGCTGGTAAAGACCTGCAAATACCCATGGCTCAGTCAGGTAAGAAGTCAGGTACAAAAGCCAAGGATGCTGTTCAGGTTGCCTGCGGTACCCTGCAGAGTTAAGACTCTGTATAGCTGCACAACTTCCCTTTCCTGTCCCATCCTGCTGTTCTCTCTCTAGCATGAAAGTAAGCACATTCATAGAAGTGTTTTTGAGTTGTTTTCTTATGCTTGTGCATGATGCTGAGAGAACATAAGATGCTGAATTATTTCAATAATGATATGAAACTATCAAGATAGATAGGTAGGTAGATATCACCTAAAGAATGCTAGGACAGACAAGCACTGTCCAGTTGCCCCTGCTCTGCATCACCATCATCATCACCATCTATTTATTATTATTATTATTATTATTATTATTATTATTATTATTATTATTATTATTATTATTATTATTATTATTATTATTATTATTATTATTATTATTATTATTATTATTATTGCATTTAAAGTATTATTGCTCTTGTGTGAGCTTGATCTGAGTGGAGGTGTAGCTATCACTCTATGTTTTAGCTTGGGATATGTATTGCTGAGGGTCAAATAAAGGAATGTAAAGGTAAAGGTTAAGGTTCCCCTTGACAATTTTTGTCCAGTCGTGTTCGACTCTAGGGGGCGGTACTCATCCCCGTTTCCAAGCCATAGAGCCAGCTTTTTGTCCGAAGTCAATCTTCCGTGGTCACGTGGCCAGTGCGACTTAGACACGGAACGCTGTTACCTTCCCACCGAGGTGGTCCCTATTGATCTACAGTACTTGCATTTGTATGCTTTCGAACCGCTAGGTTGGCGGGAGCTGGGACAAGCGACAGGAGCTCACTCTGTCGTGTGGATTCGATCTTACGACTGCTGGTCTTCTGACCCTGCAGCACAGGCTTCTGCGGTTTAGCCCACAGCGCCACCACGTCCTTGTAAATAAAGGAATAATCTTGGTTATTTCTTACCAGTTGTCCTGGTGGACGATGTGAACTGAATATAGTCTAGTAAGATGGTAACTGTCATATTTTTTCACATGAGCATGTTTGCCTGCAGTTTTCTCCATCTCTTACCCTGAGACAGTACATGCAATGTTATGTTGTTAACAGAGAAGACTATGAAAATGAAATTGATGCTATAAATGACCCAATGTGTGTCTCCAGGCAGGCACCTTCACAATCACCAAATGCTGATGTTTGTATGTGTTGTGATTTCCTCCATCTTAGGGCATGAATTGACAAGCAGGCCATTGACGGTGGTGGCTCAAGGGGGGAGTACTGAGGATCATACAAATGCTCCTCTGTGTTGCTGCTCACACCTTCCCCTCCTCCTCTGTCCCAGTGTTCAGAAGACAATGGCTCCATCCAAGCCAATGTGCACAGCTGGCATGGGCAGAGGAGAGGGCAGGGGAAGGGGTGGAGAGGCTGGAAAGAATAGTGCCCAAGTGAAAGGCCAGAACATTTCAGCAAGTGATGAAGATGCTGATGTCAGAAGTTATCAGAGAAAGATAATAAAAAAAATAATAGTAGAGAGATAGCTCTTGGATCACGGAGCTGGTAGAGCAGAAGGCTAATGTTATCACCATTGACCCTCATATACCTTAAGAAAACGTAGAATGCATGGATTTTTTTTCATTGCTAACACAGATGGCTTGAAACATGCTCTGCACACTATTCTAATGGTGTCTTCTATTATCCCAAGATTTGGAATGTGGAGCGATATGGTACATGGCCAAACAGAATTTCTTCTGTTTCAAAAGTCATGTTTGGCGAGCAGCAGGTGCAAAGGCACCAATGTTTCTTTGTGAATAGTCCTAATTCCCTACATAAAAAAAGATGCAGGCTGTGGTTCCTTCAGTCTATGGACCTGCAGCAGAATAGCCCCTATGATCTTTGAGCTATTCGAAATTATTTTGCTCCCTCCATTCCCCGCTTTGAGGTTTGACAGTCAGAAAACACCTTTGCATTTCATTATTCTGGAAATGCATTTTTGAATGATATTTTCAGGTTTAGTTAACAAAATGTAGGGAGGTCTATATAATGTTATTGAAAGTGACCAGAAATATGACGGCACATTGGTACCATTTTGTACCATATTTGTATCTGCTTAGCAGGAAATGGCAGTAAATTATTTTGCTACCCCATGATGAGTGTTTATTTTAGGGTAGTTACATTTGCAAATCCATATATTTTCTATCTACAGTTGAATTTTCAAAAGTACATTGAGAACATCTCAAATATATATCTAAGCATGTGATGTAAAACGTGCCTGCAATTGTGGTGATCTTACATTGTGGTGTTAAACAAAATGGTTCATTTTGAGTATTAAGAGTGTTATGACCTCTTTGGCCATTGCAACCATAACAGAATGCCAAAATGTCCATAACAGAAGTACTCCACTAATGGTTTCATTCCAGTTGTGATTCTGGAGACTTTGTGTCTTTCACTGCCTTTGCTCACCATTTAAATACAAATAAATTACAGGAAAGCTCGAGGTTTTCTTGAACTGAGTTGGATATTAGATATGTTAGCCTGGCAAGTGAATACTGAGCCATGCAGAATTTTCTTGCCCCTTTGCCATTTGTCTCTGGCATTTCTGTGCTGTGTCTCACATGAGCTGGTCTCCAACCTGGTTCCTTTCCAATATGGTGGCCTGTGCCTGTTTTGGCTAGAGGTGACAGCAGCTGTAGCCCAGAAAGTCTGAAAGGAGCCTAACTGGGGAAATGTCTTACTTGAAGTTAGGCCTCTGAGGTCGGCCAAAATGTTTATGCTGCTGCAGTCAGAGTTCACATATTTGTGTAGTAGTGCTGTGCAAATAGTTTGAATGAGAACTGTATGTGTCCCGAGTGATGCTTTAAAGGTTTTACCATTTTGAAAGATGACTGTGAAAGGTCAAGGAGTGCAGGGTTGTGATGCTGCAGTGGCTCCAGCATAACGTCCCCTTCAGCTAGAGGGACCATTTGGAAGCTGGCTTCAGAGAGTTTCTCAGCTCTCCGCAGTAGGGTTTTTTTTGGGGGGGGGGAGGCACAGAGGTTGTAGTGGGGAGTGGAATTGTGCTTTCCTAGTCTGCTGACAGAAGCAGTTTGTTCCGAAGATGCACCTTGTTGGATGCTCATCAATGGAATTAAGTGGTAGTGGTGGCAGCAGCAGTGAAAATCATGCCCAATTGTTTACAGGAACTGTTGGTGAGAGTGAGAAACAATATGATTGTTTCAAGAAAAATATAAAAATATATGGGAGTCTGAGATACAGAAGCATTATATCTCGTAGAGCAGTAGAAGTGTGTGAAAATCAAAGTAGGTAAAAAGTTAGAGAAGCAGCAGTAAGAGCTGCTTGAATCTCTGTCACACCAGCGTTATGTCATAGATAAATAAATTTGGATCGGTATTGTGGCTTCTGTAAATGGTTGCTTTTAGATGCACAATAAGAAATAAATTATTTCTGAGTTAGAGGTCATTTAATGAGTCTTGTTGAGTCTGGTTTTAATGGGAAGGATGGTGTGTGAATCTATGTATATACATTCCTGTGCATTTGGATTATACTGTTGCTTAGTGGAACTGCCCTTTTTCCACTCCTAAATGTATTTGAATTTTTTATGTGTGCCTGTAAGAAGTAGTGGACTGCTAGAGCTTTGCTCTGGGTGGTCTGTGAAGATTTTGAGGGGGGATGGGAAGGGTGCATTGGTGACTGTGGTACCCTCTCGAATTACAGGAGTTGTATTGCCTCCAGAGAGTGACTGGGTAATTTTACAGGCAGGTAATAAAGAGCATAATTAAGAAGGAATGTGAACTGCATATGTGGGTTGTGAGGGGGTGGGAGAGGGGACAGTGAACACTACTGGGTCTTACAATGTTTTAAGTGAGTTTAAAACTGCTGGTCTGGCCCTTTCCCCTTATTCTGATGTAAGGAGGAAGTTGTACCAAATCGGGAGTGGGTGCTGTCGTTTGGTTTTGAGGCACGTTGTGTTTCTTCTGATTTGAGTCAGCGATAGGGAGCATGCTTACGGATACAGGTGTTTTACTACTGCAGACTCTTCATCTGAATGAACTGAAGGTCTCCACAGTGTGTTTGCAGTACATGTGATGATACAATGCTACAATGCTGATTCTAAGTGATAAAGGAACAAAATATTGGAAATAATAGCATGTTTCCCCCATTCTTTTCTGCGTGTGCATGCACGCACACACTCCATTTATAGGGCAGTGTTTAGTTTGGCACCTCTTTTGTAGATTCTTCAGAATCATGGCTGGAGAGCAAGCCAATCAATAGGCAGGGAAGTATAAACATGAAGACCGCAGAAGGGAGGAGAGGAACACAATGAATCCCAGGGAATGTGCCGATGTTGCAGCCCAATACACTGATTTCACAACTCATTGTGCACATTCACTGAAACTTACAGTCACCTGCAAAGTACAGTTTATCTGAAGTGGCATTGATTCATGTTGGTTCTAAATTTGATAATGTGAAAGAGGAAGAAAATAATGACTGTTAAATTACCATAGCAGCTAAAAACATAACATGCTGAACAACCTGACGTACAGGGTGAAGTATGGTTCACAGCCTCAGACACTTGGAAATCATCACCTTTTCTGAATATCTTATATGTACAATGGTTCCTATTATGGCAATAGAAATAATAAGAGTATTTTCTGTAAAAATATGATACAGCAAGCCAAGGCACACCATATTTAAGAGATATTGTTTATTTCTTTTGGATTCATGGGTTACTGTGATCCTGTTCCTCAGGATTGGTTTTCTGTATGATATTACTAATTCCCATGCTTGTTTTTCTACCATTCATATTATAAACCAAATTACACTTAACTTCTATGTAATGGGAGTGGGACAAATGGGTTGTGTCATTTGAGTTCTCATTCCAGAGTCCTGCTGGTCAGTTTAATGTAACGTGGCAATGACAAAACAGGGATTGACTGCAGAGTCAGTGTTTGAAGTTCGGTTTGATAATCCTGGATCACATCAACCAAAGCCTGGAGGAGGATGGAAAGTAGGACCTACAGAGCCGGTCTAGAAAGTCTGTGGATATTGCTAAACTTTAATTCCCATCATTCTCTTGCTAGCCCTGGCCAGTAGTGAAGGGTGATGGGAATAATAAGTACTGTATAAAATCTGCATTTCTAAATGTAGAGCTGTAGTGCATTTTGAATTCTAGGGTAATATAGGGCAGAACTGCATGTCCTCTAAAGTAACCCTGCCCTCGCGTGGCACTACTCATAACTCTCTGTTCGTTCTTCTCTTTTGTTGCTCTGCTCTTGTGTCGTCTTGCCCATCCACCTACTCCACGCTTCCTTGAAGTTCTTCAGTCTGTTAAGATGGCTGTCCTTTTCATGATCTTCCACAGGTTTTTCCATCTGGTTCTAATTAAGTTACCCAAGGATGCTGCCCTCTCTGTCTGGCTGTCCTCTCTGCATTCCTTCACTTTGTGGCCCAGGAAAAATTATGGGCAATTTACTGAGAGTATACAAGGTGAGGACACTGCTACAAATAGAAGTTCCATGAACCTGTCAGCCTATAATTTAACATGATTTCTGTTTTTAATCTCTAAACTTTATAAATACAATGTTTTGAAGGGCTGGGGTGCTTTTACTTTTACAGAAAGTTATACGATCTGAAGAGAAACGAGAATATAGACTGGATTAAGACATGATGAACTTGTAGATTCACGTAATTAATAGCTTGTTCCTATCCTGTAGATGTGGCCTTTGTGCATGCCACTAAAGGTTCTGACTGACTGACTACAGAAACTTCCTAAAACCAAAACAGGCCATGGTTTTGCATAAAGCAGGCCCAAAAATGTAGTTGACCATTGATTGCCCTTGTGGTCAAATTTGTGAAGTACAGCACAGAAAACAAAAGAACGACAGGAAGGTTTTGTTGCTTTCACTGTTTCTTTCTGCCATGCCATCACAAAATTCGTTGCACTTACTGAATTTCCATGTCATGAAATAAATTCTGACTCGATGGAGAGCCATTTTGTGGTGTTTAAAAAAAGAACATAAGTCACTTCTGTCTTTTAGTACTTACACTGTGCACAGTGCAAGGAGTGTTTTACAGTCATTATTGTATGTTCATAGCAGCACTCAGTTGTATTATGAATAGGGAAGAGTGAGCAGAGTCAGACATGAATCCAAAGCCAGCCAAAGTATCCAAAATCTGAAGTCCAGACAGTACTCATTGCACCTCCAGTAACATTCATTCTTACTTTGTCCATATCCATTTTAAGCCAGAAGAGGCATATTAAGAAACTGTCAAAGACTTTTATCACCTCCTGATCCTGTTTTATGAAACCAGAGGCAGGTATCTGAGTGCAGGACAGTGTCTTGTGTAGTGCCAGAGTGTCAAGGGCAAAAGATAGATTTGCAAGGCGAGTGAATTATTTATCACTTTTACTCATACATAGGAAGCATAGGAGGTGGATACAGACAGGCATTTGAATGGATTTGTAATAGGCAGATAAATTTCAACATAGTGAATACAAAGAAAGTAGGTGGTAGTGCTGGAAGCTTCGTTTGGAGACTGGCCAAGTTTAGACGTTTAAGTCTGGCAGAGAAAACCAGTCCAAACAGTGGAATTCCTGACATTCTCACATGTACAAAAGGACTCAACTCTTCCAGCTCCCTATTCCTTTTGTTAGATTGATGCTTGAATTAATGTCCCTGTCTCTTACACTTTTTAAAAACAAATTCACCCACAGTTTCCTAACATTTACTCAATTTTGTAGTGGAGGGAGGGAACTGAGAATACTGTGATGTGTTGGGAGGGGTGTTGGATTTGATATGTGATATCCATGTTCCTCTCATTACAAAGGTATGAAACCGTGTGGGTAACAGTGTGGATAAGAATAAAAGTTATAAGTCTTCTTTTTTTTTAATACACTTTTTGCCCCAAAAAGTTTAAATGATCAGCATGGGCAGATCTGTCAGTTTGGGATTCACTCAGTTTCTCTTTTTTCCAGCCTTTAGTTTGTTACGTCTTGTTCAAAGGTTTCAAACACATTTCTCCTACTCTCTATATTTTTGAACAGTTGTTCCTTAATGCAATCCAAAATGCTATTTTGTACATTATTGTTGCTAATACATGCATTTTGTGTGCATTAGTGGTTGGTAGGGATTGTAGGTCGACATTACAGTATTTAAAGTGCATATATGTATCAGTTACGGAAATATGGAATAGGTAGCTTCCTTATCCCTAAAAATTACTAATGCGCTCATCACACTAATATTAAACAATTTCAATATAAACCATTTACTGTCTAGACGGAATCATTGGTGCTTTTTGTCTGGGGCTTTTCTATGTAAAATGAAGAACTAGTACAATCATTTCTCAAATACGAATACTCTGTCTACCAAACACAAGTGCTTTGTTTTCACCCCATGAAAATAACTTATACTTTGTCCAGTGACTGTTGCATTTTATTTCATCCAATTATTCTTTTACTGCATTGCTTTTGAGAAGGGCGGGTGACTGAAGCAGAAAGAAGCAACATTGGAAAGAAGAGACAGTACTGTTTAGTGCACAAGTTCCCGTATTCACATGCCTAATCTGACACATTGACTGCTGTTGGCTGTAAGATTTATAACGACATATCAACCTAATCTGTTGCCTTCCATCTTTGCTGGATTACAATTTCTGTCATCCCCCAGCCAGCATTGCCATGCTGGTTCTGAGACTATAGGAGTTATTGTCTCATTCAGGTAGGGAAAAGGGCATTAGGTAAAGGCTGCTGAACGGGAGCATTATAAGACATTATAAGAACATTCACTGGTTAGGTGAAAATGGAAAGTGTACAAGAAGTGTACAATGAGACAGAGGGATACAAAGCCTAGTTGTAAGTAAATAATACTTTATTTAGTTGTGAATTGTTGTGTCAGATTAAAAAAAAGAGATTCACTGTCAATACAAAGCTTGATTTACATCAGCGGCTCTCAATTGTATTTGTATGCTGTCTTCACAAATCTCTCTGTCAAAACGTCTGGGTCCCACCATGACAGGAACAAGTGAGATATTAATATATTTGTGTTTATTATTTGTGTTACATTTGCAGTAAATTGGTGGGCAGGGGATGGGGCTTAGGAGGAGGACTAAGGCCAAAATCAATTGCAGAAGACCAGTTGTGTAGTTACAGGATGATGGGATATTCCATGGATGGCCAGCAAACTGCTTCCCACCATTTGTGCACTTTGTTTTACACCGTCATGTTACCAACAGGATTCTAAGCTCAATGTCCAGATTACTACTAGTGTGCTGGAAAGAGGCATATGGATACTCTGAGGTAGGAGATGGTGTATCACAGTTGTGGGGTTGGTAGGAGATGACACAAAATGCTTACATGAAGACCTGAGGATGGAGGGAGATTGAATATATATTTTTTAAAAATCTATTTCTAAACCTCACAACAATCCTCTGATTGTTCTACCAGATGTTTGCTGTGTGAACCTTTGGATGCATCTGTTTGAATCCCAGCATTTCAACTTGACTGAAAGACGGGGCAGGACTATATACTGTATTTATTTACTATAGAGAGAGGAGAATCTTTGGTTCTTTATTTTGTTGCTATTAGGTTAACTTTTATTAAATGAGCAAGAAGCTTTGTGTTCTGGCACACAATGTGTGATCACAATAAAGTCCCTAATTAGCTGTCACTTATGAAAGAGTGCCCCACTTGGATTTCCAGTTTGGATCACTTCAGATGATGTCATTCCCCCTATATCACATATGTGCATACAATAAGTTGTTGGTCTTCATCTAAACAAACATTGTTTACCTATTTTTATAAAATTTAGAATAGTAGTGTTTTACTAGTTGTTGCTGCTGCTGTTGTTATGTGCTGTCAAATTGCTTCTGATTTATGGAGACTCTATGAATGAGCAGTCGCCAGAATGTCCTGCCCTCAACAGCCCTGCTCAACTCTTGTACACTCAAACCTGTGGCTTCCTTTAGGGAGTCAGTTCATCTCGTATTTAGTCTTCCTCTTTTCTTGCTGCCTTCCACCCTTCCCAGCGTTATTGTCTTTTCCAAAGAATCTTTTTTCACCTCAGGCGGATAGCCCAGCTGCGGTCCGACCTTGATGTTGGGGCGCTCACTACCTTGGTACATGTGCTCGTAATCTCAAGATTAGACCACTGTAATGCCCTCTACGTGGGGCTACCTTTGAGGTTGCTGTGGAAACTACAGGTGGTGCAGAATGCGGCGGCCACATTACTTAGTGGAGTGAAAAAATTCCAACATATCTCACCCACTCTGGCTGCATTGCATTGGCTGCCCATCCGATTCCGCATCGACTTCAAAGTGTTGATGCTTACCTATAAAGCCCTAAACGGTTTAGGGCCTCGATACTTGGTGGAACGCCTACTCCCACTGAGATCTACCCGTGTCACTCGTGCGAGCCAAGAGGTGAGGTTGAGGAGCCTAACGCCGAGGGAGGCCCGGAAGGAAAAGACAAGAAATTGGGCCTTCTCGGCGGTGGCTCCTCACCTCTGGAACAACCTACCTCCTGAGATTCACGCAGCTCCCTCGCTGGGTATTTTTAAGAATCAATTAAAAACTTGGATGTTTCGGCAGGCCTTCCCATCAGATAATTCCTGACGCCCTTCACTTCCTTTTCCTACTGCTTCTTCCATCGTGTTTAATGCTCTAGTTATGTAAAAATTGTTTTATATATATTTATTGTATTATTTTATGTTGTTAGCCGCCTAGAGTGGTCCTGACCCGAACAGATAGGCGGGATATAAAATAACTAACTAAATAACTAAATAACTAAATAAATAAATCATCATCATCATCATCATCATCATCATCATCTTGCTTTTGCATGTTGTGGCCAAAGTAGGACAGCCTCAGTTCCAACAGTTTTGCCTCCAGAGATAGTTCAGATTTGATTTGATCTAGGGCCCAAAAGAGTGTGAATGATCTTGATCTTGGTCTCCAATGACACATCCTTACACTTGACGATCTTTTCTAACTCCTTCAATGCTACCCTTCCTAGTCTCACTCCTCTTGTGATTTCTGGCTGCAGTCTCCATTTGGGTTGATGATTGAACCGAAGTAAACATCTTTAACTATTTCAGTTTCTTCATTGTCAATGCTAAAGCTGTGTAGCTCTTCTGTGACCATGATTTTTGTCTTAATGTTTAACTGCAGCCCTCCCTTGGCACATTCTTCTTTTACTTTTGCTAAAAGTTGTTTCAGGTCTTTTCTGTCACTAAGATGGTGTCATCTGCATATCTGAAATTATTGATGTTTCTTCCACCAAAGTTTTGCTCCTCCTTCATCTGAATCTAGTCCAGTTTTCTGTTTATATTCTGCATACAGATTGAACAGATAAGAGGATAAAATGCACCTTTGCCAGTAGGGAACCATTCTGTCTCTCCATCTTCTGTCCCAATGGTAGCTCCTTGTCCACAATAAGGGCGATGCATCAGGACAATCAAGTGCTGAGGCAGACCCGTTTCTTTCAGAACAATCCATAGTTTCTCTAGATCCACACAGTCAAAGACTTTGCTGTAGTCTATAAAAGGATAGATTGATATTCTTAAATTCTTTGGTGCTCTCCAGTAGCTAGTGGATATTTGCAATACTGTATGATCTTGAGTGCATTTTATGAGTAATGGGCAATATTAGTTATTTCTTGAAATGAGAAAGGAAATTAAACATACCGTTTTGCTTTTTATGGATTGTTTGCGTGCTGCAGTTCTAAGATTATGTTTATAGTTGTTTTTTTTTAAATTATACCCTGTTTCCCTGAAAATAAGACCTAACCTGAAAATAAGCCCTAGTACGATTTTTCAGGATGCTCATAATATAAGCCCTACCCAAAAATAAGCCCTAGTTAAGTTGAAAGCCCACCCTCCACCATTGTGCAGCAACCAGAAAAAGATGACAAGGCTGTATTTGAATAAATGTAGATTGTTGTACATGGGGAAAAAAATCATCCCCTGAAAATAAGCCCTAATGCATTTTTGGAGCAAAAAATCATATAAGACCCTGTCTTATTTTTGGGGAAACATGGTAAAATTCCAGGAGGAAATGAGAAATGTGTGAGAATGAGAAATGAGAAACCACTAAGGGATTGCCAGAGGGTTGAACTAGATGTTAAGGCACATATCTATTCATTGCAATTAAATCATTTACCTGCAATAATAGAATAATAATCACAAAATAAAGCATGGCTGAATAGCTAGCTAGGGATATCCAGTGTGGTGTTTTAGCTAGACTAACAACTCAGGAGACCTGGGTTCGAATCCCTGCTCAGCCACAGTAGCTCATTGGGGGTGTGGAACTGGTAAAATCACTCCTTAGATATATCACTTAACTTGAAAGCCCTATTAGGGTCTTTGTATAACAGATGATTGATTTTTCCTCCTTGTTTTGAAATATGGTACAGTATCCTAGTCCAGTTTTATTTCAAATTATTGATACGGGTATTAGCGAGATGTGAAACAGCAGTGGTAACAGATTTCTTCACCCTAGGCCATTAAGAAAGTTTTCCATTTTTCCGTGTTTTTCTTGAGAAACTTCTGACTATTTTTACTAATCTCAGTTTTTTTTTTCTTTTTTTTTTTAGGCAGGTGTTAATTCAAATGTGTGGCACTGAGAAATGCCTTTTTATAGTCCTATCCAGGCCATGTTAAGATTTGTTTTTCATCTCTTTGCATTCTTTAGTATAATTTTATCAATAAGCAGCTGATATTTCATGCCTCTTGACTTTTTAACTTTTTTTCTGTTCAGTTGGGTACAAGGAGTTTTCAATTAAACAATTATATATTAATCTTACAAGTATTCCTGTGAACATTGAACATTGTTGGAAAGCATGTAATTGTTCGATAATTACTGGGTTCATTGCCCTTTTGATTATATTTTATTATTAGAAATGTGTGGCCTGTTATCATCCAGTCTTCAGTAATAGAATTTTGAAGTCAGTGATTTAATTGCAGTGCCATACGTTGATAGAGACTTGTTAAAAGCTTTAACCAAAATCCGTGCAGCTCATCTGAACCAGGCACACTCCACTTTTTCACAGCCTTTACTTGGCTCTTAATCATTGCAGTTATTACAATATCATCCATATTTTTCTTTGCATTCCTTTACAAATGTCTTTAATCCATGAGGCATTTTTATTACGTATGTCTGGCTGGACTTTCCCAAATTTCTTTTCCGAATTCTAGAGCATCATCTTTACTTGGGCCTAATTTCTTCTGCTTTGCATTTTCTATAGAATAATTTATGTATAGAATAATTGTTAGTTATTACAAAATAGTGTGTTTTTTCTATATTGTTTCAAGCATCGATCATATCTTTCAATTTTCTTTGTTGTAGCCGTTATCCATTTTAATTCTTTCATAATTTCAACAATTCTTTTCCTTTCTAGGTCATATATTTTGCATGGTCTGACTTTTACTTTTTAATTTTTAAGTTTTGAATCTTTCAAGTATTTTAAGTTGCTAATGTCCACATGTAATTTTTTCCCAGCCAAATTTTCCATTTTTAGTGGCAAGTTTTCCATTTTTTAGTGGCAAGAATTTTTTTTCAACTTGTAACCAAGTTCTAAAGTTATTGTGGAAGCTCTGCTAAACCTGAGCTGGTTTATTTCCTTTGGTGGGCTGGGATTGTTCTGATCACTACATTTGCATCTGTCAGTAAATTGTTTTAACTGGTTTACTTTGTAACTGGTGCAAAATGGGGAGCATTTGTCTTTCTGCGTTTTGGCTAATATGAGTTACTGTTTTTCCCCTCAATGATGTCTGCCCTTCTATCAACTCATAATTTTCGGGTTGTTCCATAGGTTGTTCTTCTATTGATACATTTTCTTCCACTATTGTGCCTACCTCTACCCTCCATTTGTCTTCCATACTATGGTCATTGTTCTAGGTTGATATTTCTTTTGCAACCTTTTTAGTTCTGGCCATTCCAGTTCTGAAAACACTTTACTCTGGATGATAAACCTGCTCTGGTCCGTTAATCGTTGTTCAGTTATGTCACTATTTGAGTGTTTCCATTTCAAAATTTCCATCATTTTTTTTAAACCATGGGCTGTTGGGTTTGCCTCATAATAGCATTTCATAATTTCTCAATTTTCGGTAGGAGTCCAACTTTTGCATTTACATTGTTCCAGTAGCTTTGCAGCAACCTGTTCTGGTTCCTCAACAGGGTCTGCTGAGTCCTGTAGCCCATTTGTCACCAGATGTACAGGAGCTATAGCATTTGACGCGGTCCTTGTTGACCCAGGTGACAACCGATTTGGTATGGATTTCTGTTTATCTCGTCATAACTGATGGTTGGTGGACACCGTTGGCCTGGTCTCTCATCTGAGACCTGTCTGTCTTAGGAGACCCTTCAGGTAGTGACACTATCGCCAATATAGCTCTCAACCTCGCTGAAGCATGCAAGCCCCTCCGCCTCAACAAGACCTGTGTCCATGGAGGGGACCAAGGATGGTGATGAAGATGATGATGATTAAATGTAAGCAATGGAGGTGAAGAAAATCATGTGCTGTTACTGTTTTATCTCACCTTTGAAGAAGTACTACTTCTAAATCTGTACAGTACTAAGCATAGTTTGACTTTCAGGTATGAAGCCTTTTTTTAGTCTTTCAGAGAATACCTTATATTAAATGTTTACAAACAGATAATTCCAGCCATTGACAATACAGTACCTTCCTGGATATCATCTCTAGTCTTGTTTGCCATGTAGATGGTATATGAGGAGACTGCTCTTAGCAGAAAACAATGGAGATTGTAGAAAAAATGTGACTTCTAAAATGACGTAGGATCTAAACCATATGGCAAACATCTTTAGATAGCCTGATGTGGAGTACAGTACAGTGCAACAGTGATGTTCTGACATTATGAAGGCATGAAGAACACTCTAGTAGGAAAGAAATCATCATCTGAATAAGTAGAGTTGGTAAAGAAGATGGGCACGAAGCACTTCACATCAGGTTGTTGTAAGTCGTCGGTGTGGCGTTCCCTGCCGCCGCCACCGGTTCCCTAACTCACTTGCCAGCACACACAGTTCATTCCCTCCCCATTGCACGATCTTCCAGTCCCAGCAGGAGCACGAACTTCCCTTCTCTGCCTCCTCCAGTAGCTGCTCATTCACAGGCAGCGCTGCAGGACTCCCTGCCCTGACTTCTCATCTTTTGGGCAACTGCTGGAGGAAGCAGAGGAGGGAAGCCCATGTTCTTGCTGTGACTGAAGTGTGCACTGGCAGGTGAGTGGGGGAGCCAGTAGGAGATGGGGGTAAGGAGCACATGGCACCTGTGGTGCCACACGGATGATTTCCACCAACCCGGCATGCAGTGCTTTGTGCCCATCTCTAGTTGATTATATAGATAGCATTTTTATTTTCTCACTGTGTGAATTTGCTAGTCTATGTCAGCTTGTGTGTTGTATCCTTTCAGACTGAACATGTTAAGCAGATCAAGTTAAGATGAAGCCAAAAGTTCTCGAGTAGACTTCTTTAACTCAGAGATTTGGTTCTGTGATGATGTCTCAAGCCAAATGAGGATGAGGGTAATGGCTTATATCTTTATTCTGTTGACTTGTGGATAAAATGCAAGAGTGGTATTTCAGCAGTACTAGAGAGGAACGATTGCTGCAGAACATGGCTTATGGCACCTACAATTCCCCACATGGTATGACACTTAACCATATTCACTGAAGGATTCTACAAGTTGTAGTTGTTGTAGTAGTCCAAAAAGCAACACTTCCAAGCTCTGGGTTACTGCTGCAGGTAGAGAGATGTATATTTTGTAGAGCGCCTGAAAAATGTGTCAATAACCTTCTCATCTCAGAGCTAAACAGGATTTGCATGTGCTTCAGCAACCTAAAATGTCATTTTTTTAAAATAAATAGAAATACTGATAGCTGTGTTCAATTACAATTGAGGACTTTGGAAGCTTTTGCAGTACTTCTGTTTTTAACTAATCGTGGTTACTCAGTTTGTCTGAATTGAGAACATTGGACAGAAGCCAGGAAATAACCCACAATTTAAAATGGCCTTTTCCCCCCCCCCCCCCCATATGATGATCTCACAATTGTGCTGGAGGAAGAAAGGACCTGGGAGGACCATGCGAGCCTGGCATTTGTACACATGTTAATCCACACATTACAATTAAGTGTGAACCATACCAATGTATGATGTCTTTTGAAAAATTCTTTATTTTAATCAGTGTTGAAGATTTTGCAATAGGGGAAGTCATTGCATAAACATTTTGAAGGATTAATTATATTTAATTTTTTGAATTAAACGTATGGAATTGAGGGAGTGAGGTCAGTCAAACTGTTAAGAGAAAGAAAATATTTCTGAAATTGTGAAAGTAAGGAGCATATACAAATGCTACATATAGGCTCTGGGATTAGAAGGGGGATTTACGAGTCCTCTTGGAAAATGCATCTCTGCTATTGTTTTCTGCTTGTTAAGATATGGCAAGTGAAATTTTCCACCAATTTTGGAGGAGCTTTCTAACCCACATGTACCCTTGAAGTTAAAGTTCTGATGACTGGATTGCTGAGTTGATTCTTCCACATCTTATGCATACTGTTTTTATCTTGCAGCAAAATTGACATGTGAAAGTGTGAGGAATATTCAACCAGCGTCTTTAGCAAAAGATAATAAAGGGTATATGGTAGATGATGGAGGACTCTAAAGTGGTAACACTGAAAAAAAATGCTTTTTCTGTTCCATCCCTGCTCCATTGATACTAGAAAGCAAGTAGCTCTTCTTTGGCTAGTTGTGAGGGTGTTTGTGCTCTCTCGAATCTTCCTGTTCCCTTCTAATCTCTAGTTGGAAAGGGGGGGGGGCAAAAGGGCATTGTTTAATGTTGTAAGGGGCTCGTGACTCCAAAGAGTGGCATTAGCTTTAAATTAATCACCTAAGCTGGCTTTTGGTAACAAGTCTTTACTGAATAGACGTTCAGGCAACAAGATGCTCTTAAGAGCTCGCATTTCGCAGTAGACATTCCAGAGATGCTTTTGGAAAGAAGGAGGGGGAGATGGGGTGTGTAAAAATGCAGATGAAGGTTTCAAAAATGAGATTCCTGTTATTTGAGGTGTTTCAAGAGAGAAAACACAAGATGAGGCCAATTGTCTCAGTTTTCATTTTGTTGTTGTTTAGTTGTTAAGTTTGTGACCCCATGGACCAGAGCATGCCAGGCCCTCCTGTCTTCTACTGCCTCTCAGAATTGGGTCAAATTCATGTTGGTAGCTTTGGTAACACTGTCCAACCATCTCGTCCTCTAATGTCCCCTTCTCCTCTTGCCTTCACACTTTCCCAACATTAGGGTCTTTTCCAGGAAGTCTTCTCTTCTCATGAGATGGCCAAGGTATTGGTGCCTCAGCTTCAGGATCTGTACTTCCAGTGAGCTCCCAGGGTTGATTT
The DNA here is from genome assembly GCF_051106095.1 of Pogona vitticeps. NCBI lineage: Eukaryota > Metazoa > Chordata > Lepidosauria > Squamata > Agamidae > Pogona > Pogona vitticeps. The sequence goes on from NC_135783.1 coordinate 248,826,196, forward strand.
CCTTCAAAATGGATAGGTTTGTTCTCCTTGCAGTCCAGGGGACTCTCAAGAGTCTCCTCCAGCACCACAATTCAAAAGCATCAATTCTTCGGCAGTCAGCCTTTATGGTCCAGCTCTCACTTCCATACATCACTACTTGAAAAACCGTAGCTTTGACTATGCCGACCTTTGTCGGCAAGATGATGTCTCTGCTTTTTAAGGTGCTGTCTAGATTTGTCAGCACTTTCCTCCCCAGAAGCAGGCATCTTTTAATTTCGTGGCTGCTGTCACCATCTGTAGTTTTTATTGCTTCTTCCCAAATATAGGTGTATAAAACAAGCCAGCCTAGAGGCGATGCTGAGCATTTTGCTCCATCAAAATTGGCATGTCAGTAGAGTTAGAGTAGCTGGCTTAAGCACCTCTATCCTAAAAAGCCAAGGAAAGCTCTTCAGAAGATTTATTTATTTTTAGAAAGAAAATACAAAACCACCCACAACTGCTTACATGAGTTGAAACTCTTTTTAAGGCTTGCTTATCATTTCTGTTACTCTCATGTTATCCAGCTGAAATACTTCCCATGTCTGGTTGCTTATCTCACCTTTCCTTAAATCTGTTTCAAGTGTACCTGAAGGCGACCTTCAAAGCAAGGTGGCCAGAAAGTCAAAGCAGGTCTCCCGTAAAAGCTAGAGTGGTAGCACTGCAAGAACAACGTCTGCCTGACGTGAAAGACTTGAGAGAACCAGCCTCTGGCATTGAAATATCTAAATTGGGTGCAGCCATCAGTTTACAGTGACAAAATCAAGAGTACCTTATGCTCTTTAGAGCTGTATATGTTAATGTTTTCTGTAAGTGTTTCTTCTTTGAGCTTAATTTGGAAATATCTGGTCACTGACATTTACTGCGTGAATGAAGTCTTCTATGAAATAAAATGGTTGATGGGTGATACATAAGGGTGTTCAACCCTATCACCCCAAGTTAATTTAAGTTTACTGAACTGTGACTTTTCCACATTCTGCAATTTCAGTTTGTTGTGTCCTCCTCCTTGGAGGGACAGGGTCTCGTGTTTCTGCCTTTGTATATGTATGCAGTACTGTGTAACCCTATGTAAAGCCTTAAGCTGTTGTATAAATAGCATCAATAAGCTTCATGCTGGATGTTGATTATTTCAGAATGGTATGATTTAGACAGGCTTTAGGTCCAATACAGAAGAAATCTGCTCCTTTGAACATATTGGAACGGCGTGATCATCCAGGACTGAGCTCAGCAGATGGAACGCTGGATGCAGCACTACTCTGTGCTATACAGTGGTACCTCGACTTACGAACATCTCCACTTGTGAATGTTTCAAGTTATGAACGGCTCCGTTTGCAAAATGTTACTTCGACTTGCAAACGGAGCCTCGACTTACAAACAAACAAACAAACAAAAAACTTTTCCTGTCTTTTTAAAAAATAACCTAAGTTCATCTTAGGTCAAAAGAAGAAAAAAAATTTAAAAATTCTCCCCCTAGTGGTAGAGTATGGATTAACCGGCTTTGCATTAGTTCCTATGGGAACTAATGCCTCTACTTACGAACAGCACTTCAGCATACGAACTAAAAACAGCCAGAACGGATTAAATGGTTTTCAGTGCATTCCTATGGGAAATTTTGCTTTGATTTATGAACTTTTCGACATACGAACGCCGTTCCAATACGGATTAAGTTTGTAAGTCGAGGTACCACTGTATTCTAGAGGGAATATAATAACCGAAGAGGCATTAAATAACATTGAGTGCCTGCCTGTCTTGGAAGAGTTGGATAGCGAACCTCAGAAATAAAAGCGACCTTGGATTCCCTCCCCTCCGGCAAGGCACTTAGGAAGGATAACATCCCTGTTGAAGTGCTGAAGTGCTGTAAAGAGATCATCACCACTGAGCTGTATGAAATCTTCTGTCTTTGCTGGAGGGAAGGTGGAGTACCACAGGACATGAAGAATGCAAACATCATCACATTGTATAAGAACAAAGGGGACAGGGGCAACTGCCATAACTACCGTGGCATCTGTCTTTTCAGTGTTGTAGGGAAGCTGCTTGCCCATGTTGTGCTGAAGAGACTCCAGGTGCTTGCAGACAGAATTTATCCAGAATCACAGTATGGATTTCGAGCTAATAGATCCACGACTGACGTGGTATTCTCCCTCAGACAATTGCAAGAGAAATGTAGGGAACAACAACAGCCACTCTTTGTGGCCTTCATAGATCTTACAAAGCCCTTTGATTTGGTTAGCAGGGACGGCCTTTTTAAAGTCCTTCCCAAGACTGGATGTCCACCTCGACTCTCTAACATCATCAGGTCCTTTCATGAGGAAATGAAGGGCACTGTAGTTTTTGACACTGAACATCAGATCCCTTTGACATCTGAAGCGGAGTGAAACAGGGCTGTGTCCTCATGCCGATCCTGTTTGGGATCTTTTTTTCTGTCATGCTGAAGCATGCCTTTGGAACTGCAAAGAAGGTGTCTATCTCTGGACTAGATCAGACGGAAAGCTCTTTAATCTCTCTAGATTGAGAGCGAAAACCAAAGTTCAGCTGAAATGCATGTGGGACTTCCTCTTTGCTGATGATGCAGCTGTGGTTGGCCATTCTGCTGAAGAGCTCCAATGACTTATGGACTGTTTTAGTAAGGCCTGCCAAGATTTTGGATTAACAAGCAGCCTGAAGAAAACACAAGTCATGGGCCAGGGCGTGGACTCACCTCCCTCTGTTACCATCTCTACCACAAGGACTGGAGGTTGTTCATGACTTTGTGTACCTTGGCTAAACAATCTCTAACACACACACACTCTAGATGTCGAGCTGGATAAACGCATTGGCAAAGCAGCTACCGTGTTCTCTAGACTCACAAAGAGAGTATGGCTTAATAAGAAGCTGACAGCATAGACCAAGATCCAGGTCTATAGAGCCTGTGTCCTGAGCACACTCCTGTACTGCAGTGACTTCTGGATCCTTTGTGCACGGCCGAAGCAGTTGTCTCTAACACATTTTTGGTATCACCTGGCAGGACAACGTTCCAAATAGAGTAGTACTAGAATGAGCTGGAATTTTTAGCATGTATACATTAAACAGCGACGTCTGCGTTGGCTCGGGCATGTCATGATAATGGCTGATGGTCAGACTCCAAAAGATCTCTGTATGGGGAATTAGTGTAGGGAAAGCGCCCCAGAGTGAGACCACAGCTGTGATACAAGGATATCTGCAAGCGGGATACGAAGGCCTTAGGAATGGACCTCAACAGATGGGAAACCTTGACATCTGAGCGTTCAGCCTGGAGGCAGGCGGTGCAGCATGGCCTCTCCCAATTTGAAGAGACACTTGTCCAGAAGGCCGAGGCAAAGAGGCTGTCCCAAAACCAACAAAATCAGGGAGCTGGACAGGGGACATATTGTATTTGTCTTCAGTATGGAAGGGATTGTCGCTCTAGAATTGGCCTTCTCAGTCACACTAGATGCTGTTCCAATACCTTTATTCAGACCTCTATTCATCCTTCTCGAGACTGAAGGATGCCTACACATGCTATGATTTAATCACTGCAAGGTCTTCTGTAGTATCCACTATAGCATTAAAACCCGTCATAATAATTTAACTAATAAAATGGCATAAAATACAGATTATTATTAAAAAGATAAGTATGTAGCGTACACAGTCAGTTGCAACTGGAACCATCTGACCAGTTGTGCAATCTGTATTGTCTGCGCATAACACCTGGCGAAGTTACACCTGCATAACATTATGTTATGTAGTGACATACTGGACCCTGGCAACTTTTTTCCTTTCTCTCTCCCACCCACAATTTTGCCAACATGCTAAGATAGACTAACAAAGCTGTGTCTCTGAAAATGGGTGAAAGGCAGGATCACTGTTTTTCCAAAAGATGTAATGGAGATGAAGACAGTATAGAGGAGGGTCCTCAATTTGTGTGTGTGACATGTTTCCCTTTGCACATAATGAAACACTTGTGTCCAAACACATTTTATGTGTTTCATGAACAGGAGTATGGTAGAGATCTGGGTGTGATTACAGTATGGTACAATTGTGTAGCAAATATGGTATGTTTGTTCAAACCCATCTTCCAAAGATTATTGCTTTAGAAGAGAATCAGAAAAGGCGGCATATGTTAAAGAATGACAAAGGGAAGTGATAGAATGGAAAGGAGTAAGCGAATCGGCATCACTGTCAACCCTCATATACTGTGAATAATACTTCATATGTACAGTAGTATTTGAGATCTTAGACACTGCCAGTATCAGTATATAGTACTCAGCTAAACAGACTAATGATCTGCCCTGTTATAAGAAAAAAAAATTAAAAGTACGGTGAGAGACCAAGTGACACTAAAATATTGTGGCATGATCCTCTGCTAACAGTGCTCCTCTGCTATTCATATAAAACAAACAGGACAATCTCTGTGCAAAAGAATAAATGACAAATCTGGTATTAGGAATAGCGACAGAAAAATTGGTTTCAAACCACTCTAGTGTCCCAGAGCACTCTATTATGAATCTCAAAGTGGCCATTATAGAAAAAAGGAATAACAGAGGGGGATGGAAAAGAGAGAACTGGCTACAGAAACAAGTTGCAGTGCATTCCGGGGGCAGAAATTGGGGCCATTTAGAACACTATATGTATGAAATATTTGGTATGAAATATGGGTATGAAATATTTGTCTCCCTTGACAAACTCTTTCCCAGAAGTAACTCTTAGCATTTCTGTGACAACCAAATCAATCTAGTATACTGATATCATCCTGGCTAGAGATGGGCACAAATTGAACCCCAAACCAGAAAAACTAACGAACCAGACTGGTTCGCAAATCATTTGAAGGATAGTGTTTTGCCAAAGCAAAACAAAGTGCCAGTCCCCCCCCCCGTGCTCTATTTTGCTTCTGTATAATGGGGGCGAGCGCCTGTCCCCTTCCCATTGCCCCATCTCCTCCCTACCTCCTCCTGCCACTCCCTCATCTGCCCCCACCATCCTTAGAGGCAGTGGGCCTCTGCCTCCTCAGAGCATGCACCCACCTATCAGCTGGGCGGCAGAGGCATGCAGGTCTGAAGATGGCAGAGGTGGAGGAGGTAGGGGTGGCTGGATTAGGTAGGGAGACAATATGGGCAGGAGGAAGGGGACGGGTCTGTGGCAAAGGAGACGGAGGGCAGGTGGAGGGCAGAAGCAAACAAGTAGAATGAACCTTAAAACAGTTCGATTTTTGGTGGTTCATTGTAAACCATCATGAACCACTCGTTTTTCGGTTTGTGTCTATCTTTTTTCTATTCCTATGTTAGGGAACCGTTGTTACTTTGTCTATTACAGTGGGGGCTTGACTTGAGAACTTAATCCGTATTGGAAGGCGGTTCTCAAGTCAAAAAGTCTGTAAGTCAAGTCTCCATTGACCTACAGTGCATTGAAAACCGATTAATCTCGTAACAGGCCGTTTTTGTTCCATTTTGGTTTTTTTCTGGTCTGTAAGTCAAATCTCAGTCTGCAAGTCAAACCTAAATTTTGCGGCCAGAGAAGTCTGTAACTCAAAAAGTCTGTAAATCAAGCAGTCTGTAAGTCAAGGGTCCACTGTATCTGTATTCTCGCTTGGTCATGGGCTTATGTATAAATATGGAGGATGTGTGCATGTTCACTCCTTGTGTCTGAAGAAGTGAAATTTGATCCATGAAAGCTTATACTGAAATCTGTTTGCTTTTAAATGGCCGCAGTATTTTGTCTTCTCTTTCTTCTCCCACCCCCACCCCCGTTTAAATATTGCTAGCATGGCTGCATCTTTAAAAAATGGTGTAAGGAGGGGTCCTATGTTTTTAAAGAATATCATGAATACTGTATAAATATGGTATAGAAATAACTTTTCCAGGATTAGAGCTTCCCCATGAAAAAAGGTTAAAGTGTTATTTTGTTATACAACTGACAGGGACTTTATGATTAATTCCCTTACTTGGTAAAGACATTGGAAGGGAGAGTTCAGAACAAATAGATTTTAAAAACTTCTGTAGGTAAAACATACGCTGTAGAAGAAGGAGAAACATAAATATTATATCTGTTAAAAGAAAGAATGCCTCCAAATTGCAAGGATAATTTCAAAAAATGACAGGATGCTTGATAGGGAAGTTGGTGTATAAGGTAAACATTATGGGGCTAGATTCTCAAAAAGCCCCTTGAAAATAAATTTCATCAGGTCATTAAAACTAAGCAATCCTAGCATATCATAACAGATTTAAAATAAAAATGGGAAGATTGTGTATATATTGTCCCTCCTCTGGTGAAGGGAGGTAACTTCATTGGTGCTCTGAGTATCAGAGAGAGAGAGGGAGAGAGGTTTTCATATACAGATTATGTTTATTTTAGTATTTTGTTGTAAGTAGTGGTAGTGCAATAAAATGCTGCAGCATGAAATGGTTCTGTTCAGGTCACCCATACCCTCCACTTCACACTACCACCAAGGAAAATAAGGATGGGAAATGAAACTGTCTAAAACTAATGGATAACTGGAGTACAGTATTACATGCATGGAAGGGGGATAGCCTCTCCAGTTTTCAAAAATGTGCTTTTCAGAGAAAGAATACAAAACAAAAAAAGCGGGGGGGGGGAGGGAGAGACTTGAATAAGAATTTAGTGTAAATAGTACCAGTTACAAAGAGGGCAGGATATACTTATGACATAATTACGAAATAGATAGAAATGCATGAAAAAGAATAAATGTGAAAAATAACGGGGCATTAATTCTTAAAACCCATACAATGTTCTGATTCTTAAGTCAGAGCGAAAGGGCAAAGGGTGCATTGAGTTCCTAACCCAAGGTGGACACTTTTCTGTCATAACGAGCATTGGGCAGGATGCTGTACAAACCAGTAAACCATCCCTCCTCCAACTCCCCATGATTCCTCCCTGATGTGACACACAAAAGTTTCTTTGCTTAATTATGAAATTGTGTTCAAGGCTTGCCTTTCCCCAGTGTGTGTGACCCAGGGAAAAGATTCCCTCTCTTTATTCTTTCCCCTCCCCCACCCCACCCACCATTCCTTCTGGCAAAATTCCTCACTGGATTTATTTCTGCTGATTTGCTTCTCTTGGTATGAAAGGGATTTTCACAGAGCGGGATTCTGATAGGATGAAACCCTGTGTTTTTTCATATATTTTTTTCTTTTTGGTTGGTTGACTAACCTTTACCCAGAATGCTTCTAAGTGGGGGTTGAGGGGCTCCTTTGATTGTGTGTGTGCTAGTCTGGTGAGCAAGTGACATATCATTTTAATCTGATGTGATTGAGCCATTCAGGAAAAGGTTTGCCTTCTATTATCTGAGCTGTGGGCAAAGGATTCCCTCCCTTTTCCTGATAATGCCTTCGGCACTTACGTCTGGAACACAAACCCTGCAGTCCTCAGACTCCCAAGACATAGATAAAGCTGCCTTTTAATAGCAGAAAATCCTACATTTTTCAGTAGACAAGAAGGCAAAAGAAGAAATTGTATGGGTGGAATTAAAAAGAAAGTTCACACATTGCCTGAATGGAATAAGAGGTATGAAGAGGAAGGATATGGAGGCCTGGGGCAGGGGACAATGTTATTTGTCCCAAAGAAGTACAAATAGAACAGATGAAGAAGAAAAAAGACTATTGTGTGTTCTAAAAAAAATGTAAATTCAAGTCATCTATAATACTGTTTCAGTCCAATTGAAACTGATAGGACTTCTCTCTTGAGGTCATACCCATATGCACCTACTGTTTGCAGAAATGTAAAGCAATAGAAAATGGATTCCATCTCATCTGGTTTAATAATGACAGTCACGGGCCACAGAACAGTGTCCATGCAACTCCCCATTGCAGGAACAGAGTCCCATGCCTTCAGCCCACAGATGTTGATCTTCAACTCTGGGAAGCCCCAGCAAGTGTGGACATCACTCATGGAATCTGGGAGTTACTATTGAACAACTTCTGTAGAACCAAAATGTGGAGCCACTACTGCTCTTGGAATAGCTGGATATATACTGTCTTCTAATAAAATGTGGTGGCTTTGTTAAGGCTCTTAATTTATAACTTGGGGGGACATATTCTTGGCCCAGATTATTATTCTTGGTAATGACATTGGCAGCTTTGAGCTCATTACCTCTTCCTTTAGGAGGTTTTGCTTCTGTTCCCAGCTAACAGCTTCACTTTCCATCTCAACCCAAAGCTGTAGATAAGATAAACTGTATTTTATTTAAAGAGCCAGCTCTAAGTCATGGTTTGACTTCTTTTAGTAAACCATAGTTAAGACTGTCTATAGTTTGTCAGGATTAAGTTAGGGTGTGCCCACATAAATGTTTGCCCGGCACCCTGGCATTTAAATTGCTGTTGTCATTCACACAGAAATACAGTATTTAATTATCCCAGGAAGACACATTTCAAATGTCCACTGGTCACACCTCCCCGTTCCCTTCACCCTTCTCTGCCATTATCACCATCCTCTTGCCCAGTGGTCCCCAACCTTGGGCCTCTAGATGTTTTTGGACTACAACTCCCAGAAGCCTTCACCACCACCTCTGCTGGCCAGGATTTCTGGGAGCTGAAGTCCAAGAACTTCTGGAGGCTCAAGGTTGGGGACCACTGCTCTTGCCTACCCCTTTGTCCAGCTTTCAGATTTCTTTGTTCAGTGATTACCAAATGAAATAGTGCTGAACTGACAAGACATGACAAGCGTTACAGTTCTTTTTAAAAATACAATTTATACATTTCATTACAGTTGTACCCATTTCTAGCATGAGCAGAAGGCAGGCAAAAAGACCGTTCCATGCATCATCAATGATGTCATCTGGTCATGTGTGGGAAGCTCCTGCCGAAGGCCATTAGTTGTTATCTGTTTCAGTGAGAGGAAACTCTCCTGGCAGAGAAGCAGCAGCTGCCAGCGGGCAGGGTAACCTACTTATTCTGCCCTTTTCCTTTAGAGTTGGATCATAAGTCCAAAGACTTCCTCGAGCCAATCCTAGTGGCAATTAGGTGGCCAGTATCCTGTCTGAATTCTCACAACATATGATGTAACCCTTGCTAAGTTCATAAAAGAGTTCTCAAGGCATTGCCTTTAGGCTCCACTGGCTCAGACATCTGCTTGTTGACTTCTTTGCAATTGCTTTCCTATCGTTCTGTGATCACCCCTATCATTAGTTTTCCTTTTGCTCCATGATCACCTACAGTCATGCCCTTCCACCGCTCCAAAGGACCTGTATAGACGATCACAGTCTTTCTCAGCAAGGGCCATAAGGGGGGCCCTGGCACAATTGAAGGGGGGCACCGGCTAGAAACTTATTTTTCACACATTGCTGTATAAGGTTTGTTACGTGAGTTGCACAAATCTGATTCGGCCTATATTTTTTTCATATTGTGTTTATGACCATGGCCAAAAAAAAAAAAAAAAGATTGAGAATGGCTGGGCTATAGAAGAAGCCAAAAGCTGGATAAAATAAAGTGACTGGAAAGGCTACAAAAAACCAGAGACCCTGCCAGCTGAACATGCATGCTTATGCCAATAGATGAATCTCCTTGCAGTTAGCACTAGCATTGTGTAATTGACAAAATAAATATCAAAAGGAGCTGTGAGGAACATTACACAAACGGTGGGAAAAATACCAGTCCAGTCGCTCTGTGAAGATATTGAACAGTAGTGTTGCTAAAAATGGGAAAGAAAGCATTAAGTATTTTTCATAGTATTGTAGGGGAGAAGTGTGGGAAGGGGAATGCATACCCGAGCATTATAGTCAAATATTTGGTATAAACAAAAATTATTGCTGTTCACAAATTAGCATAATACTGGCTGATGTCTCCTTTGATCGGTAGTCAGGAATAGTATAAAATTCATAAATATGTGCATTATTTGACTCAGGAATGCGACTCAGTTCGTTAGCTACTGCTGTGTTCTCGTAAACAAAAATGGTTTCTCCATTCTGTCTTTGTGGTTCTGCCTCTGATTTCTACTCTTCTGCTGCCCATCTCTTGGTCTGGATGATAGTTTTGGAGCAATATGCAGTTCTTTCAAATATCCATTTTTAACCCAACCCCTTAATTTTAGTGCTGCAATTTTATATAGGAGGATTTCCATCATCAGAGCTCGTTTTTTAAAAAATCTCAGAGAGTAGAGTGACACTATTATCTGAATTCTGCTAATAACCTTTCCTGTGCAATGTGTATTTGCTTCAGGTCATGATATTAATGGAGCTCTTGAGCCATCAAATATCGATACCAGCATCTTGGAAGAATACATTGGCAAGGAGGATTCACCAGATATGTAAGTGCTTTCTCTTTTCCTGTTTCCCAAATGCTCAGTGATGGTTGTACGAGATGCCAGAAATAATGACAGTAATGATGATACTGGAGATGAGGGATTGGTTTGTTTTATGGTGGGATATTCAATTCTGTGCCTTCTGTCTCTAAATACTTTTCCGTATTATTTGTACTGCATCCATAGTTTTTCTTCCATCTTTATATGTAGCTTTCTGTGTTCAACAGAGGCAATGAAAATGTGGGCTTTTTGTTTTGTTTTGTTTTTGTGTTTGAGGTTCTAGATATCTGAGGTTCTAGATATCTGAGCAAAGTCTTCCAGTTGTGTATTAGCCCAGGGGTCCCCAACCCCAGGACCGGGCCACGGAGACAGATTCCCCCCCCCTGTACATCCCCACACGGCCTCCCACATGCACACAAGGGTACTCAGCCCACGGACGCATGCATGGGTGCCACGCCTACCCATGGACAGACACCCCCCCCATGCCAAACCACTCCGCAGTTCAGAAAAGGTTGGGGACCACTGTATTATCCAAAATAGTCTCTGAGAGAATGCTGTCACCAGATCGTATTATTCAGAAAGCACATGGAAGGATGAGGCCAGAAGAAAAATATCCTTAGGATTTTTAATAGATACTGCAGAATTGTCATGTCAGAGAGAACAGAAACTTCCAAGCCAAGCTCAGAGTTGATGCACTGATTATAAATATTTTATGTGCTTTGTTGGATATTCTTAATGGCATAAGGCTACTAGTGGGGATAATAATTTGTAGCCTACTCTCGCTTTTTTATTTTGTTTGCCAAATGACAATTTTATTCACTTTCCCCTCCACAATGAATTTGCCTCTTACCAGTTAAAATCCTGAAGTATTTGAGTTTGCTGCTGGGAAAGATCACAGGCCTAATTGCCAAAACAGAATGAAAAATTGATACCAAATTGCAAAAAGAAAAAAAGCAAGAAAAGGAAAAAAAGGGGGAAAAAAAGAAATCAGCAATGTGTTTCCAAATTGAGTAAGAACTCCAGAAGATTATGTCAATACTGTACTTGCAGTGGAATTCTTTCTTGGCCTCAGAGTTGTATAAATAGCAGGACAGAGTGTTGATATGTAGTGAGGTAGAGTTGTCAGTCTCTCCCACTCCATGCACGATGTCATAAGTGTGGTTGTAATTCTCCACTTGCTGAAGTTCTTTATACCATCACTGTATTTCCCCGAAAAACACAGTAGGGCTTATTTTCAGGGGGTGTTTTATTTTACAGCCATGTCATCTTCTGGTTGCTGCACAATGGTAGAGGGCAGGGTTTCACTTAACTAGGGCTTATTTTTGGGGCAGGGATTATTTTTGGGGAAACAAGGTAGTTATTTTTATTCTGTTTATCATGAAAAAATGGATACAGTATTTGTTTTCACTCTTTCCTCTTTGTTTCTGTTTAAACTCAAGCCATCTTTTTCCGAATCTCTTCTATAAACTATTACTGCGAACCAATTGCATGCGGTTTAGATATTGGTGCAATCCATACGGTCCATTATGATGCCAGTGAAAGGTACAATATGTATATACATATTATTCCAATTGTTTAACTTCTTTCCTGCAGCTCTGATTTGGACTCCATCTCTGACATCTCAGCCTCAGCTAGCTATCCTCATGCCCAGCCCTCCAGCTCTTCCAGTATCAACGCATCTGTCTCTGGTGTTGGTCATGTGACTAATGCTATTTCCAGTGGAGCACTCCATCATGGCCCTCCAAGCACCCAAGTCCCAATCCGACATAGTCTCCATCATGCGCCCCCCAGCAACCAAGTTCCAGTCCGACATGGTCCCCCTTTGCCTCTTCCATGCGGACCTAGCTATAGTGCTCACCTCAACTGCAATAACAACAATGGCATGGTAATGCCCAAAGGCTACATCAGTGGCCACTGTCTGACCAGCATTGCCCCTCCAATCAAATCAGAGCTCAAGGCTTCATATGCACCTGGGTAAGTGAGTAACAGAGGAAAGAGGGATATGGTGGTTCTGATTGTCAGGCTTGAAGGTGTTGGAGTGTATGTGAACAATCTCCGAATTATTTTCTAAAGCTATGCCTTGATAGTCCAAATAGCGGAAGACTTTATTTATTTATTTTTTAAAGGAACATACGTCCTTCAAGACCTCTCTTTTGAAGGAGCAGTGGCAACTCCTGTGAAATAGATTGGTTACTAAAGGAGGCAGGACTTGAGTGATTTAGAGGGGAAAAATTGGGATGAAATGTTTTTCCAAACATGAGCAGAAACCTAACATTGTAGTTAAAAGCATAAAGTGCAAATAGATAATTTGATAAGGTTAAATTTTATATTATTCAGACCCAACAGTGTGCTGGTTTTGGTTTTCATTGCTAAAAGTCAATTTTACTCCTTGTGGATATTTGCCATTGTTACAAATGAGAATAGAAGCCCATGTAGCTGAAAGATAAAAGAGCTAGCACTGAAAAATTCAGAACATGAACTTTAAGAGCTTTTAGGAGGAATTAAATGGGATGCAGATATGAAAATAACTCTAGTATCTGTGTCTTACACGTGCCTGAGTGTTACTCTTTCTCTCTTATGGAATTGGAGAAAATGAGCATTGGGAATACTTTAGTGCAGGGGTCCCCAAACGTTTTCACCCCGCAGGCCAGCTGGGGAAGACGGGGGCACCTCCCGTGCTCATGTGCATGTGCGAACGAGCGTGCATGTGCGCATGTGCAAATGGTGGCACGGCACTTGTGCAGGTGTGCTCGTGCACATGCACAAACTGCAGCACAGCGCTCACACGGACAGGCACCCCGCGCATGCACAAACGGTAGTGTGGTGCTCACACAGGTGCGCTGGAGTGCGTGCCTGCACAAATCAGCTGTGCAGGAGTGAATGCATGTGGGGGTGGCGGGAGGTATGTCTCCGTTGCCTGGTCTGGCTCAGGCCACGGACCGACATCGGGCCACGGACGGGGGGGTTGGGGACCTCTGCTTTAGTGTATCTCTTTACAGTACAGAACAAAAGCATGGAATTTTGAGCAAATTTTAGCTTTCTTATAGTAGATCTTGCCATAGGAATGTAAGTCCTTACTTGTCTCATGCTTGCCTGGGAGACTTTTTTCTTTTCCTAACCAGAAATAATGCAGAACAACTTCAAACTCTTAATAAAATTCTCATATTAGTGGGAACAGTGTTTTCACAACGTTACACAATTGTAATGTGCACCCAAAGAAGTGTGCACAAAGAATTCAAAGAAAGGAAAGTTCACCATGCCACCTAAAAAGGAAATTGACTTTCTGCTTCCTGGAACGGCAGCGGCTTTGCATATCTCAGACCATTGTTCAAAAAAATGAGATATAATTATTACCGTTGTTGTTGTTTGTACTGTGTGTCTGTGGAGAGACTCTTCAGCAATAGGATCTGAATTTAAACTGTTGCCATTAGAAAAGAAATGGATGTAGAACTGAGCCAGTATCAGGGAATCTCAATTTTCTTAAGACATTTTGTAAAATGGCATTGTAGCAATGGGAATGCTGGGGAACTTTCTAAATCTTTTCAGATCCTTAGACTGGCAGAATCAAATTATGTCATGTTGTTGTCATTGGAAATTCATTCTCACAAGTTATTAGGAACAGCACACCTGCCTTCCTTTCTTTAAATTATTTGTGCACGCTTTTCTACTTTGGCAAGCTTTCTTGCAGCATTTTCAAGAAGTACAGTTTTTGAATACAGAAAATGCAGTGCCAGTGAATTATAAATATACCTCCTCCATCCTCAGAGCAAGTTTTGTATATTCTTGCAATTTTGCAATAAAAATACATGTTTATGTTTTAATGAAGCGAGGAATGAGCATGTTTAAGTGTTTATATCTGTTTTTTATTTTATGTTCATCCACTTTATTTAACACCCTTCTTTTATAAATACGGTGGTGCCTTGACTTACAACCATCTTGATTTGCAACCAATTTGAGTTACAACCAGCTCCGGTCGCAACATTTTGCTTTGACTTGCAGCTGGTGTTTTGAGATACAACCGGAGAAAAAGGCCTCTTTTCCCCATTGTTCCCTCCCTCCCTCTTTTCCTGCCCTTTTTTTAACATTAGAGGTCATCTTAGGGTTTTTTAAAAAACAGTCTCCCCTAGTGGACTGATTAACCGCTTTTGAATTACAGTGATGCCTCAACTTACAACCGTCCTGACTTGCGACCAAAGCACGTTACGAACAGCTCCCGTCGCAAAATTTTGATTTGACTTGCGACCAGAGCTTTGAGATATGATCAGAAAAAAGGTGGGGGAAAAGGCAGGGAATTTAAATTGCTAACCGTTGGTCAGCGAAGAGGCTGCTTGTTTGTAGTTCCTTCACCCCAATGGTTAGAGAGTGTGCGTTCTGAGAGATGCTTTGGACTGCCTGGTACTGCTGGAATGGGTTTGTTTGATTCAGCGGGGGGGGGGGGGTTATGTTTCTGTGCTTTGATGGGTCTTGCAGTGTGGAATTTTTAGTCCCTACTGGAATTGTTTTGTTTTGTTTTAGACTCCAAACTCTTCCCCCCCCATTGTCTTCTCTCTCTCTATCCTCTCTCGTGTCTAACAGCACAAACCTTTGTCTGAGAGGTCTGTGTATACCCCAGTGATGACCTTCTTTCCTCTTTTCCCCATTGTTCCCCCCTCCCTCCTTTCCTGCCCTTTTTTTAACCTTTAAAAATGGCAGGAATGAATTAATTGCATTTCAATGTATTCCTATGGGAAATGGTGCTTTAAGTTACAATCAACTTGAGTTACAACGATTATCCTGGAACGAATTAAGTTCGCAATTCAAGGCACCACTGTATTCTTTATTGTATGTGATATGTTGGCATGTACATACATCAGTAAAACTATGACATTTGAACTCTGAGCATTCTGTAAATGTTATGCTTGCCGTAAATTAAAGGTGCACAGGATTATGCCTCTGATATTGTGAGACCAGTCAAAATAGCATTCAATAAGCCTTTACTGATAGGATGGGCAGTCCAAACCAAAAGTTATAACATTTGAATGGGTTCTTGAATCAGGACAATATTTAGAATCTTGGGCTTCCTGTGAGCAAACATGAAGACATTTGAACAAATGCTTTTAAATAATTTTAGGCCTGTCACCAATATGCCTTTACGGCAGAGGTGGGATTCAGCAGGTTCGCACCTATTCTATAGAACCGGTTCCTAAATGTACTGTTGGTTCTTAGAACCGTTTGCTGGCTTGAGATGAATGAAGGAGGAGGGGCCAGGTGACCAGCGATGAGCGGGGGGGAAGGGGGCACAATTACCTGCCTCCCTTCCCGTGCCACACTGAGCCGTCTGAGGTGGGGTGGGGGTGAGAGAGATAGAGCCCTGGAAAGAGCAGAGGCATCACTAGGGGGAAAGGGGGGAGGATGACTCCTTGAGGGGTGGCGATTGACAAGGCATGTGGGCAGGACACAGAGGGAAAACGTTTTGGAGTGAGACCGCTTCAGTCAAACACCCAACCGTCCTCGTTCTACTATGATTTTTTTCAAGTTAAAGGTACCACATAAGACTGTTGCTCTGCCTAGAAACAGTTTTTTTTAAATATCTGAGAGAATATCCAATGCATGAACCAGTGACGGTCTCACTGATCCACGCAAGCAAGGTATGCAATAGAAAAGTCACTCACACCACAAAGAGATCAAACCTCCAAGCCTCATTTAGAATAGCAAAGAACTTTTCCTCCTGCCCCAAAACTGACAATTTCGGGAGATAAATGGCACACATATGGCCCACTCTGTTAGAAGGAGGAAGACAGCTATCAGTATTTTAACACTAGTAAGATTTACTATTCTTGAAGGCCATATATCCAGGACCAAGAAAGGAAAACATATAAACATATCAATAGATAAGGGGAATCAAAACTCTTCTCTCGGAAGCGGCCGCTGAGGGTGAGTGGGGGAGGTGGAGCCTGCCAGGGCTCTGAGGGAAGCCATCATCACCACCAGTGCCTCCACCAACACCAACACCCCTCAAAGTGACTGGCGAGGAGAAGCGGTGGGTGCGGGGTAGAGGGGAAAGATGGAGGAGGAGGAGACCTCAGAGAAGTCAGTAACTGAAGGACTGGTTGAGGTGGTGGGGTTGAGGTAGAGTGGCGACAGATTGAAAAGAGACCATACCTTCCAAGCCAGAAGGAAGTGTGTGTGGGGGGGAATAACTCCACAACAGGTGCATAAAGGCGGCCTCCAGGTAACAACAAGCAGGGCTATCAGTCATTTCAGGAGCAGGAAAGGGGAGGGAAGCAATTTTTGCTGGTGAGCTATAGGGTGAAATAGGAGGTAAAGGGAAGGAGAGATGTGTCAGTTCTCTGTCAAACTTGGTCATAAGCACCCACTGTGAGATGTGTCTTTGTGTGTGTGTGTGTGTTTGGCACATGCCCATAGTGAGGGTAACAGCAGCGGTATGCCCAAACAGATACACTGTTTGCGTATACCGCTGGGAAACCACTGTGGAAGAAACCCTCATCGGATCCCACTGTCCTGGGCATTTATTTATTTATTTATTTATTTATTTATTTATTTATTTATTTATTTATTTATTTATTTATTTATTTATTTATTTATTTATTTATTTTATTTATTTATTTATTTATTTATTTATTTATTTATTTATCATTAGAACCTGTTGTTAATGTATTTGAATCCCACCACTGCTTTACGGGCAAGGTTATCAAGGTGATCACTCCACCCCCTACCTGAATGAGGGGTCCCTGAAGATGTGGGTACAAATGCTGGAGATCTCCTAGACTGACTGCTACAACACTGTCTACGTGGGGCTTTTGTTGAGGCTGACCCTGAAACATCAACAGATCCAGAGTGCATCTGCCAGGCTGGTGTCGAATGTGAGCAAATCTGACCACATCTCCCCAGTCCTGGCTTGCTTGCACTGGTTACCTGGGAGGTTCCAGGCCAGGTTCAAGGTTCTGGTTTGTACCTATAAAAGCTGTCATGGATTGGGCCCTTGTAACTTGTTGGAGTCCCTTTCCCCAAGAACATCCACTCGGGCCACCAGATCTTCACAGGCAATGCTCCAACAGGTTGCCACGCCAAGGGAAGCCAGAAAGATACCCACCAGAAATCACACCTTCTCAGTGGTGGCACCAGCCCTCTGGAATGGGCTCCCATTTGAGCTGTGTCTGGCCCACTCCTTCTCTACCTTAAAGAGGTTGCTTAAAACAATGCTTTTTAGATAAGCTTTTGCTAGCAACCACTAATGAATCTATCAGATTGGTCCTGTTGTTTGACCATTCCTGTTGCCCTTGGTGTACTTGTTTATGCTGTTTTATTGATTATCTGTTCTTATTTTTATTATTATTAATACTTTCCTTACTGTTTTATTAGTGTATTTGCTTTACTGTTGTCAACCTCCCAGAGTAATGCCTTGCTTGGGCAGTATAAAGTGGGGCAGGGCAAGTTCTAAATTTTGTTTTAAGGAAAGGTTCTGCCCTCTTGTTTTGTACAGATTTTTCATGACACATAGTAATTTTTGTAGTTACATTCCAAATGTTGCCACTGCTTCCTGAGAAGAAAATGATTCCCTTTAAAATTTGATGTTGATTCATCATGTCCTTTAGAACAGGGTACCGGTCCGTGGCCTTGAAAGGATCGGGCCCCTGAGACAGATTTTTGAGGGCTGAAGGAATGTGCTTGTACACTTGCATGTATGCACTCACCTACTCATTCACATCCACCCCCGCATGCATGCATGCATACCCACCTGCCTCCCGCACACACCCCACACCTGCATGCACACACGCACGTCCCATCTGCCTCCTGCATGCACGCACCCCCATCCACCCACACAGACGCACGCATGCCCTATGCACACACACATGCCACTCCCCGGTCCTTGGAAGAATGGTCTTCAACTAAACTGGTCCCTGGTGTCAAAAAGGTTGGGACCCACTGCTTTAAAAGATGCATGAGCTTAAAAATGCTTGTTTTACTGCAGAAATATTTAATAAAATCTAGTTCTTGCCTTTACTTGTAGAAATTGCTTAACCTGCAGTTTTGCATCTATTAACTTAGCAGTCTCTTCAAATTGGTTGGGATTTAATTCTGGACAACAAAGTATATTAGGACAGCAGCATTGCTATAGAAATTTTATTAAACTTGGTCAGATTTCCTTCTGAATATGCTGGCAGGATAGGATCCCTTCTAATTACTGTATCCTGAAGTGTTCCCATCTTGATTTAATGATAATTAAGTGCCACACTTGTACTGTGATCCTGTGTGAGCCTACTAAAAAAGAAGCCTATTGAATTCAGTGGGACTTCTTTCTAGGTATCTGTGGTACTGTAACCTAGACTTCCGGTTGATTTTTTTTTCATTGAAAATATGGATTTATTTTGTGTTGTTAAACTTCCATTTAAAAAAGCCAGTTCCTTAGTGTTTCTGCAAGAGTGGTCAACTGGTGATGAAAGGAAACAGATTCTGTGATTTTCTCTTGCTTGGTTTTTATGAATGATAGTGAGCACAAAAAGGGATCCTGTAGACCATCCTGACCACTGGCATTGGCATCATCAGTGTTCAGGCTGGCCTATGCTGTGTATAGGTCTGCATCAGCAGACTGAGGACTCTGCGTTTCCATTCCCTCAGTGGTGCTCAGCTCTTTAGACAGCCATTTCCTGCACTCTTCTCTAGTCCATCCTTCACTCTTCTCTGGCACTGAGTTCCCTTCACCTAGCCCCAATCGCACAGCACTCTTCAGTGAGGGTCAGTGCTCACTGAGAGAGATTGGCCCTCACAGAGGGGGTGTTCTTCTGGCACCTGAGCAAGCTGTGGTGCTGAATGGGAGTGGGTCCAGATGGGCAAGCTTCCTTCAGTCTTTAAGGTTGGTGGTTCTGCCTTTCCACGGGAGTAAAGATGGGTGTGCCTCCCCTGCATCCATGACCTTTAACTTTCCAGTCCACAGTTCTCACAGGATATTTGGCCTTGCCTCCACTGAGACAGAGAACACTGGCGGCAACTCCTCCTAAGCTTCCGCTCACGTCTCCAGCTTGTCTTTCTCAGCTGCCTCCTTTACTCCTCTTATCCTGGGCTGTACTTCTTCTGTTCCACCTGCATGCTCATCTTGCCACAGGTGGAGGATGTATCACAGATCTCCTACCAACTCTCCTCAGACTGAAGAAGCTGCTTGGATGAGTAGCAAAATGTTTCAACCTAGCAAGAAAGAAGTCCAGTTGCCATGACTCAACTTCCAGATAACCACACCTGGGTGACTGAGATACCTTGCCACAGGTGTTTCTCCTCCTTACCTTCATCCAGGTTTTCCCTTTTGCCACTATGGTCCGCTGTCAGCTCTGTCATCAGGGTTGTCATGTGCTCCTCCGAGAGACACATAGATGGATGGACAGTTCAGTAGGGACACCAAAAGTGTGTAGTCACCTCTTTAAATATTTTGATTAGGAAACTGAAATGATAACGGGGAAGAGAAGCCAACAGATCGGCAAGAAGAGAAAGTTCTTCAAAGCAAATCTAGTTGGTATCATGAGAGGGGGAGAATCACCAGGGCTTGACTTCCAGAAGATGCAAGCCTAATTAAGATCCAGGTAACTGAACTGAAGAAAGAACATAAATTCAGGCTGTGGAGACAGCTTAAAATTACAGAAGGTGCTTGAGTCTAAGGTTTGAAGGATAGAGGCAGGAGTTTGGGGACCTTTGGACTGCAATTTCTAGAATCTCACAGTGGGGAATTCTAGACATTTACTCAAAAAAAAAAAAAAAACCCTGACATTTCCTATTTCTGTTCCCTGTCATTTCTTTCTTTTCCTCCTGTGTAAACCTTTGGCTTTTCGCTTCATGGTTGAGGCCTTCATGTCTTCCACCCCTCATCTTGGATGCATTTCAATTTGGCTATACAGTGGGGTCTCTACTTAAGAACGTCCCTACTTAAGAACAATTCCACTTAAGAACAGCTCCATTTGCTAAATTTTGCTTCTACTTGAGAACAAAAATCCAGATAAGAACAGGAAAAAAAAACTTTCCTGCTCTTTTTTTAACCTTAGGTCATCTTAGGTTAAAAAAAAAGTTCTCCCCCTAGTGGTAGAGTACATATTAACCAGCTTTGCATTAGTTCCTATGGGAACTAATGCTTCAATGTACGAACGCAACTCTACATAAAAAAAAACCCAGCCAGAACGGGATTAATTGGTTTTCAGTCCATTGCTTCAAAATTAGCTTCGTCAGAAGTGCTTTTAACACTGTTCCCTGACCTAAGGGGAAAAAAAAGAAAAAATCCCCCTCTAGTGGTAGAAGGCGGAATAGCAGCTTCCCATTAATTTCTGTGGACGGAAAAGAGCAGATACGGATTAAATGGTTTTCAGTGCATTCCTATGGGAAATGCAGATTCTACATAAGAACTTTTCCACTTGAGAACCACCTTCCAATACGAATTAAGTTCTTAAGTAGAGACCCCACTGTATACAGCACATTATAGTGAAATGATTCTTACCAAGTTTTCATACCTTCTATCAAGGCAAATTTCAAGATAACTTATTCTGTCTTTGATCATTCAGTGCTCCTTTTGTTTTTATCACAATTTCACTGTCTAGTTCTTCCCATTTCTTCATCAATTCCTTTTTCCTTTTGCAGGTGTTTCTTCTTCATCTCCTCACAGCTATCTTTATGAGGCTTCATAGTTTCTGTCATCAACTTTCTTTCCTTCTGTCAAGGATTCACTTACGTACGTCAGTTTTATGCCAGTAGTTCTTGAAACTCTTCCTAGGGCCAAAGTGAACCCATATAATGCCAGATTTTACCTCAGATAAAATCTGAGGTAAAATAGAGGCTTGACTTGTCCGAATATTGTCCTCCAATGTTTATCACAGACTTGCTGAAAGTCTTTGGTTTTGAACTGCATCCCCATCAGCAATTTAAATAGGTTTTATGATACTAAACTAAGCTTATTCAATATTCTACTATGTATTTGTTTTAAAACATGGCTGTGTGAACACTGGATAGAAGACTGTGGTGACACACATGTGTTTTGGAAGTGTTCATGTTTGACCTTTTTGTGTACGATCTCTCTCACGTTAAGAAAACAAGCCAGTGATCACAGGGACAGCAACTCTAGGATTACAGGAAAATGTAGGAATCCCTGTCAAAGGTTTCAGACAAAAGTTCTGATCTCAAAGGAGGGGCTTGGATCATATCTTCCTGCCCCTAGCTCTACTTCAGAGTTTTCCACAGGGGATCCTTTGCATCTCCAGTGTTCACATGAGATTAAAAAAAAGAGTTGTGGAGGGTTGAAGAAGACTTGAATCTGCTGAATACATAGCTTGCTTAGCTCCATCCCTGCATGTAGAATGGCAGGGGGAGGGAGTTACATCTGAAGTGTTTTAATTGAATTCCTTCGTGCTTTAGGCAATGAGGATTTTCCCCCTATCTAAAAAGGCACATCTTGGGTGGGAAGTGAGAAGCAGAAACTTGACTTCTTTTGCTCTTCCAGGAAGCCAGTGAGGTCCAGGCAGGGCTTTGGAGATCACAGAGGCTCCAAAATGCAGCACTTCATTCTTGTGGCTTCTTCCCGTTAAGATTGTGTTGTAATTATAGCTGCAGAGTTGTATAAAATTAAATATGGAAAGCATGTTAGTTTTCATGTTTCAAGAAAGCATGTTAGTGTTTAGTATTGGAAGGACATGACGGAGACAGTGTTTTGTGTTGAAGAAATCAGGTTTCAAAGAAATTAATACTTAAGTTCTCAATTCAAATAATAAAACAAGGCAAGTTAATTTGCCAATTTTAGGAAGGAAAGAAGCTCTGAAGGTGATAGACACATTTAGCTTTAAGGGTTTTCTTTTTTTCACCCTAAACCACTTATAAGGTCTGCTTCTACCTTTTGGTTACTTATGTCTACAGAGAGAGAGAGCTGGGCATCCTTACACATTTTCTGATGGTGAGCATGAAAATGTATTATTGATAGAGGTTCTTACTTAACGAGGTAATGCATTCTGGCCCATCTATTTATCTATTTCCCTGTCTACTCATTTGGCCAACCAGGCATTCATTTTATTTGAAGTGCAAATAGAGATCTTTTTGGAGTGATTTTTGCCCTGAATAAGGTAACATAGATGTTTTCCAGAGAAGTAAATACATAAATAGACCGTAGGGATTCTAGTGTTGAAAAGGAGCACACTCAATTTCAAAGTCTGCTAGTTGATTATTAGATTTTGCCATCCATTTGAGACAAAGAATCTGAATTGTGTTGGGAAAATCCTGTAAGCAGCTGCTCTTTAGGGAGTTACACTGATTTAATAACAGAGGTGGGCAGTTCACTGTTGTCCTGAAATGACTTTCTGTTATCTCATTTATAGTTGGCTACATTACACTTCAGAACCTAATTTCTTCCACAGCCCTCAGCCTCAAAGCTCAGTGGTTTCAGCATCTGGCTGTGGAGCCAGAGGTTGGGAGTTCAATTCCTCACTGTGTCTCCTTGACAGGGGTTGGACTCGATAAAATCCATAGGGTCTCTTCCAGCTCTGCAGTTCCAAGATTATTATTATCTTGTGCTTACTTAACCTTGCTGTATAGCAGTAATAAGAGTTGCTGTCTGGCTACTGGTAGGTATGCTTCAAATCAGACATCTAGATTTAAAGTGACCTCGTTGACCTGTAGGGAGATTTGCTAGACATTTAAATCTTTATAGGAATATATATGTTTTGAAGATGATATGGAGGTAAATTTTAATTTTGTAGGGTTTGGACTTGAGGCCTGAAAAGCAGAGGTTAGTTTGTCCTATTGCAGAAATCTTAGTTTTGAATTATCTATTTAAAACATGGTATAGAAAGTCCTTTTGGGGACAAGTACATGAGAACTCAAAAGATCATTCCTATACTGGTATGTTATTATGTACATGCTGTGAAGATTGATAATGCTATATAAATAAACCAACAACACCACACAGAAAACTGATCGACAGGTTAACATATGTATTTCGGATTTTGTGTTGAGGCCTGGAGAATTCTTTATTTTAAAGGGTACTAGAGTTCCCTACTTTGGGGAGGTTTTTATCTTCTTTTAATTGCTGTAGCCACATTCTTTTCTCGACTACATTAGGTCTAGCTTTCGTAATTTCAGAGGGGTTGCTGCATATACTGTATAGCCTTAGAGTTACATGATGATCTACTGTCTTAGGTTCACAGTTTTTGCTTTTGATGGGCCAGATTTCGGAACCAAGCCAGATTCCTCCCAAAGCCGCCTCTGTATTTGTAATGATCCTTTTCTGGGGAACAGATACATTTCTGTTTTGGTTTTCTTTTTAGCTAAGCAAGAGCTGTTAGGCAAAAAGAGGAGTGTTATTAGCAGATCAGCAAAATGGACATGAAATAAAATGTGCCTATGAATAAAATCAAAGAGCTCACTGTGAGAGTAGCTTAGACCAGGCAGCAGATGTGAGGGAAATAACAGATAAAATCATCCCAGCTTCTTTCACTGGGAGGCGCTGTTGTGAACACTTTGGGCATTAAGTGTAGGAGGCTCCTTAGTACTTTGAGGGAGATGTGATTGGCTGGGTGGGGCTTTGGCAAGAGGGTAAATGTACTATAACCTTTTATGAGGAGGCCGTGTTGACCTCAGTTTTGAAAAGATTTCTGTTGGAAAACAATCCAAGAAAATATGCATGCCAAGTCTATTGTTAATTTCTGCCAGCGGGGGGTGCTGCAGGCACCGGGGTGGTCCTCCTTACCGTTACTAGTCCTCCTTTGCTCCCCCATTTTAAAGATATTTTACATTCTTTCACCTTATCAATTTTGCTAGATGCTTGTTTGACCCTTTCCTCTGTTTTTCTCAATTGCTCTTCAGCACTTTACCCGACTCTCCCCCGGACTCTGGATCAGAAGCATACTCCCCCCAGCAGGTGAATGGTAAGTTCTAAGATTAAAGCCCAAACACACCAGTCTCCCCCCTCTCTTTGGCTGGGTAAAGTGGTTGGCTCTGAAATCTTTATCAGACGGGGAAAAACAGACTGCTGCAATACGTGAAGAGATTATCAGTTAGCAAATATCCCTAGACTTTCACCTATTGTTTTCCTGCTACCCTTTGCAAAGAAGGGGTGGGTGGGCAGGAAAAGGAGGTGTACAGGGAAAGAAAGGCGTAGACCTACCTTTAACAAAATGGAAAAGAGTGACTTCTACCTAGAATGGACCTGAAATGGAGCATTTGAGCCTCATTTTATGGGTGACTGCGCTGCCAGACTCCTGGAGAACTGTATAAAAACAAAGACTGTGACAGAAATGAAGACCAAAGCAAGGGTTTTGCCATGAATTTGCTGCTAGGTGGTAAGTACGCTCTGCCATCTTTTTTTCTGGGTTTCGTTTTGAGGCACAGAGACTTGCTCCTGCATCCTGTGACAGGCAGGGAAGCACATTATGGAGACTGCCCCCCTCCCCGTGGCCTCCTAGTTGGATGAGGTCAGTCTTATTCCATCTCTGCCCAGTGCTCTGTATACCATGGAGAAAATTGTGTGAATATGGTCGTGTCCCAATAGCTATGTTTGCTGTACCATAATGAGGCCTTTGTCAGCAGATTTAATAGTTTAAAACATAAGCGTATTAGTACTAGAGGTGGAAGAATTGGGTGGAGTCAAGACTGTTGATTGGGGGATCTTCAGACATTTTCTCACTGGCCCCTTCCATAATAATTTCAGCCCTGTTCATAAAGAAACTTCTTCTTTTTCTGTGGAGGAGGTCAAGAGTTCTGTTTATCTCGCTACAAAAATCCCTGGAATTCCCCCTGGCCCTTCTTTAAATACAGCAAAGAGGCCAGATTACTTGCCACACAGAGTGAACTGCTTTCTCTCACTTACCAAGGCAGCAGCACCAACCCAGCAAAAGAGGAAACCTGCACAGTTTGTCATCCTCTTGAGAGGAAGGAAGGGGACCTCACACTTTGCACAGTTCATAGGATCTGAATGCATCCCGGGAGATGCGTTATTCCCATTTCACTTCTGTGGTATCGTAGTTTTCGGGCATTCATCTCTCGTTTTCAGTAATGTGTTCAAAAGCCAGGCAAGCTTTTAGAACTAGAAGTTGAGATGCAGCTTTCAAGAATGTACTGTACCTGCCATCAGTTGCCTCAAGATTCGTTTTGCAGTGTCCGTTATGCCATTCGCTTTCCAAATTTCTAAATGTCAAAAAATGCCTTGATCATTATAATTCTCTCCCAGCACATTGCAAATCGTGAAGCTTTTCAAGAAGTAAAATCACACTAGTTATTAAATTATATGCTCAGGTGCCTTTCTAAGACCAGGGATGGCCATCAACGCCTTTCAGAGCAGTGAGCGCTATAAGATTATTTTATAGACTGATACATTTTAGTAATTTATAGTAATTTAATTATATTTTGTGTGGAGTATTTTGGCTTGTCCTTTTGAATTTACTGCAAGACAATTTTACTGGATAACCCCATATTCTTGGTGAGAGGAGGGGAATCACAGATTGCACCCTCCCAAATAATTCAGTATCATCTATAAATCTTTCATGCTTTTCCCACTGGTCTAGCTCCGGAGTTTGCCATTTACCTGTTTGCTTCAGCAAGTAATAATTGACCAAAACAATCAACTTGTAACCTTTTGTAGTTGGGAGTGTTGCATGTATTAGTCTCTTACTTCTGATTGTTGCCAAAGAAATACAGAATAGCATTGCAGGAACACAGAATGAATGAGAACCTTCTGCAAAAACAAAACAAAGCAAGAACCTTTCAAAGGGACGATTCAGCTACCAGATTGTTGGATGACATTATCCAGTTTGTATCTCCTTACAAGACAAACTGAAGCCTAATAAAAGTAGTCTCACAATATGTGCATGATTTTCTATATTACCCATGTGTAATTGAAACATCTTGATGTCACTTTAGCACTACAGCAGTAAGTTTAAGTTTAGATAATGATTTTGTGCAGTTCTCTTGTGTTCTTTGAATCTAGTTTTCTAGAACTCTGTGCCCCTGTTGTCATGTTGCAGCTAAAAAGGTAGGGCTTAAAAGGAAGCCCTTTTCTTCATTCAGAACTCCCACAAACTTGGTTTCCTTTTCCACTTGCTTATCTCAAATGGTGGCAATTTTTCCAAGATATTGAAGAAAGCTGTGTTATACTGCAAAGGTCTTTATCCAACTGTTTAAGAGGAAAAGAAACAAAAGATACATACTGTATACTGTACAGGAGAAGGGAAGAGACTGGAAGCAAGAGAGGCAACAGACTGTACTGTAAAAGCTTCCAGCTGTGGTCTCTGGCAAACTGTTGAACAGTTCTGTGTTACTCTTCTCCTCTACCCCATCTTTGAGATTCTGTGCTTTCTGCTATTGCTGCTAAGAGAACAGAGAGACACCTTCTGAAAAAGAAAGTATCTGGTTAAAAGTGCCCTTCAAGGAAGGTGAAGAGCAGAATGGAATGGAGAGTTGAGCTGCTGCTGCATTTTAAAAAAAATTGTGATAACTCCTCTCAACTATTAGTCTCTATGGATTTTCTGGATTAGAATTGCACCCCCCTCCCCCGGCTCAATGGTGGTTTATTGGCTCTCTGGATCATATGCTGGTCACTTCCCCATATTTCAAAAAAGCCAGCATTTTTAAAGCAGTTTTCTCTCTGTTTGCATCCCGAGAGCGTATTTTATTATAACTGTCACAGGGTTCAAGACCAATTTGATCCTGGCTTTGTTTGGACCTCTAGGTGCTGCTAAGTAGAGTTAAAGAGAAAGGTACCTCTACATTTAGAGTGGAGCCCATTGTATACATTCTGAACTTTTAAATCAGGCTTCAAAGTTAAGTAAACCACAGTTTTGTTGTGCTAAGGAGGGTTGTGAACTTGAGTCAAGGGCTTTTGTGAATGACCTACAGCTTGTTTCCAGATATGTATAATCTTTGCATCTGCTGTGGGCCTGCCTATCTCAGGCGGTCCCTTTTGTATGAAATCAATGAACCCCCCTCAGTGGTGTTGCCTTAAATGCTTAAATGTGGTACAGTTGATATTGTTGAAAACAATACTTTCTTCAAGAAGCTGAAATATCTTTCACATGAAACAACTTTGGAATGAAACAATGAATAGGTGTTGTATAATGGTTTTTGCTGACATTTTTATTTTTCAGACACATAGAAGAAGCAAGATTGACAAGCCTCCTTTAGCTCTTTTCTGTCCTTGTTTAGATAGGCATTTTAATCAACTTTTTTTTTTTGCTTTTTCAGTCATTCCTCAGTATAAGGTCTTTATTCTGCAAAGCAGTAACTTAGAAATATACAGCCACACACTGGCTAAATAGGCAGTAAGTTAGCTATATGGCTGCAGAGCCAGAAGATGGAAATTCAGTTCCCCAATGTGTGTCCCATGAAAAGAGCCAGCCTGTGTGGTCTTCCACAAGCTGCACAATCCCACGTTGCTCAGAAGGTGGAAGGAGATTTATTTCTCATTGAACAATAGAACAGAATACTATCTGCATAACCTACCATATATCCCAGTCAGTGACAGAGATATTTTTTGTGTGTTGCTAAAAGCTGAGAATGTAAGAAAGAGGAGTGAGGTATCTTGGGATGTGTGTATTTCTGAAGAGCCAGCCCGTATCTATGGCCTTGAACACAAATGGGGTGGCTGCCCAAGATTTGAGCAAGATTAAAGAAGATGGGGCTGCTTTTGTGTCAGACTATTTGTCTTTATTGTTCCAAACTAATCTACTGTCTTTCTTTCTTTTTAGATCCCCATCTCCTTCGAACCATGACTCCTGAGAATATGTGCCATGTGAATCCTCCTTCCCGGCTGGAACATCCCCCACCTCCTCCACCACCCCCACCCCCTCCACCATCTCACCTCCAGGGGCCACCACCACCTCCACCACCTCCACCACCTCACCCACACCAGCAACAACACAACCATCACTATCCTGGCATACAACGTGATATGTATATGAAGGCTGAGCCTCTTATGCCACAGTTCACTATTGGACAGGGCATGTCGCCTGGTGATCTCCACCACGCCCAACAATCACAGATGCTTCACCAGCTACTTCAACAGCATGGAGCAGAGTAAGTCCTTTGGCCAAAGATGGACAGGATACAGAGGAATACAGTCAGAGTGGCAGCCAGTTGTTGCTGGAAGTCCTTGAAATTTCCTTACAGTTGGTTTGAATTTATGCAGTGATAAGTGGTACTGTCTTTAAGTAATAAATCATCTCTGTGTAAGTACTGTGCCAGAGTTAATGACTGTGCTGAATGCTCTAAGGCTGATCATAATGGCTAGTACAAGGGAATGGGGCTTATGATATAGAGTGGCAATTCCGGTCAGAAGGGTTAAACACAGTGGGAACTGGGCCTGGTTATATCACATTTCTGAAGATAGGACTCGTTGTTTCTTTATATGGCTTTCCAGAGATCCTTGGAAAGTGTAGTTTGTTCAGGAAGTCTTGCCCTCCCTCACAAAAGTGCATCCAAAATTTCTTAGGAAGAGGGTATAAGTGCAGCACAGGAATGCACAGACACTTGTGTTCAGTGCTATTTGGTTTTTTTTATCCATATTCACTGAATTATGGGAAATGCTCCCAAAACCTATTTGCTACGAGTCTTGCTGACATTTATCTGATGCCAGGTGACTTCCCTTCATCCTTCTATTCCATCAGCTCCCCTGAGGCCACTGGCATGTCTGATAGATTTTTCACTATCCTTCCCTATTTTGGGATGTGCTGCTACGTGAGATCTATTAGACATTTTTAGGGATTGATTGTAGAGTCAAAGAGTACTGAGACAAGCTACATTTTTACCTCTGCTGAGTTTTGTTCCATCTGGGAGAAGCACTTTCGGTTCCCAAGCAAATAATGGCCAATATCTTATTCAATATTTACCCTGTGTAAATGTAGTGCAGTAACTTGGGAGTAGCAAAAAACCCACTAATCCCCAATAGAACTCCTAGTCGCATGCAGAATTATGCATCTGACAATCAGGGATGTATTAATTTACAGCTAGCCACCATTTCAGGTTACACAATTGTACTTAACACCATCATAAATTAGATTAGATTAGGCATCCTTCAGTCTCGAAAGGCTATGGTAACGTGCTCTGTATTCAGCCGGATTCTAGCCAGTATATAAATCACAGATTACATTTTGCCATCCTGCAAAGATTGAAAGTAAGGAATGAGAATTACAGTATAGGTTTTATCTGGAATTTTCTATACTTGAGAGTTGTTTTTGTTGCTTTCCCTGAGTCCCCAGGATTCCCATTCGACTGAATTCTCTTCCATCCCACTCTCCCCACAACACCCCACCCCACCCCCCAAAAAAAGCAGTTCCCTGTGGTGCAGTTGAGAAGCAGATTGTGTCACCTCAGTAACTTAAGAGAAGTGGAAGCCTGACAGTGTCGCTGTCCATTCTGAAGCTTGTGGGGAGGAGGTAGTAAAAAGGAAGCGTGTCCGTGCTTATGCTATCTATCTGTGCCAAGTTCGGAACAGTTTCTCATTTTTTCACTTCTACAGAGACAAGGACTTGTGAGAGACTCAGTATTTCTGCAGAAATGTGTGAGCTTGGTCGCTGTTTTTTTCACGTGCCTACGTGAATCCTTTGACTCTTTAGTCTTATCTTCACAAGCAATGTGAAGCTGGAATATACTCTTCCCAGGTTCTTTTTATATTGTTGCCTGTTCTTTCTGTGCTTGATTGTCACAGCCTTCCAGTGCACCCTGCCAAGAAGAGGAAACACTCAGAGTCGCCCCCTAGTACTCTAAATGCTCAGATGCTCAATGGGATGATCAAGCAGGAGCCAGGTACAGGGTCTGTGCCACTCAACCCTGACAGAGTCCAGACTCCCCCATGGCATCAGCAAGGACCACTCTCGCCAGGTATGTGATATTTAACCCTCACTTCCCCATAGTATTATGAGCTTCTATATATTGTTGATGTTCCAAGACAGAAGAAATTGATTGGTGTGATTGCATGAAGTGGGCAGTTCTAGACTGGAGGTGCCAAAATGGCAACGTGTCTTAGGGAGAGCATTCTGTCCTGTTAAACAGAAATGGGTAAGAGTTCCTGCCAGAGCAGAGAATGAAAAATGTTTCCTATTACTTGTTGAAAATCTACATTTTGGGGGTGGGGTACATCCCATGTTAAATGAGACATGGCGTGATCACACTCACAATTCTCATTTGGTTTTAAGGTAAAAAGGTAAAGGTTCCCCTTGACAATTTTTGTCCAGTCGTGTTTGACTCTAGGGGATGGTGCTCATTCCCGTTTCCAAGCCCATAGAGCCAGCGTTTGTCTGAAGACAATCTTTCCGTGGTCACATGGCCAGTGCGATTTAGACACAGAACGCTGTTACCTTCCCACCGAGGTGGTCCCTATTTATCTACTTGCATTTGCATGCTTTCGAACTGCTAGGTTGGCAGGAGCTGGGACAAGCGACGGGCGCTCACTCCGTCATGTGGATTCGATCTTACAGCTGAAGATCTACAGACCTTACAGCACAGAGCCTTCTGCGGTTTAACCCGCAGCGCCACCACGTGCCTTTGGTTATAGGAATATGTAAAGACGCTGTTTTCTTATTACTTCAGGCCTAATTCAAGACAATGACAGCTTGAATGGCTCCTACCTGGATCCCAACTACCAGTCCATAAAATGGCAGCCGCATCAGCAGAACAAGTGGGCAACTCTGTACGACGCTAACTACAAGGAGCTGTGAGTAGAGGTGATATTCTATTCGCTTAGGAATAATAATATTATATTCACTGGATAAAGCATTGCTCTCAATGATACAGATGCCTCCAAAGGAACTGGAGGCCATGGGTGTTTCACTTTGAACTTCTTTACATTGTTTTCCTATGTACAGAATTCAGCTACTGCTGCTACTACTAGGAGTAAACTCCTATTTATTCAGCACCCAGAGCTGCTAAACACCCTTCAACTTATATTTAAAAGACACAAAAAATAGGATGCATGGATTTAGGATTGTAAAAGGAAATAAAGAAGAAGAACCCGAACTGGCTTGAATGGTTTGAGATAAATGGGGGCGGACCCAAAACACAACTGGGGAATGCTGTCTTGCATTAGGTGTCTTAGTAGCTGTTTTTTGGAAAGGCATATTTAGGTACTTCTGTACAATTCATTTAATCCTGTATTTCAGGTTTGTTTCTGAAATCCAGGTGTTTCTTTTTGTAAATAATGTCACTCCTGGTGTTTTTTTCCTCCTCTTGAGGTGAGATTGTGAGGTTTTGTGTGCTTTCTCCCCCCCCAACCCATTTTCTGGATTTTTGTAGGCTTTCCATTACAAAATCAGTGACACATGAACTTGAGGCCTGAACCGCTGTAATCCTCTTGTCTCACGTGATTTAGTGATATGACTTACTAGTTAAGTGTTTCCCCTCTCCGTCAGCTGACTACGCCTTGCTATTAGCATTTCGAAAAGGTTCTCTGCTTGAATTTTTAAAATTGAAACTATGATGAATCCTCCTCCTCTTCCTTCAAGCCAAGAAGAAGTGAAATAGATAAGAAAGTTGTCAATATTACCCTGAAAATATAGAAGGTTTTCAAGGTACAAAAATGGGAAATTCTGGCAAAACTTGCCAGTTTCCTCTTAAAATTTGAAAGAAAAACTAGCATGTGCTGCCTTGTTCCAGTGGTGATGTACCCATTGCCCCCTTATAGTGGAAGAAAACAAAACTACTGTAACTCCTCTTCCACTTCCGTATGTAGAACTGGGGAGCCAGTAAAATTCCCCTAGCAACACTTAGATGAGAGGTCTTGTTAAGGGGTGGATGGCATCTTCTTTTGATCCAGAGGAGCATCAGCCATGGCAATATGGAGAAGCTGTGCGATTTCAGAGAAAAACTAGAGCAGGTATAGTGAATAGTGACAAAAGGGCAGATAGATGAGGCATGGGAAGGAAAGGGTGACAAGATTGGGGATAATCCAAGATGAAAAGGACAAGACTTTAGAAGCATTCTAGAAGATGAAAGAAACTGAAAAGAGAGAAAAGAAGGAACTTCATACTTTTTATTTTTGATGCTTCTTTGCTATGTGGGGATTTGTCTGGGGAATAAAAGTGGTTTAAAAATGTTTAGATAGGTAAGTGTGCCTAAAAGGATAAATACTTGTTGAAGATTTGAAGCAGTGGAGTCATTGTGTCTTGGACACATTGTGTCTTGTGATGGAGTGGGGCAGAGGAAGGCTACGGAAGCCGCATAAGGTGAGAGCAAGAGGCTAAAAGAAGCAAGAGAACAGAATTTACTGGGTGAGAGAGACAAATGTTCAAGCGGGAAAAATGCTGCAGATCCTCCCTGCATTCCAGAAAGGTGATAGGGAACTGGCAAGCAGCCGGATTGATTCCAGGAATGGCCTACTCTTGCAAATGCTTTCTGCCTCTTCACTTCTATACAGCTAATATTCTTTGACTCAATTTGGGAAGATAGGGAAGGCTCTTTTTTCGGGAAGTATAAAATAAAAAGATTATTATCTAGCTTCATGAGAACAGTGTGGAGAGAAAAGGGCCAGTGAATTGTACTGAAGCCAGTTGCAGCCTTGGAGGGAGTCTGCCCTTGAATACCTTAAGATATCCACACAGAATGCAATGTCCTGGACTGATCATAATTTATCTGAGTTCCTTCAAGGTGTATAATAGGAGTAGAATAGAGCATTTTTATTTATTGCACTAGCCAAAGGCCATATTAATATGAGAGAGCCCAGTAATGGCTTTCTCTACTGTAAAAAATGATTTCACAAGGGCAGATGGAGTAAGCATAATAATAATAGAGGATAAAAGCATAATTGAGCCACCAAATACATGTTATACTGTAAAGTGAATTCAGTTTTAATTAAACATATTAATTGTGAACTCATACAGAGATAATAAATTTAGGTCACTGATTCTTAATTCATTTTGCTTCTTT